>NC_138772.1:210619206-211226956 GCF_965119305.1 Pelophylax lessonae | reverse complement strand
ATTGCTGTCCTTCGTTATCACTGTATATATTCCTCCCGCTTTCCCCTTTGGCTCCTGCACTCTTACTGTCTGTAAAACAGGCAGAGGCATAGGTAGCGTCTTCATTCCAGTAGCTGTACTAATACATCCCATGGGCCCTGTATGAGGAAAAGGCTTTAAAAAGGTGTGGGATTGTTTCAATGACAAATTAGGTATGTATTCCTGGTATGAGTGAAGCTTTCTGAGCCAGGACATCTCTGCTTAGCTTGTCCTCTCCATGTGCTCTCACTAGGGGGTTAGGGCTCATGTACACAGGGCAGTTGAAAACCTCTTCTGAACGCTGGAAACTGACAACTGGAAACCATTGGTGAAAAACGTTCATTTTACATACCGAGTTTAGTTCAAATGAAAGGTTTCCCCCTCTAAAAACGCTTATAAAGGAAACCCGCATAAACGCAGTTACCGCGTTTACAAGCATTTGGCGTTTGAAATGCCTGTAAACTAGAGTTCTGAATGTGATTTTTCTGCTTTAAAAAAAGCCAGTTTCAACCTGAGTCAACTGCCTCTAAACTACTATAAATTACTGAGTGTACATGTACACATAAGATTACATAGAGGAGTTTAGGGGCTGCTGAAAAAAACACCCAACTGCTCCTAAACGTCCGTTTAGCAGCTGCAGTGTACATGAGGCCTATGGTAGTTGGTTCTTGGTTATTTGTTGTTACCAACGCCAACCAAAACTTTTTCTGTTTTGTGAAGCACACTGCATACACCCTAAAGTACTTTTTTGATAAGGAAAGATTAAGTTTTTTTTGACAAATGAAGAAAACCTAGAGCAGCCTTACTCAACCTTTAAACCACTTGCCGACTGCCGCACGACTATTTACGTCTGCAGTCAGCCCCTCACAGGCAAAGCGACGTAGGGCTACGTCACTAGCCTGTAAGGGTTTTGGTAGCGAGCGTGTGCCGCCGGATGCGCGCTCCCGCTCGGTCACGGACCCCCCCCCGCGTGTGTGTCCGGCGGACCTGATGTCCGCCGGGCACTCGCGATCGTCCGTGACAGCGGGAGAAAGGCAGTCTCCCCTGTGTAAGAATGGTGATCAAATGGTTCTACTATGTAGGACCGTTGATCACTGTTCTTACACACCAAGCCACAGCCAATCACAGTTAGAAACACGCCCCTAGGACACACTTAACCCCTCCCTCTCCAATACAGTTAACTCCTTCACTGCCAGTGTCATTTTTACAGTAACAGTGCATATGTATAGCACTGATTACTGTAGTAATGTCACTGGTAACCTCAAAAGTGTCAAAAATGTCAGTCAAGGGTCCGATCTGTCCGCCTCAATGTCGCAGTACCGCAAAAAAAATCTCAGATCGCCGCCATTATGCGTTAAAAAAAAACAACAAAAATGACAAAAATCTTTCCCTTTGTTAGTAAACGCAATAACTTTTGCGCAAACCAATCAAAATACGCTTTTTGCGATTTTTTTTTTTACCAAACATATGGTAAAAAAAAAAAATTGGCCTAAAATTTAAAAAAATTTAGATTTTTACATTTTTTGGGGGGGAATTTCATATAAAAAAATGTGAAAAATATTGTTGTTTTTGCAAAATTGACGCTCTTTTTTTGTTTATAGCGCATGATCAAAAAATCGCACAGGTGATCAAATACCACCAAAAGAAATCTCTGTTTGTGGGAAAAAAAAAGGACACCAAGTTAGTTTAGGTACAGCATTGCACGACCGCGCAATTTTCCATTAAATTCACGCAGTGCCGAATCACAAAATAGGCCCTGGTCAGGGAGGGGGTAAAATCTTCCGGGGCTTAAGTGGTTAAACACAGAGGAACCCTTGAAATAATTTTCAGGTCTCGGGAACCCCTGCTAAAAATGACTATATTCACAAGTCATGATACATTAGTGTGATGGTCAGTGGGATGAATGCTCCTCACATTGTGGACACTGGAAAGAATGACCTTCTTCGAGATAGCTAAAAAGATCAATGGTGTCAGGGGAATTTATCTGAGAGGCAGAAATTGCCCACTGCTTAAGGAACCCCTAGCAACCTCTGGAGGAACCCTAGGGTTCCACAGAACCCTGGTTGAGAAACACTGAGCTAGAGTAACATGGATGACCCTGATTGTTGTCACTGCAGTGACATGCATAACGACACTCACTGCCATTGTGGCAATACTAATGACCGCTCGCCCCCAGGGTTGCGATGTGCATGACTCCTGCCACATATATACAATATAAAGTACTGTATAATATACTATATATATATATATATATATATATATATATATATATATATATATACTGTGTGTATATATATATATATATATATATATATACACACAGTATCTCACAAAAGTGAGTACACCCCTCACATTTTTGTAAATATTACATTATACCTTTTCATGTGACAACACTGAAGAAATTACACTTTGCTTCAATGTAAAGTAGCGAGTGTACAGCTTGTATAACAGTGTAAATTTGCTGTCCCCTCAAATTAACCCGACACACAGCCATTATTGTCTAAACCGCTGGCAACAAAAGTGAGTACACCCCTAAGTGAAGATGTCCAAATTGGGCCTATGTCTCAATATTTTGTGGGGCCACCATTATTTTCCAGCACTCCCTTAACCCTCTTGAGCATGGAGTTCACCAGAGCTTCACAGGTTGCCACTGGAGTCCTCTTCCACTCTGGAGCTGATGGATGTTAGAGACCTTGCGCTCCTGCACCTTCCGTTTGAGGATACCCCACAGATGCTCAATAGGGTTTAGGTCTGGAGACATGCTTGGCCAGTCCATCACCTTTACCCTCAGCTTCTTTAGCAAGGCAATGGTCAGCTTGGAGGTTTGTTTGGGGTCGTTATCATGTTGAAATACTGCCCTGCGGCCCAGTCTCCGAAGGGAGGGGCTCATGCTCTGCTTCAGTTTTTCACAGTACATGTTGGCATTCATGGTTCCCTCAATGAACTGTAGCTCCCTTGTGCTTCAGCCCCAGACCATGACACTCCCCCCACTATGCTTGATTGTAGGTAAGACGCAATTGTCTTTGTACTCCTCACCTGGTTGCCATCACACATGCTTTTGGTCTCATCAGACCACAGGACATGGTTCCAGTAATCCATGTCCTTATTCTGCTTGTCTTCAGCAAACTGTTTGCGGGCTATCTTGTGCATCATCTTTATGAGGCTTCCTTCTGGGACGACAGCCATGCAGACCAATTTGGTGCAGTGTGCTGCGTATGGTCTGAGCACTGACAGGCTGACCCTTCACCCCCTTCAACCTCTGCAGCAATGTTGACAGCACTCATGCGTCTATTTCCCAAAGACATCCTCTGAATATGACGCTGAGCATGTGCACTTAACTTCTTTGGTTGACCATGGTGAGACCTGTTCTGAGTGGAACCTGTCCTGTTAAACCGCTGTATGGTCTTGGCCACTGATGCTGCAGCTCAGTTTCAGGGTCTTGGCAATCTTCTTATAGCCTAGGCCATCTTTATGTAGAGCAACAATACTTTTTTTCAGATTCTCAGAGAGTTCTTTGCCATGAGGTGCCATGTTGATCTTCCAGTGACCAGTATGATAGAGAGCGATAACACCAAATTTAACACACCTGTTCCCCAGTCACACCTGAGACGAGTCACATGACACCGGGGAGGGAAAATGGTTAATTGGGGCCAAATTGGACATTTCCACTTAGGGGTGTACTCACTTTTGTTGCCAGTGGTTTAGACATTAATGGCTGTGTGTTGAGTTATTTTAAAGGGAAAAGCAAATTTACACTGTTTTACAAGCTGTACACTCACTACTTTACAGCAAAGTGTAATTTCTTTAATGTTGTCACATGAAAAGATATAATAAAATATTTACAAAAATGTGAGGGGTGTACTCACTTTTGTGAGATACTGTGTGTATTTATTTATATCTATCTATCTATATATATATATATATATATATATATATATATATATATATATATATATATATATATATATATACTGTATATGCAATACATTTTTTTCAAAAAACCTATATAAGATATGAAGTGTACACAATTTTGCCTAAGAACATTGCTGCTCAACAGATTCTCTGTCACGATTTTCTAATGTTATGATGTCAGAATAAAAATCTACTATGTTCAAATCCAGCAGAAACAAGGGTTATGCTAAGAGAACACCTCCTCGTTCTAACATTATACATTTCATTAAGCAAATGCGCCAACCCAACACGGTTAACTTCCACCTCAAAAATGCTAATTGCCTTACTGTCTTTGCCTTCGGTACTTTCTGAGTCATGTCCCAGAACAAGCATGCAATTCTCACTTCTCTGGCTGCAAACTTGAGTAAGCAGTAACTAATGAAGCTAGAGTATTAGCGTTATAGCCAGGCAATTAACATTGACAGGAGGTCATCAGTGGCATCATATGTATTTGTTTGTAATAGATTTCATTTTACAGACAGTTAAGGGAATGTCAAAATACACTTATCTGACATTAACTTAATTCGTTCTCAGTTTTCTTGTGGTCAGCACTCCAAGTTTCCATTTGAACACTACTACAGGCGATAATTAGCTGTATGGTAGCTACAGCATGAGCTGCATTTATCTCTAGGCTTCTGGAGCTCTGACTTGGCACAATAAAAGTTTTGAGAAGTACAAATGCTACCTTAGAGGGAAAACAAACTGGTGACTTTCTCTTGGCACTGCTATCGTAACTCACTTTTAATAAACAAAGCATATCTTTTGTAGGGGAAGCTTGCAGATCACAAGGCCAATGGAAATTCCAAATGCAAAAAAACGTGTCCAATAATTACCAGGGTAATCCTGTTCTGTTCTAATATTTTGTTCTTTATCAGGGTTATTAAAGAATGCCCCCTTAGAGAAGTAAATAATCTGCCATTAATGATCTGCTGAAAATGCTAAGTGCACTGCTTCTCAAGATAGCACAGGTGCTTAGGTGCAAAAACACACGAAACAGCTTGTGCTATGCATTTACAGGTGTTTTCATTGAAGTCCATTGAGCCAAAAATGCATGACGCAGCTCCAAAAAAAGCTCAGGGGCTTATTGCTATCACATGTCACTGACATACGTTTCAGAAAGTGGCTCAAAAAGCCTAAAAGTTGTAGGAACAAACAGGCAACTAGCATTTTTAGAAGGTGGTCGGGAGTTGAAGATCACACACCTCTTTAATGACAGGTATCTCTGAAGTGATACTAAAGGCATTTTTTTAAAATTAACAAACATGCTATACACTTGTTATGTGGGCACTCATACGGGTTTGCACTGTCCATTGACACAGCTGCGAAAGCCAAGAACTTCTGCTGCTGTGTCTGAGCCAATAAAGAGGGAGATAGCCTGGAGAGCAGCTTCTCTCCCACCCATCACTTGATATCGATGGGGCTCAGGTAAGTATTTGGGGAACTGGGGGGAGCTACACACATAGAATGTATGAAGGTAAACACCTTCAGAGTTTAGAAACACTTTAAATAACTGCAAATAAGAGCAAAGTGTAGAGTGCAGTAGCCCATGCCAATGAGTAAAATATAATTTTTTGGTCAACTGACTTCAGCAAATTGAAAGCTATTTGTCTGCAATGGCTTACTGCACTTTACAGTTCAAATTTGATTTTGCACTATATATCTTAGGTTTACCTTCATATAGCGGTGGGTAAAGCTGTGCACCCTAAGAATGTACTAGGCACCGTATCTAAAAGTGTATGGTTTTATATACAGACGTTTCTGAGCTGTATGCTGTCGAACTAGGCAGAAAATGTAGCATTGTCCTAGGACATTTTTTTTTTTCTTTGATGCATCTTCTAAATACCAGTAAGACGTTTGTAACTGCAATTGCAATTCTTGCTTCTCCATCCACAATTATTGTAAACCTAGGAAACTTCTGTAGCCACAATCTGGCCAAAAATAACCAAGACATAAACTAGGAAAATCCATATTTCAGCAGCACTTTATTACTAACGGTTTAACTTTTTTTGTGGTAGTGCTTGGACCATTTTTACTGACAAATGGTTGATGTTCAGAATCAGAATGCTTACATGGCAGCCATGTATAGTGTATGATAGGGGAGATTAGGCAGGTAGTTAGTGGATAGTCAGTTTAGTGCAGTCAGTGTAGTGTACACGCATACCCTACTTTTAAATTGTATGGATATGTCATAATCCTGGGTCCCATCTCGGTGCTCCCCAAGTTTGGTGTCCCTGTCACTTTTGGTTCGTGAGCAGTGCCATGTCAAGCTGACCAATATTTCCCATAGACGCCAATGTTAAAGACGGGAAGCAGTGCGTTGTCAAGCTGACTAAGATTTCCCATAGATGCCAAAGTTAAAGATAGGGAGCAGTGCCATGTCAAGCTAACCAATATTTTCCATAGATGCCAATGAGCACTGAAAGCTGAAAATTGGTCTAGGAAGGAAGGGGGTGAAAGTTCCCTGTTAAGTGGTTAAGGGGAACCCAATGACAGAATTTAAAATACAAACAGCGTAAGGGTCCCCTCCAAATTCCTTACCAGGCCTTTCGGGTCTGGTATAGATTTTAAGTGGTACTCCACGCCAAAAAAAAAATGGCGTGGCCCCCCCAAAACCCATACCAGACCCTTATTTCAGCATGCAGCCTGGCAGGCCTGGAAAGGGGGGGGACAAATGAGTGCCCCCCCTCCTAAACCTTACCAGGCGGCTTGGCCTCAACATTGGGAGGGCACCCCAAAGCACCTTGTCCCCAAGTTGATGGGGACAAGGGCCTCTTCCCAACAACCCTGGGCTGTGGTTGTGGGGGTCTGTGGGGGGGGGGGGCTTATCGGAATCCGGAAACCCCCTTTGACAAGGGGGCCTCCATATCCCCCCCCCCATGTGAATTGGTATCAGGTACATTGTACCCGTACCCATTCACCAAAAATGTTAAAACCACAGAAATTTAGTTTTTGACAAGTCCTTTATTAAAAAGAAAAAAAATAGTTTCCCTCGATGTAAATCCATTGTCAATCATGATGCCCTACGGACCTGAAAAATAGAAAAAAGTTAAAAAATGCTTCGCCTCTTAAGAGGCTACCTGCCGTATGCCAATCTTCATTTTTCACAGTTCTTTTATAGGTAAGGAGCGGAGCCACACGATTCTGATGTCACGTGACAATACATTACAGCCACGAACAAGTTTAAATTACATTTTTTCCCTTAGAAATGTCTCCATACATCGTACAGATGTGCCACTTTACAGGCACATCATTTTTACTGTTTCACTTTAAGCATCATTAAAATCACTGCTCCTTTAAAAACAATTGTTTAAAAAAAAAAAATTGCATTGATACATGTCCCCTGGGGCAGTACCCAGGTCCCCATACACTTTTTATAGCAATAACATGCATATAAGCCTTTAAAATGAGGACTTTTGATTTTTAATGTTTGTGTCTCATAGACTTTAATAGCGTTTGCATGTTCACTAGAACTTTTTCCCTGTTCGAGATGTTCTGGTGCGGACCGAACAGGAAGGTGTTCAGCTCATCCCTACCTATAATGCAATTAGCACATGTGCTAAATAAAAGGGGCTGTCATCTATGCTCTTATTGCATTACCAAGCCCCAACTAAACAAGACAGTGTACAACTGCTTATGAATCTGAGTTCTGGTATTGGGACATGGTTTACTTCCCTTGCATAGATAAAACCGCATCAATTGCTAAGTTTTCGTATTTGTGCTGCATATTAATATACTGAACAGCTCAGGAACCTTACCTCCATGACCTCCATAGGGTCAGGACCTGGATTTACATATCAGGAGCCTATAGGCGAAGAATTCTGAAGCTACCCCCTCCCCCCCAAAAAAAAACAAAAAACACAGTAACACTGACTTTTTTTTACTTGATAAATTACCGCAAAGGTCAAGGAAATGCAAACTTTCTGTAAAAAGTACACTTTTATTTTAGGGCAAACACATGCAATAAACCACACATATTTTTTTGGTAAAATATAAATGAAGGCCTCTTGACCCCTGTAGGGAAAGAGAGCCTTTACTGATGGGGGCATGGCCAGGAGTTGGGATCAAGCAGGAGGATATATGGGTCAAATGGATTGGGCGGAGCCTTGGGTATGGTGATGGGCATGAGCTCAGTTAGGAGGAACTTCCCAAGGAATTCTGGGTCCTTTTGAGAAGAGTAGCGGTGAAGAACTGCCCACCCTGTTGTTCGGTCGGTCTGTCACAGCTTTCGTGGTGGTTTTGACCTTGCCAGTGCTAAAGTTCCGGTAATGAGTTACGCCATTGTTTGTAAATTGGGGGTAGGCTGTCTGTCAGGCACTGATGGTAAGGACAGACCCTTCTCCCTTACCCCTTTTTGGAAGTTATGTTAATGACTAAGAGTGCTCACAGTACAACTGTGACTGGCACTGGTCTAGACGTGTTCTGGTTTGTTATTGGAAAATAAATAAAAGCAGTGGCCTTGCCCTTTCCAACTTAATTGTGGTAAGCGTGGTTTTTTTATATGGGGAGGGGGCAAGGGGGTGTTGGGTTATTACGTTAACTTTATTTCTGGGCCTATGCGCCTCAGCAGTCAAGAGGAGGTTACGCAAAGTAAATAGATGCCCAACATGTCAAACCTTAAATTTTTGTGCGCCGGTGAAATGGCGACATACTTCAGTACCCTATAATTTCTATATTTCCTATAGGCGCACTTTAAAAGCCCCCTACAGATCATCAGTTTGCAGAGTGTTACAGAGGAGGTCTTGTGCTAGATTTATGTAACATGTGTATTTCAATCAACGTTTTCACATGTTGGTGTCTCTGACGTGTGTGTTTACATTCTGATGTGCCTATATATGAGGGTGGGGAGGCCTTCTTTTTTGGCAGGGGGATTTTATGTGCTTGAGTGTAACTTTATTTTTTTCCAAAAAGTCCCCTATGTGAGGATTTTTAGGTGCCAAGTTCTCTTTAATGAAAAATGCAGGGTCTAAAAGACTCCACTGAATGTATTGCAATGCAGATCGTATTGCAATACATCCCTTCTCAGTTATGCTAGCCGGGGAAAGTGACATGGTGACCCGGATGTGATGCCATACATGTCACTTTCCGGGTCATCAACAAGAAGGGGAGGAGAACAGATGTGTGTCCGCTCTTCTCCCTCACCTGCACCCGCTGGCACCTGCCACGTCAGTCATGGGCCCGCAGATGGGCAAGCGGAGATAGGAATACATGGCAAGGGGGGCCCCAGTACTGGGGCTGTATGGAAGCATTTAGGCGGCAGCGCAGGAGTCTTCCTGTCAATTTTAAAACAATCCTGGTGGCTGAAGCCACTGAAGTGCGTGTGAAACCCCCTGCTGGCAGGTCCCTACAACTTACGGACCTGGCAGTGAAAGGATTAAAGAAAAAATGACAAAAAAACACTTCATACTGACAGGGGCTCTAGGAAGGGTGCCTGTAGGCACCCGTCTACAGTGCCTATTTGGAAACTCAGTCAATGTCCTGTAATCACAATCAATAGTCCAACTGTTCTGTGTCATTTATATGCTATCAAGCTGACATAGGCTTCTCTGTTATATTAGGTGTTATGAGGATGAGGTTTGCTACAGAGCTAAAGAAACAGATGAACACAAAAATATATATTCACCAAGGTACATCAATACGTACTAACCTGACTAATTAGCAATAAAATATACAGGCTTTTTTTTACTCCTTATATGATGTATGAACTCCTTATTATCAGTCATTTGTACCATTGTTATAAATAAGTAATTGAGCTGGGGAAAAGGGATAATCCTTATTTAATTAAATTCATCTATACTCCCAGGTTGGCAGCAACAAGACATATGTGAGACTAATACCCTTAGTCTGCCTGCATGCATGTGCAATTATAAAATCACTCTACAGTTGCACTGGCAGTTTAGTGTTGCTTTTGGCATTTACAAATTCTTTTATTTTGTGACTTTTTCACCAAACACATATGCTGAAGCAGATGTTGCTTATTTGTTGTGTATTCAGTTCTGTAGGCACTGGCAGCCGATAGCATTGTTCAGCAATGAAGCTCTGTTCACAGACTTACTTTAGGACCCGGCAACTGTGAAGCCGGCTGAGCTGGCAGTGAATATGTTATTGCTATAGCATATCGCTGACTGTTTATATCACAGAGCTTGCGATCTGAATACAGGAATCCCTTCTGATTAGAAGATAAGTCAGACAATATGTGATAATTATTTTCTTGACCAGGGTCAGGTAGCTTCTTGAGATTCCATCATTCAGTTGACAGTAGGAATTTGCCAGTGTTTTTGCTAGGTTTTGTACATTGCATTTTCAGTTTAGACTCAGATAAGCCCATGTGGACAATATTTCCTAAATGTACAATTTACATTCAGTTTAAAGATATCAGTAATGGTTGTGGCAATGTGGTACATTCCTCTACCTTTGTCCAGATGTCTTCAGGCTGGTCACAGGGTGCCCCAGGTTTATCAGATTTTTGTCTTGGTTCCAATTGAATGCAGAGAGAGCCACTGATGTGATGGCGTCAAAAATACTCTTAACATCAGTACTGTGAATGAAGGCCACAGTGCCACTGCCCATGATACACTGCACTGCACTATGTCCTTTATCTTCCTGGGTGTCTTTCAACCCTAAAGACTAAGGACATCTCAGAGAAGAGATAAAGTTGGGGACAGCACTGGATTAAAAGGACATATTGCAGCCTGAGCTGTTTTTTCTTTAACACTGCTGCGGGACCTTTTGTTAGAGGAAAGTAGCCCAGAGGGGTTTTTAAAGCGGTAGTAAACTAGTTCAAAATAAAAAAATACCCATGCAAAGCAATGTTATAATGTGCATGTTTAGGAGATATTTACTGTACCTATAGGTAAGCCTTTTTGTAGGCTTACCTATAGGTAAAAATCAGCCAAGGAAGTGTATTCCCACTTTAAAACAACCCTTGGAAAGCCCCTACCACCATGAATGCTGTCACAAATCTCCCATTTACATTGCTGGTCGTTAGCACTGGCTTTGTGCTAACAGGATCCTCATGGTCTACCACAGGGAGAGGCAAACAGAGAAGATGACAGTGCCCTCCAAAGATGATTTATTTGAGTTTTTTTGTTACTGCCCGACCCACAGGTTTCTTCCCTTATAAGTAAATTGAACAAATGCCATTTTTGGTTGTTGTTTTTGGCACAGATACACATTGTGGGTTTTCAGCTGCCTCAATGAGTCTGAAATTTGTGTGTGTGTTCTGTGTCTTACACCCTACAATCTCCTGCTTGTTTCTGTGTCTTACACATTTCAATTTGACTGCACATTCTACTTTAGAACTATCGTGTAGAGGCTGCCTGACTGGATACAAATTTAATTGGCCAGTGTACGTGGATCTCATTAGTTTTGGTAAATATACAGGAGATTGTACAAATACTGTACAGACAGATTGTAAGCTGTATTTAGGGTGGGGACGCCTTCAAGATGAGCCTGGTCTCAAAGTATTCTTTGTTTTATACATGTCCCAACTTTAGTTCTCATGTACAGTAGCTTGAGTTACACTGAGGGAAAAAAAGTATTTGATCCCCTGATGATTTTGTACATTTGCCCACTGACAAAGAAATGAAGGGTCTATCATTTTAATGGTAGGTTTATTTTAATGCTGAGAGACAGACAAAAAATGCATTTAGCAAAACATGACTTAGCGCTTGGTGGCAAAACCCTAGTTGGCAATCACAGAGGTCAGACGTTTCTTGTAGTTGGCCACCAGGTGTGCACATATCTCAGGAGGGATTTTGTCCTACTCCTCTTTGAAGATCCTTTCCAGGTCATTAAGGTTTCAAGGCTGACACTTTGGTAACTTAAACCTTCAGCTCCCTCCACATATTTTCTATTGGATTAAAATCTAAAGACTGGCTAGGCCATTCCAGGACCTTAATGTGCTTCTTCTTGAGTCACTCTTTTGTTGCATTGGCCATGTGTTTTGGGTCATTGTCAGGCTGGAATACCCATCCATGACCCATTTTTAATTCCCTGGCTGAGGGACAGAAGTTCTCACCCAAGATTTGACAGTACGTGGCCCCGTCCATTGTCCCTTTGATGCAGTGAAGTTGTCCTGTCCCTTAGCAGAAAAACACTGCCAAAGCATAATGTTTCCACCTCCATGTTTGACAGTGGGGATGGTGTTCCTGGGGTCAAAGGCAGCATACCTGCTTCTCCAAACAAAGTGGGTTGAGTTGATGCCTAAGAGCTCCATTTTGGTCTCATCTGACCACAACACTTTAACTCAGTACTCCTTTGACTCATTCAGATATTTATTAGAAAACTTCAGACGGGCCTGTACATGTGCTTTCTTGAGCAGGGGAACCTCACGGGCGCTGCAGGATTTCAGTCCTTCAGTGCGTACTGTGTTACCAATTGTTTTCTTGGTGACTATGGTCCCAGCTGCCTTGAGATCATTGACAAGATTGTGTAGTTCTGGGCTGATATCTCACCATTCTCATAATCGTTGTAACTCCACGAGCTGAGATCTTGCATGGAGCTCCAGACCGAGGGAGATTGACAGTTATTTTGTGTTTCTTCCATTTGTGAATAATTGCACCAACTGTTGTCACCCTTTTACCAAGCTGCTTGACGATGGTCTTGTAGCCCATTCCAGCCTTATGTAGGTCTACAATCTTGTCCCTGATATCCTTGGACAGCTCTTTGGTCTTTGCCATGGTGGAGAGATTGGAATCTGATTAATTGATTGCTTCTGTGAACAGGTGTCTTTTTTTTTCAGATAACAAGCTGAGATTAGGAGAACTCCTTTGGGAGAGTGATCCTAATTTCAGCTCATTACCTGTTTAGAAGACACATGGAAGCCAGAAATCTTCCTGGTTGATAGGGGATCAAATACTTATTTCACTCATTAAAATTCAAATCAATTTATAACTTTTTTTAAATGCATTTTTCTGGATATATATATATATATAATCTGGGTATCTGGATATAAAGTGTAGGTATTACACTTTGTAGAGGTGTCTTGACATGGCAGTGTGGATTCAAATATATGCAAATGTAAACAACAAAAACGTCAAGGTAAGGGGCAATCATTATATAGTTGAGGATGGCATAGAGTGATTGCCAGGTTTGTCATATTTACCATTTAAAGCCTAAGTTTAGTTTTAAAAAACAGGTCAAGGGATGTTCTTCAATGTGGTGCATCCCTTGTGCTGCTGTGTCCTGGATTAGCAGAAACCTAGCTATGTCTGCCCTTTCTGTCTAAATTGGCAAGGCCTCATTAACACCTCTAAACAGCCCGTTGGCACAAATGATGCTCAAGATTTTGCATTACTTTCTTTTATCAGGCAGTGACAACCCTATGTCTTGAAGAAAATGAAAGCAAAAAAGACAAATTTAAAGTTCACAATAAGCTATAAAACCCATGAAATAATTGATGTGTGTGTGTTAAAGTGGTTGTTAACCCACACTGCTAAGTTTATATAACCCTCTTTTTTTCCTAATGCTAGGTGCTCCTGTCACTGTGTTTTATAAAAAAAAAATGCTGGCTTTACCCGATTTCAGAGCGCCGATTGGCCGTCATGTGACCTGCTGCCTCTCTGAAATCGGGTAAAGTCAGCATTTTGTTTTATAAAACACAGTGACAGGAGCACCTAGCATTAGGAAAAAAAAGAGGATTATATAAGATATTAAAACGTTTTTCAGAAGCAGGAGGGGAGGGGGCGGGCACCTGACACAGGAGCAGAAAGCAGGGAGGGGAGGGGGAGGAGGACAGAGGGAGACAGAGGACAGGAGAGCTGCGGATGACAGAGACAGGTACACTGACCACGGTGTCAAGGCTAAGCAGCCATGATACACAGTGGTCAGTTTACAGGGGGGAGGGCAGAAACTGGCAGGATTAGCCAGGTATTTCAGGTGATACAGGGGGCCAAGCACTGTGCTGTACAAAATGCTTTAAAGGAATAGGATCATTATTTTACTATTTTGGGGGTAACAAATGCTTTAAAAATATGTATAGGAACCACTTAATGTACATAGTTTCCATTTAGGTTTAAACACCTATTTAAAATAAACATTGTGCTATTTTCATATTACATTGCTGCAGCATGTGTACTTTTTGATGGAAATACAGTGCATTGCGAAAGTCCCCCTTGAACTTTTCGACCTTTTGCCACATTTCAGGCTTCAAACATAAAGATATAAAACTGTAATTTTTTGTGAAGAATCAACAACAAGTGGGACACAATCATAAAGTGGAACGAAATTTATTGGATATTTCAAACTTTTTTAACAAATAAAAAACTGAAAAATTGGGCGTGCAAAATTATTCAGCCCCCTTATGTTAATACTTTGTAGCGCCACCTTTTGCTGCGATTACAGCTGTAAGTCGCTTGGGGTATGTCTCTATCAGTTTTGCACATCGAAAGGCTGAAATTTTTGCCCATTCCTCCTTGCAAAACAGCTCGAGCTCAGTGAGGTTGGATGGAGAGCGTTTGTGAACAGCAGTATTCAGTTCATTCCACAGATTCTCGATTGGATTTAGGTCTTGACTTTGACTTGGCCATTCTAACACCTGGATATGTTTATTTGTGAACCATTCCATTGTAGATTTTGCTTTATGTTTTGGATCATTGTCTTGTTGGAAGACAAATCTCCGTCCCAGTCTCAGGTCTTTTGCAGACTACATCAGGTTTTCTTCCAGAATGGTCCTGTATTTGGCTCCATCCAACTTCCTATCAATTTTAACCATCTTCCCTGTCCCTGCTGAAGAAAAGCAGGCCCAAAACATGATGCTGCCACCACCATGTTTGACAGTGGGGATGGTGTGTTCAGGGTGATGAGCTGTGTTGCTTTTACGCCAAACATAACGTTTTGCATTGTTGCCAAAAAGTTTGATTTTGGTTACATCACCAGAGCACCTTCTTCCACATGTTTGGTGTGTCTCCCAGGTGGCTTGTGGCAAACTTTAAACAACACTTTTTATGGATATCTTTAAGAAATGGTTTTCTTCTTGCCACTATTCCATAAAGGCCAGATTTGTGCAGTATACGACTGATTGTTGTCCTATGGACAGAGTCTCCCACCTCAGCTGTAGATCTCTGCAGTTCATCCAGAGTGATCATGGGCCTCTTGGCTGCATCTCTGATCAGTCTTCTCCTTGTATGAGCTGAAAGTTTAGAGGGACAGCCAGGTCTTTGAAAATTTGCAGTGGTCTGATATTCCTTCTATTTCAATATTATCACTTGCACAGTGCTCCTTGGGATGTTTAAAGCTTCGGAAATATTTTTGTATCCAAATCCGGCTTTAAACTTCTCCACAACAGTATCTCGGACCTGCCTGGTGTGTTCCTTGTTCTTCATGATGCTCTCTGCGCTTTAAACGGACCTCTGAGACTATTACAGTGCAGGTGTATTTATACAGAGACTTGATTACACACAGGTGCATTCTATTTATCATCATTAGTCATTTAGGTCAACATTGGATCATTCAGAGATCCTCACTGAACTTCTGGAGAGAGTTTGCTGCACTGAAAGTAAAGGGGCTGAATTATTTTGCACGCCCAATTTTTCAGTTTTTTATTTGTTAACAAAGTTTGAAATATCCAATAAATTTCGTTCCACTTCATGATTGTGTCCCACTTGTTGTTGATTCTTCACAAAAAATTACAGTTTTATATCTTTATGTTTGAAGCCTGAAATGTGGCAAAAGGTCAAAAAGTTCAAGGGGGCCGAATGCTTTCGCAATGCACTGTATATTGGATCATAAACCGCACCCCACTTGGCCACTGTATAATTAGTAATTACAGTCAGGATGGACAAACATTGTTATTGGAGAACATATCCTTCCAGAACAGTAGCTTGGGTGCAGTCTTCGGGCCACACAGCTGTGCAATCTGTGACGTTGTGCACACAGGACACAGCAAATGATTGATCAGGATACCAGGCTGCTGTGGCCCTGGTACCATGTGAAAAATCACAGCAATCACATAAAAAGTAGTAAGCAATGTTTTTTATTCATGACCTCATTGCTTACTACTGTGATTTCTATGATTGGTCACATGGTCAATCACAGCCTTGTACCATGTGATATCTGTGGCAAATCACAGCTATCACAGTATTATTAGCTGCAGGAATGCAGCAGGTGAGTGTCAAAAATGATTGCTTATACAGCCATCATGGCTGTAAAAACAATCACAGTGTTAAAAAAAAATCCCAATCACTCCCCTAGAGCAGCACTATGGTGACACTGTAATGGTCTGGTGCCAGTATGTAAAAAAAAAAAAAAAATTGTTTACATTTTTTTTTTACATACTGTCACCATTTAGAGTCCCCAATCACCACCACCCACTCTCTGTGTCCCTGACAACCACTGTATCAGTCACAATGTCCCTGATAACCGTCACACCAGTTACAGTGTCCCTGATCCCCACCACACCAGTTACAGTGTCCCCGATCACCACCACACCAGTTACAGTGTCCCTGATCACCACCACACCAGTTACAGTGTCCCTGATTCCCACCACACCAGTGCAGCGTTGCCTCTGCCTGCCATCTGTACTGACCCTGGTCTGTTTATTGACTATATTTCTGCTTGCTGCCTGGATCAATCATTTGCTTGTTTGCTGACCATGTCTCTGCCTGCAACCTGAACTGACCCATTTGCACATCCTACTGACTATGTTCCTGCGAGACACCAGTCCCAGCCATCCCCTGCAGACAACTGTACTTCTTGAACAACAGAAATTTTTTTGTTCTTCTTTTCTTTAACCTCCTGTATTTCCTGCCCACTGAACACTGGCTTGCTTGGCTTATAGGAACTGGGACTGCTATAGGTCATGCTACACTAATCTATATTCCCTGATCATTTGTAAAGAGGTGACCATTACAGCACATTGTAGTCATGCTGTGTTTCAATTTTTATTGTTCTTCTGCATGTTAGCCCCAAAGAAGGGGCTTTGATAAAATAAAATGTATTGGCTGTATTTAATGTTCCTAACCAGGGTTTTCTATACTTTCTAAATAAAGGGCCAGCTTTTTGTCCTTAAACTTTAGGAGGGGGGGGGGGGGGGGCGGACTGTAGCCAGTGGAAATAGACAATGTTTCTGGCATCAGTGGGAGAAAACTGTGCCCCAACTTTGGTATTAGGGGTAGGCATAGTGCCCCATTGTTGGTGTCAGTGGGAGAAATAACGCCCCATTGTTGATGTCAGTGGCAAGAATTATGCCCCATTGTTTGTGTCAGAGGGCAGAATAGTGTCTCATATCAGCAGAATGAATAGTTCCCCATGAGCAGGATGAAGGCATTTTAAGGGCTGCAGTTTGGAGACCCCTGCTCTAAACTTATCAATGTTTCAAAAAGACTATAGTGATACAATATTTTGTAAAAGGTGCTCCTCAATACCTACTTCAGAGTCTGTGTTTACAGCTAAGGACAAATCAGAAACAGTATGTGTGCCAGCATTTTTTATTGGAGAAAATAAACTCAGGAAGGGTCGTAAAGGAGCAGACTTAATTCTACAACATAATTCCTTCCCCTTCTACTTTTCTCACAAAGTTTTTGTAATTTAGTCAAATTTTTAAATGTAGCCATTCACATAATAAAAGGTAAACTAGTTAGGTGTTCTGTATTTTTCATTTCTTCTTTCTTTTCCTTAAAATGTAAATTACATTGCAAGCTGACTTCTGCATTTTAGATATAGAATGTTTGTTGTATCAATATTTTATTTGCAATTATTACTTGAATTAAACCACAAGATGGCAGTGCTGGAATATTTACTTTACCACCAGATGTACAGTGACTGCTAACAAGGTCCTTTCCATGCTCTGGGAATATTAGACAGTTCTTTTTTGGTGTTTTTTTTTTCTTTTTTTTTTAAAGTGAACCTGTAAGTATATATCATATATATATGAGAGCTTCCATTATACCTTTCAGTATCAGTTTATATGCAAAAGACACACTTCTTTCCCATCAGTATGCAGAATTAATACACAAAAACTCAATTGGGTAAAGTTGATGCTTTTTCTCTCAACTACTTTTCCTTTATGCTGGCAGCTGAGGATAATGACACAGGAGGGGCAGAGGGGTGTGGTTTCGAAATAGGGAGATTTTCTCCAAAAGAGGGACATTTTGGTATGACTTTGCTAAATATTTCTTAAGCTGCATGCAACAGGGTTAGAAGAATCAGTTCTACAAACTTCAGAATGCCCCCCCCCCCCACACACACACACACACACGCACACACACGCACACACACACTTATTTTTAGAGTCCAGTAGTACAAAAAATTGCAGAGAGGGAAAGTATCATCCATCATTTCAGTCACTGAACCCAGAAGCACTCTGCTTTGAATGCTTCCGGGTTCAGAGCTGTCAGATACTGGCAACTCAGGCAGGGTTAGCACCTGATTGATTATGGACTCTTTTTCCTCAATAGGCTCTGGTATAGTGCAGGATAGGCATTGGTTCTTTCAGAAAATATATATAGTAATACTTTGGGGGCTTTAAGAATGTTTCAGGTAAAACAATTTACATTTTGGTATGCCCCCCCCCCCAAAAAAAAGGATGGCCGCAAAAGCAGGCTAAATTTATGAGATGACTAACATAGAAAACTAGGATCTTTTAGTGACTTGGACTTACATGTACTTTAAGTAAGCCTTTAACCCAAACACTTTTAAGAGAGTATAATACGTCTTTAAACTTTAATTAAAAATGACCAAACATGTCTTGTTTACTGAAGGTGTTCACTTTTCACAAACAGACCTGAGGCCTACAAACCCAAAGAGAAACAAACATAAACTGAGCCAGCTACCTTAGGGAAGAGTACCAAATGACAATTATCTATATTATTCCTACAGTACTTTAAATTTTTAATTTATTTTTGCATTTTAATTTCACTGCCTCTGTATTATCCTCTTATATTATATGTATATTTGTATGCTTTTGTACTAAATATTTTAAATGTATACCTTATTTTTATATTTATGTAAATGTTTAAACTTCTATTTGTACATTTATGTGAACTCTACAGTGAATTACAATATATGCTTTCTATTTACCTATATTATTAATCACAAGTTCTTACAGCAAGATCTCCTTACCATTTAAATATAATATGGATAGCATTTGAGACCTCAAAGTTACAGCTTTGGCAGTGGGTCTGCAACATACATACATACATACATACATACATACAGTATATTTACAGATGCGATCCAGATTTTGTCACATAGGTATTTAACCAAGGTTTTGCTATTATGCTGTGAATTGCCCTAATAACTTTTAAACCCAAAGAGATGTTATGTGTTTTTAAAGTGAACCAGTACTTTGCCCATGATGGTCAAAAAAACATGTTTGCTGTACAAGAGACAGCGTTAGCAGTATTTATTTACCTTCAGTGCATTCCCCTGATCTGTTCACAGCTCACTCAGAGGTCCAGTTTAATCTCAACATGAAAGTCAAACTATCCACAGGTTCCTCCCTGCTTGACATTTAAAAATATTCAGGCCTGGCCATTGTCCACATAAGCACAACAATCCGCATTGTAGGGGAGACCAAGAAATGCCACGTATTCCTTCGTTCCTTCAAATTCTAGGTATTTCCCCAGGTTGCAGTTGCAAATCTTGGCAGTAATGAATGTATTGGTGTGGGAAGGTAGGTAAAAGCTGACTCCTGTAATGTAATGATAGCTTGCCCAATATTGGTAAACTACAGGCTCACTTTAATTATGCCTAGGTACACCATACTGAAAACAATACATTGTGGAAAAATGTTATCATTTATTTATTAAAAGAAAATAATACAGAATGTGCATTTTATTTGTTCTACAATACACAACTGACATGATCATTTTGAAGGCTAATAAGAGTACAGCTATTTAGAAATATAAAATGCCCTGGTAATATTCTTTGACGGACATAATATAGAAAAATCAGCATAGAGTTTTCTTTTGTGATGCCTTAATGATGCTTTATTCTACACAATACCTAATAGTCCAATACACAGTGTTATCTATATGCACATGCACAAAAAATAAAAATGTAACTTTGCTGCCATCAAGTGGATTTTTAGCATATTACATATTACAATGACAACATTAACCTGTCACATAGGACAGGATTCTCTCTTTAAAGATATTTTAATGTTACTTTTGGCACATCTACAAACAAGGGTTTTTCCCAAATAACATATTCTGAAGCAAATATTATATATATATATATATATATATATATGAAATATATATTTTTTTTCAAAATGTATATACAGTAAAACCTTGTATTGCAAACAAAATTTGTTCCCAAAATATGCTTGTAATCCAAAGCACTCTTTCTTATATGAAAGATAATTTCCCCATAAGAAATAATAGAAACTTAGTTGATTCATTCCACAGCCATTTATTCATAGGTCCTTCAGTTTATAATCCATATAAAAAGATTATAGCAATGTGATAGGTTGTGTAACCATAAAATGTCCATCCACAAATGGCACCTCCACAAGGGGATTAGAAGGAAAATCCAGCAGGAGCCAAAGTGTAAAAAAGAGAAGAGAGGTGCCTCTAAGTGTAGCAATATGGTTATGTTTAATGAAGGTTCAACAGTTAGCAACTCACATGGTTGATGATTAAAAGAGGCACATCGAAGTATACAGGCAACTGGGGTAAAGCTGTCCATATAGACCATCTTCCGCACTGCCGCCTCTCACCGCTGTCAGTCTGCAATCGTGCCCGGGAAGACTACCCTGCAGTAGAGCAATCTGATAGGAAGGCATGAGGCACTCTTGGAGCGCAGTGTGGAAGGGATGACGTTGATGGCAGTGGGGAGGATGGTCTATGTGGACAGCTTTACCCAGTTGCCTGTATACTTAGATGTTCCTGTTTTAATCATCAGCCATGTGAGTTGCTAAATGTTGTACCTTCATTAAATGTAACCATATTGCTACACTTAGAGACACCTCTCTCCTCTTTTATACTCATGTGTGACATGAAACTACTTGTATATCAAGACATCACTTGTTTATCAAGTCAAAATGTATTAAAAATGTGCTTGTCATAAAAAACGCTCTCAAACCAAGTTACTTTCATTCTAAGGTTTTATTGTACATCAAACCCAGACACAGCAAAATGTTCTACCACTAGTCTTTTAATTAAAATAAATGTTGAAATGTTGCAACATCCACATAGTTAAAGTTGATTAACTGCTTCAGAGTAACAGCAATTTTTGTTAGATTGTTTGGCTATCATTTTCCCAGCCTGTTGAACAAAACACTAAACAGGATTGTGCATTTAAAAATATTAACATATTCTCCCAACAACAGCCTGCAGCTTCTCAGGTTCTGTTTGTACTTGGCTGTATTACTGTAGAAGATGTTTCTGTCCACCACTAGAGGGAGCTGTTGAGAAATGGAACAGGGGCTTAGTAATAAACTGAAGGAGCCACCCATCTTCTGTCTCTCAAGAAACTCCCCTAGTGGTGGCTGTAAGAATCTTCCTTAGCAGCACAGCAGGCTAAATATTGGCTTGTTTAGAATATTTCTCAGCATTCAGGGAGAATGACGTAGAAAAAAAAAGAATGAATAAAATATGCCTGTGGAAACCAAATGAACCGGGTGGAAAGTGCAGGCAAGCACTCTTACCCTTATGATTGCCTTATGATTGATTGCCCTTATGATTTATATGATACGAATTACATATTTATGACCAAAGTATTAATGGGAGCCAAACCACAAAGTGAAACTTAACTGTTTGTAATGCTGTCACAGGAAGACTGCCAACACATTTTAGGGGCAACAAAACTCTCCCTTCCTCAGGGCTTAGAAAGATAGAACAAGGACTTAAAGGAAACTATAACCAATAGAAAAAGCTTTTAACTCCTGCAGATTCGTTTGTTATAGCCCCAAGCCAAAAGGAGTTTTTTCATCAGAATAAATATGAATCTATTTGGGTATTGTTAACTCTGAGTCCATTCAAGTCCCTTATTCTATTCTTCTAAGCCTTAATGAAGGTGGGGTTATGTTGCCCATGAAATGCATTCAATGTTTTTTTTGCAATGGTATTAGAAATAATTAAGGACGTTTTTCACTCTTATATAGCCCATTTGTATTTTTCTACTTTGAGTTGCTTTCGGGGTACCTATTGAGGCACGCTTGTGTGTTTGAGAGCTGCTTTACCAGAGCCAGTAAGCCAGGTTTGAAGATTGCATTTGTAATATTGGAATAGGCATTGAAGTTTCAGTGCCTCCTAAATGTGTTTTGCTGATGTCTGTAACCAAACCATGTTCTGCGTGAAGCTTGGATGTTCTTCCATTGTTGGTATATTGGTAGCTAAAAAAGCTGGCATGCAAAGTGGACCCTAGACGTCATTAGACTGCACTAGACTACAAGCCCCTACTCTGTAAAGCACTGTGGATTTTGCTAAATAAATGAAATGTTTTTCATATGTTTTGTAGAAATAACACGAACAAACAGTTGCCAGTCTGACAGCAGTGGTTTTCAAGAAGATCCTCCTGAACCTTTACCCTTAAAGGTAAGATAAATTTGTATGCTATTTGTCCACCTTTATATCAGGAAGCAAGAGAAATCTTGGCATCTTGGGAAAGCTAAGATTTTGCAGATACCGGTTGCAATGGCTCCGCACAAGGAGTTAAACACTATTTTTGCTTTTAAATTTTGAAGGCAAGCAAATAACTCCCATTTCAAGAAGGCTCCTCTGTGCTTTATACTGGTTCAGTAGAGGACTGTTTATTATGAACTGGCAATTGCCAGGTAAAGTAGTGCAGTGCTCAAAAGTGAAAAATGTCCTGGTCATGAAGGGGGTAAAACTTTCTGGAGGCCACCTTACCAAAACCTACCTAGTGATACTTTTTCATCGGGCCATAAGCCCTACTCCAAAGAAGCCATGGTTTTCATACACTGAACTAATTATGGCCAACAAACCCGAAATAGCTGTATGCTGTTTGGAATAACTGGTTCTATACTGTTAGGCTGTATCTGTGCTTTAAAACATTGGTTCTAAATGCACACTGGGCCTGGGGCCCTGGGGTACAAAGAAATTATTGGTTTGTCTTTTGCCGGCATCCATAAATTATTTGTGTTGAGAAATTGTATTGTGTATTATGGATTTAAGAAGGCTTTTTTTTAACCTGTCACCTATACCTTCTGGTATGTACTGTATGCTTGTAAGAAAAACAAGTTAATTCTATTTACAGAAAATGCAGGGTTTTATGTGGCCCAGGGCCATTTTACAGTACATTAAGTTTTTACATGAAATTACGGCAGTGGCGTAGCGTGGGTTGTCAGCACCCAGGGCAAGGCAAGTAATTTGCGCCCCCTAACCCGCGGGATTTTAGCACTCGAGTCTCTTCCACTAGATTAGTTAAAGAAACCCTTACCCCCTAAGCACATGTATTGTTTGTTATGAAAATACTGATGTAATTAAAGTAAAATGCATTTAAATACAAGTTTGAAAAACCAGCTGCCCCCTTTCAATGCAGAGAGACCAGCGTGCCCCCTTTCAATGCAGAGAGACCAGCGTGGCCCCTTTCAATGCAGAATGACCAACGTGCCCCCTTTCAATGCAGAGAGACCAGCGTGGCCCATTTCAATGCAGAATGACCAACGTGCCCCCTTACAATGCAGAGAGACCAGCGTGCCCCCTTTCAATGCAGAATGACCAGCTTGCGCCCTTTCAATGCAGAGAGACCAGCGGGCCCCCTTTCAATGCAGAGAGACCAGCTTGCCCCCTTTCAATGCAGAATGACCAGCGTGCCCCCTTTCAATGCAGAATGACCAGCGTGCCCCCTTTCATGGCAGAGAGACCAGCGTGCCCCCTTTCAATGCAGAATGACCAGCGTGCCCCCTTTCAATGCAGAGAGACCAGCGTGCCCCATTTCAATGCAGAATGACCAGCCTGCCCCCTTTCAATGCAGTGACCAGCATGCCCCCTTTCAATGCAGTGACCAGCGTGCCCCCTTTCAACGCAGAGAGACCAGCGTGCCCCCTGCCAATGCAGAATGACCAGCTTGCCCCCATTCAATGCAGAATGACCAGCGTGCCCCCTTTCAATGCAGTGACCAGCGTGCCCCCTTTCAACGCAGAGAGACCAGCGTGCCCCCTTCCAATGCAGAATGACCAGCGTGCCCCCATTCAATGCAGAATGACCAGCGTGCCCCCATTCAATGCAGAATGACCAGCGTGCCCCCATTCAATGCAGAATGACCAGCGTGCCCCCATTCAATGCAGAATGACCAGCGTGCCCCCATTCAATGCAGAATGACCAGCATGCCCCCTGTCAATGCAGAATGACCAGCGTGCCCTCTTTCAATGCAGAGAGACCCGCTTCCTGATTGGCCAGGAGGAGGATCCGTGTGACAATAGCGAATTTGCATTCGCTATTGTCACACAATGGGTGGGCTCGGGGCGCACTGCTCTGCGCCCCGGGTCCACCCTTTTTTGAAGCCTATTAGAGCCTCTGGCTCTAATCCGGTGATTAAAAAAAAACCCATTCTGTGACAGCGCCAGGCTGCTCACTCACTCGCTGCTAAACTGACTGAGCAGTGAGGAGAGGCAGCATAGGTGGGGCTTGGCTTGAAACGCCACCCCACCCTACACCAATGGACAGGTGAGGCACAGTCCAGCCCCGCCCCGAGCCGACCCGACACACCATTTTCAGCCATAGGGCGGCCACACTGGACATCTCCCAGCCTAAAGATGGAGGCAGCCGCAGACAGTGTGTGAACTGTGTATGTCAGAGTCAGACAGACAGAGTGACACTGCGGATGCGCCCCCCCAGATGTTGTGCCCGGTGCGGCCGCCCCCCCCCCCCTGCACCCCCACGCTACGCCACTGAATTACGGAACATACCATTTGTCTTTCGGTGTTATGGTCACCAGAACAAATATTGAAGGGTAGTCTTCCCAGTGAAAGCACACATAGCAGTATAAACTTGACATCAGCTCTAGCCTTCCTTTCTCTATCCTAAAAAATACATTGCGTTTTGGCTAGAGATGCACTTTAATTACAGGTAGCTATTTCTGGTTGAATGTACAGGTTACATAACTGACATTACTGACACATGCTTAGGATAGACTGGACTTTATCTGCATAGACATACAGGAGTTGGTTTACTAAAACATGGGAGTGCAAAATCTGGTGCAGCTGTGTATAGAAACCAATCCGCCTCCAGTTTTTTTATTTATTTTTTTGTCAAAGGTTAATTGAACAAGCTGAAGTTAGAAGCTGATTGGCTACCATGCACAGCTGCACCAGATTTTACACTTTCCTGTTCTTGTAAATCAACACCACAGTACATATTATTATCCTGAAAGAACGATCCTGTTAAATCCACCCCAATAATGTGCTTTGGCATGTTATGTTTTCTCTTTGCTCTGCAGAATCTGCATGGAAGTTCAGACAGCTTAGACAGCCAGGTGACTCTCCATGGAAAGAGCAGTTCTTCTGAATTTCCAGATATCAGTGAAGAATATGATGATGTTCAAGATTTTACTGACCCCTCGGTGACTGAGAATACTACAGCAACTTCTACAAGTCCCAGCCTTCCAACAGGCAAATATATATACAAATCACTATCAATGACCACAGAAAATAGTGATGACCTTTTCCAGAGTTTTGAAAGTCATGCCGACAATATGAAGGGAATGTACAAGCAGATATCAATACTAGAAGATACTGAGAATGAACTGGAGGAAATTTCTAATGGTGTAAGTTACTTGCAGGATGGTGAACCAGAGGACCAGATGGATAACAGACAAACACAAACCCCGGTGTCCTCTGAAATGGAATATCCAGTTTATGTCACACATTACCTAAGTGACATCAGGAAAACTAATAGTGAATCCTCTAGTGAGACAAATGATGATCAAGGCTGTTTTGAGGGAGATGTAAGTCATCTTCAAGTTAAAAGTGATAGTGAGAGTAATTCATTTGCAGATGATGAATGTTCAGTAGTATCAAGTGTGAAATGGACATCTCCCATGAACAGTTCACAAAACCTCAGCTTCCATGCACAGACTCCAACTGAGTCTATAGATTACTCTGATCATGAGCTGCACTACTGCCACCAAGACAAAAAGAATACATTCCAAACAGAATTAAACACAAATATTTATAAGTCTGTAACCATACAGATGTCTTCAAACTTGCTACAAGATCCAGGCGAATGCGCTAATAGACAACACTCAGTTTACAGTATAAGCAATAACCGAAATGAAGTGCATGCTTTGTTTACTTGTGTGGCTGATAGAAAAGATGCTTATAGTCAGACTGAAACAGGGTGGTTGAATGACTGCTATACTAACAATCATTGCTTTCATCAAAGGAGCCACTTTCTCACTGAGTCACTCTCACTTGATATGGGTCTATGGGGCCACCATCATTCTTCACTTCCTGCACCTAATATTGCCTGCTGTCATTGCTGCCACTGTCATCACTGCTGCGTATCAAGATGTCCAACAATGTGCAGACACAATGTACCCAACAGACCTAGTTCTTCTTGCATCAATATAGAAAAGGAACTGTCAGACACACTGAGCTTGTTGAGGGATTCACTTATCGGTGTATCTTTGGTATGTATAAGAAATATATTTTTATTTATTTTATTCTGACCCAGTGTTACATTTGCTTAGTGCCTTATGCCATGACCATGTCTTACTGATGTTCACTCTGTAAAGTTAAAATTGATCTCTTTGAAAATTAGAATTGAAAAATTAGCCTCCTTTTCTCTCTGCACTGCAAGAGATAAATGCGTGATTAGTCTAATGGTAGAGGAATAGGCTGAAATACTTATATTATTTCTTCTCCAGCAACCTGCATTCTCCTCCACTCCTGAATGTAAGCAGGCTTTCAATGTCTTTAGAATGACCATGATGATGTCAGAAAGCCTGTTACCGGCAGAGCGGCTAAGGGAAGCTGGTTCGAGGGAGAAGCCTTGCAGGAGTGAGGAATAAGGGGAAGGAGGAAAGCAGGGGGTGGGGCTGATGTTGGGCTTTAAAATATTTTTTTCTTACAGAACAATTTATATAATGTAGCTCAATGAGAGAGCTCAATGTAGCAACACGATTTTAAGATAGCGAATATCTTCAGATTTTAATTCAGTTTTATAAGTGTAGAAAATTCAAATATGTGTTTCTTAATCTATATGGTATATAGAGATATTTCAGAAATAAGCACTTTTGGCTGAATTTTACTGACAATTTTCTGACACATAAGTGGGCTTCACAGAATTGGTTCTCATACAAATTTCATGTGGCTTGTGATTAGGCTGCCAAAATGCTTCAATATCATAATTTAAACATACAGTATATTACCAAAAGTATTGTGACGCCTGCCTTTACACTTGCATGAACTTTAATGGCATCCCAGTCTTAGTCCGTAGGGTTCAATATTGAGTTGGCCCACCCTTTGCAGCTATAACAGCTTCAACTCTTCTGAGAAGGTGGTCCACAAGGTTTAGGAGCGTGTCTATGGGAATGTTTGACCATTCTTCCAGAAATCCATTTGTGAGGTCAGGCAATAATGTGTACGAGAAGGCCTGGCTCGCAGTCTCCACTCAGTAGCTTATTTATCCTGAAGGTGTTCTATCAGGTTGAGGTGAGGACTGTGCAGGCCAGTCAAATTTCTCCACCCCAAACTCGCTCATTCATGTCTTTAAGGGAGGATTTTAACCCCAGTCCATTTCTTGCCATCTGCATCTTAATGGGGAGAATTACCTTCACTTCCTGTCCCATAGCCAAAACAGGAATATAGAAGGAGTCCTTCCAAAATGAGAGAGTTCCTGGTTGTCATCAGAATTAATGTCCCAATTGGAAGATGTGTCCTCTATTCTTGTTCTGGCGACAATTAAAAAGTTTTCCATTCACTTTCAGGAAAAAAGACCAAAAGTGAATTTCCTTAACAGTGGCCCAGCTCAGAACAAACATCTGAAAGGTGTTCTAATCCCTCTCCACTGAACAAAAAAGTTTTTCCTTTAGCTATACTTTAAAGCCTAGTACACAGGGAATGAATGTCGAGCCGCATCCAGCCTGTGTGCACTGCAGTCGGTCCAACAGCAGCATGACTGGAAAAGGTCTGCCGATCGGCTCCCAATCAGCGCTCTCAGCCAATGGCTGAGAGCACTGCCTGGAGGGTCCTGGTTACGGGCCATGAAGCTGTCATTGAAAAATAGAACAGGGGGATCTCTGTTAGTTAGTACGTTAGGATAGTTAGTACGTTAGGATAGTTAGTACAGCAGCTCCTCAGCTGTCAGCTTTTTTTCGTTCAGCCCTGCTGGGTTGAATGAAAAAAAAACTACTAGTATGTACTAGGCTGAAGTCTGAGAAGTGTGAATTCCTGGCCTGGAAGCTTTTTTTTTCTAGCAAGTAAAGTCAAGATCAGGATGCTGGGACCTGCACCTTTCATAACATGCCAGCAGTATATCCTATTTCTATCTTTGAAAAAAAAAATAATAGTCAGATATAAAGAACACAGCTGAAAATGTTTATAAATTTACATTATCATGTATATTAATGTTGGATATAGATATATTCGTAATCATTGTTAGTATCAGGTTTGTACCAGTGGCTTTGCTGACAAGCAGATTAGGGAATTCGGGTAATGCTTTGCTTACATTTAAACAGTTTTCAGTAGACTTGAACACAAAAAGTAAAGAGTTTCTATTGTTTAGAGAATATCTAGAAATTTTCATTTGCCTGAGCAGTAGCCTCAAAATTTTAATTTTGTCTGGAACTCCTCTGGAAAAAAGCAGTGCACTTCCTTGTATGTGAGTGTGCCTAGGCAATCCTGTTCATACAGCCTCATAGATGTATACCTGCAGTGTAAGATCTGAAGCATTGCAACCTCTGACTGCTAGTCTCAGGAGATTAGGAGTGAGATTTGGTAATATTACTGTGCTATTCAGTGCTCTCCTTGCTGGGGGCACTGACGTTAAGAAGCAAAGTCCTGCCTCTACCACGAATACCGCCATACAGAGACAGTGCAAAACAAGGCATGCTAAGTCAGTAATGGGAAAAGATCAGCTGCAGGGAAACCACAGGCAATACTGGTGACTAGTCCTTTAATCTTTGCCCTTTGTTTTAGGGCACAGCTTCAGGAGTTAAATTCCTCCTAAAGCTTAAGAAATACATCTTTTTTTAAAATAATCTTGTCTAATCATTCCTTTCACCACCTTAATCCTGCCTGTTCTCATACTATCTGTTGAACCCATGTTTCTTCCAGTAATGCCTTCATCACAACTTATCATTTATGGAAAGGCTGGCTATGTGATTTGCATCTGTATTTTAACTTGAACAGAGTAGACAAGGCGATTTGGGGACCATGAAAAAATAATGCTGGATGTATCGAGAAAAGCTTTTCGAAAATAACCTTTTCTAACCATTCTTTTTCAACACCTCGAAATGCCTACTCTCGGAATATATGTTAAATCTATATGTTTCTCCTTGTAATGTCATCATCGCAACTCACCATTGAAAGACATGCTGGCTATCTGATAATTATCTGTATTTAATCTGAACAGAGCAGAGATGATGATATGGACAACATGAAAAAAGCATGTCGGACGTATCGAGAGAAGCTTTTATCTATCGAGCAACATTTGCTAGAACAGCAAGCTGGCTGCTTTAATGTCCTCACAAGTGAAGAAAGGTAATTCAGTTTCATACTGCCTACAGATAAGAGCACTTTATTAGATCAGGATGTATCCAATCTACACTTTTTTCCTATTATATGTTATTATTAAAGAGGGGAAACATTTAAAAATGGTCTCCACACCTAAATCTTAAAGTGTTACTAAACCCACTACAGTGAAATCAGTCTATATATATACAGTAACGCATGCTTGTTAAACTCACTGTGGATCCTAAGGGGTTAATCTTCTGCATTGTGTAAAAAGACTGTTTGATTCAGTTTCTTCTGATCCTCCCCTTCTTCCAGAGTCCCCAAACCATCAGGCTAGGGGACAAGCTACACATGCTCAGTTTGGTGTGTATTGCTAGAGAGTTTTCATTTATTTTTTTTGGGAGGTTGCATGTGATCAGCACAGGGCCAATCAACACTGTCCAGATAGAGAGTCAGGGGTCCTGCAGTCTCATAGGACAATCAGGGGAGAAAACTGCTAGTACAAGCTTTAACCACTTTACCACTAGAGGATTTAGCTGTCTTACGTCTGGGCCACTTTTTGTGATTCGGCACTGTGCGAATTTAACGGACAATTGCGCGGTCGTGCGACGCTGTACCCAAACAAAATTTACGTCCTTTTTTTCCCACAAACAGAGCTTTCTTTTGGTGGTATTTGATCACCTGTGCGATTTTTACTTTTTGCACTATAAACAAAAAAAGTGCGTTTATTTTGAAAAAATAACAATATTTTTAACATTTTTTTATATGAAATTCCCCCCAAAAAAATGTAAAAATCCAATTTTTTTTAAATTTTTGGCCAATTTGTTTTCTGCTACCTATGTTTGGTAAAAAAAAATCACAATAAGTGTATTTTGATTGGTTTGCGCAAAAGTTATTGCGTTTACTAACTAAGGGAAAGATTTCTGTCATTTTTGGTGTTTTTTTTTTTAACGAGTAATGGCGGCGTTCTGCGATTTTTTTTTGCGGGACTGCGACATTGCGGCGGACAGATCGGACCCTTGACCGACATTTTTGACACTTTTGGGGGTACCAGTGACATTACTGCAGTAATCAGTGCTATATATATGCACTGTTACTGTAAAAATGACACTGGCAGGGAAGGGGTTAATTTTATTGGAGAGGGAGGGGTTAATGTATGCCTGGTGCTTACTGACGTGTGTGGGGGGAGGTGACTGAGTGAGTCAGGGACAGATCGGAGGTTCAGCTATGCTGAACACTGCGATCTGTCACTCCCTGTCACTTAGGAGATCCGCCCGCTCTGTTTACACAGGTGGGCGGATCTCCAAACTAGGTTCCCCGACGATCGGGGGAAGAGTAGCGGCGATCGCCGCTGCTCCTCCCCTGGCCCGACTCCCGCTGTGACTGAAAAGCGCCGCCTACAGGGGGAGAAGTCTAGCGACGTAGTACTACGTCACTAGACGATAACGAGCCACGTTGCTGCAGTAGCAGCAACGTGAGCAGACTGCAAGTGGTTAACCAGACACTGATAGAAGTCACCAGACTGCTCTAACTGCTGATGAGAACAACTATTTAGCAGTTTATATTTACTAAAATAAGTGCATTCTCATGTTCTGTGTACTGTGGGAGACCAGATATAGTGAATGCAGGGTCCTCGGTTAGGTAGATACCTGATAGTGTCCTGAACCAACCAGATTGTTCCGCAGGCATGGTTGCTTTTTTATGGAGTTCCCATTTTACCCTTCCTATCTATAAAATGTTTTAAAAAAGTAGGAAGCTTTACATCCATATCTATTATATTACAAAATAACCCAATTTTAGCAAAAAATACAATCAGCCTCTTTTTTTTACTTCTCCCATGTAGGAAAAATAATTAATTTGCAGAAACAGTAGCTAACAATATTGCAGAGAATGGCATTGCAGTTGCCATAAATAAATGCATGCTTCTACAATAGTTGTGGTTGACTCACTGCCCCAGCAAAGAAATAATTGTAATCTTACCTAAAAGAACCTCCACAGGTGTGATTACCTCAATTACTGTATATGCAATGTTCCAAATTTCACCAGAAGAAAGTAGATACTTTAGATGGCTACTTACCAATATGAGTACATGACTCATAAAGCAATTATATGCATCAATACAAAACGGATCAGGAACATGTTTAGTTAGCTTAATTAATGACTTATGAAATGCAGGAACTTCTAGATGTCTCATAATCACAGGACAAACTGAAAATAGGCATTTGAGTAGTCTTGAATGTATCATAATCCAAACTTCTTTACATTTTACTTAAAGTAGTAGTTAGCTACTTGTTCTGTAATGCTGAAGTGGTTTTGTAGTTTACTAAGCCACTTTCTTCAGCCACTTACTACTACTAGATTTACCATGACCCTGGATAAATGAGAACCTACACAAACATCCCACCTAAAGTGTACATCAAGACAAAATAAAAACATATCCAGAACATATGTTCATGACCATATTTCGCCAATGATGTCACTCAGCATTTTACAGTAGTGTTGGGAGCTCAGACAAATGCCCACAAGCCACAGCAATAGTTTAGGGCTTCCAGAACGAGGAATGGGCTGGGTTTCTTTTTTTTTCAAAACAGTGAGGTTTATTGAAACTTTTGGTACAATACAAAAATAAACCGTGCATTGAAACTTCAACCATATTCATAATACACAGGGGTACAAAAATATAAATATTCACAGTGATTAACACTTAGAAACAGAACAGACATAGTAAAAAAAAAAAAATAAGGCAGTAGTCAGTTACTTTCTTTCGGCCCAACACTCAAGCAAACACTACTGGTTTAACAGGGACGGTCAGCATAAAGTAGTTACCTACTTCACTACTGAGCCGTATCAGGGCACTGCACCCATTTGTCCCAAATCTTGTTGAACTTCTGAGGGCACCCCCTATGTTTATATAAAAGTTTATGAAATGGGATGACACTATTAATTTCCTTAATCCACAATCCTAAAGTAGGAGGAGTAGGTCTCATCCACCGTCTGGCTATCAATTTACGTGCTATAAACAAGGTTTCCTGAAGAAATATGACAGTGGATTTGGGCATCTCTCCATCCGGATAGACCCCCAGGAGACACTCCTTAGGAGAGAGTTGTAGAGGAGACCCCATTTTGTCATGCAGAAATGTGACTACCTGTTGCCATAGAGTCTGTAATTGGGGACAGCTCCACAGTAGATGAAAGAAGGAAGCATCAGGGTCTCCGCACATAGGACAAGAGGGGACCAAGTCAGGGTGATATTTGGACAGTCTAAGTGGGGTGAAATAAGCCTGGTGTAATATAAAGGTCTGGGTTAGGCGATCCGACAGTTTTGGCGACACTCTGCGGCACGTCTCCAGGGCATCCTCCCACTCCTCATCCTCCATGGCCCCCACACTACGCTCCCAGCGGGTCTTAAGTGCAAAAGCTAAAGTGGTCGAAGAAGGTGTGTGGAGCTCAGAGTAGAACATGGAAATGAGGTGACTGGGTTCTGTACTTTTAACAATCTCAAGGGTGGTAATCGATTCCATCTCAGGAGGGCCGTCAGGGAATTGAGATCTATATGCATGGGAGAGCTGTAAGTATCTGTAGTGCATGGGGCCCTGGAGCGCAAACTGGTCTCGCAGGGTCTCGTAAGACCGCAGACCAGTGGTCGTGGAGATATGGCTAAGGAGAAGAATACCCCTCCCACTCCATACCGACAGGTCAGGGATGGAGAGAAACTCACGCAATGTACTATTATGCCACAGAGGGGTAAATGTGTGGAATGGAGGGCACCGAAGCCTGGACGCTACCACCTCCCAGATCCGACAATAGTGATATAGAAGAGATCTGGGGCACAGGGGCTCCGACGAGCCCCTGACGCCCCTAAGGATAACTAGAAGGGGGTCCCCGAGGGGATGAGCCCACCCAGGGCAGAGCAGGGTCAAGAAGCGCTCTCTATCCGTTTTATCTATGTGAAAGAACTGGGACAACTGAGCTGCCAGATAGTACAGATTAAAATCCGGCAGGGCCAACCCCCCTAGATTTGTAGGATTCTTGAGCTTGCGCCAGGAGATCTTGTGCCGGTTAGCACCCCAAACAAAGGTCTTGAGGAGTGATTCCATCTGCTTAAACAGCCTGAGTGGCAGATAAATAGGAGAGTGCCATACAACATAGAGAATTTTGGGAAGGAGAACCATTTTAATTAAATTGACTCTACCCATCACTCCCAGAGGTAATTTGGACCATACTTGAATTTTAGCCTTAAGCAGAGGGAACAAGGGTTGAACGTTATCCGGGACATAATCTGCTGAGCTAGCTGTCACTTGAATCCCTAATTGTAGGGCCGGGTTTGCGGGGGCGATCGCCTGCGGGCTCTCGTCAAGTGGAAGAATTTGTGACTTATCCCAGTTTATCTGAAAACCGGAGAATCGTCCGTACCGTTCAATTAAAGAAAGGGCTGTGAGCAGGGATTCTCGAGAGTCTTCCAAATACAACAAAGTGTCATCAGCATACATGCTGATTTTCTCCTCTAGTGGTCCCCTACGTAGGCCACGAATCCCGGGATGTGCTCTAATGGCCATCGCCAGGGGTTCCGCGGCCAGGGCATACAGCAGGGGGGAGAGGGGGCACCCCTGTCGAGTGCCAGGGGAAGGCGGTCGACTGCCACCCGTTGGCCAGGACCCTAGCTACCGGGGCGCTATATAGAAGTTTGACCCACTTAATAAAATTAGGTCCAAAGCCATATCGGTCCAGGCAGGTCCATAGAAATGGCCACTCTACCGAGTCGAATGCTTTAGCCGTGTCCAAGGAGACCACCACCCTGCCACCCATTCCGTCGTGTTGTGCCTGGAGATTCATGAATAACCGGCGAAGGTTAAATGAGGTGTTCCTCCCAGGCATGAACCCGGCCTGGTCCGAGTGTATGAGTGAAAGGATCACCTTGTTAAGACGGAGGGATAAAATTTTCGCAAGGATTTTAGTGTCTACTGGGAGCAGAGAGATGGGACGGTAAGACTCTGGGGCGTGTAAGTCTTTGCCCGGCTTGGGGATGAGCACAATTAACGCCTCCCGCATAGAAGGGGGCAGGGCTGCATCCCTGAACAAGGATTGAAACAAAGCCAATAATTTAGGAGAAAGGAGTTCCGAATATTGGGAGAAGAACTCAATCGGGAGGCCGTCTAGGCCAGGGGCCTTAGATCTAGGGAACTTGGACACGGCTGCTGCAATCTCCTCCACAGAAATGGGTGCCTCGAGGGTCGCCAACTGGTCAGATGTCAAAGTGGGAAAGTCAATAGAGTCCAAAAAGTCATGCATGTCAGTGCAGTCAGCAGGGGCCTTAGAGGTGTAAAGTGTACTAAAAAATGATCGGAAACACTGTGTCACCGCAGCAGGATCAGTGATCTCATTACCCAGGTCATCCTTTAAAGTAATAACTACCGGGGGCCTATCCTCACAATGGACTAAATATGCGAGGAGTTTCCCCGCCCGCTCTCCATGTGCAAACAGATTCTGCTTCTGAAAAAACATCTTAGATTTCGCCTTCTCATATTCAAGTTGGGAAAGGACTTTAGAGGTCAATTTATACTGGGATTCATGTGTCGGAGTCGGGTCCGCCATAAAGGCCTGTTCAGCTTCAGTTAGATTTGTCGTTGCCCTGGAGATCTCCTCGGTAGCCCGCGCTCTAACAGCTTTGATTTTGGAAATCATAGTGGATCTGGCGAACAGTTTAAATGCCTCCCACACCGCAGCCGGGGAGGCAGTGCCCTCATTATCAGAAAAGAATTGTGTCCAGGTCCCCTCAATGTCGTTCCCATCAGACACCAAGGGGAGCCAGGCGGGATTCAGGCGCCAGGCCGGGGGAGGTCTATTACAGGGCAAGGACAAAAGTATCCAAAAAGGGCAGTGATCAGACAGAGTCCGTGGGGCGAAGCCCGCCGCCAGTAACCTGGGGAGCAGGGTTTGAGACAACAATATCATATAAATGCGTGACATAGAATGGTGTGCAGCCGAGAAGCAGGAGTACGCACGCTGAGCGGGGTATTTGCTGCGCCAGGAGTCGGCCAAACCAAAGCTCTCCAACAATCGGGAGAACCTGGTCGGGGACGACCCCGGCGGCGCCTGGGAGGCGCCACCGGATCTATCCAGACCCGAGTCCATCACATTGTTAAAGTCGCCCAGCCAGATCACCGGGGCCCCCGGGCATTGTGCCATAAACGCCAATCCCTCCATTATTACCACAGTAGAGTAAGGGGGGGGCACATAGAAAGCCATCAGCAGCATCAATTCCCCATAGACTGACGTTTTGAGAAAGACATATCTACCCATTGGGTCAACCTGAGATCCTAGGAGCTGGAAATGTACCGATTTGGCCACCAGAAGCACCACACCCCTGGAGTGCGAGCTATATGCTGAGTGCTGCACCCAGCCAACCCAGGGCCGTTTGAGAGACTGCTGTACGCGGCCCTCCAAGTGTGTTTCCACCAGTACTATAATGTCAGCCCGGACACGGCGTAAAACATTAAAGACAGCCGTCCGTTTAATCTTATCGCGCATACCCCTGACATTCCACGTCAACAATTTCAATGCGGCCATGGCAGGGGTAATACGGAGCGTGGAGCGGAGGCTCCCAGGATCTCAGGCAATAAGGCCACAGAACTAACAATTCCACGGTCATACACTAGCATTAATAAACGGCAGCAAAAGAGCAGGCAGTTATTACTTGAGGTCAATGTGCATAGAACATAAACAGTATAGAGATTGTACCAAATATAAACTGTAAACAATGGTAATACCCCAATCCCCCCTCCCTGCCCTGCACCAACCCCAACTTGTGCGGGCATGTTCCCAAACAAGCGCCTCAACCAGAACAGGCCCACATGCGACTGGTAAAGAGCAAAACCAGGGGGCCAGGGACCCCCAGGATAGTCAGCAAAAATACAGCAAAATACAACTAGGATAAGCAAGGGGGCCCGGGGGCCCATGTCCAACAAAAGTCGCAGGGGGCAACAGGGGAGTTGGGCACAAACACACGCCTGAGCGGGTGTAGGGGGCAAAAACCAACAGGTGTATCGCTGGGTAGCAAAGCCTATGGGCAGGTGGAAATCCATAGGAAGAGAACAGAAAAGTCAGTTCCATCTGTGGAGCTAGGGCGCTCCGCCGGTCAAACACATGAGCAGCAGGTCAGGGAAATGAGGGGGGAGGGGGGGGAGGGGGATGCAAAGTCTTGAGTTCCGCAGGATCTACAAAACCCCCTCCACCTCTGCAGCAGTGAAAGGCATAGACAATCAGGGAGAAAGTATCATGAAGTCGCCAGGGCAAGGTGGTCAGGCTCTAGCTTCCAGTCCTTCTAACCAGGAGATGGCGGCTTCCGGATCCTCAAAGAAGTGGGCTCGGTCCTCACCCTCCACTCTAAGACGGGCCGGGTACAACATAGAGTATTTGATATTCTTGATACGCAGCCTGCGTTTGACCTCCAAAAAGCTCTTGCGGCGCCTCTGGACCTCAGCAGAGAAGTCGGGGAAAATCGCTACTTTGTGATTTCCAAATGGAATGTTCCCCTTAACTCTGGCCAGGCGTAATATGGCATCCCTGTCCCGATAGTTCAGGAATTTAGCGATGAATGTGCGGGGGGGTGCACCCTGAGGGGGGGGACGCCCTGAGAGGCGATGTGCACGTTCCACAACAAAAGTGGGTGAGAAGGATTCTCTGCCATATGTCTGAGTGAGCAATTGTTCCAAATAGGATGAGGGGTCCGCACCTTCAGAGCCCTCCGGGAGGCCAATGAACCGCAGGTTACAGCGGCGCAGCCTATTCTCCATGTCATCCTGTTTTTGAAGGATAAGGTGTACTTGTTGCTGCAGCCTGTCTGAGGAGCTTTGCAATGGGGGGAGGGAGTCTTCCACCTCGCTAATTCTGTGTTCAGCCTCACCAACTCTGTCCCTTAGCTTCTGCATATCCTGGCGCATCAATGATATATCTACCTTCACCTCCTCGATTTTAGTTGTCAGCATGGTCTGGCAAGTGGCAATCGCTTCCAATACCTTGGATGTAGCAGGGCTCTCAGGCTCCTCCACCACAAGCGACGGGCCGGCGCCATCTTGGATTGGGGCCTCCTTCTCCAGCCTCCGGAATGCAGCTAATTTTGCCGCAGCTTCAGAGCCTTTCTTCGGCGGAGACATGCGGAGGTCGGTGCCGCGGGTGTGTGGGAGGTGAAGGGAGGATTATCGTGCCCGGAGGGCTGCAGGATTAGCGGTAAAGGATATCGGTCCGGCGGAGCTCCTCTCACACACGTCCTCTTACATGCTGCGCCAGGCCACGCCCCATGGGCTGGGTTTCTTTTGGACCCAGGTCGCAACTGAATCTACATCTCATCAGTAACTTACCCATGGTGCCCTCATAGCCCTCTAAAAAATGTATGCAGATATCATATGTCTCAGATTTGCTCAGGCTCTGAACACTGTGGCAAGACTTTCACACTTTGGAAGGGGCTGCTAATTGATTATATTTGTGGGGCTACACTGGTGCTGCAGATGGATCTAGCTTTAAAGCCGCATTATGGTTTTGGGAACAGCACTGGTCCAGCAAATGGATGGAGCTTTAAAGCAGCATTATGCTTTGGGGAACTACACTGGTCCAGCAAATGGATATAGCTTTAAAGCAGCATTATGCTTTGGAGGACTACACTGGTCCAGCAAATGGATGGAGCTTTAAAGCAGCATTATGCTTTGGGGAACTACACTGGTCCAGCAAATGGATGGAGCTTTAAAGCAGCATTATGCTTTGGGGAACTACACTGGTCCAGCAAATGGATGGAGCTTTAAAGCAGCATTATGCTTTGGAGGACTACACTGGTCCAGCAAATGGATGGAGCTTTAAAGCAGCATTATGCTTTGGCACCAACAGCGTTTGCTTTGGTGGGTACATGTGCTTTCTCTTTTATTTGTCTAGCCAATAGTTAGCTTTAAGCTGACAAAGCTTATCAACTGTTGTACATAAACAGTTCTTTTGCTGTAAATTCACATTTTTTTAGGCCAAATCTACTAAGTACTTTGTGCTGGATTTCTTCTTTTATTTTTTAGAGAAAAAATTAGAAGACTGCATTTGTTACGTCGAGATGTCCTTAAAGAAGCAACAGAATTGGAATTTAATTTGGACGAAAGAGCCCGCCATGTCAAAGAAGCCATTTCAGTGGTATGTCTGCAATCGGTGTCATAGCTTTGCAAATTAAATATTAATATTATTTTCAGATGTGGCTATTTTAGATTCCAAACACATTTTTCCTAGAATGTCCTTTCTGGATTATTTGGATGTGGTAGCTTACATTATTTTGACTTTCCAGTATACAGTATATCAAGCAACTCCTGTTCATTTTGCCTTTCACTGAGCAAAAGGGAGAATAGAGTGGGAAAAGTAAATATAGATATACAGTTTTGCTGAAATGGTAATTTGGTAATGTTATATATGAATCTGCTCAGATTTTGTTTTTTACTTTTAATTAAATATAACAGAAATATTGTAGATTTTTTTTTTTTTTTGATTAATGGTCAAAAAGTAATCAACTGTGTTTTTTTTTTTTTTTCTTTCAATTCCATTCTGCCAACAATGTATTTGATTAGGTTACATGTTATTGCTACATTTGTAACAGCTGTAAGAATGGTTTATAGCAGTTAAATGTGGAAGAAAAGCCTAACTTTAGCTACTTTTAAAAACATTACCCCCACCCCCTCTGACCTAACCTGCATACCTTGTATAAAAAGATCTGTGTACTTACTTATTTTTAATCCAGTCCGGTCACGGGATCCAGCGCTACCGGCTCCCTGTGTCAGTGAGCAGCTGCTCCAGGGAAGAGGAGAAAGCAACAAAAAGTTTGGGCCATAAGAACCTATGGGTGATGTCACAACAGAATCCACAGTTGCTGAAGTACACAGCTCTTTTTTATACATTTATAAGAATAGTTATAGTTAGCTTTACTACCATTTTAAGCTGTATGCACAAGGGTGGTTTGGCCCATAAATGTCAAATTCTGACATTTTCTGGAGCCTGGGAGGCATAGGTGCAGCGTCCAACCTGCTACCAGCCCCCTGTAAAAATCTATGACAGACTGAAACAGCTGGACACTGTACCAAACATTCCGAACATAAGCCCTGAACACACACCACCTTAAATGCAATATCATTTGGTACCGCACCCAGCCACCATGTATTTCAGCCTGTCATAGAATTTGACAGGCTGCTGCTACCTGCGACTCCGAAACCCCCTAAAAATGCAGGAATTCTATGCTGATGAGCCATCGACACATGTGAATGGGGCCTTATTTGGAAACAATCAGCCTAAAGTGAATGTAAAGGCAGAAGGTATTTACCTTAATGCATTCTATGCATTAGGGTAAAAAAAAAACTTCTGGGTGCAGCTCCCCCAGCCCTTCCTAATACTTACCTGTGCCCCATCTCGATCCAGCGATGTGCATGAGAGCATCGGCTTTAACAGGTCCCCTTCTCCTCATTGGCTCACACAGCAGCTATCAATCACATGCAGTGAGCCAATGAGAAAAGAGAGGGGGTGGGGCCAAGCTGCGTTTCGTGTGGGAATGGACAATGTCCATTCACAGGAGTGTGGTTCAGGAACAAGCCTGCTCGAGTGCCCCCATAGGAAGAGGTTTGCTATTTGGGGCTCTCGACGGGTGGGAGGACTGCCAGCAGGGCACCCAAAATAAAAAAGATCAGGGCTGCTGTGTGCAAAATCATTGCACAGAGCAGGTAAGAAGAACATGTTTGTTGTTTTTTTTTTTTTTATTACATCCTTTAGAATCACTTTAATAGGTGTTGTGGAAGAAATGTTTTCCATTTTATATTTATGATCATACAGTATAGTTTATAGATCATGTTCTGTGTATTATCCTGCTTACAGCAACTTGAACAGGTTTTGGAAGAACAGTCAAGGCTTTATTCTGAACTTGAGTTTTCCGACTTGGAACTAGAAAGCAGTGCTGAAGGACACAGCAGAAATCTCTATAAAAGCCAAAGTGTTCCTTCTACTTCAGATTTGAATGTTCCTAAAGAAGATCCTCAAATCAAGACTAATTCAGAAGCAGGCATACAGTCACAGAAAATAGACTTCAACACTATTCTACAGAATGTAAGTTAGTACGATGATAACACACAATAAAGATATTTATGAAAGTAGTCTTCATATTAAAAGTTCAATATAGATAAACAATCTAATGTAATTTTATTTTCTGATTAAAAAATGTTAACCAGCATGAAAGTTGGTACAGCAACATATGGGCAGTGAATGGTGGCATTTGCAATACTTATGGTCAAATCATGCCTCTAACTTGGATACTTAATTTCCATATTGTTTCCTGTTAAAGCACTTAGTTAGCGGCCAAGCACTTTCCAGGTCAAGAGCTGTTGCACAGCCTCTAGTGAAGGGATCCTCAAACTACGGCCCTCCAGCTGTTGCGGAACTACACATCCCATGAGGCATTGTAAAACTCTGACATTCACAGACATGACTAGGCATGATGGGAATTGTAGTTCCTGAACAACTGGAGAGCCATAGTTTGAAGACCTAGTGTGACACTGTCTTTAAAGACTCACATCGTGAGTAGGCCTCTGGACATAGCAAAGGTAGCTCCCTAATGTGAACTTTGTGTGTGAACCTGTCTGTAAAGGCTCACCTAGTGAGCAAGGGAAATTGGTCTGAAGTTCTGGGAGTTATCTCACAGTATTACAATTCAGTGCTATTTATAAAATGTACTGCCTCTGCCATTTTCTTTATTGTAAAGCTTAAGGCTTCGGGATTGAGTACTGACATTATCTTCTACGTGGAGTGCTGTGAACGCACGATCTGCATTCTCTTTCTGCCCATTTGGCCTGAAGGAAGCACCATCCCACTGCTGCTTCTGCTCTTGAAGTATCATGTGGATCTCAAGTTTCCACTTCCATTCCACAGCCTGCTTACAGTAACTTGGTTACCTGCTTGAAATCCTCTTCAGCTCAGCTGCCTGAGTTTGTTAGTACTTAAGACCTTGCTTCACATTTTGCCTAGTTGCTGACCACCATGCGGTGCACTCAAAGACACTGGGGGCAGTCCCGCTGCTATGGGTGACCTCAGCCCATACTTCTCTAATAAATATGGGGGGGTGTTTTCCCAATATCTCCAATGGAACCAATTCCTGTAATCTGGGACCTCCCCCAATTCCACTGTGAACTTTCTAGCTGTTTGGGCCCAGCAACAGAATCTTTCTGTCCGTAGGGGGGTTTTAAGCAAACTCTGGCAAAGTCTGACTCTGATGTTCCTGTGACAGTGAGCCGAACTTGGTCTGCAGCCTCTGCTTGTTATTTCTAATTCAGATTCAGAATCCCAACAGTCAAGGGATACTATTTTTAGGTCACTGTAGTCTCCTGCAGTTGACTTGGATTTACAGGAGGTGGTGTAGGCGGGCAAAGCCTATTTTCTCCACTGCAGATGGTGGTCAACCGCAGTAGCAATACAGAGGGAGAGGAAGTAAAGAGGAATCTAGTTCCTCTATAATTTTCTGGGTCACAGGGGACAGCTATCCTATTGGATGCTGGCACCCTATGTGACTTTGGTGGCCATCTTGGGTAAGGCAGAGTCTACTTAAGGGACAGGTCTTCCATCTGGGACAGTGCTTAGCATCAGTGAAAGGTTCCAGAAGAGTAGGGAAAGTGCAGGGACATGCCATTCTACCTGAAAGCCTCCCCATGGGTACGAACTGGCCAGTCCACATTCCTCTGCTGGAGACAGGCGCTGTCAGCGCACCTGAGACCTTCTGCTACTGACACATCACTGTTTCATTTTGTGAGTGCCCCCGGTCGGGAAGCCTTTCCATGGGGCTTGTTGTGTATTGCCAAACCTCAATTACAATGTATTCCTGTTACTCTGCACCTGGGCCCTGAATGTTTTCTGCAGCTGCACCATGTTGCACCTACCCACAGTGGTTTCAGACCTTACTGATGCAGTGCATGTTACCCTGTATGTGGAAGACCACCCTGCTGTTATAGGCCTTTATCGTAATTTGAGTTCATTTTGATTTGGTCCTCCTTTCTGTGTTGGGGGCATCTCTAATCTGTTGACTATGTCAGAGTGCTTTAAAAGCTAACTGCACCTATTTGAGGAAAATCCATCACTTGTTCCCAAGTTTGGAGGTCAATAAAGATGTTACACTTTTTTTTATCTTTGAGGCGTGAGAAAGTTATGTAAGAAGATGGTTGGAGTGAAGGGAAGGCAGGGAGAGTGGAAAAAGTACAGAATGTGGAATGAAAAAAAGAGATGGGACACTTTTTCTCTTGCTAGGCCCATGGTATTTCATTACAAATACAATTATTGCATATGCATGGAACTGAGACACTTACAAACAGAGTAACAGAGTTTAAAAGGCTAATGCCAAATTTTATTTGTATACAATGATAAAAACAGCCCAAAGCTGATAAAACATGTACATACATAAACAAATGCAAAGATATTTTATTTAAGGAGTATTCTAGACTTGAAGATACAACCTACAATAGCTGCCCATATATATTAGACTAGCTAGGGGGATCTCACAGTCCAACTCAACATTTTTCGGGGTAATTCTTTCTTCTGGGGATTTTGGGGAACAAAGAAATCTATGAGGTAATAAATGACAATTAGCATAAATCATCTGTAATGTACATAGTGATATATTTGTTGTATATAAGCATCATAATACAGTACAAGAGCCTACTTACATTTACATATGGTAGAAAAATCGTGCCTTCAAATGGAGCTGGAGTGACACATTTTCCAGTTCACCGAGGGGGCCCGAATGATGGCACACGGTGCCGCACCACCGACATGTTGCCACGCAATGCCCTCAGCTGAGAAGCCTTGGGTGTATGTGGGGAATAGCAGCCCACACATCACAACCCCTGCAGCCTGGAATAAGGAGCTGTCCAGAATGGGAAAAGGGGGAAACAGGGGAAAGGGGTTTCCCTCTTTTCCCTTCTTTATTCACCCCATGCTTTTCCTCCATTTGCATATGCTATGTATATGTATCATTAATTTACCTCTATTGTTGTGTACATGCCTTTTTTGTAACAAGTAGAACTGCAGTGCACACCCCTGACCGCCGGGGGCTCTGCCTGGCGCCCGCCGAGTATATGCCCCGCCCGACATGTAAGGGCTGTCCTGTTCTGGACAGCTCCTTATTCCAGGCAGCAGGAGTTGCGATGCATGTGCAGCTATTCCCCACATACACCCACGGCTTTCCAGCTGAGGGCAATGCCTGGCAAAATGTCGGCGGTGCGGCGCCATTCCGCTGGCAGGCGGGGTGTCGCTGCACGTCACAGTGTCGGAGGACCCACCCCAAGCCCATGCTCGCTCACATTCTTGAGCTAATTGAGCGGGACATATAAGTGGGTCTTAAGCCCACATTAGCCGGACACAGGTGCTTTTGCCTGCACCACATGAGAGGTGATGATGATTTGATCCTTTTTTACCAATATATACAACCAAGCCCCATTTGGTGATCTCCTCCATTTGAGACTGGACTTGGATTCAGTGAGGACCTTTTCATCACAATAGCAGTGCACAGGTCAGTTCTATATACCTTAAATTATTTTAATTTATGGATTGGTTTGCTTTTTTGGCAAAACCCTCTGTTTCTTTACTCTTTTTGTGCTCAAAAAACTTTTATTTAATTTTTTTTTTTTTTTTGCTAATAGATCTGCACTGCTCATTTTCCCTATAGCACATCATAACTCCATAATTTTGTGATCTTTTTTAATATATTTTTTATTTGCAGACTCCCTTTTTTCAAATGCTTCACCTCTCCCTCCTGCTTTGTGCTTGCCTTTGGCGACTTGGCTGTGACCCTCTGAGTGGGCCCTTGTGGTAGCACACATTTGGCACTGGTGCCTGTAACCCCATCAGTGAACTGAACAATTCAAATTCAAAAAGGAATCACTCAGAAACATGTTGGGTTGGACTGTGAGATCCCCCTAGCTAGTCTAATATACAGTATCTCACAAAAGTATCTCACATTTTTTTTTTTTTTATATCTTTTCATGTGACAACACTGAAGAAATTACACTTTGCTACAATGTAAAGTAGTGAGTGTACAGCTTGTATAAGGGTCCTTTCACACGAGCGATCCGATCAGATCCGCCTGTCAGTTTTTTAGGCGGATCTGATCGGATCCCCCATGCATCCCTATGGGGCAGCGGATGTCAGCGGAGACATGTCCGCTGACACCCACTGCCATCAGCATCCAATCCTGTCCGTGAAATCTGGAAGGATGGAAACCCTATTTTCCATCCGTCCAGGGGATCGGATCGGATCTGATGAGAGCGGACAGCCGGTCCACTCTCATCCGATTCCCCCATAGAGATGCATGGGGCTCTGACACCTCCCTCTTCGCACACAGAGCGAAGAGGGAGCTGTCACATCCCTGCTCAGCGGGGGATTTGTGTATCGATCCCCTGCTCAGCAGCACGGATCCGCCTACGGAGGCAGACCGTGTGAAAGGGGCCTAACAGTGTAAATTTGCTGTCCCCTCAAAATAACTCAACACACAGCCATTAATGTCTAAACCGCTGGCAACAAAAGTGAGTACACCCCTAAGTGTAAATGTCTAAATTGGGCCCAAAGTGTCAATATTTTGTGTGAATATGGCCACCATTATTTTCCAGAACTGCCTTAACCCTCTTGGGCATGGAGTTCACCAGAGCTTCACAGGTTTCCACTGGAGTCCTCTTCCACTCCTCCATGATGACATCACAGAGCTGGTGGATGTTAGAGACCTTCACCTCCACCTCCACCTTCCTTTTGAGGATGCTCCACAGATGCTCAATAGGGTTTAGGTCTGGAGACATGCTTGGCCAGTCCATCACCTTTACCCTCAGCTTCTTTAGCAAGGCAATGATCGACTTGGAGGTGTGTTTGGGGTCGTCATCATGTTGGAATACTGCCCTGTGGCCCAGTCTCCGAAGGGAGGGGATCATGCTCTGCTTCAGTATGTCACAGTACATGTTGGCATTCATGGTTTTCTCAATGAACTGTAGTTCCCCAGTGCCAGCAGCTCTCATGCAGTTCCAGACCATGATATTCCCACCACCATGCTTGACAGTAGGCAAGACACACTTGTCTTTGTACTCCTCACCCGGTTGCCGCCACACACGCTTGACACCATCTGAACCAAATACGTTTTTTTTTGTCTCATCAGACCACAGAACATGGTTCCAGTAATCCATGTCCCTAGTCTGTTTGTCTCCAGCAAACTGTTTGTGGGCTTTCCTATGCATCATCTTTAGAAGTCCTGCTGGGACACAGCCATGCAGACCAATTTGATACAGCATGTGGCGTACGGTCTGAGTACTGACAGGCTGACCCTCCCACCCCTTCAACCTCTGCAGCAATGCTGGCAGCACTCATATGTCTATTTCCCAAAGACAATCTCTGTATATGATGCTGAGCACGTGAACGCAACTTCTTTGGTCGACCATGGCGAGGCTTGTTCTGAGTGGGACCTGTTCTGTTAAACCGCTGTATGGTCTTGGCCACTGTGCTGCAGCTCAGTTTCAGGCAATTTTCTTATAGCCTAGGCCATATTTATCTAGAGCAACAATTCTTTTTTTCAGATCATCAGAGAGTTCTTTGCCATGAGGTGCCATGTTGAACTTCCAGTGACCAGTATGAGAGAGTGAGAGCGATAACACCAAATTTAACACACCTGCTCCCCATTCACACCTGAGACCTTGTAACACTAACTAGTCACATGACACCAAGGAGGGAAAATGGCTAATTGGGTCCAACTTGGACATTTTCACTTAGGGGTGTACTCACTTTTGTTGCCAGTGGTTTAGACATTAATGGTTATGTGTTGAGTTATTTTGGATGGGCAGCACATTTACACTGTTATACAAGCTGTACTTTACATTGTAGCAAAGTGTAATTTCTTCAGTGTTGTTACATAAAAAGATATAATAAAATATTTACAAAAATGTGAGGGGTGTACTCACTTTCGTGAGATATGGGAAGCTATTGTAGGTTGTATCTTCCAGTCTAGGGTACTCCTTAAATTACATCTTGCATTTGTATTTAGCTTCAAAAACTCTTTTGTCACCTCCTACTCCACCCAACATTTCTTAATCAAAAACATTATTAAAAAACATTGGCCGGTCTTAAAAAATGACCGCATTCTGGGCCCTATTTTATCTGAACACCCCAAAGTTATTTTTAGGGGAGTCCCCTCCCTAAGACATAAAATAGCTCAAAATGTTATTGAGAGACCCATTCAACCCTCATTTTTTGGTGATTTTAAAGGTTTTTACCCTTGCCACAGATGTCAGATCTGTTCTCTCAACTCTTTTAAGGGGAGAAAAATTGAAAGATTTACATCCTCTTCCACAGGACGTGAATATAAGATTGATTCTTTCATTACCTGTGCGTCCACCAATGTTGTCTACATGCTGCAATGTAAGTGTGGTCAGCAATATGTTGGACGAACAACGAGGAAATTACAGATCAGGCTAGGGGAGCATGTGGGAAACATTAGGAAAGGTTTCCCTGGTCATAGTGTGTCTAAGCACTATGACCAGTGCCACCACAAGAACCCTAAAAACACATTGTTTATAGGGATAGATAAGTTCTCACCTCACTGGAGAGGATCCAACATAAGACGAGAGATATCAAGGATGGAAACCCGTTGGATCTATTTTTTAAAGACTTATGTCCCTCATGGGTTGAATGTGGAATGGGATGTAAACTCTTTTATTAATAACAGTTGATTTTTAATATTTTTAACCTTTTATTATTTTTATTTAACATTTGTGATGATGACAACTGTGATAAATATATGTTTGGTATAGATTTGGGATTGTTATAGGACACACATCCTGCTAATATAATTTTTTATTAGCACGACACACTTTATAGTATGATGCTTGGTGATTCATTCAGAATTTTCATCATTTATTAAGAATAATATGTTTATGGATACTTTTTTCCATACATGTGTTCATTCACATGCACTACTTCATATACACCTTTCATGTATATATTTTTAGATATATATTTTTATATATATATATTTTTCTTTATTTCATATGATTAAATATTAATTTCATTTTTTAATATATTCTTAATATTACACTGTTTTCACCAACAGCCTTTTTTGTATAAATTTTTAAAGTTTTTAGTAATTTTTCACTGTTTTTTCACCTTTTCATCATTTTTCTTATTAGATGTTTCACACATTTTTGGCCACAAGATGGCGTTTTATTTATTCACAACAGGATATGTGTTCATATTAGCCCAATCTATGAATAACGATGTGTAAAGTTTTATGAAATACATAGTGCTTAAATAAGTATTATGTTTCAATATAGGTATTTTTAAATTGTGTAATTCTCCTCAATCTTTGTGATTAATACACTGTACTCCTCCCTATTTTCTTATAGTTTTTAATCATGAGCGAGGTATACTGTCTCTAGTGGTGGGTGCATGATATAGCCCGCAGTGGTTAGTTTGCACTAAGCTACCATAGAGAGGAATGGAGTGCAGGGTAGTCTATCACTTCCTATTGAGTGAGATCATGTGATGATACTACTTCCGCTTCCGGGTTGGTGGTTACCATTGGCAGATGTGATGACACTGCTTACACTTCCGGGTTGTCGGCCATCATTGTTGGATGTATACAACCTTTGTCTCCACGCTGCTTCATCATTGGTGGACGAGGTTGTCACTCACCTAGATGTGGGGGTACAAATGGCGTGTGAGTTGTGTCTGGAGTCACGCCCAGACGAAGTCTTTTGATGACGAAACGTTGGCGACTCCAGATGCAAAGTCCACACGCCCCCTTACGGAGCCGGCTGCTTTACATTGCTTGATGCTGTTTTGGACAATTGCGGGACGCCGCACTGTTCTATGTACCTGTTTTTTACCTTCTTACTGTGAGTAGTATTCTTTTAATAAATTGGATTTTATATGTTACGGAATTACGCTATGGGCTTTTATTCTTTTTATATACTCATGCTTATATGATGGAGTGATTATGAAGCATTGGAGCTTGACAACCGCTGGTGACATTGGTATAACATCTTGCTGGGAGAGGCTGTCTCATTAAATTGAGTAGCCAAGGAGTTCTGGTAAGCTGCTTGTGATACTTGTGCACAGAGGTGTCCCCATCCTTCACTTTTCCCTGGGTGTCACTGAAAAGGATTGTTCTCCTCAACACCTTGCATGCGGATTCATTTTCATTTGCATTTCTGTTTTGGGACTTTATTCAGTATTTTGGACACTATTTTGCTTATATTGTATATGTTTTTTTGTGGTTCTCCACTTGCCACATTATTATTCAAATTACTTTAGCACTGCACTTTTTGTAAAGATTTTGGTTATTGATCACTGTTAGTTGATTTTGGTGCTAGCTGCTCACATAATTCATATCGAATACACTGCCATTTATTTAACTTAGCGCAGGAATTTTTTTCTCTCCCTTTATATTTGTATTTATGTATGTACATGTTTTTTAGACTTTGATCTGTTTTTATCATTGTATATAAATACTGTAAAATTACGGTACGATGGCGCTTTTCCACTGCATGGAACCGAACGGTACGGCTCTCAAAAACAGTACCACCTTGATTGTGGTTCCAAGAGGTACCATACCCGGTACCATATCCCACAATCCTTTGCATGCAGTCACTACTAGCCACTGATTTGGCAGAGAATCCCACCCACCCCGTTGTTATCCCACCCACTTAACTTTAGTATTATTTTAGTGGAAAAGCAAACCATACCTTACCGCACCGAACCGTTCCAACACCGTACCATTCGGTACCAGCAGTGGAAAAGCAAACCGGGCCAAGCAGGGCCAAGTAGAGCCGAGCCAAAAGTCCCTGATGGGGTGTCTCTGTTGCATGCATATGCAATGATTGTATGTGTATATTATTGGGATGTTGGCAGCACTTTAGATACTCCACTCATCTTTTCTTCTCCTCTTCATGGTATTTCATTATGTAAATAACTACAGATACCGACATATAAAACTGACTGTACTTGAAAAATGTCACACTGAACTCACTTTAGGTGGAACAAAGTACAGTAGCAAAAAGCAATGCTATTCTCTTCAAGCAACAACACATTCATTTTAAATAAACATATACTTTTTTTTGTAGATCAAAAAAACCTTCAGAAGTTTCAACAGCTGAAATGAAAAGAAAAACCACAACCTGAAGAGGTCTTAACGTGTTTATTATGGATATCAGTACATGCATCAGAAGACTGTCTGCCCTTGTGATAAAATGTATAAGCTGATCACAGACGGTGTGGGAACTATCCATACAAATCAACTGCTGGGAATAAGCAAAAATCCATTTAAAGAGTCTATTATTTTTAGTCACTTTACGCAGATTCATATATTTGCACAGAGAAAGAGGAATAATAAAATGTCTTCATTAATGCTAAGTAGGAAGCCCAATCTTCTATGTTTTATGGACGTTTTATGAAATGTGTAATTGCCACTTCTCCATTGAAAACTATACTAGAGAGACAAGTTTTTTTTTTTTTTTTTTTTAAAGACTAACATGCTTTATTCTGATTAATTACATAAACTGATCATATTAACACAATTCATTTATAAAGACAGTGGCTTTCCTTTAAAAAAATGCTCTCCTTTAGTTTATCACCATTTTGCATTGTATCAGGGTTCTTTGTACAGCTTGAAATGTTTATTTGAAGTGCACATCAAATAGCATAGTATAATGAAGATACAAAAAAGTCAAAATTGAAAAAAAAAATACATACCCTTTAATAAAAAGTATATAACTAGCTCTCTAAACATGGCAGACATACATTATAGACCAGTGATGGTGAACCTTGGCACCCCAGATGTTTTGGAACTACATTTCCCATGATGCTCATGCACTCTGCAGTGTATTCGAGCTTCATGGGAAATTAAGTTCCAAAACATCTAGGGTACCAAGGTTCACCATCACTGTTATAGACACTAGATGATAGTCTTAAGCCCCGTACACACGTACCGAATGTCGGCCGAACGCTCGGCCGTCTTTTGTCCGGTGCTGTCCTGTTGGCTGAAAACTGCAAAAGACTGCACATGAATTTTGTCGGCCAACAACAGCCGACTGCAGAAGTGATGTCATGTGATGGTTAACTTTCCATGTGTTTTTTCTTCTCTGAGCATGCCCAGTCTTGCTAATCGGCTGTTGACCGAATTCTGTACTGACTGGCGAACAATTGGCCGTTCTGGTGTTGGCCAACAAAAATTTTCATGCCTGCACACCCGATTCTGTTCGGCCTAAAATGCGCTGTCGGCTGTCGGAAGCATCATACTAACAAGCCTACAATCGGCCGATCGGTCGTCGGCCGAATATTTACGGCCGACAATCGCTACGTTTGTACGGGGCTTTAATGACCTAATGTAAAGAGAACAGTGTCTGACAGCTGAAGGTTCACAATGTGATGAGTGTGATAGTACCCTTAATGCCAGGGCTGTCTCTGTTCATGCTTCATATCTTTCACTACCTTAAATGCTAATGTGGGTAGAGCAATCTTATTTAACTGGTCCAAAAGACAAATTTGAGATGGAATAGAAGGAGCATTCACATGCAGATGTTCGATACTGTCTATAGCCAGCTTGAAGAACTTAACCAAAACCAACAGCATCCAAACTATCTTTTCGTAAATAAGAGAGGAATGTATTCTGCATAAAATACTGCCTTACAAAGCAATGGAAAAATACATTTAATAAATAATTAAAATTAAAATCCACATAAAGTGCATATGCCTGCCATATCAACCAACAAGGAGGGCCACACTGCTGTTGCAACCTGGCAGGTCTGCCTACTTTCCATGTCTAGTCTACCCATTAAACTATGAAAAAACACTAGTGCATTGGTGAGTTTTCACCTCTACCAGCGCCTGAAACATGTTAAAATGACAGTCGTGTGCAATGGGAAAGGGCTTGATTTGGCATTACAATAATTTATGGTATACAGTTGTAAAGGGAAAATTAAAAAAATATATTTTTGGTAGTTATACTTGCATGTTATGACTTGTGAAGCAATAGCTAGGTTGACTAATGACCTTTTTACACCATTATGTTGTAACTGTACTTAAAGGCATGTCCACAGCACCCCAAAACCACAGGGAAAATAATTTATATTATAATTTGTGAAACATCTCACATTATTGCATTGTGTTATAGTACAATGCATTTTGTATGTGAAAGTTATTTTTTGTTGCATTTTATTCTGCAGGTCTTGAAAAATGCACAATATATTGTTAATTCACAAACAACACAACACACAATTTAATTAAAGAGCTTTCATCAGTTTCAAATTAACAATTCTACATGTTCTCAGGGAGGAAATTGGAAACAAAAAAAAGGAAAATGCATCTTTTGTTGCATTTAATTTTTCTTATACTGCATTAAAAATGCTTTATGCATTTGTAATAAAACATATATGCAATGATGTGAATGGGCACTAAACTGAGTGGATTAAAGAATGTTTTAAATGCTTCCGTGGCGTTCTCATTTGATAAAAAATCATTTTCTATGTTAATTGAACTGCGACCTGTATCCAAATTCTTATTGATGTTAATAATTTAATAACGTGAATATTGTCTACTTTGTATTTTCATATTTAACACGTCTGTAACACTGAAAGTGTGCTGGACAACACTATAGATGTGTGAAGCTAACATACTGTGTATTTATGATTTTTGTTTTGTCACTCATCAAATGCTGTACATTACAAGTGTGTGTTTCACCATGACTATGATAACAGACAAATGCTCAGAGTGATGTTGTATTAGGAATATTTTTTTACAGGTTTATCTCAATGAATGCCACAAATGCTGCTACAGAATTGGTAATCACTCTGCAATGTGCAAAATTTATTGCTATCCTTAAAGAAAAGCTGTAGCCCCTGGGGCTTATAAACCACCTCCATTTACCCTTCTTGCCACCATTTACTCTTCTTCAGCATTGACAGGGCTAAGCTGTCTCTTGTCACTCCTTTCACTGTTACTGCCATACTCATAGGAGTTACACTGCCCATAGTACCCTGCTACATCCCCATCTATAAGTGCACAGGTACAAGTTAAAAAGGCATTTTCCTTAGATTGTAGTAAGTGTAAGAAGTGATATTCACTCACCCCTGTATTCCAGAGCCTTAGAGCTAATTTGCATGGTATAGTGCCATAAGTAATCATTGGTTTTTCTTGTTAGATTTGCCTAAATGTCAGAGATTCCTTATTTCCCAGCACATAGTATAGGGAGCTAAAAGGCAGTCCTGGGACAAAGTCATCCAGTGCCCTGGGCAAAGATGCCAAACTGCCCAGTTTTGTAACAGAAGGAGGGCACCCCCATCCCTACAGTAAACCCTCCAGGGCAGCTGTCCCTTCTGCCCACCCCTTGTTTCGGCCCTGCTGAAGGGGTATAAAACAGCATCCAAAAGCACTAATGCACTAATGCTTTAATGATGTGTATACAAAATAAAGGGTCACGGCATAAGGGTAGTTAATACCTTACCTATCCCCTCCCCTGATTTGTAGAACTGAAGTTTGTGTAGTTCTTTAACCACTTTAGCGCTGAGTACCGTAGTACTACTGCGGCAAAGTGGCTCTTTTAGGTCTGACGACGTAGACCTACGTCGCCAGACTCCTCCCCCTGTAGGCGGCGCTCGCGCGCCACCAGAGGCGCGCTCCCGCTGTTTTCATTCACAGCGGGAGTCGGGCCAGGGGAGGAGCAGCGGCGATTGCCGCTGCTCTGCCCCGATCGTTGGGGAATCCAGTTTGGAGATCCGCCCGCCTGTGTAAACAGAGCGGGCGGATCTCCTAAGTGACAGGGAGTGACAGATCGGAGTGTTCAGCATAGCTGAACATCTGATCTGTCCCTGGCTCACTCAGTCACCTCCCCCCCACACACGTCAGTAAGCACCAGGCATACATTAACCCCTCCCTCTCCAATAAAATGAACCCCTTCCCTGCCAGTGTCATTTTTACAGTAACAGTGCATATTTATAGCACTGATTACTGCAGTAATGTCACTGGTACCCCCAAAAGTGTCAAAAATGTCAGTCAAGGGTCCGATCTGTCCGCCGCAATGTCGCAGTCCCACAAAAAAAATCGCAGATCGCCGCCATTACTCGTTAAAAAAAAAACACCAAAAATGACATAAATCTTTCCCTTAGTTAGTAAACGCAATAACTTTTGCGCAAACCAATCAAAATACGCTTATTGCGATTTTTTTTACCAAACATGGGTAGCAGAAAACAAACTGGCCAACAATTTAAAAAAAAATTGGTTTTTACATCTTTTTTGGGGGGAATTTCATTTATTTTTTCAAAATAAACGCTTTTTTTGTTTATAGCGCAAAAAGTAAAAAATCGCACAGGTGATCAAACACCACCAAAAGAAAGCTCTGTTTGTGGAAAAAAAAGGACGTAAATTTCGTTTGGGTACAGCGTCGCATGACCGCGCAATTGTCAGTTAAATTCGCACAGCGCCGAATCGCAAAAAGTGGCCCAGACGTAAGACAGCAAAATGCTCTAGTGGTAAAGTGGTTAAAGCCCAACTGTTAGTTGATATGTTTAGTGTATAATTTAAATCAGATAAATACATTTTAGGTACTATTAAACACAAGGTTTGCAAAGTCCAGCAGTTTATTTTCTTTAGAAAGCAGCCACAGCTTGAGTAGAAAAGCTGGTTCCCTACCGTAAGAAGGACTCTTGCTGTCTGTGTGGAAGAAGAGGTCCAGCAGGTACTCTGCTGTGTCAGAGCCAGAGCTCTTCAGTCAACAAAAAGCATGAGCATGTTAGCCCTCTGCAGTGAGACCACTGCTTTCACGCATAGTGCAGGCATGGTGGCAGGGGACAGGCTTTTCTGCTTAAGCTAGCCATACATGTTCAATTTTCTTGTACTATTTTCTGTTAGATTTACCTCATACCACATAATATGAGGTCAAAGCTAAACAACACTTTCACTTATATCCAATTAGGCAGGCCTTTGTACTACATAGTTGAAGGTAAATTTCAAGAAAATTGTACAGAAAATTGTAAGAAAATTGTATAATGTAAGGCCAGTCTTAGGTTGTAGCTGCTTTCTAAAGAAATTGAGCTGTAAGACTATTGTTTTGAAGCACTTGGAATTTATTTAGCTAATTTAAGTTCAACTGGCCTAAAGAGTAGTTTTTTAAAAATGCTTTAGATTTAGGCCCCTTTCACATGTGCGATCCGATCCGCCTGTCAGTTTTTCAGGCGGACCTGATCAGATGCTCCATGCATCCCTAAGGGGCAGCGGATGTCAGCGGAGACATCTCTGCTGACACCCGCTGCTATCTGATTCCGATCCTGTCCGGACGGATGGAAACCCTATTTTCCATCCATCTGGAGGATCGGATCGGATGAGAATGGAAAGGCAAACTATTCTCATTTGATCCCCCCATAGAGGACAGCGGGGATCTGACTGTTCTGTCTCTGCACACAGAGCGGAGACGGAGCTGTCATCCACCTGCTCAGCGGGGATCGGCGGATCAATCCCCCGCTGAGCAGAACGGACTCCGTCGCTGTGTGAAAGGGGCCTTAGATAAGACATTTGTCATTTACTCTCCTTCTTGTCCCATGGTATATAATTGAGAGGGCATATTTAAAGATCCTATGTAATACTGTTTTTACGTTGTTATCATAAAAATGATCTAAAATGCTACTTTATACATAGAGTTCTCCATTTTTAAGCTAGGTCTTGTTTTCAGAAATGTTTTCAGAAATGTGTGTATTTCAAATTTCCTGTTGTTTATGCAGTCAGAATTGAAGATTTTATTGAGAAGTCAGGAAATGAGTCTGCCAACCCAAACCACAGGTGAAAACTCTCTATAGGGTATCAAGTCTCAGCGCATTTCTGTAAGCAAAGTACAATATATGCTGGGAATCCAGACTCCAGGATGTTTTAATTTATTTCACACCACAAATTTAACATATTCCGAAAGACAGTTATCTAGCACCTAACAGCCAGCCCAAATAAAAGTCTCAAAGTAAGTGTAAATTTGTAATGACTTATTTCCTTTGAAATACGATTATAAGATTATCAAACTAATAAAGGTAGGAATGTTTAAGAAACTGTGCTAATGTACATTGCCCTATTTATAGATTTTTTTTTTCTAAAGATAATATATTTTTCTTATAGTTTTACTTAAGTTTAATATAAAAATAACTACTGCAGTAAAAGCACAGTTGTATTGCAGTAACAGAGCAATATAATTGTGCATGAACGAGTACATGCAATAGCCTTCATTGCCTTTTAAAGTGTATGTTAAAGTAAATTAGAGAAGTTGGAAAATACTTTCCAATGTCCCTCAGATTACATATATTGTTTCCATTTCTTTAGGAAAGACGGGAAGACAGGGAAAATACCTGCCGATCATGCCAGTACTGTTCATTAATAAGCTGTTCCTGTTCTCTGACAACACTAAGCACAGAAGCAGATCTGCTCTAGCGTTGTCAGTTTATATCCCTGTTTCCTCCTTGGGACCTCCAGGTCATGCCTGTAGTCTTGTCGTAGCCTGTTGCTGACAGTCCCCCTCCCAGCCTTTCTCAGCTTTAATGACAGTAGCTCACATTTGCACATTATATTATATCATTTCCCTGCATCTTTAGTTATTATTGGTCATCTCTGCACACAATTCATTGGTTTTTGGTTATTTTAATTTTTATAAAACTTTTTTCCCTAGCAGTCTCTGCCCCACCTCTTAAAGCCCGGTAAGGCAAGGCAATATAGGGGTCAAGAAATTGCCACTAAAATGAGAAAAAAAAAGTATCTGGAATGCTTTTTGTGAAACGTTATAAACATTAGTTTGATAAGGTCTGCTAAGTGATATTATGATTTCAAAGAAGGGTTAACATACACTTTAATGATTTTATTGTAACACATATGTATAAACATGCATTGTAACAGGTAGTTACAATACTGCCTATGAGATAAAATAAATTGGATTGTTCTAAAAAGCTGAAATGTAATAAACTAATCAATTACATGAGTATGGTGTTAAAGCTCTATTTTTTTTTTTTTTTTTTTTGGGGTGAAAAATTGTGTACCTTACTGTGTACTGCCTAATGCAGTTAAAGCTAAAGTTTTTTGTTACTTTTTTGTTTTGCAATGCAGCAACAGGAACATATTTTTTTTTTTTTTTTTTAAGCCCGTAGCGTGTGAAACACACTCAAAAGACTTCACCCGGTGCATAAAAAAGTGCACACACACAAACGTGAGGAACACAAAAAGTGCACAGGGTGTGCGAACAAATGGTCTTCCCTTCGAAGAGGTAGGACCCGAACCTCGATCCCCCGGGGCGCAAGACTCCTGACAGGGATTTGAGGTACTCATGGTCTATCTGGCCAGAACCAGACTGACCCCGTTCTTCAGGGGGACTGCCGAAACAGCCCCCACCGAGTACTAAGTGGGGCTCCCCCGAAGGGAGACCCCATGAGAGAGGGCGGACCAAGCCAAAAGGCCATATCCACCCCCTCCCAAGACTCAAGGTAGGGCCCGAGGACCCACACCCTACAAGTCGTGCCAAGTGAAAAAAGGTGATAGAAAAGTGACAAACCACAAAGAAAAGGCACACACAAACAAAAAGGTGGGGGAGGGGAAGTGGAGAGGTGAATTAGTGCCTAAGTGAAAAACAAAGGCAGGCCTTCCGGCCGGAATAAAAATTCCTCTGGTCGAAGCCAAAAGGCCTTGCCCAAGAGGCAGGTGCTTAAAAAAGTGTGCGTAGGTGCAGTGACCATGGTGCCGAAAAACTCAAGGCGAGCTGCCCCTCACCAGTGAGAATTAAGGCACCCCTGGGCTGCCACCCCAGGGGCACATACACTACGGGCTTTTTCTACCCCGGCCCAAAGGCCAGACCAAGTGTAGCCCTATCCTACCAGGAGGCATCAGAACTTTGGACAGCTTAGGGAGAACCTGCCTTCAACTGGGGACAAGCCTTTTGCAAGGCCAGATTCAACCCAGGAGGAAAGGCTCCCCCACCGCCACCGCCGTTCCTTACCAATCACATCCAGGAGCAGTACTAACTGGCCGCAGATCCAGTTTTCTCGCTCCCTTCAAACTGGTAGGGGCGGACCCATTCAAATCAGGAAGGCATTGGAACCCTCCGGCTTTCTCTGGTTTGGCCTACTCCGGTCCTCCAGTTACGCCCAGAGCGCCCCGGTATACTTCGGCCACCACCGATACTAACCTTCAGGTTCCATTCCAACACTGATAAGAACAGATACTACACTTGATCTTAGCCAAAAGGCCGAGAAGCGACAGGAACATATACCACTAATGAAGCATGCCCCATGTCCAGTTGGTTGATGCAATGTGTAGGAATCTTCTCCACAACTGCCGCTGAGTCCTCCCCCAATCTTCTGGCACTGCTGGAGTTTACATCTGCTTCTGTGACTGTAAAAAAATTGCACGTTTTGCCTGCTGCTTGTGCTAGCCTTCTACATTCATATAAATCATACTATTCCTTTGCAGAATGCAAAGTGTTTTGTGATTGGAGGAGGCAGATCCTGTCACTCATCCGTTCATCCTCCATTCATAGAATGCTTTGCATTCTGGGAACGAATAGTACAAGTTCTATGAATGAGCAGAAACAGTCAATGCAACACCTAGAAGTATGATCTAGGTATTTTACACCACTTAGTTGTGCAGATCAACAGGAGACTGCTGGCCACGGTTAGGCAACATGCAAAAGTTTAGTGCAGGTTAGAGAGAAAGCACAGATAAAATAAAATTTGAAAGGTAGCTGATAAGATGCCAAGAGTCATACACCAGAGGAGGAAGTCAGCCAAGGGAACAGAGAATTAAGAGGGTGTGTCACCAATGGATAGGAAGTAATTACTTTAGGGTCTGGTCCTGTAAAATCAGTGTTGGGGTAGTTACTCAAAAAATGTAACTGGTTACTAGTTACTAGTTACTTCTGTAAATTGTAACGAGATTACTTTACTAGTTACTGCATTTGAAAAGTAACTTCACTACTTATTACTTTACTTTCCTCTTTCTTAATTGACCGTGTAGAAGAAGATACATGACACTCTTTCTGCATAGAGTTTATTGTATAAACACAGGCTTTGGGAAACATGAGAACAAAACCTGAAAAAACAGAATAAAACATAAAGTGCAACAAAAATTCATAAACTTCATCCCTCTCTATTCTTCGAAATAACGATTGTATCGCACGGCTTGGGTAACGCAGGAAAGCGCGTTCCTATAGCCTAGTAAAGTAGTGTAGTTACCTCCTATAGCCTAGTAAAGTAGTGTAGTTACCAATATTAGTATTGTAACTAGTTACATTACTTTGTTACCAAAAAAAATAATGTAGTTACTGTAATCAGTTACTTTGTAACTAGGTACCCCCAACACTGTGTAAAATGCTGGTCTTCACCACAGCTCTTAGTAATAGAGTTGGAGCTCTACAGCTGACGAACCATTGATAGTAGGATAGTTATGTATAATGATGTTTCTCCTATTACCTCTCTGCTGTGCCTCCTTTAAAGCTGCCAGATACTGTCCTGAGTGGCTGTCCTCCAGGTCTCTAAAGATAAACAGCAATCACTGCTACTCAGAAAAGGTTGCACCACTTACCTGCCTCCTTTTGCCCTCTCCACCATTTAAATCACTTTTAATACTATTCTCCCACAATGTAACGCATTCTCTGAATAGAGGAGGAAGAGTGAATGAGTACCCATTCACTCAACCTGATGTATTGTGGAAGTATAGTAATACAAGTAATCTGAGTTGGGGACAGAGCAGAAGGGGGCAGGAGAGCCAGGCAACTTTTTAATAGCAGTGGTAGCTGGTAACTGTTACAGCACCAATGTATTTGGTGCTGTATCCTCCACCTCCCAAAAAATATACGCAAAACTTAATTTTTAAAGGGACCATAAAAGATATTGTTAGTCTCCAAAAAAACTCCATACCCATCCACTACTTAATGGCCCTGCAATCTATATTTCATGTTTCTTATTGCTGTTTTTGCCTCCTTGTAATGTCCTTAATGAGTTTCCAAAGCTCTCCCTTTCCCCATCACTTTCAGTTGTTTGGAACAAGTACTGCATGTTTGTTGCATTCATGTGCACTAGCCTATGCACCCTACAAATCCCATAGTCCCAAGTCCATCTTGGGAGCAAACAAAATGGCTATGTTTCTACATAGAGTGGGACCATGGAGAACGAATGTAGCCACCCTCTAACATGAAGTCGGATCATAGCAGCAAAAAAAAAAAAAGAAGAAAAGAATTTAGAGATTTAAAGGAAACTGAGAAACAGAAGGTACTGTTTGAGGTAAGAAAACAGTCAGGTCCATAAATATTGGGACATCGACACAATTCTAATCTTTTTGGCTCTATACACTACCACAATGGATTTGAAATGAAACAAACAAGATGTGCTTTAACTGTAGACTTTCAGCTTTAATTTGAGGGTTTTTACATCAAAATCAGGTGAAAGGTGTAGGAATTACAACAGTTTGTATATGTGCCTCACTTTTTAAGAGACCAAAAATAATGGGACAATTGGCTGCTCAGCTGTTCCATGGCCAGGCGTGTTTTATTCCCTCATTATCCCATTTACAAGGAGCAGATAAAAGGTCCAGGGTTCATTTCAAGTGTGCTATTTGCATGTGCAATCTGTTGCTGTCAACTCTCAATATGAGATCCAAAGAGCTGTCACTATCAGTGAACCAAGCCATCATTAGGCTGAAAAAACAAAATAAACCCATCAGAGAGATAGCAAAAACATTAATTGTGGCCAAATCAACAGTTTGGAACATCCTTAAAAAGAAAGAATGCACCGGTAAGCTCAGCAACACCAAAAGACCTGGAAGACCACGGAAAACAACTGTGGTGGATGACCAAATTATTTTTTCCCTGGTGAAGAAAACACCCTTCACAACAGTTGGCCAGATCAAGAACAATCTCCAGGAGGTAGGTGTATGTGTGTCAAAGTCAACAAACAAAAGAAGACTTCACCAGAGTGAATACAAATGGTTCATCACAAGATGTAAATCATTGGTGAACCTCGAAAACAGGAAGGCCAGATTAGAGTTTGCCAAACAACATCTAAAAAGGCTTCCCAGTTCTGGAACAACATCCTATGGACAGATGAGACCAAGATCAACTTGTACCAGAGTGATGGGAAAAGAAGAGTATGGAGAAGGAAAGGAACTGCTCATGATCCAAAGCATACCACCTCATCATTGAAGCATGGTGGTGGTAGTGTCATGGCGTGGTCATGTATGGCTGCCAATGGAACTGGTTCTCTTGTATTTATTGATGATGTGACTGCTGACAAAAGCAGCAGGATGAATTCTGAAGTGTTTCGGGCAATATTATCTGCTCATATTCAGCCAAATGCTTCATAACTAATTTGACGGTGCTTCACAGTGCAGATGGACAATGACCCGAAGCATACTGTGAAAGCCACCAAAAAGGGAAAGAAGTGGAATGTTATGCAATGGCCAAGTCTCTCACCTGACCTGAATCCGATTGAGCATGCATTTCACTTGCTGAAGACAAAACTGAAAGGAAAATGCCTCAAGTACAAGCAGAAACTGAAGACAGTTGCAGTAGAGGCCTGGCAGAGCATCACCAGGGATGAAACCCAGCATCTGGTGATGTCTATGCGTTCCAGACTTCAGGCTGTAATTGACTGCAAAGGATTTGCAACCAAGTATTAAAAAGTGAAAGTTTGATTTATGATTGTTAATCTGTCCCATTACTTTTGGTCCCTTAAAAAGTGGGAGGCACATATAAAAACTGTTGTAATTCCTACAACGTTCACCTGATTTGGATGTAAATACCCTCAAATTAAAGCTGAAAGTCTGCAGTTAAAGCACATCTTGTTTGTCTCATTTCAAATCCATTGTGGTGGTGTATAGAGCCAAAAAGATTAGAATTGTGTCAATGTCCCAATATTTATGGACCTGACTGTAAATACTAATAAAATCCCCATACAAAAATAGGAGGGTAAAAAGCCCACCAGGCAAATTGCATACATGAAGGAATATATATAGACACTCAGGGGCGTATCTATGGTGAGGCCTTAGGTGGCATTTTACAGGGGGGCAGCATGGCCCCCCAGGCAGAAGGGACCCTAGTGAGGACTGTAGAGAAGGGGCGGACTGGGCCACCATTCTGATGTCCCAAAAAAGGCAGTCGCAGAAAGTGCCACTTTACTAACAGCATTAATCCCGGAAGGCCAAGACCCAAAGCTTGCTCCACCTCTACTGCTGACTCTACTTCCCACTGGTTGCTACAGTCATGGTGCCTGGCATCTAGCAACCAGTGACATCACTTCCCCGCCCTAATGCAGAGCGAGGCCGAGGTCCTAGAATTTAAAGTGAAAGAGGATTTAACTTCCTCCTTCTCCACAGCTCTGTGCCTAGTGCTTTAGCTCCCGCCCCCTCCTCCATCTTCTCTGGCGGCACGACATGCTCAGAGGAGAGGGAAGGGAAAGGGAACTGCCAGGACTCAGTTGAGAGCAACTCTTAAAACTCTAGTGAGGCTAGGGGTCAGGAATGGATTGGAACCGTGTGTGTCATGAGGGAGCCAGTCATTGCAGAGACCCATACAAAGAGGAGGGGTTCATGCTGGGAGTTATAGTCCTTTAATTTTGGGGGATGTGACCCCCCAAAAGTTAAGGACTACAGATCTCAGCATGAGCCCCCCAGAGCTAAGGATGTAACACCCCCTCGCCCCCCCCCCCCCAGCTAGTGAAAGGCTACAGGTCCCAGCATGAAACCGTGAGATCTAAGGCGTCCCATCCTTAGATCTTAGGGGTTCATGCTGGGATTTGTAGTCTTTTAATTTTGGGGGTTTACATCCTTAGATGCTTTTTAATAATATTTCTCTGCCTTTGGTCCTGAGATTTATATGCCCCTTCGATCCTTTGATTTTTTTTTTTTTAGTTCCTACAACCATGACCTCACAGTGGTGTTGGTGTAGATAATGACACATTAACAAACAGGATTTAAAAAAATAAACAATTTTTAATAGAACCATATCAAATATTTTTATGGACTGGAATAATTACAATAACAAACTGTACTTATTAAACTGTTACTGTTATAGAAAATTATATTTAACTGTCTTTAGATAATACTTTCTTTAGGCAGGGTTCACACTGGTATGAAGAAGGAAACCCTGCGAACCCTGTGTAGGTTCCTGCATCACACCTGAATCGCAGACAGCAGACAGTTTACACTGACATCTGTGAACCACTGTGCGTGTCAATGCAAAGTTAATGACATCCCCAGATCGGTTCGCAGACCGCAGTGCGCACTGTGAAATGTACAGAAAACAGATCTCATGGGTGCGAGCACCCATTCGATCCAATTCCAGTGCGGACCACAAAATCCTGTACCATTTTGGTTTGAATGCGATGCGAGTTCAGCCATACATATTGCATGGCTGAATTTGCATCGCACAGACATCGCATAAGATCTGCACAGCAATGCGGTGCGAATCACATGCAATGTCTGTGTTCGCACCAGTGTGAACCCAGCCCTAAACAACAATACAAAATATTTAACCAGCAAATGAGATAAATAAAACACAAACAAATAGAAGAAAGTGAAAACGTACGTAGTGCAAACGAATAAAAATAATTCTGATAATTTATCCCTCTTATGGAGTTGTCTTTGCAGGAGAGGTGATGTTAGTATTTACAAAAATTACCTGTCTGACTTTATTTGGATTTACCCTGCTCCTTCTTTCTGAAATGCTCTGGCCAGCTTTCGAAAATATTCTCTCTGCAGACACAGATGTAGCTACTATGCAAAGGCTTGCCTTCATATCTGCAGTTAAGTTTTCATAGATTGCCTGCCTTGCTTTCCACCAGGCCAATGAATCATCTGCAGAGAGAATATTTTCGAAAGCTGGCCAGAGCATTTCAGAAAGAAGGAGCAGGGTAAATCCAAATAAAGTCAGACAGGTAATTTTTGTAAATGCTAACATCACCTCTCCAGCACTGCAAAGACAACTCCATAGAGAGTGATAAATTTTCAGAGTTTTATTTATTCGTTTCACTTTCTTCTATTTTTTTGTGTTTTATTTATCTCATTTGATCAGTCCTTGGAATGAGGGACTCTGCAAGATATCCTCTCATTTCTGCTATTGCAGTAGATGTAGGGTTGCAGATGATAACCGAATCAGCCACTCGCTCAATAAAGAAAGAAGTTTGCTGTTCAGACCTAGGAGGAGCTGGGGGGTCCGCAAAGGCCAGCTTGATGTTGATCCCCATGGGTAATGGACCCAATTGTTGCAGCAGCTGCAATTACACTTTTGGAGGCCTCATCTGCTGCATCATGAAATGCCGTTTACTTAAATTCTAGGGTCCAGAAGGGTTGCCTCAGCCAACTGGCGAAAGTATTCAATTTGGTGGAATCGATTTTGCATTTCTTCTGAAAGCGCATTAATCATTTCTATAACAGGGCCATAACTTGGTACAGCACCACGTAATTTCTGAATAACTTTTTTGCAGTCCCCTTGCCATCAAAATTACCTTCGATGCTGTCACATATCTGTTATAATGAGAAAGAAAGGACACAAAATACTAAATGCATGCAATCATACCTAGTGTAGGCAAAATGTATACAGTAGTTATGTAGTTACCCATGTGGTTTGAACTACGGCAAAATTATAGTTTACAATGATGCATCAGTTTAAATGGTTAGATAATTCATTAAATGAATACACACCTGTCTGCACTGATTTCCATAGTGACCTCTTCAAAGGGCTTCAGTAGGTCACATGCATTTTTTATTACATACCACTCATCAAGTTTCAAGGTTGGAAGGCTGGGGTTGACCAAAACAAGTGTGGCAATATTAGCTTCTTTCAGATCCAAAAATCTTCTAAGCATGTAATATGTAGAATTTCACCTTGTTGCTACATCTCAGTTCTTCAAGTCCCATTTGCTCTTGGGTTGCTTTTAGTCTTTCAGTAGCAAAAGTGCTTCTGTTGACATGTTCAACAATATTTTTTACTTTTGTCACTGTCCCTTGAATACTTTTTAAACTTTCCCTCACAATTAGGTTAAGCTTATTAGCAAAGCATGCCAAGTTCTTCCATCCAACTTTCCGGATTGCTGCGTTTTTGTTTCTGCCATTGTCAGAGATACAAGCAACCACTCTGTTTGTGATGCCCCACTCTTCACAAATTTTTATAAGTTCAACTGACAGATTGTCAGCTGTGTGCCTTTCTGTAAATGAGAAGCAGTCCAGCAAAGATGATGAAAGAATAAAATTATCATCAATATAATGACAAGTGACTGCCATAAGACTAGTTCTTGTGTGTGATGTCCAGCAGTCAGTTGTCAGGCACACAGTAGAAGCATTGCTTACTTTAACAATCAGTTCCGTCTTAATGTTGTCATACAGCTGAGGTGACAAACTTTCTGATAGTGTCTTTCTGTTTGGCAAAACATATGATGGATCAAGAGCTTTCACAAAACGCCTAAATCCCTTGTGATCCACTATAGAAAAAGGTTGTAAATCCAGAGCAATCATTTTATTTTTTTACAAGTCAAACGGTTCCTTTATTGAAAAGAATAGAATGAAATCAGAATACAGACATTTACACACATATGTAGACTGGTAGAACAATAACCAAAATACGGTACATCACACATGCAAAAAATCAGATCATCTGTACAGAGGGCAACCCAACATTCCTACAACCCCTCACCATCGGTCTTCCTGTGAGATTTGTGCAGGCAGGACAGCCAAGTCTAGCCAGAAGGGGCCATCCAAGGCTGCCACACCCTTTCAATTTTTTTGGGGCAGTTCCACATCATTTATATTAACTTATATAACGGTAGGACAATATTAATGGAATTCTCCCAGGAGACCACCGGGGGGGGGGGCATTCCATTTCAGAATAATTTCCCTCTTGGCATAATACAAAATATAAGTAATCAGCAGCTTAGTGGGTCTGGGTCTCTGGTCATCATCCATAATGCCCAGCAGTGCCATCTCTGGGGAGACAGGGAGAGCCAGATGCAACCGATAATTTGTTATTTCAAACACCTCCAACCAAAATCAAGCCGCTTTGGAGCAACTCCAGAACATATGGAAATAAGACCCTTGTTCTGTCAAGCAGCGAGGGCAATCTGGAGACCTCTAGGGGAAGATCCTATGCAATCTCTGAGGAGTATAATATATTCTATGAAGGAATTTAGTCTGAATCAGGCGATCCCTAGTGGAGATCATCAACCCTGCGCCATCCTCAAAATAGTCCTCCAAGTCCTTACGGCCAAGGTCAGGCAAATCCCACCTCCATAAGTCACAAAGTCTGTCCATTCTCGGCGAGTGTGAACTCAGCAAGACCTGATAAAGGGAGGAAAGGGGTTTAGATAGTGACTCCTGGGCCAACAGCTCTTCCAAAAGTGTCCATTGCCAAGGTCAAACCCTGCGGGAATTGAGCCCAGATCACCAGAGCAATCATTTTAATCGACTGCTCATCCACTTTGCTATGTCTGTTGGGGCCAGTTGGTGCTCTCACATACCTCGTTATCTGATTTTGCCTGGACCGTTGTACAAAGGTGCCAGTTCCAGATGTGGTGGAAGATTAACTTTCAGGGTTGATGACAGTGTCACCCGAGGGTGACAACGCTGATGTGCATTCACCTGAGACTGATGCTATTTCTGTGATAAAAAAAAATATACCAAAGGTATATTCCCCGTGCCTAATGGTATATAAAAATATTAAATTGGTATGTTTAAAAAATATTAAAAATAATATATAATGAGAAGCAGCAGCTATAGAATGGTAGGTAAATTGTATAACAGTAGTAGCCTTGTGGTGAGGCTACCTATAGCGCTTGCTAGTAAGTATACAACCTTAGCAGAGATCTTGTACAAAGAATATATACTGTATATAATATGGTATGTGTGTGGCAAACTTTGTGACCAATGAAAGCCGTGAGTGCAACCTTTAAGGCTTGTGCATTGTAAACAATATAATGACTGTTTCACACCATAAAATGCATCTAATTCATTAATGGAAGAGTAAATTATATTAATAATATAAAATCTGCATAAACTCCATACAATAGTGCAAATAGTGAATTGATAAATATTTAAAGTGCATGTGACTCAAAATTGCTAGATCAAGTCCATATATTGTGACTGCAGTGACAAAGTTCAAAATAGTAGATTTCTTGTGCAAAATATGCTCATCCAACGCATATAAGTGCAAGTGCTCAATGTGGAAATTTTCCAGTCCACTCTGTGATAATAATGTGACTCTGGTTCCTCTCCACTGTATTGAGGTAAGGGTGGGTCACTTACCAGATAGAGTGGGTCTTGTGTGCCTTATAGCACCAAGACCAATAATGCTTAAATAGCCCCCAGGCTAATGTGGATCCTCTCGTGGCTCTCCAGTAGTGGGGTGGATGGGATGGTATGATTCCTCCTCTCCTCTCACCTCATCAGATGTGGGGCCAGGATGTAGAAAAAAGGGAAAGGTGCTCCGGATAGTGTAATAGTTAAAATAATTTTATTCCCAATCCATGGGTAAATATTTAAAAATAGGTACAAACAATGGCAAATAATAAATTAAGAGAAAAATTAGCTGTGTGTGACTCGTATGCTTGCTAGTACCAGCTAGCTGCAGAGTGACGAGCCAGAGATTTCCGGCTTGCATTCCACCTGCCGTCACACGTCACGCCGTGCGTTCCAGTATTACACGTTTCGTCACATCCGGTGGCGTCTCTAGTCCGAGACACCTTTCGGAGCATGCGCAGTAGGTGGAATATTACAATGTGCGCTCCTTTCTCAAGCTAGTGAGTGGGGAGGCTCTATTCATTTTATACACACTAAAAATGCCACCTAGTGGCTAGTAGTATTTCTGGAAAATAATTAAGAAATTATTAAAAAACAAATAGAACATGAAAAAGGCTATGCAATAACTTATCATCATAGAGTGTAGTCTGCATTACTTTTTACCCCCTATTTGCAACAAATGAAAAGTAAAAAATATATTTGTAAAAAGCACACATGGAAATGATTAGAAACAGATGAATCAAAACATTAATAGTAAATGAGCTATATACAGTATCTCACAAAAGTGAGTACACCCCTCACATTTTTGTAAATATTTTATTCTATCTTTTCATGTGATAACACTGAAGAAATGACACTTGCTACAATGTAAAGTAGTGAGTGTACAGCTTGTATAACAGTGTAAATTTGCTGTCCCCTCAAAATAACTCAACACACAGCCATTAATGTCTAAACCACTGGCAACAAAAGTGAGTACACCCCTAAGTCAAAATGTCCAAACTGGGCCCAATTAGCCATTTTCCCTCCCCCGGTGTCATGTGACTTGTTAGTGTTACATTATCTAAGGTGTGAATGGGGAGCAGGTGTGTTAAATTTGGTGTTATCGCTCTCACTCTCTATTACTGGTCACTGGAAGTTCAACATGGCACCTCATGGCAGAACTCTCTGAGGATCTGAAAAAAAGAATTGTTGCTCTACTTAAAGATGGCCTAGGCTATAAGAAGATTGCCAAGACCCTGAAAGTGCACGATGGCCAAGACCACACAGCGGTCTAACAGGACAGGTTCTCAGAACAGGCCTCAGCACATCCTCTAAAGATAATGCACAAGAAAGCCCGCAAACAGTTTGCTGAAGACAAGCAGACTAAGGACATGGATTTCTGGAACCATGTCCTGTGGTCTGATGAGACCAAGATAAACTTATTTGGTTCAGATGGGGTCAAGCTTGTGTGATGGCAACCAGGTGAGGAATACAACGACAAGTGTGTCTTTACTACAGTCAAGCATGATGGTGGGAGTGTCATGGTCTGGGGCTGCATGAGTGCTGCCAGCACTGGGGAGCTACAGTTCATTGAGGGAACCATGAATGCCAACATGTATTGTGACATACTGAAGCAGAGCATGTATTCCAACATGATAACGACCCCAAACACACCTCCAAGACAACCAATGCTTCACTAAAGAAGCTGAGGGTAAAGGTAATGGACTGGCCAAGCATGTCTCCAGACCTAAACCCTATTGAGCATCTGTGGGGCATCTTCGGAACGGAAGGTGGAGGAGCGCAAGGTCTCTAACATCCACCAGCTCTGTGATGTTGTCATGGAGGAGTGGAAGAGGACTCCAGTGGCAACCTGTGAAGCTCTGGTGAGCTTCATGCTCAAGAGGGTTAAGGCAGTGCTGGAAAACAATGGTGACCACACAAAATATTTACACTTTGGGCCCAATTTGGACATATACACTTAGAGGTTTACTCACTTTTGTTGCCAGCGGTTTAGACATTAATGGCTGTGTGTTGAGTTATTTTGAGGGGACAGCAAATTTGTTATACAAGCTGTACACTCACTACTTTACATTGTAGCAAAGTGTAATTTCTTCAGTGTTGTCACATGAAAAGAAATATTTACAAAAATGTGAGGGGTGTACTCAATTTTGTGAGATACTGTATGTAGTATACTGTGACGGTAGTCACTTTGGTTGGAGGTCCTGTGGAACTCAGCTTACCTTAGAGGGGTTGGGAAAACCCTCTCTCTGCCCCCTAGTCTCCTCTTATGTGTAAGTCCCCTGTGTCTATTAGGGGCACAGGGTGACCAAGAACCCCAGTTGGGTCTGCACTAACCAGACTCACTGTAGAACCACAGCGGACTCAGCATTTGGTGTTATCCCGGCTATCCTGGGTTCTGTATGTGTGGTTTGTATTGAACCTATGACAGCAATATTTAAGAACAATATTCCTCAAAGAAATATATAAAGATGAACAATTTCAGACTGTTATAATATTGGAAATGGTGTCCCATAGACCTCTGCTAGATAGGTTGAGATGGGGTGGGGTTTGTTATGGTTAAGTTCCTGCATTTCTTTGTTATATTGTTGTTCTGTCTGCCTTAAACCTATTATGGTATGTACATGTGTATTAGCTTCTAGAGGGGAGGAGGGGATTTCTCCAGCAGCCCTTCCTAGACTGTCTGTTGGAAAGTTGAATACACCTGTGTGTCATGTTACAGAATGTTGTTCCCCGCCCAGTGTGTTGTTGTTATGCAAAGAGGAGGAGGGGGGATTGTCCCCTGAGTTGTGATCTTTTGTGCCTGTGTTCATTAAAGAGTGAGTTGCTTTCAGAGACATACAAGCTAAGTTCAGGCTAGTTTTTGTATGTAGGGCAGCTGGAATATCTCCATCTATGTCCAGACTGGAGGAAGCCACATACTGACGGAAGACCACAAGTAAGGTGTGGGTCGACGGTTCCGTTACACACTGGTGGCAGTGGTGGGGTGCTTCCTGCAGTCTGGGACATCCAAACCTCCACCGGGATCCAAGGTCCGGATAACAGAAGAGGAGAGGTACAGATATCAGCTGCCATGGAAGAGGAATTCGGAAGGAGGTTGCGAGAGATGCGGATACAGCACAGGGGACCGGTGTCAGAGAAGGTCCTGCTAGGATTTTATGATTCAATCCGCTTTGAACTCTGGAAGGAAACGCTAGCTTGTGAGCAGCGACACCAGGGAAAAATCCTCTCCTCCTTCCAGGAAAGGTACTGGTCGCAGTATGGATTGTGGGTGCTGGTTTTGGGAGATAAACCGCACAAGGAATGGAAAGCTGAATTAAGCAGGCTTGTCCAGGAGGAGATGCGATTGGATGAGAGGTACAGAGCTCTCCGCTGGTATGTAAGCCAAGTGTGCCCATGGACCGCGGACGACAGCCCAACAGAAGGCTTTGGCTATGGCGGCCTGGGACTGTCATTAGAGAAGTGGTCAGAGGACCCTAACTTTGGGAGCGATTTGGAGTGGCGATTAGAGGAAATTATGGATTCCAGAGAAAAGATCCTGAACATCTCGGAAGTGCTCTGGGCACTGGAAGATATGGAGTTTCTGGCCATTCAGGAATGGGAGCTGGAGATCGCCTACAGACGGCTGATAGACTCTGCTCAGCACCAGCCAGCGTTACCGGGAGAGGAGATTGTAGGTCCCTTGTCCCAGCAGCAGCAAACAGCACTGGTAGTGGAGACAGTAAGTCCAACTACCCAGCTCCAGCCAGTGTTACCTGGAGAGGAGATTGTAGGACCCTTGTCCCAGCAGCAGCAAACAGCACTGGGGGTGGAGATGGTCGATCCCACTACTCAGCACCAGCCGTGGATTACAGATTTACCTGACTTTTCATCGAAGGATGATATGGGTGATAAATCACCTGCCAAAGTGTTGGCACTGGGCCTGAGTGCCACCAGCCTGTGCCCTAGACTTTCAGCAATTCCAGAGACTGAGGATTTAATAGTCTTTCCTGCTGAGGAGGAACATCTCAGTGAGCTTACAGCAGAAGAGCGGGCATCCAGGCATAGCGCTGCTAACCTCTGCCTGCAACAATTGGTGGCCCAGGAAGATGTGTGCAAGGCCACTGACTTTTCAGCTTACTTCCCTGCGGAACAACGGGCATCAGGGCCTAATATTACTGAGCTCTGCCCAACACCAACAGCAGCATCTGTGGAGTTACAAGAAGCTTCTACGGCAGAAGAGCTGACAACTGGACAGAGGGTCCTAGATATCTTCCCCACACCTGAGGCAGTCCCGGAGGCCCAGGGTGAGAAGGTGGTGGTCACTCCCCAGCAGCAGACGGCTTCCCAGAATGATGACACCAACCCAGCAGAAGAGCTGGCAAAAGGGCAGAGTGCGGCTGGCCTCTGCCCTCAACTAACAAAGGATGGGTTTCCTGAGAAAGTGGATGGGACTACGGTCTTTACTTGCATACCCCAGGGATGCTGGATAGTCGGCCCAGATCCCCAACAACCTGACAAAGTGAGCCCAGCCACCCTGTCTTCTCTCCAGCAGCTGAAAGGACTCCTGGGAGAAGGGCCAGTCCACGCTTCTCCCCAGCGGCGGGTATGTTTTACACGAGAGGCAGAGGTTGGCTGGGTGAGTAACGCTGTGTTCCGGACAATTTGTTTGGGGTACTGTGTGGGGACAGACATTGGGGGATGGGAGCTATGGACTAACTTCGAAGTCAACCCGTTTTGGGTCTCCTCCTGCGTTAGTCTCCTTTGGAAAGGGGAGAGATGTGACGGTAGTCACTTTGGTTGGAGGTCCTGTGGAACTCGGCTTACCTTAGAGGGGTTGGGAAAACCCTCTCTCTGCCCCCTAGTCTCCTCTTATGTGTAAGTCCCCTGTGTCTATTAGGGGCACAGGGTGACCAAGAACCCCAGTTGGGTCTGCACTAACCAGACTCACTGTAGAACCACAGCGGACTCAGCATTTGGTGTTATCCCGGCTATCCTGGGTTCTGTATGTGTGGTTTGTGTTGAACCTATGACAGCAATATTTAAGAACAATATTCCTCAAAGAAATATATAAAGATGAACAATTTCAGACTGTTATAATATTGGAAATGGTGTCCCATAGACCTCTGCTAGATAGGTTGAGATGGGGTGGGGTTTGTTATGGTTAAGTTCCTGCATTTCTTTGTTATATTGTTGTTCTGTCTGCCTTAAACCTATTATGGTATGTACATGTGTATTAGCTTCTAGAGGGGAGGAGGGGATTTCTCCAGCAGCCCTTCCTAGACTGTCTGTTGGAAAGTTGAATACACCTGTGTGTCATGTTACAGAATGTTGTTCCCCGCCCAGTGTGTTGTTGTTATGCAAAGAGGAGGAGGGGGGATTGTCCCCTGAGTTGTGATCTTTTGTGCCTGTGTTCATTAAAGAGTGAGTTGCTTTCAGAGACATACAAGCTAAGTTCAGGCTAGTTTTTGTATGTAGGGCAGCTGGAATATCTCCATCTATGTCCAGACTGGAGGAAGCCACATACTGACGGAAGACCACAAGTAAGGTGTGGGTCGACGGTTCCGTTACATATACTGTTCTGGCACCGCATATATCCATGTATATACACATATATAGCTGTTATATCCTTATGAAAGTGTCTATCATGGACTTACTTTCAGCACCTCATCCCCTATCATTCACTCCACATTAAAACCCAAATCTGTATTTTTTTCCACATCAAGCAAAAGGCTTGCCAACAGTCTTTGTCCAAGATATCCCCATCAGGACAATTATCTGCCCCAGAAAATAAAGCCCTAACAGCCCTGATGCGATCATTATAAAAACTGCTAATAAGTGGGGCGGCATAGTTATCCAGGACTGGATTAATTATATTAAGAAAGTGATTTGATTTCTCTCCAATTCTACCACTTATAAAAAAAACTTCTGAAAGATCCACTTCCAGAATTTAGAAAAGAAACCTCACAACTAACAGACACCGCTAAATCCAATAATGTCATTAATAGGATTGAAGTCTCCTTCCTTAGTAAGGAAGTGTATTGCACTTCCTACTTTTACCACATCCCTAAAATACACAAAAACCCTACTGATGCTCAGGGAAGGCCTATCATTGCAGTGATGGACAGTGTAACATCTCCTTTTTCCATATATATTGATTAATACCTACAGCCCTTAGCCCAGTGACTTCAATCTTATATTATAGATGGGGTCTCACCTCTTAGAACTTTTAGAGCCCTAACAGTGGGAAAATGATTACCACTGGCTATCTTTAGATGTTAGCTCCCTCTAAAAATCTATCCCTCATGAGTATGGTCTTACAGCCCTGGATTTTTTTGTATCAAGTGACCCTTACATGAACCCACGTCAGCCAGAATTTATTTTAGAGGCCACCAGATTTTGCCTGACACATAAGTATTTCAACTTTGACGGCCAATTTTATTTACAAGTTTAAGGCACAGCTATGGGCGCTAATTTTGCACCATCGTATGCCAATCTGACCTTGGGTTTATGGGAAAACAACCCCTTTGCAAACCATCTAGTCTTTTTCAGCAGATACATAGACGATGTACTCCATATCTGGGAAGAAAACAGTGACTATGATCCTAATTTTGTCTCCTATTGCAATGATAACCCATTTGGAGTGTCATTTACGTATGTGCTGAATTCAGAACATCTAGCTTTCCTTAATCTTGAGTTATATCACAAAAATTGAATTACTTTAAACCCACAACAGGTCATTTCTAACTACATTATAGGAGTTGTCATTATCATAAATGGACCAATAACATCCCAAAAGGCCAATTTTGTCAGTTCAGACCCAATTGTACTACTAAAGATGATTATATACAACAAAGCTCTATCATGATCAACAGATTAAAGGAAAAGGGATATCCTGAATCCCTTATCCTTCACGCCCAAGCCCATTATCTCGACGGTATACCCCCTAAAAAAGAAAAGGAGCCTTTTGACCGGTCTGTTCGCTTCATTACTAAATTTCATCCAGAACACAAAAAGATGGAACGTATCCTTGAAATACACTAGAATATCGTATTAGAAGACCCGCACCTTAAGCCTCTCCTTCCAACTAAGCCTAGAGTTACACATAAAAAAGCACCCAAAATTAAAATCACGCCCAGTAAATTAAAACCTGATAATACTATTGTTTCTCCCTAAATTTGCCTTATACCTATAGTAGTTATGTATGCTTTTATCACACTCAGAAAAAAATACTTTTTCCACAAAAGGAAAAACATTTCAACTAAAAGAATTTTACAATTGTTCTTCTGACCATGACTTTACTGCATAACTCGTCCTTGCAAATTATTGTATGTGGGTAGAACTATATGCCCTCTTAGAAGTAGATTTGGAGAGCGCCGTAGACTAGTGGAAGAGGGGAAGGATAAACACAGTATCCCCCGTCGTTTCTTGGAATACCACAAAAGGTCCACTTCTGGATTAGAAATATGGGTTATAGAACAAATGCCCAAGAATCTCCCAGAAGCCAAGAGATTCTATAGATTATGTGAACAAGAAACTTACTGGATATATTCCTTGAGTTCCTTGTCACCTGGAGGTTTAAATGAGGAATTGGAAGTTGCCAGGCTCTTATAAATAGAGTTCCTATATTAAATTTAAAGTCTATTCTAATTCTCTTTTTCCTTTAGGTTTAGATATAGATTGGTTGTTTATCTTACACATTAAAACTTTTCTCTAATAAGGAGGGGGGGTGATAACTTTCCCGGTAAAGTAAGTCCATGATAGACACTTTCATAAGAACATAGCAGCTATATACAGTATGTGTATATACATGGATATATGCGATGCCAGAACAGTATACTACATATATAGCTCATTTACTATTACTGTTTTGATTCATCTTTTACTAATCATTTCCATGTGTGCTTTTTACAAATATATGTTTTACTTTTTATTTGTTGCAGAATAGGGGGTAAAAAGTAATGCAGGACTACACTCTATGATGATATATTATTACATAGCCTTTTTTATGTTCTAATTGTTTTTTGATCAATTCTTAATTCTTTAATAATGCCTTGTACATTTGTATTGCTGTAATATCATTGTGATATCATTGACTTTTCCAGAAAAGTATTGTATAATAGCCATTAGGTGGCATTTTTGGTGTGTACAAAATGAATAGAGGCTCCCCCCTCACTAGTTTTAAACAGGAGTATTGTAATATTCCTCCTACTGCGCATACTTTGAAAGGTGTTGCTGACTAGTAACGTCAGAAGTTGATGCTGCATTCCAGTGTGCGTTCCAACCCTCGGGCCTGGCTGTTTCCCTTTCTACACTGACTGGCCTCCGAAAAGGCAGGGTTTACACTGAAATGCCTCTACCGACCTACTATAGGCACCAGAACAACTTCATTAAGCTATAATTTTTCTGTTTACTATAGTGTTCCTTTAACAAAAATAGTTACAATTATTGTTGTTCATTTAGTAAGTGTACTATAAGCTGCAGTAACAAACAAAAGTTGGCGCTATTATCTTGTTTTCTTTTGCTGTGGCACTTTATTAGTTGCAGTAAGATATGGTATTTATATTACTGCCTATGCTTTAGAAGCAAAATAGGTATTGCACTTAATTTTGCAATGTTTACCAATACGTGGTTTAATAGGGTTTTTTTTTTTTTTTTTGTAGGGGATTTCAAATTATGTTGTACATTTCATCTATATCAAAAAAGAACAGAGGTAGGGGTTTTATAAAAGGATGAACCCAGAAAAAACTATTTTTTTTTTCTTTTTTATGGTCCTCCGAAATTTTTTGACATCTACTTTATTAAATATAGATCTCAAAATACTCCGCAAGTGTGTGGGGATCAGCCTAACCTAGTACAACAACAGAAAAACATATGTCTCATCATATGTTTTCATCTATAGCCTTAAATTGGCATCATTGTAATATCATTGACTTATCCAGAAAAGTATTTTATATTAGCCATTAGGTGGCATTTCTGGTGTGTATAAAATGAATAGAGGCTCCCCCCTCACTAGCTTGTGAAAGGAGTGCGCATTGTAATATTCCACCTACTGAGCATGCCCTGAAACGTGTCGCTGACTAGTCACATCAGAGGTTGATGCTGTGTTCCAGCGTGCGTTCCAACCCTCGGTCCTAGCTGTTTCGCTTTCTACAATGATCGCCGGCCGGATTCAGCATGACTAAGCATTGATACAGCTCCAGCACGGGCATAATAGCCCCTACAGTGGATTCAGGCAAAGACACAGCTCCAACAAGGGCATAACAGCTCCTACACTCCTGAACGTCAACCTGGGTAGTGTTAATACCCGAAAAGCCTGTATTACACACTATCATGTGAGTTTTATTATTTTATCCCTAAAATAAACTACCTTACAGTCTACACTCAGAGGCTCCTCTTCTCTCTGTTTTTTTCTTTACTTTTTTTTAACATCCCAAAGGAGTTATTTTTGATGTTGAAAAAAATCAGCATGGGAAACAGAATGCTGCATTCTGGGACACAGAATATTCCAACCATTCAAACGCTCGAAAGCACTGTGGGTAGAATGACCTGAAGTGTGCTCCCATTTGTTTCTGCGAGTATTCTTTTTTAATACAGGCTGTCTTGGCCTTTCACTAGCTGATATCATCTAGTCCTTGTACCTTTGTTTCTTCAATGCTAGCAGATGTTTGTGTTTATCTTCACTGAATTCCTCTTCATAAGCACTGTGTTGGATATTGCTTTGTGTGAGGTGCTTGCTTCTTCAATCTGCAATGAAGGTTCATCATCATCTATTATTTCAGCAGAGTCATATTCAAAGTCATCCTTCTCAAGCTCTTTACACTCCTCAAAGGAAGAAGACGGACCAGGCTGACTTTTTTCCTGTTGCTGCTCTTTTGAAATGTCAGCCTTCTGGGCCTTAACATTTACCACTGAATAAAATGAACAGATGTCCATTTTTGAGTTAGGTAGGAAATTGAATCTGGAAATAAAAATGCATGTTGTTCTCATGGAACACTTAACATAAATGAATACCATTTGTTTTATTGAATATGTTATTGATAAATGTAGTTGCACTACCAACAAACAACAAGCAATCTACTAAAATAGCTAAATTAGAAACAGCATTTTCAGACACCTTAATAAAAAGGCATTATTAACCACTTGCCGACTGCCCACAGTATATTTACTGCGGCAGTCAGCCCCTCCTGGGCAAAGCGACGTAGTACTACGTCGCTCGCCCAGGAGCCTGCAGGGGGCGAGCGTGCGCAGCCGGAGGTGCGTTCCCGCCTCCGCTCGTTCATGGCCATCCCCGCGCGTGTGACCAGCGGCTCTGATGTCCGCTGGTCACTCGCGATCTCCCGCTGGAGAGGGAGAAAGGCAGGCGGCTGATGTAAACAAAGCCGCCTGTCATTCTCCCTGGTGTAACTGCAGAGATCATACGATCCTGCTATGTAGGATCGTATGTCTCTGTGATTACATCACAAGCCACGCCCCTTTACAGTTAGAATCACGCCCCTAGGGACACACTTAACCCCTTGATCACTAATAAAGTTAACCCCTTCCCTGCCAGTGTCATTTTTACAGTAACAGTGCATATGTATAGCACTGATTACTGTAGTAATGTCCCTGGTACCCCCAAAAGTGTCAAAAATGTTAGTCAGGGGTCCGATCTGTCCGCCGCAATTTAGCAGTCCTGCAAAAAAAAATCGCAGATCGCCGCCATTACTAGTTAAAAAAAAAACAATAAAAATGACCTAAATCTTTCCCTTAGTTAGTAAACGCAATAACTTTTGCACAAACCAATCAAAATATGCTTATTGCTATTTTTTTTACCAAAAATATGTAGCAGAAAACAAATTGGCCTAAAATGTTAAAAAATGTTGATTTTTAAATTTTTTTTTTTGGGAATTTCATATAAAAAAATGTGAAAAATATTGTTATCCCTAAAATAAACTACCGATTTTTTTTTTTTACCAAAAATATGTAGCAGAAAACAAATTGGCCTAAAATGTTAAAAAAATTTGATTTTTAAATTTTTTTTTTTTTTGGGAAAAAAATGTGAAAAATATTGTTATCTTTTCAAAATTTACGCTCTTTTTTTGTTTATAGCGCAAAAAATAAAAATTGCACAGGTGATCAAATACCACCAAAAGAAAGCTCTGTTTGTGTGAAAAAAAGGACGTCAATTTCATTTGGGTACCGCATCGCACGACCGCACAATTGTCCGTTAAAGTCGCGCAGTGCCGAATCGCAAAATTGGCCCTGGTCTTTGAGCAGGAAAATCCTCCGGGGCTTAAGTGGTTAAAACGTCACCATAAAAAAATAATTTTAGAATACACATGAGGTCCACAACCTTAGTTAAATAAGAACAATTAACAAAAAATACAATGGTAAAATACTGTAAGTATAATAGGACAAATTGTGTATGTGCGTGTTTTACATGCACGCACACACACAATCACATACCAATGAATACACATGCCAATGAGCAGCAGTTGCATTAACTTGGTATAACATGCCAATGAGCAATACATGCATACGCTTGGTATATCATGCCAATATTTATCAGAAATACAATATGTGCAAAAAAAACAAACAATTAAGAAACAGGCACTAACAAATGATAATCATTCCAGTATCCATTTATCTGAAGGTGATACTCTTTATAAGGTCCGATTGACCATCCTACATGGGGGCATCAAGACATATGAGCTGCTTAACTGGTACTATAGCAGATGAAGTATCACAGCAATAGATAGCCTCATACCTATCAGTAGGGCAGCATATCCCGGAATACACCACGCCAGATTTTCAAATGCCAGAAATGGAAAACATTAACAGGTATAGCCCATCAACTAAAAGGTTCATTGTAAGAGAACTGAAGGGGGAGGGAAGAAAGGGGAATGGGCAAAGGCAAAGAGAAGGGGAACAAGGGCAGCACTCTAGCACAAATTATTTTATGTACTGTAGGCATTAAAAATCTCTCTGGATCAGATCCAGGGCTTTTTTTCTCAGAAAATAGGTGCAGGAACTGAACCACAACCTCCTACAACCCCCCCCCCCCCACACACACACACACAAACACCCTCCAAACCACATCAAATAGTGGAATGGTCAAATTTCACTAACAGTGGGAAGGTCTTAAAGGAACATTAAATACTGGGAGTGCATTATGTACAGAGTTCTGGGTTGCATACAGAGTGCAGAATTTAGGAGTGCACAAAGTACAGAATTTTCTGGGTACGCTACGTACATAGTGCAGAGTTCAGGGGTACGCTGCATACAGAATGCAGAGCTCAGCTTTCTTCCACAGCTGCTTATCTCTACATCCTCCATCCACACATGACTTTTACCCCGCTTTAGCTCTGACATCTGCATGCAACCCTCCCTTGACTGCCCCATCTTCTTTCCCCTCCTTAAAAGCTCCACTATCTTCCACATATTACTTCTATTGCTGTATTAGGCTGAAGCACCCAGCATTCAGCCAGCTCTCTGCACACTGTAGGTTGCTCAAACTCTCTCACTTGCAGGGAGATCATCTAGTGGGATGTCGACATCTTCATGGCACCTGCATCTCCCTCGTCTCCATCCTACAACTCAGTGGGAACCACTCAGGAGATCAGATCTTTGGGAGCCATTGGGAGACAAGCTGTCACATGTAAACCCAGAAGCCAGCCTTCTGTATTTACAAATTATAGTGGTGAGCAGGGGCGAGAGGGCCTGAGCCAGGGGTGGTGGAACTGAGTTCCAACAAGTTCCAGCTGAAAAAAAAAGCCCTGATCAGATCTATTACAACATAAACAGTCAAGTATGGTCAAGGATTACATAATAGGCTGGGAGCTCTGTGGAGTCCCACTTGTATAATGAATCCACGTAGCCCATATACTAACAACAAAAACATAAGCACTCTATAGGCTGAGAAGAGGAGGGCATATGCAGGAGTAAGTTCTGGTTGAAATGTCCATAAAGTTCAAGCATGGGCTGATTGCTGGACAATGGAGAAATATTGGATGTAGAAGGTTGCAGGCTCTGATGAGAGCTAGAAGGAACTCTGTGGAAATGTACAACAAGAGAGAAAGAGAGCAGTGCCATCTAAGTGCAGTATAAAAGATGCATTTAATAACAACAGACAAATGCAAACTCACAAGATGGGCATGATAAACCGGCATGTGAAGGGTTCATCCACACGAGTGGGAGGACAAGCAGCGGGGATCCAGGGAATCTTCGCTGGTACTGGCTGTGCTGGAATGGAAGGTGGAGGAGTGCAAGGTCTCTAACATCCACCAGCTCAGTGATATCATTATGGAGGAGTGGAAGAGGACTCCAGTGGCAACCTGTGAAGCTCTGGTGAACTCCATGCCCAAGAGGGTTAAGGCATTGCTATAAAATAACGGTAGCCACACAAAATATTGTCACTTTGGGCCCAATTTGGACATTTTGACTTAGGGGTGTACTCACTTTTGTTGCCAGCGTTTTAGACATTAATAGCTGTGTGTTGAGTTATGTTGAGGGGACAGCAAATTTGCACTGTTATATAAGCTGTACACTCACTACTTTACATTGTAGCAAAATGTAATTTCTTTAGTGTTGTCACATTAAAAGATATAATAATATATGTACAAAAATTTGAGGGGTGTACTCACTTTTGTGAGATAGTGTGTATATATATATATATATATATATATATATATATATATATATATATGTGTGTGTGTGTATGTGTATGTATGTGTATATATATATATATGTGTACATTTTTTGTCATTATTTCCTATATTTTTTCGTCTTTATTATTTGTTTATTTTTTTTTTGGTCATCATTTTCTCACTAATATTATCAGTTATCCACTGGTCATTTATTATCCTTTTCTCATTATTTTCTTGCCTACTCCTCTGCTATTCTTTCATTCTGCATGTCCATGACATAACCAATGTTTTTATTAATACATTAACTCATGCATCCAAGCAACTATGCAGGTAGAATCCAATGTGCTCTAATATATGCCTAGTGATGGGTTAACAAACTCCTGCATTTGCTAGGTCTGTCTTCATCCCGATTAGCATGTATGCAGTATTTGTTTATTGTGAGCTTATTACCATGGCTTTGCCCCCACTTGACCTTCCTATTTATACCTCCTCCCTGATGGCCGCACACTTGCCTGAGGAAGAAGCACGCATGCTTTGAACGCGCGCACCTCCCACTCTACCTTCTACCCAGAAGTAAAGTTAGCGGCTCTTCTCTGAGTGACACTGCGTACCTGGAAGTGCTGGGAACCACCAGCACAGCCGTAACCAGCGAAGATTCCCCAAATCCCCGCTGCTTGTCCACCCACTGGAGTGGATGGACCTTTACATGCCGGTTTATCATGTCCATCTTGTGAGTTTGCATTTGTCTGTTGTTATTAAAAGCGACATCTTTTATACTGCACTTAGATGGTGCTGCTCTCTTTTCTCTCTTGTTGTAGCCCATATACTGTAGAACTTATCATGTCTAATTTACATGTCGCCATCCATTCCTCTGCAGCCATGATATTGTTCACCCAACCTATCCATTTCTCGCAGCTTAGGGTTTGAGCTGATTTCCAGTGTACTGGAATCAATCTTCTAGCCGCATTCAATAGGTGGGGTAGAACCAATTTACGGTAGTGGCTAAGAGGGATGGAGGGAACATGAAGCAGATGCTCCAATGGGGAGTCAGGTACCTTAATGTCTATTATCACTTTCATTTGGTTTCTAATATCTTGCCAGTAGGGTCACAACTTGGGGCACTCCCACCAAACGTGTAGGAATGTGCCTCATTGCCTGCAATCTCTCCAGCAAGCATCAGAAAGGGTTGGATATATTCTGGCAAGTTTGGAGGGAACCCTATACCAGCGAGTTATTTATTTTTTTTTTTAATACATTTTCTTGCATTTTTGTATCAACAGAGCTAGTATGTGTAAGGCGATACAAATGGTCAAGTTGTGTTTTGGTAAATTCATGTTGCAGGTCTCTCTCCCATTCCTTTATGTATAGAGGTTTTCCTTTGGGTTCCATTGACTGCAGCATCACATATAACACAGATATGTAATGTGGAATCATATAGGTGGACATACAGAGTTTCTCAAAAGGAGTGGCAGTGGAAGGGGATCAGATGAAATAGACTACCAATAAAGTGTCAGAGCGGTCTGTAACGCCATTCGTCCATAGGAAACCGGCCAAATTGGTCCCTGAGACTGTCTAAGGATAACAACCCCTGGTCTTGAACAAACCTGCCACACCTCATCACCACATCGATTGCCCAAGTGCGGAAAAAGGACAGGTGATCCCCCCGGAGTAAACCAAGGGAAGCCTCCCAAAGGGGCGAGAGGGAAGACTGATGGGGAGAGCCATCCTGATTCATTCAAATCACCCCACATCTTCAAAGTATGGATAGTTACAGGGGAGGTAAATTCAGACAACCCTTGGCACTCCCTGGGCAACAAAGGCGCACAAGCCAAATTCCGACCCGCCACGAATTTGCCACGACCCACAGTTTAGTCGACACATCTGTTTCTGTTTCGGTTCCTGTCTTGAGCGGGTTGCCACGGCTGAGCACGAGATAGAAGGGGGATCTCAGGGGAGGACCTCCAATCTGAAATGTCAATTGGAGGCAGGTTAAGGTGTTTCGGAAACTGGGGCAGATCATCCTTATTCCCTAAGACAAATTGCTGGCCCTCTTTGGTCACTGACAGGGGAAAAGGGAACCCCCACTTGTATACCAGTTTGTCATCCTGTAAGGCTTCAAGCAGTGGTTTGAAGGCTCGGTGTTGCATCAGAGTGCATCTGGAAAGATCCGGGAAGAAGGACAGTTTCACACCATCAAAGTCCAGAGTACGTTTGGAGTTTGCAAATGGTATCTTTCGGTTTAACAGGGTCCTCTGAGGGCGGGCGAAGTGCTCTGCGAGCACGGTCAATTTCAATATGGTCAGTGGCCTCACGTGCCAGAATTTGTTTAAAGACCCCTTGCAAGGTGGGGACTATGTCCTGGGACGCTGTGGCCTTTGGTAGGCCTCCAATGTGGATATTAACTCTGTGGCTCCTTTTCTCCAAATCCTCCATCTGGTCTAATAAAGAGTTAAGGTGGTCTTACATTTTACATCTTTCAGTGAGGGTTTGTAGGGTGGGTGAGACATCCTCCCACTGTGTTTCCAGGGCCTCAACTCTAACCCCAATATGTGCTGTGTCTGCTTGAAGGGCTTCTACTGTATATCCTGTCTCAGGGCCTCCACGTTGTCCTCTGCAGGGGTGTGAAAGTGGTATGACTGTAAAATGTGCAGTGGAAACTCACTGCTCAACTCACCTCTAAAATGGATGCCTCCATTGCCCTGCTCCTCCTGTCCTGTGCTCTTGCTCTGTTCCACTCATCTGCTGTCCACTCTGCTGGGCTGAGCTGGTGCACTGCATACACAGCGCAGACACGTGCACTCTCACTCTGCCTACATGAACGCCCACGCTATGCTGGCCTGAGCCTGCCCCTGATTGAATAGGCTCTGCGAGGGAGAGTTTTGCAGTGGCGGCGCCTATTCATTGAATGCAGTGCTCTGCGCTGTTCAGCTGATAGAGCTGGTGGTGCGGTGGTGGCAACAAACCCTTTTTTTTTTTAACTAAAAAAATACAAAAATACAAAAAAGTAGGGTTTTTTATTTGGGGTGACACATGGGGGGTAAAGTATAATGTTGGGGGGGGACATGGCCCCCTCTGCCCCCCCCCCCCAGTGATGCCGCTGGTTTTGGGTAGTAATCCTCCAGCAGGCACAGGACTTCAAAGGGTGTAAAGTTTTAATGAAGTAATTCGATCTCCACTAGCTTAGTATAGCAATATTTCAGTTGGAAATAGTGAAGTCATCTTTCCTTTTGTGGTATATCAGGTGGTAGAATCTGAGTGAAAGATTTAAGCCCAGCTGGGCCTTATGCCTGTCCAACTGTGGAAGGGTTGAATTCCCTCAACTTTAGAAAGCTTGAGCATCTCAAGCCTGGATGAAATTCAGGATTACCGAGAATTGGCTTGAGAGGTCCATTGTGAGAAGATTTCTCATATTTCCTAAGCGCGTAGTCCCAGGCATGTAAAAGGGAAATGGCAGTAAGGTGTTACACTCTATACTTATCCAGAGCTATTTATGGAGGAACAAGTCAGGGATCCTGCTGAGAACAGCTGTTGAATAGTACAGTTGTAAATGAGGGAGGCCTGCTCTGTCCACAGTTTTTTCCTTTTAACTAAAATATTTTGCCACACTTGGGTATTTTTCTGGGGCTACAGGTATCTGCCCAAGGTCATTCTCGTAGAGCGAAAGAATTGGGGAAGGATCAAAATTGGTAAGATTTGAAAAATTTATAAAAATGTGGGAGAATGTTCCTTTTATTGAGGGACATCCTTCTCAGCCAGGAATGTCATAAATGCAACCAACTATCATGAGTAGACACCAGAAGAGGAAGATAACCGAGCACATATGTTTATATAAGTGAGTGCTGGGCCCAGTGAAAAGGGAAGGCAGCCTGTAGGGATTCCTGAGTCTTCAGGAGTAATGAAATGTTCAGGCCCTGTGACTTAGTGGTGTTGACTTTAAAGTTGCTGAGGGAACAAAATTGTTCCAATTCCTTCAGAATAGATGGGAATGCATTAGAAGGATTGGGCACATAGATGAACAAGTCATCTGCAAACAACCTTAGTTTATGATTTCTGCCATTGATCACAATGCCCTGTATTGAATCATTAGCCCTCAAGGCCATCGCCGAGTGCTTCATTGCAATGATGGAAGAGGAAGAGGGAAAGCGGCCATCCCCAGTGATTGCTGTGGGAGATGGGTACTGGGTCTGATAGCAGACCATTCACTTGGCTTGTCTTGGCTGTAGGTGATGTGTATAGGGTAATTTAGGGGATATAGGCTAGAGGCAGGCCAATTTGCCTCAAGGATGCAATTAAAGACCTCCGGTTAAGGGGTTCAATAGACTTTTCAGCATCAAGCGATAACAAGCACATAGGGACTTTATTTCTCTGTGAGTAGGAGATATTGGAAAGTGTCTTAATAGTATTATCATGGGCTTCATACATGGGTACAAAACCAACCTGATCCAGGTTGATATAGGATGTGATGAGAGACTGCAAACAATTCACTAATAGCTCAGCATAAATCTTAAGGTCAACGTTGATTAGAGATATGTGCCAATAGTAACATTCAGAGATGACATTAAAGGGGGGGGGGGTTAGCATGGGAGCTCAGGTGTCCTTACATTGTTTGTAAAATACGCTAGAGTAGCCATTAAGGCCTGGGTTTTTTCCAAAGGGCAATTAACTAATAATGTAAAGCATCTCTTCTGTTGAGAAGTGGTCTAGCAGTGATTGTGCTAATTATTAAATTAACCTTCAATAATAGCGGGACAGGAAAAATTCCAAAGAATGGGATCTTCAAACGGTACTTTACAGTATATAACATACATGTGATATCTCAGAAGTATTGCTTTTTATTATACAAAAAAATCATCATAAAAATACCATATACAGATGCTAAAAGGTTATACACACAAGAACATCTCCTCTCAGCAAAGTCCTATCCTGTATGGCATAAATTGTCATCACTACCAAATAAGGATATACAAAATACATGGTGTGATAGAGGATAGGATATCCCTGATCCTCAAATCTCAATGCATTTCATTGAACTTTTAATAAAGTTCATCAAGAGTTGGACAGAAGCATTCAATAAAAACAATCAGTAAAATCATAATTCCAGGACCAGGAGCCACAAATACTACCATCTAGCGTCATCGCCCAACTGGTGTCAAAAAGCATAGCAGGAGATGGAGAAGACCATCAATTGCCTTATACTATAAAGCAGTTGAACTATATCTTTAAAATTGAGGATTGGAAACCAAGGATATTAGAAGTCCCCCTTAGTTAACAAAGGGGTGTGATGGCCTAATTTTTCAAACCCATTTGATTTATCTAAGAGTTCTGAGGTAAAGCTGTCCCCTAGAGATCCAAGTCTCAAACAGCCAGTCTGTAAGTGTATATCCTTAGTAATACAATGCTCTTCAGTACTTTCACAACTGCCAGTAATATCCCAATCATTATTAGGTTGTGTGACAATTTATGCCATACAGGATAGGGGTTGAGATGGAAGGATGTGTTTATGTGTATATAACCTTTCAGCATTTAAATATGGTATTTTTTTTTTTTTTTTTTTGTACAATTAAAAAACAATATTTCTAAGATATCTTTTATATGTTATATATACTGTAGCGCCATTTGAAAATCACAATTTTTTATTTTTTTTGGTATTTCTTCTGTCTTTCTGTGTGTATTGGGGATGTTGGTACACGAATAACAAAGGTTGGATGTCTATCACATGCTCATTATATGCGATCCAAGTATAAGGTGTCCGTATACAGTGTTCAGAGTTATGTATTGGCTGGTAACTGGATTTTGGACAAGTGCCCTCTCACCAATCCTGGGGATCTTTAATGACTTCTTGTCAATTCTCCATACTGCAAGCAGGCAGAGATGGCTGTAGTCTGCCGATTCAGTGATTTTCCCGACTCCGTTGCGATCAGCAATCCTGCAGGTGTAGTGAGCGGCGTCTGTGTCGCCTGGTCTGGAGCTGCGAATGCTGTGAGTTCTGTGGTAGGCCGCAATCCTCTAACACAGTAGTAAACTGGTGCCGGGAAGCAAGAGGGTGTGGGCCTGGTCGGCAGATCCCTTTATAGTCTCCCCCACAATTTTCCCCTGGAGCAGATAGCTTGCTGGGAGATGTAGTTCATGGATAGTTCTGCAGTTCAGTGATGTCTGTTCATGAGACTACAGTTGCCACAATGCTCTCCTCTAGGCTCAGGAGTATGATGCATGTAATCCAAGCCAAGCACTAGGAGAATATAGAGACAGTCTTGGAATGCAGAGGACAAATCTGCAGTATCAGATAACTGTAGTCCGCTCCTAGCTACATCCTCCCCCCCATTTGAAAGTCTTTGATCCCCGAAGACAGGATATAATCTTATCAAAGTATTTATTAACTGATACATTATAGAGGAAGTAAACCCGTTTCAAAAATGTGAAAAAAAAAAAAAAAAACAGTAAAGACAAAGGCATAATGAGCTAGTATGCATTACATACTAGCTCATTATGAAGTACTTACATAAAAATGAAGCCCCCTCAGTGCCGACAAGATGGCTGACATGTCTGGCCATCCTGCTTCCTGGATCTCATCCTCCGGGCATCTGATTGGCCGGGGGCGCGATAACATCACCCCTGCGCATGCGTGCGGGAGTCGCCGTTCACGGCACTGGGATCTGAAGGAACGGCACGGGTGGCCATTCCTTCAGAGCGCATGCGCCGATGATGTCATCAGCTGCATGCACTGTCCATATCTCCTAAACGGTGCAAGTTTAGGAGATATTTATAGCACCTATAGGTAAGCCTTAATGTAGGCTTACCTATAGGTAAATATAAACAAAAGGGGTTTACAACCTCTTTAAAGAATTGCAAATAATAATAAATCTTCTAACCAGAACCTACATTAGTAAATAGCTGACTGATAGAGGGATGCCACAACAGTAAACTATACAAGTCATCAGACAAAGTAAAATCATTTGGTGACAGGCCAGTAATTGATTAGTGACCCACCCAGTGGTGTCAGAGGGTGGAACAAGTTCATCCTCTACCAAAGGTTCAGAAGAAGAAGCTGGCACTTGACCAATACGTTGAACTGTAGAAATTAGTTCATCAGATCTTTATCGTCTGTTAGTCTCTTAGGTGGACGGATTTCCCATCTAAGTCTTGAAAACATGTTATCTAAGGTTTCAGGCTCATGATTCAGACCCCAAAAACTACAAGGCTCTGGTCCTTCCAAACTGTCAGGAGCAGACTCTCCTCCTGCGCCATGTGTGGAGGGGGTTGGAACTTCTCCAAGATCTTGTACTTCAGAGTTGTCAGCTGGTTCTGGTTTAACCCCTCCAGTCCCTCTTACAGGGGATGGTACAGACCTCTCTGTCTCAAAAGACTGACGTTCTACCCTTTCGGGTTGAGATATTTCACCCATGTCTTCCATTGGAGACTGAGAGACTCTGATGGTATCTCAATATATTAAAACTCCGCGCTTGTGGTCTATTTGGATATAAATAAATATATAAGAATATTAGGCTGCAGCCTCCCTAAACTATAATCAAAGGACTATATGATAAATAGAAAAGAAGGGTAGGGGAATGGCGCTGCCTAGTGAGGGAATTTTGTTATAAGGTGTTAATAAGGTGCTGATGTGCTAAATGAAATATAATGCACAAAAAAAAGAGGAAAAAGGGGGGAATAGCACTACCTAGTGGCAAGAAAGTGATATAAAGTACTAAAGCAGTATAATGCTCTGTCAATGCAATGCAAAAGAAAACACTGTGGGTACAGGTGTAAAATGTAAACCAAAAAAACAATATAGCAGATAATGTCACAAAGATCTGATGTGTATGTATTAAAGTGACATGTGCAAATGTACCCTGAAGTGATATGGCTAAAAAATATTAAATAATGTGTGGATATATAAATGTAAACTGGGGTAGAAACCGATAATCAAAGTGTAAAGTGTAAAGTCCTGAACCTTTTTGTTTCTTTGTGCCCCAGCAGTGGATGCTTCCTTGGCTCTCTCATAGGCAGTTTTCAAATTCCTTCGAAGTCTAAAAACATATCCTCGATAAGAGGCCTGAGAAGTGTGATCCAGGGACATTCTAAATGCTAGATCCACAGGCAAGTGGGCCTCCCTACTGAACATCAACCGGTAAGGAGAGTGCCCGGTAGAGTAGTCTGCCGCGCTATTGTAAGCGTTGACCACTTCGGCAATGTAGTCACCCCAATGTTGTTTCTTTTCTAAAGGTAGTGTTCCCTGCATGTTCAGCAGAGTATGAATAAAATGTTCTGGTTGTGGATCTCCCTAGGGATGATAAGGATGGTTCTGGACTTTTCAATACTCAGCAGTTCACACAGCCATTTTACCAGTTTACTCTCGAAATGCCAACCTTGATCTGAATGTAGACGCTGAGCTAGGCCGTAAGGAACGAAAAACTTCTCCACCAAAGTTTTGGCAACCATACTGGCTTGTTGGTCTTTGGTTGGGAAAGCTGCCAGGACAATTACTTCACCCATTCAGGTCAGGTTCTAGGCACAAGAAATCAATGCACACCAATTTCATTGGCCTTTGACTTTGTAGATTGCTCATTGGGGCAGCCCTACCATTCTTTAAATGCAAAAAAGCGGCAATAACTTTCAACTTCGGCCCTCATGTATGGCCAATAGAAACAGCCCCTAACAAGATTGGGGGTTCTATCCAGCCCCAAATGTCCATGGTCCTCGTGATGAGCCGTCAATACTATCAATCTGTGCTTTTCAGGAAGAAACAATTGCCAAACACCTTCTGGTTCCTCATATGAGCCTTTCCTGTTTAGGATACAGTCTTCCAACTGCATCCATTCCTATTCTTGTAAACTACTTTCGCACTGTCAACAGAACTTTTCAGCAGCATCTGAGAGGCTCGAGCTACCATTGCCTTCTTATCAAGGTTACATAGTGGATCTTCCCACTGATCCCTTCTCAAGTCTTCCTTTGTCAGCTGAGGCAATTTTTGACTATGCACTTGAGTAAGATCACAGTAACACTGAGGCACTCCAGCACCGGTAACTCCTACAGCTCCCATGGCCCCTTTATGATAATGCTCTACTCCCTGGCACACTGCGTCAAATCCTTCAGGAGTCAAATGAACCCTTTAAGAACCATTTTTAGCTGAATTGAAACTCTGACAGTGTGGCCAACCACCGATGCCTTGTGGCATCTAATTTAGCAGTAGACAACAGGTAGGTCAGAGGATTGTTATTTGTTTTGACCACAAACACTCCATATAAGTAGTCTCTCAGCTTGTCCACTACCGCCCACTTGAGGGCCAGAAACTCTAATTTGTGCACAGGTAAGACGTTGCCATGCTGTGCTGCGTCTGTTGTCCCTGGAAGCCAACAGCCACACTGGTCCTGCACTCCTTTCAGCTTTGCATTCACAGGCAGATCAGTGGCTGACACCGCTTAATTTTACAGTTGGTAAAGTGGTGTGCGACAACGGTGCCAATCTGCTGAGCGCGCTGAAACAGGGCAAATTTACACACGTGCCATGCATGGCACACATCCTGAACTTGGTCGTGCATTGATTCGTTGCTAAATACTCTGGGGTCCAGGACGTCTTGCGGCAGGCCAGGAAAATCTCGGGCCATTTCAGAAGATCTTACACAGCCATGGCTCGCCTTGCTGACATTCAGCGGCGACACAACCTGTCCATCAGGCGTCTTATTTGTGACTACCCGACGCAATGGAACTCAACGTTGCATATGCTTGATAGGCTGCTCCAGCAGAAACGTGCAGTTAACGACTACCTTTACGAACTCTGCGGCAGGACAGGTTCTGGGGAGCTTGGGTTTTTTTCACCTCGCCAGTGGCTGCTCATGTGCGACGCATGCAGACTTTTGCGGACATTTGATGAGATCACCAAACTGGTCAGTCACGGTCAGGGCGCCATCAGTGACATCGTACCTCACGCCTTCTTTCTGGAGCATGCATTGCGTCGTGTCATTGATCAAGCCGTCGAGGAGCAGGAGCAGGAAGATGAGGAAGTCGCAATGTTGGATGAATTACCAGGGGGTGCTACTCCATCTGAGACAAGTCAACAACAGGAGTCTGAAGAGGAGTCAGAGGAGGATGGTGCCGAGGCGGATGAGGAGGAGCAAGAAGAGCATGCTTTAAACCTGTCTGGGATCCCTGGTGTTGTCCGTGGATGGGGGGAGGAGAATGAGGACGAGATTATCCTGGATGACGAGCTGGAGCCAGGCCACTACACTGAGTCCAGTTTAGTGCGAATGGGGGCCTTCATGCTCCAGTGTTTTAAGGGGGACCCCCGTATAAAAAGCATAAAGGGCAAGGACCAGTACTGGTGTGGAAACGTACTTAGACCCCCGATACAAACAAAAAATGGCGGAAATGTTACCACCATCACAGAGGGCAGTTAGAATGCAGCACTTCCAGGCCTTGCTGCGAGAAATGCTGCATTCTGCTTTTGCGTGCGCTGGCAGAGGAATTTCCACTCACAGAAAAACAGTTGCGGGTAGCAATCCAACAGCGCCTGCAAGAAGAGGGCGGTTTGAAGATGTGTCTGTCACTTCAGATATGAGATCCTTCTTTCAGCCAAACCATCAACAGCTGTAATCCGGATCCAGCATCAGGGAACGCCTAGACCGGCAGGTGTCCGACTACATAGTGTAGTGATGAACCTCTGGACTACTGGGTGGGCAGGCATTACCTCTGGCCAGAGCTTGCACAATTTGCAATGGAACTGTTGGCTTGCCCCCCGTCCAGTGTCCTGTCCGAAAGGACGTTCAGCGCAGCAGGGGGGTCGTGACCGATAAGCGCACTCGCCTAGCTCATGACAGTGTTAACTACCTCATATTTATAAAAATGAATGAGGTATACACTCTGAGGAATTCAACACATGTGACCAGTAGACCATGTTTGATTACAATTCCTCATGACAGGCCACAAATATCTGCTAGACCGCCATCCACCCACAACAATTCATGGTCCTTGTCTTCGGTAAATACAAAGGCATTTCATATCCATTGAATGTCTAATTTTTTGGGGCCTTTCTTGGCCGACAATTATTTTTTCTGTCAATGCCTAATGTACCTTCAGCCACAGAATACAACGTTCTTAGCTGTCAGGTAAACCCATGTAGGCTAATTTTTGGGGCCTATACTGGCCGACACTTACTTATTTATCCTGTGAATGCCTAATGTACCTTCAGCCACAGAATACAACATTCTTAGCTGTCAGGTAAACCCATGTGGGCTAATTCTTGGGGCCTATATTGGCTGACACTTACGGTACTTATTTATCCTGTGAATGCCTAATGTACCTTCAGCCACAGAATACAATGTTCTTAGCTGTCAGGTAAACCCATGTAGGCTAATTTTTGGGGCCTGGAATGGCCGACACTTACTTCTTTATGCCTAATTTTTCAGACTGGAATTGAAAATCAATGTGTCTGTAATCGTTCCGCCAAATTGTGGAATGGATGCGGACCCATTTTTACAGATGTGTGAATGGACCCTATATGTATTTGACATGTATTTACCGGCTGCTTTCAGTTTATGGCTGATTTAGGAAAAAAATAAATAAATTTTTTTGCTGTAAAAAAAAAAAAAAAAAAAAAGTTTTAGGGCAACTTTTCCAATTGCAATACTTCTGTTATGGCATTGTCCATGTGGTGGGACTATTTGTGCACAGCTAGTAAGTATTTTGTGGCTGCAAATATGGCCTAAAGGTTTTTAAAGTTTGCCTCCCATTAAAGTCAATGGGACCCACCGCGAACTTGCAGTTCGCGGACATTTGAGAACGTTTGCGGCTAACGTTCGCGAACCACCCCGGCCGATGTTCGTCCATCACTAGTAGACACACTAAACATACAAGGCTTCAGGCTGACGGGTTGACCAGTAACATTTCTGACACTGACTGGGATTCTCCCCCTGGTCCTCGACAACATCTTTGTGGGTATGATTTCTGGAACCAATTCTATCCCCATCTCTTCTCCCAATAGGTCAGCTTCTAACACCACAAAGGGACTCGGCTGACCCTAGGACAACTTGACAGTGGCTTTCATACACACTCTTTCCCCGGGCTGTAACACTCTCTCTTGGGTGTCCAGTCGCCACAATCTTCCCTCTCCTTCAGCTGGGGCCCTTTGCTCCTGGACCACACGCTGAAAAGCTTGTCTCAACTGTGGGTGTATCTCTTCTGCAGCTGAGCCCTTTGTGGCCAACGGTATGAGTAATCTTCTCACTAAATCATTGTTCATCCCTATCAACAAGGAATTCTGTCCTGCTCCCGGGGGCCGAGGACAAACAACTGCTAATGTACCAAAAGGTCTATAGCTTCCCGAATAAAGAGGGGTCAAACTCTATCTTGATAGGAATGTACCCGTTGTAGGGGAACTTTTGGGTGCCAATACTCCAAATTTCTAGCTCTTCCAGTTTGCACATTGGGATATGCTTCAAATACTTGTCATAGAAATCCCTGCACAATAGTGTTACTGGAGCCCCGATATCCAGCAATGCTTTAGTGTAGATTTCTTCTACTTGAAACAAGACTATTGGAAAGGGCCCTACCAAGTTCTTTGGCAAATTTCTCGCTGCCACTCAAACAACACCCAAACATAGTCCAGAATAAACTTTACCTTCACATCCCGAATGTAGGCCCTCTGTTCTGGAACTAAGAATCTCACCCACTTTTGGATCTCTCTCTCAGTGCACACACTTCCTGAGATCTCTAAAACAGTGCTTCACTCGATTCGAGCTCCTTGAGCTCTTCTCTAGGCGACTGCAGCAACTGGGTCCATTTCTTTCTCCGGCAAGGGCTCGTGACTGGGCTGACTAGGGCCTGCAGCTGAGAACATCTCGGAACGAGCCCACAAATGTAGCACTGCCCCCTTGGGGGATGCTTGGAGTTGCATGTTCTTCTGTGCCGCTTGGCCCTGAGAACTTTCCAGCCCTCCTGACACTCTAGGTTCAGACATGTTGTGTATACCTTTAAATAACACACTGGGACAATGTTATTTTAGCTCTCTCAGATTTACTTAATAAAAAAAAGAGACCTAAAATGGTATTAGTCAGCCAAGTCCTGGATAAACGGCCAAGACTCAGTTGAAATAGTTCTTAAAGTAGGTAAATGACAATTAGCTGTGACAAGTAAATAATACCAATGTACACAATAACAGCCAGTAAGTAAATGAATCTCTCAAGAAGGCTATTGGTTGCTGTATGTAATACTACTGCTAAAGGAGAACCCCAGGCTGGTCTATAATACCTTTATCCTAATGAGAGATGAAGTAATATAGATACGAGTAGCGTGTTCCCTTGAAGTTCAATAAAATTGCAGTGTTGAGAATGCAAGGCCTTGCAATTATCTTCACCGGCAGTTGGAGCTCAAAGAAACAAAGGATTCCTAAGAATGGCACAGTGAAAATCAATACTCCAAATTTCTAGCTCTTCCAGTTTGCACATTGGGATATGCTTCAAATACTTGTCATAGAAATCCCTGCACAATAGTGTTACTTGAGCCCCGATATCCAACAATGCTTTAGTGTAGATTCCTTCTACTTGAAACAAGACTATTGGAGAGGGCCCTACCAAGTTCTTTGGCAAATTTCTCGCTGGAGTTTTTATAGTATGAGCCCTAACCAGTTTACTTCGTGGTGGTAAAGTCCTTTTTGCAACTTGTTTAGAAGAGGGTGCATTGACCTTTTGTGTCTTTCCTCCCAAACTGGGTGACTCATGTTTAGGTACAAGCAAAGAGGTAGAAGGACAAGTGGAAGATTTTGTCTTTCATTACTTCTTTGATTCCTTTCTGACTTAGGAGCTCAGTTTGGACTCGGACGCTCAATTCACTCTTTCACTGAGCTCCCCGGAAGTTTCACTCCTTCTTTGAGAAAAGTATCTTCTGTAATGCTGTAACACCTCTGCTAGCAACTCTATGCTGACCTCCTTCTTGGGGCACTTAGCCTTGAAATGCCCAACCTCTCAACATCCAAAACATCTCTTTTCCTTGATTTGAAACAACTTCAATCCTACAGAGTTTAGCTTTTGTTCCTGCATCTTCCCTTGAGTCTCCATCACTAGCATCAGAACCTGGTACATTTGCGTTTGGGCTTGAGCAACTTGAGCCAATAATTCCACCAGCTTTGAGTCATCAACTGACTTTTTGCTGTCGGGGCAGCAACTTGCCCTTCTTGGTCTGTCTCGGTCTCACTGTCCTCATTCGAAAAAAATGGGTTCTACATAGACAATGTAAGCTCTCTCACCCCTTGACTCTTTTCTTCCAACAAAGCTTTCTCTTCCCTCACTTCTCTCATCAACTTGGGGTAAGTAGGGACTGCTCGTGCTCACTTCCACAAAAGCTTTAAAAACAATTGGATGATTTGGGCGGGCCCCTTGTAAGACCCAATCCTTACTAGCTTGGTCAGCATCTTTGGGGTCAATGCCCCCTTGAGAACTATCTTGTGTAACATCCTATCCACTTGAGAATTGTACTCTAAAGTCTCTCCCCTCTTTGCTGGTGGGTGTGGTTGAACTTGCTCAAAAGATCTGAGGTCTTCTCTAACCTTCCGAATGAAGCATACAAGGCATCTATGTAATCCATAGCTACACAATTCTTCTTTCCTATCCGCAAATTATAGATCACTTCGGCTGCTGGACCTCTGAGGCTTTCACTAAGCCACAGTCTCTTCACAGCACACTCCATTCTTCTACAGCCGGAGTGGCCTGACTCATCCATTTCTCAAACTCCTCCTCTCCAACCGGAGTTGGCATTTGCCCTGAGAAGAACCTATATCCTTGGTCTGCATTGCCGAAGCCATTTTACACTAAACTCTCAATGAGCCGGCTCATGTCTGTATAGAACGAGGCGGGGAGAACACTAGCCCCACAGGATTCTGTACCAACTGGTCCTGTTTTCCCCACACTGGCCCCCCTGTGGCCTCTTCCCCCACTTGCAGTGTGATCACCCAAGCAATTACCCCTTCCGCTAAGGGCACCTCTTCTTCCCGGTAACAGGCAGGTATGTCTTCCTGCCACTCCATCAACACCCAAACATAGTCCAGAATAAACTCTACCTTCACATCCCGAATGTAGGCCCTCTGTTCTGGAACTAAGAATTTCACCCACTTTTGGATCTCTCTCTCAGTGCACACACTTCCTGAGATCTCTAAAACAGTGCTTCACTCGATTCGAGCTCCTTGAGCTCTCCTCTAGGCGACTGCAGTAACTGGGTCCATTTCTTTCTCCGGCAAGGGCTCGTGACTGGGCTGACTAGGGCCTGCAGCTGAGAACATCTCGGACGAGCCCAGAAATGTAGCACTGCCCCCTTGGGGGTTGCTTGGAGTTGCATGTTCTTCTGTGCCGCTTGGCCCTGAGAACTTTCCAGCCCTCCTGACACTCTAGGTTCAGACATGTTTTGTATACCTTTAAATAACACACTGGGACAATGTTATTTTAGCTCTCTCAGATTTACTTAATCAAAAAAAGAGACCTAAAATGGTATTAGTCAGCCAAGTCCTGGATAAACGGCTAAGACTCAGTTGAAATAGTTCTTAAAGTACGTAAATGACAGTTAGCTGTGACAAGTAAATAATACCAATGTACACAATAACAGCCAGTAAGTAAATGGATCTCTCAAGAAGGCTATTAGTTGCTGTATGTAATACTACTGCTAAAGGAGAACCCCAGGCTGGTCTATAATACCTTTATCCTAATGAGAGATGAAGTAATATAGATACAAGTAGCGTGTTCCCTTGAAGTGCAATAAAATTGCAGTGTTGAGAATGCAAGGCCTTGCAATTATCTTCACCGGCAGTTGGAGCTCAAAGAAACAAAGGATTCCTAAGAATGGCACAGTGAAAATCAATCAATGCAGGGCAGATTGTTCTAACTGGTGGCAATCCTCTTAGCGATCCAAGTATAAGGTGTCTGTATACAGTGTTCAGAGTGATGTATTAGTGGCTGGTAACTGGATGTTGGGTAAGTGCCCTCTCACCAATCCTGAGGACCTTTAATGACTTCTTGATGAACGATCCAAGTCAATTCTCCATACTGCAAGCAGGCTGAGATGGAGTCACCTATGACGTAAGTCACTTTGGGCGCGGGGTGACCAGGAAACTGGGGGGCACTGGGGATATGGTTTGGATTGCTCCAAATGGGACAGGGATATTCAGGAATGATGTCTCTCTTGAAATATGAAGATTTTATTCCCTGTACATTGTGAGGTCTCTGACCAGGAAGTACAACTCCTAATATAGGCATTCCAGGAAGTTTAATGTAGAGACCGACTGTCTAACGATGTTGCTTTTGTCTGAATAATTAAATTGTGAATTCTTGTCTGAGATGGCTTTCCATTCACCTATTGTAAAGTGTGCTAATGAACTCACCTGTTGTCTGCTAAGGGATGTATTGACACTCAGAGTAATGTGTATTGGGGGCTCGTTATGTAACCATTGTGTGATGTTGAGGGCTGGATTTGGGTCATTGTTCATGTAGTGACTGCATTACTTCTAACTTGTATATAAAGCGTTTATTCCTTTTTAATAAACAGTCTGATTCCTGCTTGACCCTCAATACAGAGCCTTGTCTCGTATTTGGGGGGGGATTATTTGGATGGGTTTCTTGTTCGGCTGAGTGGAGTGTCCAGTCCGGTTGTGTTCGGGAATGAAATGTCCTAAACGACAGTAACCCCTTTCATACCCGGGTATCGATACATCACCCAACTCCGAAGCGACCAGTGATGCTGCTGGAGGTACCCCTGGAGAAGCAAGCGGTGTCTGTCTCGCCTGGGCTGGAGCTGCGAATGCTGTGAGTCGCGTGGTAGGCTGCAATCCTCTCACACAGCGGCAAACTGGTGCACACCCGATGGATCCCGGGAAGCAAGAAGATGTGGGCCTGGTCAACAAATCTCTTTAAAGTTTCTCCCACAATTCTCCCCAGGAGCAGATGGCTGACTACAGTTCCCACAATGCTCTCCTCTAGGATCAGGAGTATGATGCATGTAATCCGAGCTCAGCACTAGGGGAATATAGAGTCTGGGAAGGCAGAGGACAAGTCTGCAGTGTCAGATAACTGTAGTCTGCTACCGCTACACCATCATTAAAGTTTAGAAATAAATCGACACTCTTTTTTGTGTGAACATTCTTAATTCATCTAGCTCAGCCTCGTTATGGTTTGTGGTGATATGCATAATTTTGGATACATCTAAATGTTTAAGTTGGAATTTAATACCTAATATTGATTTGAATAATCATTTTTAAATTTCGGTTTCATATTCTCACCATGCATGCCTGTTTATGTATTTCTCCCCTAGGAACCTGACTTACATTTCATCCTGGCCTATCATCATGACAAAGTGGTAGTGCTGTTTAGATTTCAAATCATTACATCACCTGCTGTTGCCGCTTCCATGTTTCGTGCTTGGTATATATATATATTTTATTGTTTATTTTATTCATTTATTATTCATTGTCTAGCAATAATACTTATTGTATTCATGTTATGTGTAGTATTCAGTACAGTATGTCTTATATTTTTTGTATGTATATATATTTTTTTGCATGTATATTTATCAGGAAAGATAAGCATATTGGATGAGATAGAAAACCACTGAACACATAACAAAATAATACATGAATAATATGTAAAGACGTAACATAATCGGAGGTTACCACCCATAATAATGAAAACAATTTAAACAGTAACAAAAACAACAATTAAAAAAGTTAACTAAGTAAAATAAATGTATTAAAATGTATAGGAAAGTCAATGGGATGATAAACAAAATAACATTTAAGTTTACTGTATATTCCAGATATGTCCATATGAAAATGTACTTTTATTCATTAGATATATAAGCATATGATTTTATGTGTTATTAATATTGCTTTCTTACAACCTGGCTTTGCTGTAATAACCAGCTGCAATCATTTTAAGCACCTCTAGAGAAACTGAGAGTGCATGTCAAGACAGAGACTTCCTGTCTTTTTTGAACTGCTCTCAGAGGAATGGTGGAATTGATCCATTTATTGATTCATTTCTTTTCTCATTAAATCACGTTGATTTTCTGGAATACATATGACTTCACATAGAAGTTATGCATAGTTATTTTGCCACCCTGGATTTTCCTTTTGTTTGTATATTGGTACTTGCAGTCTTTGGTTGATATTCATACAATGTAGATAGAACAGTTGCTTTTTGGCTTTTGTTTTGAGTGGACAAAAAAGGGCATGCAGCATTTTCTTTGACACAGCGTACACAATTCACGTACATTGGAACTGCAGTGTCTTAGTGCATTAGAGTGCCATTTTAATGGATTGTCACCACTGTCAACAACTGTAATGTGGTTGCGCTAATATACACACATGTTACTGTTACATGTGTATGTAAGCAGTTGCTTACGGTGTACTCCTTAACATATTTCTGCTAGGTGTACTGCATAGCTATGTAGTTAGTTCAGGCTGCCTAGGATGGGAAAAGGTTAACTGTCTCTGATCTTTACTGGATTTTCTTGGGTCCTGCCCCCTGAAGTGGATTTTTAAATACCAGGGGAATGCTCAGAGAAGGGCTCTTTTCACATGAGATTTCAGAGAAAGGACTGCTGCCCCATGTAGTCCTACTCGAGAACATGGCCTCTTCTGTGTCACTGCTGGGATTTTCCCTGGACGTAGTAACCTAACATTACTGGACTTGAGCTAAATGGACTTTCCTTTGGGCAAGGTATGAACCTGGGCAGCCTACATTAGATAGTTATAAGGAGAGAAAGGAGAGCACCTCTGAGAGTAAATTAAATTTTATTACAGAGATTACAAAGTAGTAACTCACATGAAGGTAACTTGTGTTGCGTTTGTCCGGGATGTCAGTTTTCTCCGTTGGTGGTAAAGCGGTGGTCCGCAGGGCCCAGGGTGTCATCAGGGAACAGACAAGTAAGCCGGCTTGCTGTTTACTTCCGGAAGTAAACAGCAAGCCGGCTTGATTGTCTGTTCCCTGATGACACTCTGGGCCCTGCGGACCACTGCTTTACCACCAACGGAGAAAACTGACATCCCGGACAAACGCGACACAAGTTACCTTCATGTGAGTTACTACTTTGTAATCTCTGTAATAAAATTTAATTTGCACTCAGAGGCGCTCTCCTTTCTCTCCTTATACACATTTATGCAGAGTTGACTTCACTCTCCTGAGAGCCAGCCCTGAACAGCAACCATCCATCCCTGGAACTGTCTTGGACCCTACAGATGGACTCCTGTATAGTCCTTTATGACACCACCCCCTTGTGATATGCACATGGAATAATAATCCCCCCTGTGCACCCTACCCCCCCCCCCCCCATTATCATTTTTATTTTATTATAATTATTATTATTATATTATTATCATTTTATTTACTTCCTGTTAGAACATTAATTGTCCTTACATCCTTAAGCTCTACAACCCCACTGCTTTTACATTAGATAGTTAGGACTGGACTCTATTTCATGTGTGCTGTGTTGTTGAACTATGTTATGAAATGCTCAGTAAAGTTTCATTACCTGTTAAATGCTTGGTTTTAAGCTTATCTAAAGGGGTGTATGAAGGTACATGGTGTATCTAAAGAACTGGGCCTGTAACATCTAGGGGGATAAAGAGGAGAAGCAAGAGTGCCACTAAGAAAAGGTTAACCATGCAGTGGAGACAGTGAAAAGTCATGTCTAACAGGTGGTTGCTATGGGTAACCAGGACTGGTGGGAATGCTATAGCAGCCAAACAGCAGGAGAGCGGTACTGAGTTTGGGTGATGAGTCATCTGGTTGGTGCACTGACTCCCTCCTAGCAGTTGGTGCCCCACAGAATTTAGGACTGAACCCACAGCATGGGAGAGCCCATGGACCTAGGTGCAGGTAAAGGAGAGTGAAAGAGTTAACTTAGCTTAGTGCACAGTGGGATCTCTAATCTGCCACTGGGAGTGAGTTAGGTGGCAGGGTAGCTGGGCTCTGCAGTGTCCCCCTCAAAATGCTGCATTCAGGAGGATACGGTGTATAGTCTCACAGTAAAGAACCTCAAGCTTGGGGTGCTGCATTAATTCTGATCTTCTCATGACCTGGTCCAAGGCTCTAGTAAGCACGCTCACAATATCTTCAACGGCAGTTGGAGCTCAAAGAACAAAGAATCCCCAAATGTAGCATACAGTGAGACAAGCAATGCAAGGTAACTAGTTCTGACTAATGGCGATCTGTTATTTGATTAAGATGTAGGGTGTCTGTATACAGTGTTCAAAGAGATATAGTAGTGGCTGGTAACTGGACTTTGAGCAGGTGCTCTCTCATCAATCCTGATGGCCGCTTTATAACTCCTTGGAAACCGGTCAACTCTCCACGCTGTGGGATTCTGAGATGCTCTGCTGATTCAGTGAGTCCCACTGACTGCGATACGATCAGCGATGCTGCAGGGATGTCCGCGACGTAGCGAACATCGCCCGTCCTGCCTGGGCTGAGACTGCAGACAGGTGGGTATTGTGCAGTAAGCCACAGTCCTCTGCGGCAAACCGATGATCACACAATGGATCCTGGGAAGCAAGAGAGGATGGGCCTGTTCAGCTTCCCTGGAGAAAATGGCCTGCTGGGAGTTGTAGTCCATAAACATTTCAGCAGTGCAATCTGCCGATTTTCGGATTGTTAGTATGGTGCTTTCGACAGCCGATTACGACTTGTCGGACAACAAAATATGGATGTTCGTTTAATTAGTACAGTTTTTCATCCGAACAAAATCATACGAGCAAGACTAGGCATGCTCAGAAATGAAAAAACACATACAAAACAATTCAATACATGACATCACTTCTGAAGTTGAATTCTGTCGTATGTGAATTTTCGTATGAAAGTAACCTCTTCACTTTCGATAGGAGACTAGCATGCAACAAAAATCAGACATAAGATCTTTCGATAATCTGATCGTGTGTACGAGACTTAACACTACTGAAGCCTCTTGAAAAAGCTCAGTATAGCCGGAGGGGGATCCATGGCAAAACTCCCATGGAAAATTACGTAGTTGACGCACAGTCGGGTTTTAATCCATAAAGGGCATAAATCACCTAACATTCCTAAATTGTTTGGAATAACGTGCTTTAAAACATTCAGTGTGTGTATACGATCAGGTATGATGTTGTATCAATCAGGTAGTGTAAGGGTTACGCCCGCTTCACAGTGACAGTCTGACCAAACTCTGACAGACAAAACTCCCCATTGTCATGGACATGCAATAAATGTCTGGTAGTTTACCTGTTCCTCATCCTCATGTCTGCATTAAGGGCCAGACTCTTCCTTCTGGCTGCTTTTATCATCTCTCTTCCCTGTTTGGCTCCACCCCAGGTCATTCCAGGAAGTCTATATTAACCAGTGCACTGCAGGTCAGCTTTGCTGTTCCCTGTTGCTAGTTTCCTGTGTGCTTGATCTACTGTTCTGTGTACCGACTTTGGCTTGTCTCTGACTGTTCCTGTTTGGCTGTTACCCTGACCTTTGGCCTGTCCCGTGGTTACCCTTGACTGCCTGTTACCCCGACCTCGGTTTACCCATCACCATTCCGTGTGTCCTGAGTGGCTGCTTCCCTTCTCTCCCTACGGAGTGTGACCTGGGGGACCCCAGGGGCCGCGACCTGGGCCCAGCTGCAGCCAAGTCCATCCTCACCACTAGAGGCTCTGGTGAACACCTGCTGGGTCTTAGACTCCGCGCCCTGGGGAATCTTGGGCTCATGTTCCGGTCCGTCTGCTATCGGGTTCACTACCTCACGCTGCGCCCCTGCCTCCATTAGGGTGCAGTTGTCACCTGGCCACAAGTGACCTGACACCCATTTAACAGTCAGTCAGTCAGTCCATTTGCACAACCGCAAACTCCCCATTTGCACAAGGTTGGATACCAAGCTAGCCGTGTCCCGTTCCTTGTCCTCACTGACGTCATTGAAGGTCTCTTCCTCCACCCAGCCACGTACAACACCAAGGGTCCCCGAAAGGTGACAACAAGCCCCCTGGGACGCCTGCTTTGGTTGGTCTTCCACCTCCTCAAAGCCACCTTCCTCCTCTGACTTCTCTTCTTCAGACTCCTCTCTCTGCGTTGCCACAGGTCCAGCAATCGACAACGACAAGGCTGCTTCTGGTGGTGATGGGGACCACAACTCTTCCTCTTCATGCTCATCTACGGCCTGATCCAGTACTCTTCGCAGGGCACGCTCCAGAAAAAACGCATATGGGATGAGGTCGATGATGTTGCCTTGGGTTCGACTGACCAGGTTTGTCACCTCCGCAAAAGGACGCATGAGCCTACAGCCATTGTGCATGAGCATTCAGTAACGCGGCCAAAAAATACCCAGCTCCGCAGAGGCTGTCCTCTTTTTTTTAAATTAAAGAAAATGTATGTTTTTTCTATGAAAAATTATCCTGCGGATCGCTTTTGGTCTGTTCACAATGAAGCAACAACCTTATCATCTGGGGTGTGCCAACACACTCCTAGAGGTGATCGCTTCATTGTGATACGCAAGCCCCTTCACCACAACAAGGTAACGATCACGAAGGGGAATTGACACATGCATGTGCCTTTTTTTTGTTTTTTTGCATCCGGCATGTAGAGATTAAATACAGCAGCGTGTGGACCATTTTTAGCCCAAGGCATGTCATCAGGCCTTTTTAGTCAAATGCATCCCCCACTGTCAGTCCCTTCGGGATCCATGACTCATTCATCTTAATAAAGGTGAGGTAATCTAGACTTTTTTGACCTAGGCGACTTCTCTTCTCAGTGACCAGGGCCGTCTTTAGTATTGATTGGACCCTGGGCAAATATTTTCTTGGGCCTTACCAAATGCACTTATCCTCTATTTGTGGGGCAGTGAGGGCTCAAGGGGCAGCTGCTTTGGGCCCCACAACAATGGCTAGGCCCGTGGCAGCTGCCCCTTTTGCCCTGTGTTAAAGACGGCCCTGTCAGTGACAATACCTCCTGCTGCGCTGAAGGTCCTTTCTGACAGGACACTTGAAGCGGGGCAGGCCAGAAGTTCATTGGCAAATTGGGATAGCTCAGGCCACAGGTCAAGCCTGCACACCCAGTAATCAAGGGGTTCATCGCTCCTCAGAGTGTCGATATCTGTAGTTAAGGCAAGGTAGTCTGCTACCTGTCGGTCGAGTCGTTCTCTGAGGGTGGACCCCGAAGGGCTGTGGCAATGCGTAGGACTAAAAAAGCTCCGCATGTCCTCCATCAACAAGACGTCTGTAAAGCGTCCTGTCCTTGCCGGCGTGGTTGTAGTGGTAGGAGGAGGATTACTTTCACCTCTTCCCCTGTTGGATTCCCGTTGTACTGTGACATCACCCTTATATGCTGTGTAAAGCATACTTTTTAACTTATTTTGTAGCTGCTGCATCCTTTGTGACTGCCGGTAATTCGGTAACATATAAGACACTTTCTGCTTATACCGGGGGTCTAGTAGCGTGGCCACCCAATACAGGTCATTCTCCTTCAACCTTTTTATACGAGGGTCCCTCAACAGGCATGACAGCATTAAAAGGCCCCATTTGCACAAGGTTGTGTTCTTCCCCCCAGCCACGTACAACACCACGTTTACCAGATAGGTGACAACGAGCACCCTGGGATGCCTGCTGTGGTTGGTGCTCCTCCTCCTCAAAGCCACATTCCTCCTCTGACTCCTCTTCCTCAGACTCCTCTTCCAGCATTGCCGCAGGTCCAGCAAGCGCTGGTAAGGCTGTTCTGGTGGTGATGGTGACCACAACTCTTCCTCTTCACGCTCATCTACGGCCTGATCCAGCACTCTTCGCAGGGCACGTTCCAGGAAAACATATGGGATGATGTCGCTGATGGTGCCTTTGGTGCGACTGACTAGGTTTGTCACCTCCTCAAAAGGACGCATGAGCCTACAGGCATTGCGCATGAGCGTCCAGTAACGTGGCAAAAAAATACCCAGCTCCGCAGAGGCTGTCCTAGCACCCCGGTCATACAAATACTCATTGACCGCTTTTTCTTGTTGGAGCAGGCGGTCAAACATTAGCAGAGCTGAATTCCAACGTGTCGGGCTGTCGCAAATCAAGCGCCTCACTGGCATGTTGTTTCGCCTCTGAATATCTGAAAAGTGCGCCATGGCCGTGTAGGAACGCCTGAAATGGCCACACACCTTCCTGGCCTGCTTGAGGACATCCTGTAAGCCTGGGTACTTCTGCACAAAGCGTTGTACAATCAGATTCAACACATGTGCCATGCACGGCACATGTGTCAACTTGCCCAAATTCAATTCCGCCAACAAATTGCTTCCGTTGTCACACACCACTTTGCCGATCTCCAGTTGGTGCGGGGTCAGCCACTGATCCACCTGTGCGTTCAGGACGGACAGTAGTGCTGGTCCGGTGTGACTCTCTGCTTTCAGGCAAGTCAACCCCAAGACAGCGTGACACTGTCGTATCCGGCATGTGGAATAGCCCCTGGGGAGCTGGGGGGGTGCAGTTGGTGTGGAGCAAGATGCAACAGCAGAAGAGGACTCAGCCGAGGAGGTTAGCAAAGAGGATGGAGTAGGAGGAGTAGAGGAGGTGGCAGCAGGCCTGCCTGCAAGTTGTGGCGGTGTCACCAACTCCTCTGCAGCAGAGCCACGCATTCCATGCTTGGCAGCCGCCAGCAGGTTTACCCAATGCGCAGTGTAAGTGATATACCTGCCCTGACCATGCTTTGCAGACCAGCTATCAGTGGTCAGATGGACCCTTGCCCCAACACTGTGTGCCAGACATGACATGACTTCCTTTTCCACAATAGAGTACAGGTTGGGGATTGCCTTTTGTGAAAAAAAATTTTGGCCGGGTACCTTCCACTGCGGTGTCCCAATAGCGACAAATTTTTTGAAGGCCTCAGACTCCACCAGCTTGTATGGTAAAAGCTGGCGGGCTAAGAGTTCCGACAAGCCAGCTGTCAGACGCCAGGCAAGGGGGTGGCTCTGTGACATTGGCTTCTTACGCTCAAACATTTCCTTGACAGACACCTGACTGTGGGCAGATGAGCAGGAACTGCTGAAGGTGAGAGGGGGAGGGGCGGGTTGTTGTTGATAGGGGGCAAGGAGGACAGCAGTGGTTGACATGGCTGAAGATGCTGGACCAGGAGGAGGATGGTGGCTTTGAGTTTGTGTGCTGCTTTTACTCATGTGTTGATCCCATAGGCGTTTGTGATGTGAGATCATGTGCCTTCGCAAAGCAGTTGTACCTAGGTGGGTGTTGGACTTCCCACGACTCAGTTTCTTTTGGCACAGGTTACAAATGGCATTGCTGCTATCAGAGGCAGACACACAAAAAAAATGCCACACTGCTGAGCTTTGCAATGACGGCATTCTGGTGGTGGCAACAGCTTGCGTTGATTGGCGTGCTGTCTGGCTGACCCCGGGTGCCGATACATGCTGTCTGACTGTGCCACTAGCTCCTTGCGATGACCTCCCCCTGCTTCCAACTCGTCTCCTCCTCCTCTCTGTCTCCCCATCTGAACTTTCCCCCTCTTCTTCTGCTCTTCGAGCAGGCACCCAGGTGACATCCACAGACACATCGTCATCATCAGCCGCTTCACTTGACAACTCAGCAAAGGCAGCAGCAGCAGGTACAACATCATCATCATCATCACAATGTACGTCCATGTGTATAATGCTGCCTGACTGAGACATGGTGAGGATGGTGCATTAAGGTTCCGAGCGGAAGCTGTAGAAGATTGGGTGTCCTGTGTAAGCCAGTCAACTATGTCCTCAGAATTTTTTTAGTTCAGGGTCTGTGGCTTCTGAACACTGGGCATTATTCTAGGGCCAAAGGAAATCACAGCACCACGACCACGACGGCCTTTGCGGGGTGGCCTGCCTCTGCCTGTCATTTTTTTTTAGATTTGTGGTACTATGAGTGCAAGGTGCTGTGCCACCCTATAGGAGTGTTGGGCAGTGGGTACAGTACACTCTGTGGACCTGACAGTCACTGGCAGCCCAGGCAACTGCAATTATAAAAAAATACATATATTTTTAAATTGCAAGCTGCTGCTCCACCCTATATATCAGTGGTGGGCAGTGGCACTGCAGTGGGCACAGTACACTCTGTGGACCTGACAGTCACTGGCAGCCCAGGCAACTGCAATTATAAAAAAATATATATATTTTTAATTTGCAAGCTGCTGTGCCACCGTATATATCAGTGGTGGGCAGTGGCACTGCAGTGGGCACAGTACACTCTGTGGACCTGACAGTCACTGGCAGCCCAGGCAACTGCAATTATAACAAAATATATATATTTTTAATTTGCAAGCTGCTGTGCCACCGTACATATCAGTGGTGGGCAGTGGCACTGCAGTGGGCACAGTACACTCTGTGGACCTGACAGTCACTGGCAGCCCAGGCAACTGCAATTATAACAAAATATATATATTTTTAATTTGCAAGCTGCTGTGCCACCGTATATATCAGTGGTGGGCAGTGGCACTGCAGTGGGCACAATACACTCTGTGGACCTGACAGTCACTGGCAGCCCAGGCAACTGCAATTATAACAAAATATATATATTTTTAATTTGCAAGCTGCTGTGCCACCGTATATATCAGTGGTGGGCAGTGGCACTGCAGTGGGCACAATACACTCTGTGGACCTGACAGTCACTGGCAGCCCAGGCAACTGCAATTATAAAAAAATATATATATTTTTAATTTGCAAGTTGCTGTGCCACTGTATAAATCAGTGGTGGGCAGTGGCACTGCAGTGGGCACAGTACACTCTGTGGACCCGACAGTCACTGGCAGCCCAGGCAACTGCATTTATAAAAAAAATATATATATATTTTTAATTTGCAAGCCACTGTGCCACCGTATATATCAGTGGTGGGCAGTGGCACTGCAGTGGGCACAGTACACTCTGTGGACCTGACAGTCACTGGCAGCCCAGGCAACTGCAATTATAAAAAATATTTTTTTTTTCAATTTGCAACAAGCTGCTGTGCTACCGTATATATATCAGTGGTGGGCACTGCAGTGGGCACAGTACACTCTGTGGACCTGACACTCACTGCAATTATGACAGAGGAAAAAAAAAATATTTTTTAAACTGCAAGGTACTGTGCCTGTGCTTTTTGGGGACAATATATATATATATATATATATATATATAAAATTACTCAAATACCAGCCCTAAAAAGGGCTTTTTGGGGACAATAGATATATATATATATATATATATATATATATATATATATATATATATATATATATATATATATATAAAATTACTCAAATACCAGCCCTAAGAAGGGCTTTTTGGGGTGCTGTCAGGATGCTGTCCTTACAGCAGGAGTGGACCGAGAACACTGACTAACAAGACCGAGAACACTGACTAACAACTGTCCCTGGCTATTAACAGCAGCAGCAGCAGCAGCACTTCCTGCTCTCACTAACACACTGCTTCAGAATGATCTAAGATGGATGCTGCCCTTGCTTTTTTATAGGAGGTGGGAGGGTGTGGGAGGGAGGTATGCTGATTGGCTGGAATGTGTCTGCTGACTGGGAGGTTCCGGGTCAAAGTTTGCCTCAATGATGAATTATAGGGGGCGGACCGAACATCGCATATGTTCTCCCGCAGCGGCGTACATCTCTACTGCTGAGCAACTTCAGGGCCCTTCCTAGCGCCCCCTTTAACCCCTAATCTTCAGGGCTTCACAACTTGGCACCCTCTTTACTACAACACACTGGGTTAGCTGGCTCCTTGATCCCATTGACCTCTCTGGAGTGGTCCCCTCTCTTAGGCAGAACCCTGGGCAGGTACCTAAGTACTCATGAAACGGTTTTTTCCAGAAGAATCCTGCCCAGCAGCTCCACTTGGTCAGCACACACTGGATCCTCTACAGCACAGCTCCTCCCCTGGTCCCTAGGCCGACTGCCTGGACCACCTTCCTCAGCAACAGGAGGAGAGACAGCCGTCACCCTCCTCCTGGGACCTGACTTCCCGTCCAAAGACACCCTGTCACATGCTCCCCTCAGATTTATTTCCAATCCCAGGATGCATTGCAGCAATGCCCACCCACTGGGACAGTCATAAACCCTGGTGTGCTATTGGCTAGGATTCCTCCACTGCGCAACAAGGCCCCTCATTGGATACAGTGGGGAGACTCCCCAGACTCAACAGAACACACCTGGAAACATGTGACAGGCTAACTGACAAATCAGACCCTCCTGATAAGCAGAACAGGGTCACACATATATTTTACCTAGCACCTACATAGGAGGGTGCTACATCAGTTTTTTTTTTTAAACAACAAGCATCTCATACTTACCTGCTCTGTGCAATGGACCTCAGGCATGCACATCCCTGTTTTGAGGTTGAGAGCCACAGGTTAAGCACCCCTGATCTAACTTTTTCTTATACTCAGCATGCGTTGGCAATGACATCTTTGCTGATAAATACAATTTAAAAAAAAATCTCAACTTCAAGCACAAAAATGCACAAAAACTGTCAATAAAATATACACCTCAATAACTAAAAAGGATATAAAATCCACTTTATATGCCCCAAATACCCTTGAAACCCCAGATATTACCTTGGAAAAGTAGCAGTGATATCAGTTGTGCATAGCCTGTAGAGAGAGCAGAGCTGTATGAGGAGCCAAGCAGCTTCACCCACTACAGGCTGCCTGCATGAGGGGGCGGAGATAAGACCAGTCCCCCTGCACAAAGATAGAGAGCAAAAGTGACTGGTCTTGCTTATAGAGGAAAAGTTTCACATTGGATTGCTGCATTGATCTGAAAAAAATACACAAAACACATCAAGATTCAAGTAAGAATATACAGTACATGCCTTTTGTATTTAGGCAACATTTGCTTATCCTGGAGTTCAGCTTCAAGTAAATAAATTATATAACAATTTGTTACAGGCTGTTGTGTTACTTTCATTGTTATATATATTTTTTTTTTTAAATGGAAAGGTAGAATTTGTTATTAGAGTGGTTATTGTATAGTTAATGTTAAATTAATGTTAAAATGTTAATGTTAAATTTATTTTTGCTTTTATTTATATAAAAGCAAATTATATAAACACACTAGGCTGTATTATCAGATATATCTTATTGGAGAAAGGCATATCCACTGTTCTAACCCATTCATGTAACTATCAGTAAACTTGCATCATCTTTGTGTGATATCATTGCATGAAACCATTGAAGACATTAGTGTGTGACTCTCTTTTTTTTTTTTTCATTATTTTCTTTGTTACAAGATTAATTATGTTTTACTTGATTACGTAAGGTCAGAATCCCAACACGATTATGTATGAGATGCTACAAATACTTTTTGAAGCTCTTTGCTTGGTCCCAGACAGAATGTTTCCATGGTAACTCATGTTCCAATCATTTAAAAGGAGCGCAGAACAGAAGGCACGGTCAGCTGGACCAGCAACAAAGCCTGCACAAAGCTCCCACACAGTCCTGCACTACTTGTAAGTACCACGTCTTTGATCAAACTTCAATCTTCTTTCTACCTACTGTTTTCAATTTCATAATTTTCACTAATAAGCCAATGTTACCATTATTGCAATATATTATTTTAAGGATTTTCTCATTTTCCTTTTAAAAAAAATAGTTTATTATATATATATATATATATATATATATACATACATATATATAGTATTGTGTCATCTGGTAAATGTTTTTTTTTTTTTTTTTTTTTTTAAATAGACTGGCACTTTGAACAAAGTGGCAATTGTTTTTCTAAGCTATCTAGCACAGCCTTGTATCTATCACAGCTTTGTAGCTATAACAGCATGCAGAAAACCTAGGGCTCAGTATACAGATTATTTTAGACCATATGGAATTTTTTTTTTTTTTTTTAATTGAACTAGGAGTCTTTTTTTTTTTTACTTAACCATGTACTGTAACTATGTACTGAAGATGACAGGAGCACAGAGCTAGTCTGACGCAAAATAGTCAACAGAGAGATGTAAATTGACAAAGCTTTGTATTTCATCATCTACTGTACTTTTATATCTAGAGAATTGGACAAACTGTCTTGTTTTAAAGCGTTTTTTTTTTTTTTTTGTGACTAAATAGCTACAACTCTAAACTGGTAAATAGTTAAACATTGGATAAAATATGAATTGGAATTGTTGCACCCCGATGAAGTGATATCAAATAACTTTGCAAAACTAAAAAGGATCATATTTTTTTTTTTTGTGTTGGTTTTTTTTTTTTCTTTTTTTTTTAGAATTTTTTAGAATTTTTAAACCACACAAATTAGATGGATAGAGGAATCCCTCCAGCTGGGACACTGTGTTCTGACAATGGCTCCAGCTCCTGTCGGAATACAATGATTAGCCAGGTTTGACCGAAATCAATCAAATGATTGGGGGCAACTACGCACTGTTTGGAATTCGGCTGGTCCCTGCTAAATCAAATGAATTTCGATCAGTGTATGGCCTCTCTTAGGCTCGGTTGACACTGGGGCTACCTGTCAGACAATTTAGTCCCCGGACAAGTCAGCCCCCTTTCAGTGTAATGGAACCGTTCTAATTGGAGCAACTCAAGTCGCTCCAACCTAGAAAAAGGTTCCTGCACTACTTGGGGGTGACTTCAGGGCGACTTGCATTAACTTCTGTTACAAAAGTCGTTTGCAAGCTGCGATGGAGTTGCGCTGTGTGAATCGAGACATAGATAATCATCTTTTCAAAAAGGGTGAGGACGTCACTATTTTATCAGGTTGGGTAGCACTGACATGTAGATGTTAACAGTCAACCTATCAAAATGTTAGGTATCTTGCATAGAGATTTTCCAACATAATGGAAATCTGTCTTAATTAATTAACTACTTTCCATTTTTAATATGAAGCAACTTGTCCACTCTGCACTAGTCAAGGTTAAACATAAAAAAATGTAGTGGATTTAAAAGTGTGACAGCTGTGATAGTGGACAGCTCTCTCACTTCCCATTGTAATCGATATCGCAACTGGCCGTCTACCCTAATTCCTGCAATTAATAATTTAAATGAACTCCTCTGAATCATAGTGCATCACTCAGCTTTTGAGGTAGTGTAACCTTGCTAATGGGGCACATCAGTCCTTTTACCTAGGAACAAATGTTATATTGAGTAGAGTAGGTATTTCGTTTTTTTATTTTTCAGTAATTTGCTAGAATATGTGCTCCTTTTTTTTTTTTTTTACAACCATATCAGAGCTTTGGGATTAATTAGGCTCTTTATTAAGGGCCGGGTCACACTTGTGCGATGCGGGAAGGCTGCGAATACGCAGCCTGTTCCCGCATCGCATCCGCACAAAAGGCAGTTCACACTGCCATATGCGATACGCAGGGGGTGTCAATTAAATGTTAACGACACCCCCAGTTTGATCGCATATCGCAGTGTGAACCACTGTGCGATCCGATCCTGATGCGGCTGAAAAAATGTCTCCTGTGCGTCTTTGGTGCGGATACAGTGCGAATTCAGCCATACAAAGTGTATGGCTGAATTTGCACCCGCACAGGAGATCGCATGTAATGAAGGAGCAGTGCGCTCCGAATTACATGCGATCTCCACAGCCGCACATATGTGAACCGGCACTAAAATATGCAAAAAAAATCTTATGAGTAACTCAAAAAGTAATCTCTGCAAGGTCCTTGCTCTATATGGTCTCATAATACCTCGTCAAACTACAAGTACAATAATATATTTTATGCTTTATTTAGTGATTTTTTTCAAGCATGGTGATGCCTTCATACTATATATCTATTATATATCATAACATCCAGCCAACAACTTCAAAATAATTATTAATAGATATTGAATAAATGAGCCCATATCTACAGTATGATATAGACATGTCATGATGTTGTAGAATATTTTTTTAGTTGGATATAATAATTTCAAAATGATCAAGAAAGATTTTTATGTCACTGTACTAAATACTGTACATGTGTTCTTTAATAAACTGCTCATCAAACTACAGTTATAGTATATTTAAAGTGATTGTAAATCCTTATTTATTTTTTTATTAACAAACATTTCATGCTTGCCTGCTCTGTGTAATGGTTTTGCACAGAGCAGCCTTGATCCTCCTCTTCTCAGGTCCCCCGCTGCACTCCTGGTGCCCACCATAGCAAGCTACTTACAAAGGGGGCACTTGTGGCGGCTCGCTGCCCAGTCAGCTCTGTGTGTCCATTGGTCCTGCCCCCCGCTCCCTGGCTGTGCAGCAGCAGGAGCCAATAATTCCCGCTGGTGTCTCTGAGCCTATTAGAAAGGAGAGAGCTGAGGGGGGCGGTGCTCTTGTGCACATCGCCATATTGAGATCAGGCTCAGGTAAGTATATGGGAGCCCTGGGGGGGGGGGGGGGGGGGAGCTGCACTCAAAAGGTTTTTACCGTAATGCAGAGGATGTCTTTAGAACCACTTTAATCAACAATAAAACAACCTGCACAAGTACATATTTGGGATTCATATACAGTATATTACCCATTACCCTGACAAACCAAAAACACCATCCAGCGCTCAATCCCAGTACTTCCCCAAACAACAGGACTATGGTAGGCAATGGTTTCAGTGATGCAGCCCTTCTCGGACTGGGCAGTCCTTACAAACACTGCAAAAATATACACAAGAGGGCGCAAACACCTAGTACATTACCGGAAAAAAAAAAAAAATTAATTGAAAGCACATTTTACCAGCTTGATTTTATTCCTACTTTATGAGTATAACGTAAGTAATAAGTAATGCACTAGGCGTTTGTGCCCTCTTGTGTATATTTTTGCATTACCCATTACCCAACTTAAAGCGGAGTTCCACCCTCAAAATCAACTTTACCCCGTCCACTTGCTCTAAATTACCTGAAAAAGAATTGGATACTTAAAAATGTTTTTTTTTATTCACTTACCTTGCTTTTAAAGAAAATATACTCACCTTCCTTCCTCTTCCTCCCTCTGCGGCCACAGCCCGCGCTGTCACTTCCTCCTTACATTGACTCCTGGGAGATGAGCATCATCAATCCCAGGAGTCAATGCGCCTGCACTGGCCCTGCTTGTCACTTCCGGTGCAGGCGCGTCATTCCCTGCTGAACAGCTTCTGAGCATGCCCAGAAGCTGTGCAGGGATGACGCGCCTGCACCGGAAGTCACGAGCAGGGTCGGTGCAGGGCATTCTGGGACTCAGACGTCACCGAAGAGGACACCGAAGAGGACGCTCCGGCTTCAGCTGCCCACACCTGAGATGGCAGCGCTGGACAAAACATTTTCAAGGTAAGTATTTTATTCTAAAAGGTAAGTGAAACAGGGGACAGTTCAGAGGCTATCGTTGCTTAAATGCACTAGCCCTGACTGTCCCGGGGTATTTTTTTTTCAGGGTGGAACTCCGCTTTAACCACTTCCCGACCACCCAGCCCCTTTTTACTGCAGCAGGGTGGCTCTCCTGCGCAAACCAACATAGATCTACGTCGGTCGCGTGCGGGAAGCTAGGGGGCCGGCGTGCTTCCGCCCCCACTCGGCTGCGGAGAAGCCGATGCATGGGTCAGGCGGCTCAGATTGCCACCTGACACCCGTGATCACTCCCTGCTGAGAGAGAAGGACGGTTGGCTGTTGTAAACACAGCAGACGGGTCTTCTCTCTGAAATGATCATAGAGCCCATGTGATCCTTCTATATAGGATCACATGTCTCTATGGTCATTTCAGAAGCCATGCCCCCCACAGTTAGAATCATTCCCTTAGGCTCACATTTTAACCCCTTGATCACCCACAGGGTTAACCCCTTCCCTGCCAGTGTCAGCCAATAAGGAGAGAGAGTCCCCAGAGTCAAGGTGCTTCTGCATATTGTGCAAAGATTGTAACATTTTCCTGTTACATTTAACACATTCATATGTGGGTATTTATGAAAGCACCAGAACACCTTTTCACACATTCAGATAAGCAAAAAAAAATTTAGCTTTTTTCTTTGATATAATATCAATTTAGTAATAATTTTTCTTTTACACAGTAGGATTTATGATTTAGGCACTTTTAAGGATTGTAAAAGTATTTATTTGGATACACCTAGACACAGTGCTGTCATTTTTTTGCCTATGTTTGTGCATATTGCGGGATCAAGATGGGGCTCAGGTAAGTATTGGGGGGGGGGGGGGGCTGCTGCACACAGAAGGTTTTTTACCTTCATGCAGTGAAAAACCATGAGCCTTTAGAACCACTTTAAAGACATAAGAATGAACAGGATAATTCTGCAGCTTATATTACAAATACATATGTGTGACTATTTAACCCTTATTGGGGATTTTCTTTTTACAGTGACAGAAAAAAAAATCAGTTATGTCAACAGAATTTGTGCCGCCACTAGATATCTCAGAAGACATATTGGATAAACGAGAACAGCACTGTAAGCTTTTAGGTAAATACCATTATTGGAGTTTATGTCTTATAATTCATTGGATATGATGATGAGTCATCCAGAGTCACTCTCGAGCACAATGGATAATGACTGACCCTGCTGAAATTTAGAAAGCTGATATCACATGTCTTCTGGTAACAGACATCCTGCCAGATGGGAAGGGAAAGTGTACTGTTTCTCCTCTTGGGGTCACAAATTGAATGACTGAGATTGTTAACCCTTGATGTGATAGTTCAAACAGATTATTACATGCTCTATGGGGCTATATACTAAATTGTGAATGGAGGTTAAACTGTATTGCACCATGCTAGCCATTTATAGCAACAGGAATGTGAAAATAGAGACAATAACTTTATAGGATTATACTTTGTCATGCAAGATTTCCAGAATGCAAGTTTTGCAGAATGCTGAATCTGTTTCTATCCAGTTTTAAACGTGTTGTAGAAATTGTAAAGTCCTGTTGTTGTTCTTATGGAAAGAAGCCCATTAATGCAATTGCATAAAAATATTGAACACCGACATATTGATCAGTGGATCAGAATATTTCTTTTAAAATACAAGTCAAGCTGGTTTTTATACAGTGCATTCTTCGATAATATATTACTCATTGGTCAATAAGGGACAAGTGTTTGTCTGATAAACAACATTTGGTTTTGATTAGGGTTTTTCTCAAATTACATTTGTTTCATCAAGCAATCTTTGCAGGAGACCTTTTGAAGACAATATGACAATTGGATACTATTAGATATGTGTGTAGGTCAGCCTTTTTCAACCAGTGTGCCAAGGCACCCTGGGTTGCCTTGGCAAAATTCATACAAAATGCCCAAAAATTGTATACAAGCCAGCGTGTGGATGAAGGCTGCCTTTTTAATTACACAAAGTCACAGGATTTCATTGTGCACTGTTACAATCTTCTTCCTGTCAGCATCCTAACAACCAATGGCATCATCAGTCGATAAGGAGGATGCCAGTCGCCTGCATAGTATCCTTGTTTGACTGTCCCACGCCCCTCTCCATCAGTGTTGGTATGACATTAGATTGAGTGATGGTGAAAAACTGAGAAGAAAAACATTGGAATAATAGTCAGTAGCAGTTTGAATAAGTATATTTGCTTTGATAAATCAACTCTAACGTTGGGTGTCCTACTTGAACTTGTGTATATTTTAGAATGGGGTGCCTCGAGGCTGTCCATAATTTTTTAAGGGTGCCTTGACTGAAAGAAGGTTGAGAAACACTGGTGTAGGTATTGCAAACTACTGGATAAAAAGAGCACATATCTGCAATTGTAGGGAAAACATCAGATCCAAATACTGCTGGCCTTGCTTTCCAGACAAGTGCACTTATCTTCAATTGTTAGAGATGCTTTCCGAACAATAGTCTAACCTTGTCGTCTGTCTAAACCAAGGGACGGGATGGAGGCTTAAAGTAGAAGTCCACCCTAACACTAAAATCTATAAATCTACAGCCATCCACAATCTAACTAACCTACCTAGCCCTGTAAAGAAGAAATCGCTATACATACCTTTTTTAACTACTTAGCCCCGGAAGATTTTACCCCCTTCCTGACCAGGGTTTTTTTTGCGATTTTTTACTGCGTGACTTTAACGGACAATTGCGCGGTTGTGCGACGCTGTACCTAAACGAATTTCACGTCCTTTTTTTCCCACAAACCGAGCTTTCTTTTGGTGGTATTTGATCATGTCTCGATTTTTTGATCATGCGCTATAAACAAAAAAAGAGCGTAAATTTTGCAAAAATAACAATATTTTTCACTTTTTTTTATATGAAATTCCCCCCCCCCCCCCCAAAAATTTAAAAATCAAAATTTTTTAACATTTTCGGCCAATTTGTTTTATGCTACATACGTTTGGTAAAAAAAATGGCAAAAAGCGTATTTTGATTGGTTTGCGCAAAAGTTATCGCATTTACTAACAAAGGGAAAGATTTTTGTCATTTTTTATTTTTTTTTTTTAACGAGTAATGCCGGCGATCTGCGATTTTTTTGCGGTAATGCGACATTGTGGCGGACAGATCGGACCCTTGACTGACATTTTTGACAATTTTGGGGGTACCAGTGACATTACTGCAGTAATCAGTGCTATACATATGCACTGTTTCTGTAAAAATGACACTGGCAGGGAAGGGGTTAACTGTATTGGAGAGGGAGGGGTTAAGTGTGTCCTAGGGGCGTGATTCTAACTGTGATGGGACAGGTCTCCTATTGTAAAAACAGAGATCAACGGTTCTACATAGTAGAACCGTCTGATCTCCATTTTTACACAGGGGAGAATGACAGGTGGCTTGTTTACATAAGCCATCCGCCTTTCTCCCGCTCTACCGACGATCGTAGTGTGACCGGCGGACATCGGGTCCGCCGGTCACACGCCTGGACTCCTCTGTGAACGAGCCGCGGCGGGTGCGCGCCTCAGCGGGCGCGCGTTCGCCCGCTATTGGCTCAAAACCCGGTGACAGGCTAGCGACGTAGATCTACATCACTCTGCCTGGCCGGGGCTGACTACCGCAGTAAATATACTGTGCACAGTTGGCAACCGGTTAAAGCTGCTTTGGTCTGGTCCCATGCTGAGCTGTCATGGGCGGCTTCTCTGTGTAGGCAGGTGTAGAGGGGGCAGCCGTCAATGGAAGCCCGATAGTAATTAATGGGTGACGTCACTTCCCATTCATTACACAGCCGTTGTCGGCCGTGTCCTCTGGAGAGCTTCCGCCGCTGGAGACCGGACCAGAGTGACTTCAAAAAAGTTATGTGTGCCGATTTCTTCTTTACGGGGCTAGAAAGTTTGTCTTAGATTGTGGTTGCCTGTAGAATTAGAGGTTTTAGTGTTAGGGTAGACGTCTACTTCACAAATTCATTCCTATAAAATGTTAAAATTTTCACTTTTATATGTAGCACTACCCCTACAGGGGCCGCTAGTAACTGGTTCACCTCCAACACGCATTCTCCACTGGACAACCGGCACAGGTTACCCACGAGACTGTTCTTGTTGACATGGCGATAGGGGCTGTTCACAGGGAGTCAACCTGTTTCCAGGTTATATCGTCCCCACACTACTCTGTTGTTTTGGGGTACCCTTGGCTTCAGAAACACAATCCGACCTTTGATTGGCAGTCGGTCGAGATCCTCTCTTGGTCTCCACAGTGTGGCGCTGTTTGTATCCATGGGCCTATTAGCGTAGTTTGTACCTCCTCAGATTCAGTACTACCCACTAAATATCATGAATATCAAGTTGCTATTGTGCCATAGACTTGCAACCTGGTGCCATTCCCCATCGTGGCAGGGTTTATCCTCTCTCAGTTGCAGGTGAATAAGGCCATGAAGGAGTACGTGGCGGAATGTGCTTGCTCGGGGGCACATTCGCAAGTCAACTTCTCCAGCGGGAGCCGATTTTTTTCTTCTTAAAGAAGGGGGTGAGTTGAGACCTTGCATGAATTATAGGGGCCTCAATCGCATCACAGTCAAGAATGCGTACCCGATTCCGTTGATTACTGAATTGTTCGACCGCCTCAAGGGAGCAATGGTCTTTACCAAACTTGACCTAAGGGCCATATATAACTCCATAAGGATCAAGGAGGGCGATGAGTGGAAGACCGCGTTTAATACCAGAAATGGTCAATACGAATATCTAGTGATGCCCTTTAGCTTCTGTTGTCTTCCAGGAGTTCATCAATTATGTATTTCGTGATATGTTGCAGCAATGCATGGTAATCTATTTGGACGACATCTTGATTTACTCTGTCTCCATTGAATCAAACTACCTGGATGTAAGACGGGTGCTGCAACGGTTGCGTGAGAATGGGCTTTTCTGTAAGCTTGAGAAATGTGAATTCCACCTGTCTCAGGTTGCCTTCTTGGGCTACATTATTTCTGCTTAAGGGTTCTCCATGGAACCTCAGAAGGTTTCGACTGTTCTACAATGGCCTCGCCCTAGTGGTCTCAGTTCCATTCAGCGTTTCCTTGGGTTTGCCAACTACTATCGGAAATGTATCAGGAACGTTTCCTCTATGGTCAAACCTATTTCAGATCTTACCAAGAAAGGCAGTGATCCCCACAATTGAACACCTAGCCATCCAAGCTTTCAAGGCCCTCAAGTCTGCTTTCGCTTTAGCTCCCATTCTTTCTCATCCTAATCCTGGTTTGCCCTTTGTTCTAGAGATAGAATGCGTCATAGGCGGGAGTAGGCACCCTCCTCTCAGTGTCGGACACCTGATGGACCCTTATGTCCTTGTGGGTTCTACTCCAAGAAGCTGTCTGAATGTAATTATGAGATTGGAGACAGAGAGCTCTTTGGCCATTATCCTGGCTCTCAAGGAGTGGAGACACTTGCTTGAAGGTTCTGCGGCTCCATTTCTCATTCTCACCTATCATAAGAATCTGATGCATCTCTTGGAGGCCAAGAGGCTCACACCCCGTCAGGCCAGATTCTTGTCTCATTTTAACTGTGTGGTCTCCTATTTGACAAGATCCAAGAATGTTAAAGCTGATGCCATGTGTCGTCAGTATTCTGAATTGTCCAGGGAGGACACCGGTCATACCTTTGGATCATATCCTGGCTGTCATCCGCACCAACTTAACCTCTCCTCTTGGGGAACATATCTTGGCTGCCAAACCTGATGTTCCCACAGAGACCTGGCAAATGTTTTGTACCTGAGGGGCTGCGCATCAGACTGTTGCACACGTACCACGTTTCCAAGACTACCGGTCATCCTGGTAAGAACCAGTTCTGTTCAGTTCTGATGGCCATCACTCCACACTGATGTTGCTGCATATGTAGCTGCTTGTTCGGTCTGTGCCCAGAACAAATCTTCGTGGCACCTTCCCTTGGGCCTACTGTATCCTATTCCCAATGGGGAACACCCCTGGTCTCACCTGGCCATGGATTTTATTGTGGAACTTTCCGCGTCTCGAGGTTACACGGTTATCCTCATGGTTTTCGACCGGTTCCCCAAAATGTGCCACTGTTTCTGTGACGGAATCCGGACACCACCGACTGGGTATCTCCGCCAGTAACCTGCTTCCTAAGCTCTGGAACACCGGATCCGTGATTCTGGCTATAGTTACCCCAAGAACTAGACAGTACAAGTTTTGGAGTGAAACCAGAATGAACTGTTTATTAAAACCAACTCACAGACTTTTATACATTGGAGAAGTATGTCATTGGCCAGTCAAATATTTACACAAAATATCACACAATAGCTACGATAACGAGGTAGGGCTGACCATGATATCATTAACATACCAATTAACTGAGCACTTAAATCAGCCTAGGCGGAATGCACAGAATGCTAGCAGGCAAACAATATATGACACAATTAAACACCTGAACATTCAGGAATCTCATTCCAGGCCAGACACACCGGCATCGAGATCCCAAAGAACAATAGACAGCATTAAAGTGTGACACATCCCCATAGCAGACAATGGGCTGCTGTGTGAAAGACAGATGGCTTGAGTTGATGAGTCTACCAAAAAGAATTGCTCCACACAGACAGTGGCCAGGAGTCTAGCTTCCTAATTCTGTGACAATACTTCCCCCCTGTTCCATAGTCCGGCAGACCCAGCTAGATCCAATATGGGTCAGCTTGGGGATGTCCGGGAGCCATACTACAATCACAGTTCAGTTTGCCGAGAAAGTCCATCTGCATTGCCATTTTGTCGTCCCGGCCTGTACTGTAGTTTTTGGTCACCCTGTGCCCCTTATAGACACAGGGTGATTTACACATAAGAAGGACTGGGGATGCTGGACAAGGAGTCTCCCACCCTCCCTAAAGCAATTGGGGTTTCACAAGCCCCCCAACCAAAGTGACTCACGTCACATATCTCCCCTTTCGGCAGGAGACTAACACAGAAGGAGACCCCAAACGGGTTGACTTTAAAGTTAGTCCGTAGTTCCAGTCCCCCAATGTCTGTACCCACACAGCACCCCAAACAAATTGTCCGGAACGGATCATTACTCACCCAGCCAACCTCTGCCTCTCTTGTAGAACACAACCCCTGCTGTGGAGAAGTGTGGACTGGTCCTTCTCCCTGGAGTCCATTTAGCCACTGGAGAGAAGACAGGGTGACTGGGATCACTCCATCATGCTGTTGGGGATCTGGGCCGACTGCCCAGTATCCCTGGGGTATGCAGGTGGAGACTGTAGTCTCATATACTTTTTCTGTATGAAAATCCACCAGTGATTGCACAACAAGGCTGACATCCTCCTGTCCCAATGCCAGACCTTTTTCTGGGGTTGTGTAAGTGGGAACCAAAGTCTCATCCACTACCACAGGGAATCCATCTTCTATTAGTTGGGGGCAGAGGCCAGCAGCGCTCTGCTCTGTTGCCAGCCCTTCTGCTGGGTTGGGGTTGGCGAATACTACCCCCAGAACCTGGTTGGGGGTCTACTGTAGAGAGGAGGGATCACTTACCTCCTCCTCCTTGTATTCCTGCGGGGTAGGTGGGGGATCTGGACCGGCCGTCCAGCATCCCTGTAGGTCTGGTGCAGAGACCGCGGTCCCATCTGCACCATTGGGGTCAGGTCTGTTGTCTCCCTGTGGTTGGGGAGAAGGATTAGTTGTCTCCTGTCCCTGGAAGGTACACTGCTGTAGCTGGGGACCTGGGCCGGCTGCCCAGCCTCCCTGTAGGGCCGGTAGAGAGACCTCGGTCCCATCTCCACCAGCCATCGGTGGGTCTTCACAGTACCCCCAGTCTGTACTGTCTTTCCAACCAAGGAGAGACTGTTGTGGGCAGAGGCCAGTAGCGTTCTGCTCAGCTTCCAGCTTTTCCACTGTGAAGTAAATTGAAACATCGGTGACCTTGCACACATCCTTCAGGGCCACCGATTGTTGTATACAGGGGTCCACAGCGCCATGCTCTGAAGTGAGCTGTTCTGCAGGAGTCTCACCGGGTTGTTCCTCCTCAATAGAAAAGTCTATTAAATCCCCAGTCTCTGGTGGTGTCTGGGGATCGAGGTTCACCATCTCCTTTCTGTGGAATCCAGAAGATGTTACTGGTGCTGGGCAGAGGCTAGCAGAGCTCTGCCCTGTTGTCAGCACTTTAGCTTTGGGAACAGCAATCTCCGGAGTTTCCATTGCCGACTCATAGGCATGCTGCTGAACGTGTCCTAGCAGTTTCCTGTATGCCCTTTCCAGATGCTGTTCTTTCCTTAGCAAGTGTTCTAGATCAGGTTCAAGCTCTGAGACCCCTGTGAGACGGAGCATAGCCTCTCTGTATTCTCGCAGGTTCTCAAGGGTAGGTTCCCCTTCATCCCCAAACACAAAGACATCTGTAAGGCTCTCCCACAGCAATCCAGGGCCACCAAAGTCATATCCCTCCGGAGAGCATTCTGATGTCTCTCCTAAATATTTCTGCTCTGCGTGCCATTGCAGAGCCCGATATTGATTGTCCAGCTCTATCTCCTGCTGGACCAGCCTGTCCAACTCGGATACCCATTGCTTCTGGGGCCGCTCTCCCAGGAATGCCATCCGCAACTTCCGTTGATCACTGGCCTGTTCCCCTGGGGTTGGAAAGCACTTTCCCTGGTATATACCAACAAGCTGGAGGGCTCCAAGCCAGAGCCCCACCCGAATCTGCTGCCTGAGCTCCAGGTATTGATCCGCAGATATTGTCCTGGGGTATACAGAAAGGGAAATCCGCAGCACCCCCTCGAACTCTGATGCCAGGTCCATATCTCCGTTGTAGCCACCAAAGTCTGCTATCCCGATCTTGGATCCCGGTGGAGGTTTGGATGTCCCAGACTGCAGGAAGCATCCCACCGCTGCCACCAATGTGACGGAATCCGGACACCACCGACTGGGTATCTCCGCCAGTAACCTGCTTCCTAAGCTCTGGAACACCGGATCCGTGATTCTGGCTATAGTTACCCCAAGAACTAGACAGTACAAGTTTTGGAGTGAAACCAGAATGAACTGTTTATTAAAACCAACTCACAGACTTTTATACATTGGAGAAGTATGTCATTGGCCAGTCAAATATTTACACAAAATATCACACAATAGCTACGATAACGAGGTAGGGCTGACCATGATATCATTAACATACCAATTAACTGAGCACTTAAATCAGCCTAGGCGGAATGCACAGAATGCTAGCAGGCAAACAATATATGACACAATTAAACACCTGAACATTCAGGAATCTCATTCCAGGCCAGACACACCGGCATCGAGATCCCAAAGAACAATAGACAGCATTAAAGTGTGACACATCCCCATAGCAGACAATGGGCTGCTGTGTGAAAGACAGATGGCTTGAGTTGATGAGTCTACCAAAAAGAATTGCTCCACACAGACAGTGGCCAGGAGTCTAGCTTCCTAATTCTGTGACAATACTTCCCCCCTGTTCCATAGTCCGGCAGACCCAGCTAGATCCAATATGGGTCAGCTTGGGGATGTCCGGGAGCCATACTACAATCACAGTTCAGTTTGCCGAGAAAGTCCATCTGCATTGCCATTTTGTCGTCCCGGCCTGTACTGTAGTTTTTGGTCACCCTGTGCCCCTTATAGACACAGGGTGATTTACACATAAGAAGGACTGGGGATGCTGGACAAGGAGTCTCCCACCCTCCCTAAAGCAATTGGGGTTTCACAAGCCCCCCAACCAAAGTGACTCACGTCACAGTTTCGTTTAATCGGCTGCCTACCTCTCAGAAGCTTGCCTCGGGGTTTGCCAAGGAGGCTTTGCATTTACATGGGTTGCCTAAGGAGATTGTCTCGGGTTCTGGCACTCCTTTTGCTCCCAGTTGGGTATTCGACTCTCCTTCTCCTCGGCCTATCATCTGCAGTCCAATGGTGCAGCTGAGCGTTCCAACCAAGCTCTGAAGCAATTTCTCTGCTGCTATATCTCTGACTATCAGGACAATTGGGTTGATCTGCTACCCTGGGCATAGTGTGCTAGGAACTCTTCCATCAACTCGTCTTCTGGAATGTCCCTATTCATGGCCAATTATGGGTTCCAACCCATTTTGTTTCCTGAGTAGTTTCTCACTACAGGACATTCCGGCTGTGGAGGATCATCTTCGTGCCCTCCGTTCCTCTTGCGGGCAGATTCAAGAGTCTTTACGGGTCTCTGCACAGCGTAAGAAGCTCCAGGCAGATCAGAGATGTTTATCTGCTCCTTTGTACCAGGTTGGGGAGAGGGTGTGGTTGTTGACACGTAATCTCAACCTCAGGGTACCCAGTCCTAAACTGGCATCTTGTTTTGTTGGGCTTTTTTGCATCCTCCATAAGGTGAACCCGGTGGCCTATGCCCTTGATCTTCCTCTTGGCCTGCATATCTCCAATGTCCAAAGCCTCCTCAACACTACATATTTTACCCGTCTCCCCAGCTAGCATGAGTCATCCATATTTAAGGGCTGACTCAAATTCCCTGCCAGGTCATTCCACCTGGGGATTGGTCAAGTTCCCTCAAGTATGCAGATCAGCCCTCCTGGCCTATGCTCACTAACTACTAGAAGTTTCTCTAAACTTCCAGACCCAGAGGGAGGTACCAGAGACCTGCCTGTATAAGTCATCCAGCCTGACTTGGAATACACCCTGACCCAGATTCCAGACTCACACTTACCATAAGTTATACATTTGCCTGCACTAAACTAATAGCACACTAGAGGGTGCTACTTATACTATTACAAGCATTAGTGTTAACAGGCATAAAAGTGATGGTCATATGGGCATAACAAAGAAAAAAAGGCATGCAAGAAATATTAAATTAGTACTTTGTATCATAGATGAATCAACATAGAAGTTTTTCACCAGGGCAATATAAGAATCTTTGTTATTAAAGAAGAGCTCCAGTCATGTTTGTAAAACTTTAGCAGAACAAAAAAAAACAGTTGTATGAAACAACTGTAAATATGTGTGGACTTTATGGGCACATCATGAGACCGGTGGGCACATCATGAGACAGGTGTATACAAAGGTATATAAAAAAAACATTTATTAATTCAAATATTAGAACCAATAACCATTAAAATGGTGAGACTGACCAAAGAGAAGGTCCAGATCACCAAGCATATATGCAAACGAACATAACTATTGATTGTAAGTCATGTATACAATAAAAATACAAAAATTGCGTGGGTATGAGAGTACGTCTGTTCAAAGGTCGGCGCGTTTCGCTGTAAGCTTCATCGGGACCATATACAGACAATTATATTCTCCTCCAAGCAAACAAGACAAATATTTGGCTTTGGGCAGACACAGGGGGTAAATGGAACCAAAACGCCAGTCGCTATTTATATAATAGAATGCAGATAAATATTTAAAAGACAGTGGGCACCCAGCTGTGACCGCTTGTGGTTTAACAGTCAGGTGAATGGCCCCGCAGTCTTCTAGGACTGGTGACGTGTCTCAGGAGACTGTGGGTAGGGAGGGAGGGGGGGAGAGGCGACCCAAGCGGAAATGTTAGTGGGTAGCTGTCTAAACCAGGTACCCCTTCCCCACCCCTCCAAAAAAAAATATGAGCAGGGGAGGAGGCCCTGAAGCGCAACTACCTCTTTTGGGTGAAGCTCTGTTTTAAGTACTGTTAACAGGTGTTGTGCCATTGATTATACATAAATATGCTTTAAAATAATATATCGTTAAATATCACTTGCTAATAGCTAAAAGAAAAAGCTGAGTTTTGAACATTATATTGTGGTTGCTTACAGAAAACCTTTCCGAACAACTGATGAGGAATTGTGATCTTCAAATGAAAGCAAGAAGTGGTAAAAATAGTCAAGTTTCAACAGTGAAGAATGAAATAGAACAAAAACAGCCTAGAAGAAAAGATACACCTGCCTTACACAAGCTACCATTTGTACCAGGCAAGTACAACAAATATAATAGGCCTTCTTTATTTACAATAGCAAGGCTTTCTAGGAACAACCTCAGTGACATAAGGACCACTAAATTCATGGATTTAACCAAACCAGATCTTCTGTCATATTCAGTAAGGAAAAAGCAACTCTTATGGGAACCCTGATGTAAGGAGAGGAGCTCTGATGGGGATTCTCACGTAAAGGGGGACTCTGATGGGGATTCTTATATAGGGGGGACTCTGATGTAAGGGGTCTTTTATGGGGACTCAGATGTAAGGGGGACTCTCATGGGCTCAAGGTTATATAGAAACTATTTATTATGTTTTTTTTACAGAAGATTTTTTTGTTGTTGTTCCAAATAATATCTTGTTGATAGTAATAAAACATCCCAAGCAAAACTCATTCATTCATCTGAATATTTTTGTTATTTTTTTTGAAAAACAAATTTTTATTGGCCTATGAATATTTGTAAAATATATGATGTTTGGAGAGCTCTACCCGAGGCTATTGTTTGAATCCATGTCCATGTCAGTACATTACCTGACCATTTCCTCAATTAAAATATATCAAGAAAAAAACATTCTGATCTCTTTTAATATATTTGTAAGTGTTAAATTGTTAAATATCTGCATCAGCATATTATTTATAGGTTTGGTGTGCATTTTACTTAAGACTTAAAGTGATTGTGAACCTCAGACATGAAATATGAACAAAAACATATCCCCGATAGCGTGCACTTGACTCAGTTAAGAACGCTAAGTGTCGTTTCTGTCTGCTGCACTGTTCCTCTTCTATCAGCATGAATCACTAACAAGTTTTCCTGACACCAAGAGGTGACAGGGGAGGTTTCTTCAGTACACAGCCTATGATTGAATGCCTCAACTCTGTTCCTGTGTACTGTGAGAAAAGGGTGTGTCCCTTCCCTCCAATCAATTCTCAGCTCTCCTCACTGAGATCTGTAATGTGTAATTTCATCTCTCTGCCCCCAGTTTTCTGAAAGCTCAGACAAGCTAAATAAATTATGCACTTTGGCTGTAGAGTAGAGAAAACTGCAGAAACACAGGTACAACATACAGTATGGTATTGGTATGGTATAAGGAGGATTTGTTTCTCTCTCTGTTTCACCTGAGGCCAATCACTTTACTGGGTATATGTAAGGGTTTACAACCACTTTACATAGATCAGAAGACATTTCATGTTGCTTTCAGAGGTATGAGTATATATTTCTTGATCGGAATATATAGTATTTAGACTGATATTATATGCTTTTTCATTTATTCTAGATTTTTCTGAAATACTTTTGAAAAAGTTTGATGAAATAGAAAAACAGCAAACAACCAAAATCTCCCCTGTTCTTTCTAAAGAACCAAACCTGATGAAACCCAGACGAAAAGACACTCCTGCACTACACACATCACCACTTCTCCCAGGTACAGATTAATAGATTTTGTTTTACAACTTATTGCTAAAAGAGCAAAAGTCACTTTTCATTTGATCAAATTTACCTTAATACAGAGAAGCATTACTGGATATCTACTGCCCATATACAAATTTCTTGGCTGACTTATTTTCCCAAAGATAAGGGCGGTTGCTTCATAACCATCACGCACTACCATATTAAATTCAGAAGGGTTGAAAAACCCATAAGAATGGTGGGATTAAAAAGGCACAAATCAAAATATAATTCAAAAAATGTTATGACGATACGTGCAGCGCTAATGTAACGTGTTAATATCGCTCCTGATTCGGAATGATATTATGTACAGAAAATAAACCACAATGAAAAAATTCATATGAAAAAATTGTGCAAAATTAGTGTCAATAGATAATGCAAATTTAGTATCAATGATAAATAATACCTCCACATATATGTTAATTCTACCTGTGTTAGTGATAAACCTTCATAAAAAAAATAAAGAAATAACCTCACTTAAATTGTGATATGGTGAACTGAATAAAAATACAACAAATCATAATAAATGTGCCATATCCGCATAGAAAGTGTACAAATAGTGCAGTCCATAACATTAAAAAAGTTCAAATAGAAGTTTTAAAACAAATCTCCAAATCGTGATCCAAGTGGATACTGGATGGTGAAAACCAACGACCAGAAATCACTGCTGTGAAGAGTTTCACCACCACCAAAAATAAGGGGGTTTCCCGGAACAAGTGGACCCAATTGGCATATGCTGAATGGATCTATATGAGCAATGGTGTATAAACACCTAGTAGGAGGCGGAGGAGGGTTGTCTCTTTCACCGCTCTCCACACAACTCTCCTTGATCGATTAAAAGGAAACTGGACATCCACCTTCAATTGAACGGCTCAGTAGAGGGTCACCGATATCACAGTTAGGCATGGATCATTTCATCTCTTGTAACGCTCAGGATTCAGCCTGAATCTCGACCTCGGTGCATGTTGGGATACTGAATAAAAGCCAGGAGCACATGTGCTTGAGGTCTTTCGTCTGGGTAGCGAAATCCCAGAGGGAGGCTGCCTCCTCCTCTGTAGAGGTACCGTGCGGCCTCAGGAGGTCGTCCTGAGGGCCTGGAGAGTAGCAATGAAGAACTGAACCCGGAGGTACAGAGAAGCTGACTGAGAGGGCAGACACTGGAGGATCTGTCTCTGCAGTACAGTGAGTACAGAATCTCGTGTCAAGGGGCCTGACCTGCTCCTAGGATAGTCAGTGGACGAGTGTCGGTTGAAAGGGGATGCTAGTGAGAGTGTCCTGAAGATAAGTTATCATCCACTAAGTCGTTTTGCTAGGAAGTGAAGAGCAAGAGCCTTAACCCTTTCTACACTTATGGCAGTGTGGATTAAGCAGCCTACTTCCAATCAACCTAGAAGGCTTAGAGATAGATGTCCTGAGCTAATCTGAATAGTTCAAACTGGAGTATCCCACTATTCCCTTCTCCTATCCAAGTTCCAAATAAACATAAAAAAAAACTAGCACCCCTAGACTGTTTATTTGTGTGACGAGCCATCAAGAACAAGGAGGGATCAACAAACTATATCTTAATGTAACCGTGTGCTGGTAATCAGGGGAGCCCATCAAGTCATTATTCAGCAGTCCCTGCGGGGACAGTGCTACTGGTCTATGTAGTGACAAATATGACTTTTTAATAAAACATATTTGTTGTTTTAAAAAAAGATATATTTTTGTAATAAACCTTAATTTTTTAAATTACATTTTCATTTATGCCTTTAAAAATCCCACCATACCTATGGGTTTTTCAACCCTTTTGAATTTAACATTTGAACTAGGGATGTGGCACTCAAAGGCCAACAAATAAATTATCTTTGCACACTACAATAACATCCATATTTTGGGAATAATAGCATTCATGCTCATGCTGTGAGCATTCATTTTATTTCTTTGTCCAGTCTAGGAACTCACTGAGATGGAGTGTGGCTTACCTCTCATGTCTCTGGGTGTTTAGACCTGGAGCTCTCTTATTTTAAATCTCCTAGAGAACAGCAACTACAGCAAAGACCTTAAAATGGGTAAAACCAAGCAGCAAATAATCCCCAAAATCCCAAGCAGAACAAACAATGAGAGGAAAGAGAAAAAATTAGCCTATCACAGGACAAAAGGGCTTTCAGCAAGAGGTGGTAAAATGGTGAAGGAATATGAACTGAATGTCACTCAGGCAGAAAGTAATTTAAAATATTAAAGCTGAATTCCAAGTATGGATTTTTTTTTTTTTTTTTTTTTTTGCGTAGTCCAGCTTGGACCAATATAAGTTTGCATATTCCGTATCTTGCCATTCCTTGTGGAAGCAGATAATCACTGTAGTAGTCCCTGCTACTACTGTGATTCTCATTGTCTTCCAATTCCCACATTGAGCGGCTGCCCTGCTGCATAGTTACTACAGGGGGTTGCACCATGCCAAGCGGGTGCCATGCAGAGATTGCTTTGCATTTTTCTCAAGGAATGCAAGGCATTTTGTGATTGGACGAGGTGGAAATCATGTTTTCTCTTACGTCCTCCGACAGTTGCCGCCTCTTCATATTCGTCACTAATGGGGTTATTGACCTTTGCTCCGTAGGAGTAGCTAGGCAACAGAATATATTAATATCAAAGCTTTTAGCATATCCCACCCCCAGGGGGTGGTCCCCTCAGTCCATACCTCCCTGCTTCCTGCATTTCCAACTCAGTTTCTAATGCCTAGCTCAGGAGTAGGTTGGGCTGTTCCCATGCTGGGGCTCTTAGTCTCAGCTTCTTTTCTCTTTTTGATTTTATTTGAAGTTTTTTCTCTTTCTTTTGCTTAGCTGTTTATTTTCAGCGTTAGTTAGTTTCTTCTGATGAAGATGATCGTGCAGAGCTGGGTCTCAGTCTGGCCACCCTGGATGCCAGGGCTCAGGGCCAGGGGCTTCCCAGCCTGTCATCGAGCGTTCAGCTTAGGTTTTGCCCTGGCACATTGAGCGACCCATCCCTGTTCGCTGCAGGGATGCTATCGGTGAGGTGGCTACCTCACTGGACGCCATTGTGGTTTCGCACCGCAGTTCCGCGGCGTCATGCTTGCGACACTCCCTGTCCTCAGTGCAGCGGTTTGGTCGCTGGAGCAGGCTCCCCACGCCATCCGGGCTGGTAAGTGTAACTCTATGTGGGGACCTGTCTATTTGGGTGTCAGTCTGCGACTGTGTGACCCTGCATGTCTGTGTGGCTGCTGTGCTCCCTGTCAGTTCCTGTGTGGACTTGCTGCCTGTGTGTGGGCTGTGAAGAGGGGGCTCTCCCACTCTGCTGGGTGTCATGGTGAAGCAGTCAGATTCTAGGCATGCTGTGCGGTGATCGCTGCGGCGATCTGCCATTTTTTGAGGCAAAAATCATGGTGCAGGTCCTGTGAGGTAATGTACGGCGTTTTTGGCGCCAAACACCGCCATTTTGAGCAGCGATCGATCAGGCCACATGTCGGCGCCATGTTCTATTTGCCCAAGGATTCCTCAGCCGAGCGGCCATGTTTGTGTAGCCTTGCATAGGCTTCATAGGGGCGGTCAGTCTTGCATCACTTCCTTTTGCTCTGGGACAGCGATCGGTGCAGCAGCCTGTGTGATCTCTCCAGGTTTTTATATTTCCTTTTTTCCTGTATTCCTTGCCCAGTTTCTTGTCCCTGTGGGGGTCGGTGTATTCAGTGGGTGCGGTGGGCTACGCTCGCCACGATCTTAAAGGGGCAGTACCCCTTTATTACTTATTTTGCTGGGGCATGGATTCTCAGGATTGCAAGTTTCCTCCCACCTTGGTTCGGGGGCCAAGGGGCTGCTGCTTCCCCCGAGGGGGCTGATCTGGCCCCTATTGTGGCAAACTTAGCTGCTCAAGTGCAGATGCTGGTGGCTGATCGATCCACAAAACGGCCCAGGGTGTCTATTTCTTCTGATTCAGAGGGCGATGGGGCTGCTATGGCTGGAGTGCCCTTCTCAGGGTCTCACTCATCCCTAGACCTTGTGGGGTCTGACGGGGAGGCTGAGGTGGAAGGGGTTGATAATTCTCCCCCTGGCTCGTCTGAAGAGCTTGCACTCATGGATGAGTTGGTTGCTTCTATCAAGCAAACGCTGCATTTGCAGGATGAACCATGTCCTCCTGCTTTGATGTCCTCTTATGGGACGCAAAGGAAACGCAAAACATCACAGGTTTTTCCTTGCTCTACGGAATTTCAGCGCGCGGTTGATGAGCAATGGCGCAATTTAAAGAAACCTTTTGCTGTGCCGAGTAGGTTCAAGCTGCGTTATGCCTTTACACCAGCTACTGATGAGCGTTGGTGTGTGCCGCCTCAGGTGGATCACGCGGTGGCGATTTTGAATAAATCAACTGCGATCCCTGCTGAGGATACCCCGGTGTTCCGGGACCCGACGGACAGGAGGTTGGAATCTCTGGCCCGTCATGCCTATATGGTTGCTGGCTCTATGCTGAAGCCTATTTTTGCTTCCATTATGGCAGCCCAGGCTATTGCGGATTGGACGCAGGTGCTCAGGCGCACTCTGGTGGCTGACTCTGCCCCGCCGACAACTTTGGCTATGGTGGATCAGATTCATCAGGGTGTCATGTATTTGTGTGATGTGGACTTGGATTTAGTCCCTTTGGCTGCGCGTCTTTCTATGATATGGCTGAAATGTTGGTCTGTTGACCAATCTTCCCGCAAGACTTTAGCTAATTTGCCCTATGCGGGATCTCGCCTTTTTGGCGAATCTTTGGATACTCTGATAAAGGGTATTTCTGGGGGTAAGAGCACTCTCTTGCCCCAATCTCATAAGAATAAGTTTGTTCGTGGTAAGAAGAATGCCTTGTTTAGGCCCTCTCAGGGGTCCTTTTGTGCCTTTCGGTCGCACTATAAGGGCAAGCCCTTCAAAGGCCAAGGCTCCCAGAAGAAGCCGTGGACGGGTAAGCAGAAGTCCGGCCAGTCCGGATCTGCTGCCCATAACAATGCGGCCTGAAGGGGGGCGCTCACCCGTTTCTGGGGTGGGGGGACGTTTGCTCGGTTTTCTTCAACCCTGGCTGGACCGCGTTCGGGACAGGTGGGTTCAGGAAATCGTTCGATCTGGATACAAGATCGAGTTTCTCTCTCGGCCGGCGGGCAGATTTTTCCCCTCAAACCTTCAGCTGACTCCGGAGCTCTTGCAGGATCTGCACCTGGCGGTGCGGGACCTGCGGGCCCAGGGAGTGGTGGTTCCGGTGCCTCATCGGGACAGATTTCCGGGGTTCTATTCCAATCTGTTCACTGTGCCCAGAAAGGAGGGCAAGGTACGTCCGATTCTGGACTTGAAAGCTCTGAACCGCTTTGTGCGGGTTCGCAAGTTCCGCATGGAATCCCTGCAATCAGTGGTAGCTGCCCTGGTTCCGGGGGAATTCATGGCCTCCATCGACTTGAAGGATGCATACCTTCACATCCCCATTTTCGAGGGTCACCAGAGGTACCTTCGATTTGCCATTGCGGAGGATCATTATCAATTCGTGGCGTTGCCCTTTGGTCTCGCTTCGGCTCCGCGGGTTTTCACCAAGGTGCTTGCACCGGTTCTGGCCTTATTGAGGGCCCAGTGCATTTCTGTCCTGGGGTATCTGGACGATATCCTGATTCGGTCCGCGACCAGTCAGGGCCTGGTGAACGACCTGTCCATCACGATGCAGACTCTGCAGGACTTCGGCTGGGCGATAAATTTTCCGAAGTCAACGTTGTGTCCGTCAGTTCGTCTTCCCTACCTGGGGATGATTCTGGACTCTGTTCAAGCGAAGGTCTTCCTGCCGGAAGACAAGCTTCGGACACTTCAGTGCGAAGTCAGGGATTGATGGTTTCGGCCTTCGAGGCGATTCCCTTCGCCCAGTTTCACACACGGGAGCTTCAGGCGGAGGTCCTGGCCGAGTGGGACGGGCGTCCGCAATCTCTGGATCTGCGGCTGTCGTTGAGCCATCTCACCCGAAGGGGTCTTTTGTGGTGGCTCCAGTCCCCAGCGGTGTCGGGGGGCAAGTCTTTTCGTCCTTTGTCGTGGACGGTGATCACCACGGATGCCAGCCTGTCGGGCTGGGGTGGTGTTCTGGGCGTTCTGTCCGCCCAGGGAACTTGGTCGGGGGAGGAATCCTCCCTTTCGATCAACATTCTGGAATTGCGAGCGATAAATCTCTGTCTTCTGCGTTGGACGGACAGGCTTCAGGGCCGTCCAGTTCGGGTACAGACGGACAATGCCACAGCGGTGGCCTACATCAACCACCAAGGGGGCACCAGGAGTGCCCGCGCGGCTCGGGAAGTAGCCGACATTCTGTCTTGGGCCAAGACGCACGTCCCGGCGATATCTGCAGTTCACATTCCGGGGGTGGAGAACTGGCAGGCGGATTATCTGAGCCGCCAGACCCTGGACCAGGGAGAATGGTCCCTGGTCCAGGGGACCGGATGTCTTCCAGATGTTGTGCGTGAAGTGGGGGTCCCCAGATGTGGACCTGTTCGCGTCTCGTCTAAACAACAAGGTGAAAAGGTTCGTGGCAAGGACGCGCGATCCTCGGGCAGACGCCTCAGACGCGTTAGTGGCGCCCTGGCATCAGTATCGCCTGATGTATGCCTTTCCACCGATTCAGCTGCTGTCCAGGCTCCTTCGCAGGTTGGCCTCAGAACCGCACACGGTGATTCTGGTGGCACTGGACTGGCCTCGCCGGTCTTGATACGCAGATCTCGTGAATCTGGCGGTCGACGCTCCGTGGCGCCTGCCACTTCGAGAAGATCTCCTGTCTCAAGGACCGATATTCCATCCTGCTTTACAGTCGCTGGCTTTAACGGCCTGGCTGTTGAAAGCCAGGTCCTGAAGGATAGGGGTCTTTCCCCTGAGGTCATTCCCACTTTGATCAAGGCTAGGAAGGCCTCTTCGGGGAAGATTTACTACTGTACTTGGAAGGCTTACTTTGCCTGGTGTGAGTCCAGGGGGTATTCCCCTCGCTCGTACTCGGTGTCGAGAGTGTTGGCTTTCCTTCAAACGGGCGTGGACCAGCGTTTGGCGTTGGCCACGATTAAGGGTCAGATTTCTGCGCTGGCCATTCTCTTTCAACGCCCTGTGGCGTCTAACTCTTTGGTTAGCACCTTTGTTCAAGGGGTGCGACATTTGGTCCCTCCTAGGAGGGAACCTTTGCCTCCATGGGATTTGAACCTTGTTCTGTCCATGTTGCAACATGCTCCCTTTGAAAATATCAGGGAGATCTCGTTGTCTCTGTTGTCCAAGAAGGTTGCCTTCTTGGTGGCGATCACTTCGGCTCGCAGGGTGTCGGAGCTGGCGGCCTTGTCCTGCAAATCTCCGTATTTGGTGATTTACTTGGATAAGGTGGTCTTGCGACCTAACCCGTCTTTTCTTCCGAAGAGGATCTTGGAATTTCACCTCAATGAGGATATTGTTCTGCCTTCGCTTTGCGCGAAGCCTAAGCATCCGAAGGAGGTGGCTTTGCATTCCTTGGATGTTGTTAGGGCGAGCAGGGTTTACCTGTCATTGACTAAATCATTTCGCAAGTCGGATTCTCTCTTTGTCCTTCCTGAGGGACCTCGGAAGGGCATGGCGGCATCGGCTGCGACCATCACCAAATGGATCAGACAGACCATTGTGCAAGCCTATGCTTTGAAGGGGAAGGTTCCTCCTTTTCCTGTGAAGGCGCACTCTACCAGGTCTCTGAGTACGTCTTGGGCCTATCGTCATCAGGCTTCTGTGGCCCAGGTGTGTAAGGCGGCGACTTGGTCGTCCGTTCACACCTTCTCGAAATTTTACAAAGTGGATGTTCAGGCATCGGCAGATGCTTCCTTTGGCCGTAAAGTTCTTAGTGCGGCGGTGCCTTAGGGTCCCTTGTTTGGGCCCTTGGCTGTTGGGGTGTTTTTACCCCTAGGTTACTTGTTTTTTCCTGGGTTGTTGCTCCTGTTGAGCACGTTTTTCCTGTTGCCCAGTTGGTTCTCTTACTTTGGTAAGGTTCCTTTCTCTGATGTGGGTACTGCGTTGCTTTAGGCGCGGCTGCTTTTTTCCCGCCCCTCATGTCTACACTGCTATGGGACGTCCCCATTAGTGACGAATATGAAGAGGCGGCGACTGTCGGAGGACGTAAGAGAAAACAGAATTTTTGTAAAATCTTACCTGTAAAATTCCTTTCTCTGAGTCCTCCGACAGTCGCCGCCCCCGCCCCTCTTTTGGGGTTTGTTTATGTACTCTACTGCTATGCTACTGAAACTGAGTTGGAAATGCAGGAAGCAGGGATGTATGGACTGAGGGGACCACCCCCTGGGGGTGGGATATGCTAAAAGCTTTGATATTAATATATTCTGTTGCCTAGCTACTCCTATGGAGCAAAGGTCAATAACCCCATTAGTGACGAATATGAAGAGGCGGCGACTGTCTGAGGACTCAGAGAAAGGAATTTTACCGGTAAGATTTTACAAAAATTCCGTTATTTTTATCCACCTTCTAAAATCAGTATAGATAGAGGATTGGCCAATGTAACTATAATAAAAAATAAAAAAATCGGAATTTAGCTTTAAGATTGTATATAAGTGAACTCTTAAACAGATATAACTGAAATAGTATTCTCACAAAAGAACATCCACAGTATTATTTATATTATTACTGACCCAGATTTTTAAAAGCATCCTTGAAAAAGAAGACACTTTCCTTATTAATATAAAAAGAGCCAGTCACCTACCACAACTAATGAAGAGATTTTATTGAACACTAGACTAGATATGTCAAGTTATTGGAGCAGGAAAACATTCAATTACAATTGCACTTGAACTTCTGCATGCTCTTGTCATAACAAAAAAAAAAGGACAAAATAAATCATTATTTCACAAAATGTGAGTTTATATTTATTTATATTATCCACATATGACAGTAACCTAATTCTGAGAATTTCTAATTTCCTAACAAACCTTCACTTGGAGGAAACATAAATGGCCATCTGGAACTCAAATACGGCAAAGATGACACTTTTAATCCCGTATAATGGGTGACATTTGGGAAACTAAGAAAACAAGCGAAAAAGAATAGCAACAAAAATTACCGGAATTCATCACACAAAAAAAGAGGAAAGAAATAACACAAAAAATAAATTATGAAAAACCACTATGGAGAGATTACGTCTCATTTCCTGCGCATTTCTAGGACAAAAAGTTAAGAGAAATCTCCCTAGTGGGACAGACAACACAAACTAACTTAATAAGGGGTTATAACTCTTCTCTACCCTGTATAAAACTAAAACAAACAAAAAAGGTTTTACATACACTGCAATGTTATCTTTCCATGACATAAAAAAAAAACATGGAGGATGACTTTGTGGATCGTAATTAAAATTGTAAGTTGTTTGACCATAATGCTGACCCTCCTGCCTCAGGATTTTAGGTCACTGGCCCAGAAAAAAGTATGCAGATAAGGATTTCTGACTTTTCTTCAATATGTATGCATATTTTCGGTTTATGAGTTTAAAATTATTACAGCCTGGTCGGTCAGCATAACTGCCAGGTGGCTAGCATTTTCAGAGAGAGGACAGTTATGGCAGCCCCTTTTTTTTTCTCCAACAAATATTTACTTTAAGACTTAAATAATGAGGTTATTTTACCCCCAGTCTTGAAATATACAATTTAGCCACAAGATGGCAGCAGACTTCAATAAACATCAAAGTAATTTCTTCTATCTACAGTAAATAGGATATGGAGCTTTCTACTTTGATGCTCCTGGTTAGAGCATAGTGAGTAGACTATAAAAACTTTACTTTTTAAATGCTTTTGAAATAAAGCTGTGAAAGTGACCAGCTTAAAGGATATCTGTACTTCTAGTACAGTTATTCCTAAAATGTTGCCCTTATCCTGCAACTTTCCTGTCCACAATCCAGAGAGATTTTTGCTGTGAGGGTGCTGGGAGATATATGGCCTCTCCAAAGACAGTACCCCAGTCCGAAGGCCATTGATTGGTATAGAAGGCAGGCGGCATAATGGAGGCTCAATGTTTGCAATGTATTGCACAATGGGCAAATAGATACAGTAGGTATACGGTTTAAATTTGCATATGTAAGGGAATGTTTACACACTTCCCGTCTCACAAATGGGACCACATGATCCAATCATACTCTCACGGTTTACCTGCTCTTGTTTGTTTAACTTTTTAAACACTTACCGATCAGCCAGTAGTAATTTTACTGCTCCCCTGGGCACCATAAAGTACCCATATGTCACGCCGAACCTCTGGGTTTAAAGGCACACACGTGTGCACCATCTGCCTCTCTTGCTGTTTTTGGACACAGAATGAGTTTGTCAGCAGTCTCACAGCCAATGATTTTGGCTGTGAACCTGCTGGTCACTGTGGCCAATTACAGCACAGATCTGTGTGTGTGTTAGTAAACATAACACACATCTGGCTGTTTTTTCTCTCTGATTTCACTTACGTTACGAGTAAAATCAGCACACATACTGCACACTTGTTAGGCAGAGAGTTACCACCCTTTGATTGCCCTTCTGATCACCACTGTCACCCAGCCAGTGCCATTAGTACAGTGTCAGTGTACATTATTATCACTAATTACTGTATTAGTGTCACTAGGGACGTCAGATAGAGAAAGTTAGTGTCCCTCTTAGGCAGTGTCAGTTAGCGCCTGTCCCTGATTGCCTGCCACACTATCACAGTCACTCTATAAATCGCTGATCAATGCCATTACAAGTCTAGTGTCTGTCCAGGTCTGTATCCTTGTTACGGTTAAAAACCAAACTAGTGTCCCCGAAAACGCAGTGTTAGCAAGATAAGCCCCGATCACTGCCAGCACGTGCGACATGTAGCAGAATACATTTTGGCAATTTATAAAGAAATGTCATTTTATTGGATATGTTTTATAACCAAACAAAAAAAAAATATCGGGGAGGGTTTTTTTTCACAATTTTTTTTTCATTTATATAATTAAAAATAAAACAATACAGTGGTGGTGATCAAATACAACCAAAAGACCAAAAGAAAGCTCTATTTGTGAGGGGGAAAATGTATTTGCGTACAGTGTTGCATGACCGAGCATTTGCCAGTTAAAGTAGCACAGTGCTGAATAGAAAAATAAATGGTCTGGTCATAAAAGGGGTAAAGTCTTCCAGAGGTCAAGTGGTTAATTCAGTCACATTATGTAGTAAAAATTATTTTGCAATTGTATATTGCAAACATGTAGAATAAGTATTCCTTCATATCTAATATTATTCTCTAATCATGAATTGTGCAAATGTAATTTAGTGTGGCATACAGTATATATTAATTGTAATGAAGTCAATAGCATCGTGTGTACATTGCATTTAACCAAGGGCTTTGCTAGGACTGTGAAAGACCTCAGACAACCTTGAGCACTCAAAGCAGAGAAATGAGGTGGAGTGTGTATCGCCAATTGTTGGATCTTATTCACTGTATGCACAGCACATGTATGTCAATGTACCTACAAAATTTGCTTTAATTATTGTGTCTCAAGCAAGAGTCTAATATTAAAAAAAAAAATGTTCTTTCATCATATATGCTTTTTTGCACGCAGTCTACCCTGAGGCTCGGTTCACATTTATGCGATGCGGGAAGGCTGCGAATTCGCAGCCTGTTCCCGCATCGCACACGCACCCCCGGCAGTTCACACTGCCATATGCGATACGCTGGGGGTGTCAATGTAATCTTAACGACACCCCCAGTTTGATCGCATATCGCAGTGCGATCGTGCAGTTCGCACAGGATGGGATCGCACAAGTGTGAACCGCTGTGCGATCCGATCCTGATGCGGCTGCAAAAATGCCTCCTGTGCGTGTTTGCACCGGGTGCGATGCGAATTTAGCCATACAAACTGTATGGCTAAACTCGCACCGCACAGCTGATCGCATGTAATGTCGGAGCAGTGCGCTCCGACATTACATGCGAACCCGGCACTCGCACAAATGTGAACCGGGTCTAAATAAGAACTTTACCAAAATAGTTAGTGACTACTTGGCAACCAGCAACTGCTCGGGCAATAAATTGTCTGTATAATATAGCCTAAAGTGTGCCATGTTTAAGAACATATAATATAATTAGAGCACAGGGGTCAGGAGTGTGAAATACTCAGAGCATAGTGGTAAGGAATGCACAGTGTTGCCAACCGTCAGTATTTTTACTGGCAGCTAGTAAAAAATGGGCAGTTTTCTCCCACCAGTAAATGCCAGTGACAGGAAAAGGTTGCCAATAAAAAATATAGCTTTGACGCTGGGCTCGGAACACCTTATGTGTATTTCTGGTACGAAGCCAACCAAAACCATCTGATTGCTTGCTACAGTGTGTTTGGGCGGTGCGGGCAGAGTGCGGGTCTGGCGGAGGCTATGCCTGAGTGCGCCATGTGATGTCATGGTGCAAGGGAGTCGAGCTGATGCGGGCAAGGCACGCCAGAAGCAGAACTGTCAGTGTTGTTTGGACTAGTGTGGACTGAAGGGACCACCTGGCGTGGAGAGGGACTGTCACTGTGTCTCAGGAGGGGATATGTCGTGTCGGTGTGGTGTCATCATCATCTGTACTGCTGCACACTGCTGTCAGTGTCACTGTGAGAGTCAGTTTCATGACGAAAATAAAATAGGAAATGTTTTTTGCCCTAATACCTACCTTAAATCACATTGCTAATTGCATACTGTACTTTTTTGTAGTCTAAATAACGGAAAATTCCTATCAAATACTTACCGTAATTTTCCTTACCTGATAGTCTCCATGGCAGCCTACGTGTGGGTTAACCCCGCCTCCACTCCAAGGGTATAGGACCCCCCTCCCATAAATTTCAGCTCTCAGGTACAGCAGGTGTTCCATATCTTAGCCGAATCCAAGACGAGAGGGTGGGAACTCCGGCTGCCATGGAGACTATCAGGAAAGGAAAATTCCGGTAAGTATTTGATAGGAATTTTCCGTTTTCCTGTCAGTCTCCATGGCAGCCTACTTGTGGGAAATAACTAGCTCACGCCACACGGGTGGGAATGCTTTAGCAAAGAAACTTTAATTCATGCTATTTGCAGACAAAACAGTCAACCCAAAATTAACTGAAGACAGAGAAGCAGGCTCCACACAATATTGGGTCATAAAAGTATTGACCGAAGACCATGAAGCCGCTCTGCAGATCACATCTGGAGCCACGTGTCGCGAGGCCGCCCAGGACGTAGAAATACTCCTTGTAGAGTGCGCCGTCACCGCCTCTGGAGGAGCCAGACCCTCTGCTCTATAAGCCTGTTGGATAGCCGCCACTATCCATGATGCAATAGTTCTGGATGAAGCAGGTTTACCTCTGTTCTTCCCCCAGAACAGGATAAAGAGGTTGACTGCCTGAATGGTGCAGTTGCTTGGAGATAGACTTTTAAGGATTCTCCTACATCCAACGGATGAGGATTAGACTCATCAGAAGACCGAAAAGTAGGCAAGATGATCTCCTGGTTCTGGTGAAACACAGAGGTGACTTTGGGATTTAAATTCAGCATGGCTATCAGCACTACCCGATCTGGGAAGAAAGTCAGGAATGGTTCTCTACAGCCGAGGGAACTTAATTCAAAGACCCTTTTAGCCGAAGTGATGGCTACCAGGAAGACAGTCCCAATGGTCAGATCCTTGATAGAAGAAGAGGATTCTATACCTGTTTTTGAGAAGGCATTTAGGACAAGAGGAAGGTCCCATTTTGGAAACCTAGGTTTTCTTTGAGGATTGAGCCTGACTGCTCTTTTAAAGAACTGTTGAATAAGTGGGTGTTGAGCCCACATGATCCCAGAGAAGGCAGACAATGCCGAAACTTGGACTCTTAGAGTAGCCACTGAAAGGGGCATATCTAGGCCTGCCTGAAGAAAACTTAGTATTTCTTGAATCCCAGGAACTGAGGAAGACATACCTTCTGGATATGCAGACTTTATGAATCTCGACCAGATTCTGCAGTATACCTTATTTGTACTTGGTCGTCTAGCATTCATTAAGGTGGAAATGGCTGTAGATGGGCAGCCGAGCGATTCCAACCTTTCCCTCTCAAGAACCAGACCGTCAACCGGATTATTGCAGGACAGGGGTGTACTGATGTTCCCTGTAGGAGCAAGTCTGGTCTGAGGGGAAGAGGGATCGGGTCCCGGTAACTTAGTAGTAGGAGCAGCGGAAACCATGTTTGGCCAGAAAGGCGCCACCATCTCTATCTCTACATCTTCCGCTTGAAGTCTCTGCAGAAATTTGAGAATGATGGGTACTGGAGGAAAGGCATATGCCCTGCTGAACTCCAACCTGTCGGTTAGTGCATCTGTCCCATAGGCTTGATGGCATCTGCCTCTCGTGACATACTTCTCCAACTTGTGGTTGCAAGGAGAGGCGAACAGGTCGACTTCGGGAGATACTCCCAATGACAGGATCCATTTGAACGACTCCACATGGAGAGACCACTCGTTGTGGTTCAACTGGACCCTGGACAGAAAATCTGCTTGAACATTCTGAGAACCTGGAATGTAGACTGCTGAGATATCGACTAGATGAGCCTGAGCCCAAGACATAATTGGGTCTAATTCTCGTAGTAGAGAGAGACTCCGTGTCCCACCTTGTCTCTTCACATAAGACACTGCCGTGGTGTTGTCCATCCGAATCATTACAGATTTCCCTTCCACCAGGTGTTGAAAGGAACGAAGATAGGTTGCCCGGAGCTCCAATATATTGGAGACTGGCGTGTGTCTCTGAGAAGACCACTTTCCTTGGGCCATTTCCGACAGACAATGAGCCCCCCAACCTGAGTTGCTGGTGTCTGTTGTGATTATGGTCCATGAGACTGGAATCAGAGAGTGGCAGTTGAGCAGATTCTTGCGTTGCAGCCACCAAAGAAGACTGAATCTCATGCTGGAGGAGATATGAATGTATTGCTCCCTCTCTTCCGGGTTCCACTGTTGTAGGAACCATTTCTGGAAGGGCCTCATACGCCAAAGAGCCCATTTGACCATCGGAGCTGTGGACACCATGGTGCCAATGATTTTGAGGCACTGAGAGGCTTTCAGCCGGGAGGAAGAAACAGCTGGAAGAATTCTCTCCCGCACCATCGGTATCTTCTCTAACGGGAGAGAGATTGAATTTTCGATGGTGTTGAATTGCGCCCGACTAGGCGTTGAGTGGGCTCCAGCTGACTCTTTTGTAGGTTTAACAGCCAGCCAAATTCTTTGAGGGTCGATATGACCTGATCTCTGTGTGCCAATAACTGATCTTTTTCTTGAGACAGCAGCAGAAGATCGTCTAAGTAATGATGTAGACGTATTCCTTTTAATCTTATGAGGGCCACTACAGCCAGGAGAACTTTGGAGAACACTCTGGGCGAGGTAGAGAGGCCGAAAGGTAGACAAATGAATTGAAGATGTCGGTTCAGAACACAGAAGCGGAGATATTTGTGAAAGTCGACTGCCACAGGTACATGAAAGTACGCATCTTTCAGATCTATTGAGGCGAGCCAGTCTCCTGGCAGTACTGCCTTTTGATTGGTGGAGAGGGTTTCCATCTTGAATTTTTCGTTCTTTATGAACCTGTTCAGGTATGTGAGATCTATAACGGGCCTCCAAGCTCCGTTCTTCTTCTGGACTAAGAAGAGGGGTGAATAAGCACCTTGAAATTTTTCCTGCTCTGGAACCGGAACTACTGCTCCTTGAGCCACCAAAGCGTCTACATAGGCGAGCAAGACTTCTCTTCTCTCTTCTAGACAGGGCAAGTGAGTTGGAATGAACCGTGGAACCGGATCTGCCAGAAATGACCATTTGTGGCCTATAGAGATCTCCCTGACGGTCCAAAAGTCCGTGATTGAGGCCGTCCAGACACGCTGAAAATGGAGAAGGCGTGCCCCCACCTGGCATGTCTGAACGGGCCTAATCTCAAAAAGATTTAGTAGATTCTTGTCCAGCAGGCGCTGGATTTTTGGATGATCTTCGAGAAGAAGATTGACCTCCTCTCCAATTTCTCCGAAAGTCTCTCTAGTAGGTTTGTAAGAGCGGGCATCTCTTGATCTCTCAGTATATTGCCTCCTAGTTTGAGGCTTCTTCTGGCCAAATAGGCGTTTATCCTCCGGAAGGAAACCTGACTTTCCGCCAGTGGCCTTTGCAATGGCGCTGTCCAATTTATTCCCGAAAAGGGAAGTACCCTCGAAGGGGATCTTACACCATGCCTGCTTAGAGGCTGGATCAGCAAGCCAGGGGCGGAGCCACAAGGTCCTTTTTGCCGTCACTGATGATAACATTGATCTGGACATCAATAGATGCTTCTCCTAGAAACACTGAAGCCAACTTGAGTTCATGAATAGGAGAGCTCTCAACAGCTTCTTCCGAGATGCTTCCAAGTCTAGTCTCGACATCAGACACCCAAACTTCCATAGCTTTAGACATCGTCGCTAATGCCATAACAGGCTTGCAGGCCGCTCCGGCCGTAACATAGATCCTCTTTAGGTCTAGGTCTATTTTCCTGTCCAAGGGATCTCTGAAGGAAACCGCATCATCCAGGGGCAGAGTAACATGCTTTGCTAATCTTGTGACTGCAGCATCCACAAGGGGAGCAGATTCTAGACGGGCGACATCTTCAGGTTTGAAATTCAGAGAGGGAAGGGAAGTTAACGCGCTCCTTGCCGAGGTGCTTGAAGAACTTTCGCTGCTTTTTTTGGGGAGACACAGGCTCCTCCCATTTTAGAGCTTCCTTAACCACTTAACCCCCAGAAGATTTTACCCCCTTCCTGACCAGGGGGTATTTTGCGATTCGGCACTGCGTGACTTTAACGGACAATTGTGCGGTCGTGCGACGCTGTACCTAAACGAATTTGGCGTCCTTTTTTCCCACAAACAGAGCTTTCTTTTGGTGGTATTTGATCACCTGTGCGATTTTTTGATCATGCGCTATAAACAAAAAAAGAACGTACATTTTGCAAAAATAGCAATATTTTTCACTTTTTTTTATATGAAATTCCCCCCAAAAAAAAATGTAAAAATCAAAATTTTTTAACATTTTCGGCCAATGTGTTTTATGCTACCTATGTTTGGTAAAAAAAATCGCAAAAAGCGTATTTTGATTGGTTTGCGTAAAAGTTATCGCGTTTACTAACAAAGGGAAAGATTTTTGTCATTTTTGTTGTTTTTTTTTTTTAACGCGTAATGGCGGCGATCTGCAATTTTTTTTGCGGTACTGCGACATTGCGGCGGACAGATCGGACCCTTGACTGACATTTTTGACACTTTTGGGGTTACCAGTGACATTACTGCAGTAATCAGTGCTATACATATGCACTGTTACTGTAAAAATACACTGGTAGTGAAGGGGTTAACTTTATTTGAGAGGGAGGGGCTGTGTGTGTCCCTAGGGGCGTGCTTTCTACTGCGATTGGCTGTGGCTTGAGCTGTAAGGACACTGATCAACGGATCTACATAGTAGATCCGTGTGATCAGTGTTTTTACACCGAGGAGAATGACAGGTGGCTTGTTTACACAAGCCGCCTGACTTTCTCCCTCTCCCCCGCCGATCGCAAAGTGGCCGGCGGACATCGGGTCCGCCGGTCACACGCGCGGGGGGGGGTCCGTGACCACGCGGGAGCGGGAGCACGCCTCCGGGGGCGCGCGCTCGCTCCCTAGACCCTCACAAGCAAGCGACGTAGCCCTACGTCACTTTGCCTGTGAGGGGCTGACCGCCGACGTAGATAGTCGTGCGGCGGTCGGCAAGTGGTTAATGGCTCTGATCAGGGGTGAAACCAGGGCAAACTCAAAGCCGCCTACTGCCCCTTCTTCTTCCTAATCACTGTCAGATGATTTTGCAGAAGTAATGCTCGGTTGAGAGGGGCCTTGATCTTCCAGCGCTTCAGCTGGAGAACTAGACGTAGTGGGACCAAGTGCTGGGACCGTACCCCATTCTTTCAGGGACTGTTGCACTATCCTCTTTACCAGGGATTCCAATCTATGGTCCTCGGGCTCCCTCTCACCGGCTGCCTGAGCAAAACATGGCTCACATAGGGACTTGTCCTCCGGGACATGCGCCCCACAACCCCAACAGGCTCTCTGGTATGTGCGGTGACTCTGGTGTTGTTTGTGATGTCTGGGGGAGGAATTAGAGCATCTCCCCTGCTGCCTACTCCCTGATGGAGATTCATGGCGCTTTGATCTGGAGGATGAACTCCCACGAGGTCTGACAGGGTCTCTTTCTTGGGATAAACCAGGCCTGGAAGAGCTGATGGAAAAAGAGAAAGTCGGGGAGACACTGGATATAGCCATGAAACAGGGACCAGCTAGCCCTCCCCCGCCCCCCCCCCCCCCGAAAATGCCAGCACCCACCTGTTATGAGAGGGCTGGCCACAGGAGGGCGGTGACGTAGGATCCATACTTCAGGCCAACAACCAGACTGATAAAGAAAAGGTAATACACATCAGACACCAAGGTGATATAGTGTGAGGTAGCAAACCATCCCCCCCCCCTCTACAGTCAAGCATCCATTGCACATACCTGTAGCAAGGAATCCAGAGACACAGGGAAGCTGCCGCAACACCCACAGTACTTCCCGAAGTACAGGGGAACCGACAGCTGGTTAAATCTCCCGCCGGAATGACGTCAGCGGTGATGCGGCCGCGATCGCTAGTGCGCATGCGCGAACCAAGCCTCGGCTTCGTTCGTGACGCACTGCGCATGTGCGGGACTACGAAACGTCCACCGATTGGTCGCAGGAAGCAGAGGAGGAAGAGGAAGGGTTGCTGGAACGCAGGAAGCGTTCCAGCGCCATTGGGGCCATAACAAACGCCGCACAGCGATAGAGAAAGACACAAACAAAGCATACATAAATCACAAATACCGCTGCCATGAAGAGTTGTAATGAGAATCTTCAGACCCTGTCAGAGAATGCCGGCCAAGCTTCAGTTAACCGCAGAGAGCTGGGGAATTTTAAATGTCACTCACCCGCCCGTGGCTGGGCCCTGGACATGCAGACATCATCCAAAGTATCCTGAGGTAAGCTGGACAAAGTAAGACATCAGAATTGTAGGTCCCTGGAGGAGGACAAAAAAGGAACACCTGCTGTACCTGAAAGCTGAAATTTATGGGAGGGGGGTCCTATACCCTTGGAGTGGAGGCGGGGTTAACCCACACGTAGGCTACCATGGAGACTGACAGGAAACTGAAATTTGCACTAAAAACTAATTTTGTAACTTTTAGAAATGCCAGTAAAAACTTGGCATTTCTAAAAGTAAATTGCCAGCTAATTTTGGGTGTTGTGTTAGTAAATTTCAATCTGGTAGGTAGCAACACTGGGAATGCATAAGGCAAAGGGGTTAGGAGTGCACAACACACAGAGCGTAATGGTCAGGATTAAGTAATGCAATGACCGCAGGGGTCAGGAGGAGTGCATAGGGCACAGAATGCATCAAGTCAAAAATAGTAATACACATACCAGTGTACACAGTAAAACAAAAAATGACTCCCTCCTCCCAGTACAAATCCCCCCAGTAGAGACACCAACCCCCATCTTCCAAGCATACTGTAGATCTCTCCTCCCTTCTAATCTAGATTTTTCCCTTTAAAACCCACCGCAGAACAAACATCCCCCCATTCTCCCTACAGACCTTCATGTGACACTGCACAAGGAGCAAAGGAGCATAGAAGAGCTCTCTACTGCTGTGGTATCTGAAGTCTAATCAAGATGGTGGCTTGTAATGAATAAAGATGGGTGATCATAGCATCATGACCCAAGGCAACCAGCAAGTAATATCGGACATGTGCCTCTTGTGTACAGCGCTAGCATGGCTCATGTTTTTAAAGTGGTAGTAAATGTAAAAAAAAATCCCCTGCAAGGCAATGGCATTGCATACTAGCAGATTATGAAATATTTATCTTAAAACGAAGCTCTCCAGCAGTGCACTCTCACCGCTGACAGTGCTTCCATCTTCCCCCAGTCTTCCTTGCGGTTTCCCGGGCTCCCGCTGTATGGGTTGCAAGAGCCACAATGACATCACTCCCGCACATGCATGCAGAAGCCCTCGGCCCTGGCACAGAGCTCTGAAGGTCTGGCATGGTATGCCACACCTTCAGAGCACATGCGCCAGCGGCGTTATTGGCTGCATCCAGTGTGAATATCTCCTATACAATGCAAGTTTAGGAGATATTCACTGTACCTAAGGGAAAGCCCTAATATAAGCTTATCTGTAGATACAAATTCAAAAAATGACTTTACTATCACTTTAATTGTATTCAATAGAGAAAGTTTGATCTCCATATGTATGCTGTAAGATGGAGAATGAACTTTGTAGGACATATTATTAAAAAAATATGCTACTGATTATAGTTACTACCAAATGCAACCAAACAATTTCACAAATTAAAATGTTATTTTGATGTTCCGTTTAAATTACAGTTTTTTATCAGGACTAAATCTTTTACCTTTTGTTGATGCTAAAAGGCAATGCAAATTAGCCTTTATTGTAATGATCTAATACAAAAATAAACCAACATTATGAAGAAAAATGGATAATATATATGGATAGAAAACAGGAAATTAGTTTAATGAATACTAATGAGGGTACAACACATATGTGATGACTCCTTTGTTACAGGAATCATTTCTAAAGTGCCTCTTGAGACCTGTGTGCTTAAGACTATCATTACTAGTGTATTACTGAAATACTTACAAAAGACTCAGTACAAACAATTACAAATATAATAGACATTTTGAGTAATTTATCATTCTGTAATTCATATTGAATGGCACCTTGGTTGTAAACACAGATATTCCCATGCATATTAACAGTAATGTGCTTAAAGTGGTATTAAACTGTCACATTTGTTTTCTTTTTATGGGCCCCCATGAGCTTTATGCCATAATGTGCTAATATGAACTGCATTATGACAGACCTGTCAAATGGAGCCTTCCAGCGATGCGCTCCATTTAAGCAGGTCCTAGGCACTTCCATCTTTGCCTCATCTTCCTTCTGGGTTTGTGCTCTCTGGCTGTCACTACACCACAGCACAGACTGGTTGCCGTAAATGTGGTCTGAGCTGCACAACTCAGATTAACCAGTTCCTATCTGCTCACAGTACATTTTCTGCAACTGGGTGGCAAAGGCCGGCTAAGCGACATACCCATATGTCGCTTAGCACATGCGCACTAGTGCGCCCCCTGGGATACGCAGCATGCCGCTCCCGCGACCACTGTGTCCAGTTTGTAGATTGCAAATCACAGAAACCAGATGCTTTGAGTGGCTGGGATGTCATGTGACCGCTATGGGATCACATGATCTCAGGGTCAACAAAACTGTTATGAATGGGTTTTATTCATAACTGTTGTGCTTAGTATTGTGATGCTGTGATTGGCCCACTGCACCCTGTGCCATGTGATTAGCTGTAGCCAATTACAGATTACTAGTAATCACAACTGTTGTGAATAAACCCATTCATGACAGTTCAAAACATTGCTGTTACAATGATCATCACTGTAACAGCAATCAAAGTGTAAAAAAGCAATCCCTGATTACCCCTCCAATGTAGTGTAATCTGCAAGAATGAGTTACCAGATTGAGGGCAAATTCATGCCAGCCGCTGGGTAACGATGCAAAGACTGGTGTGCAGTGTGGTCTGGCACAATCACTACAGTGCCGGTGTGCCTGTCTCGATACATTGCATTGTTCACTTTTATTTTTAAACAAACTTTATTGATATTTCGTTAAGTTCAATTGGTTGCCCTGTGGTGTACATGCTGAGCTCCTTTGGAAAAAAGTACAACCTGCCATATGTTTTTCCAACGCATGTCACCCACTTGCCACTGCAGTGGTACAAGACATTTTCTCGTCCAACACAGTCCCCTACTTGGTGTGAATGGACCCTAAAAACTGAATCCTGCACAGTGCAAGAACTCATTTGCATGGCCCTGCCTCCAGCACCTCAAAAGAATTTCCTCTCTCAAGCCACCGGTAGGATAGATCATATGCTTATCAACCCTAACAAGGAACCTGTGATCTATGTCTTACATTTACACCTTAATGTATGGGAATCGTGGGCAGAATCTCTTGATTCTTCCTGGGATTCCAGATCACACTAAAACCGTGGAAAAAGGCATAACTTGTGTTTGGGTACCACTAATTCGTAAAGGTACCCCAAAGGTGGTTAGCAAATGTGCGTTTTTTTTGCTTGATGGTCTACACCCAAAAAGATTTGAGCTTCTTTAGCGTGTTTGTTGCACATAGACTTTGACTTAAATGGGCTGTCCTATGTAGGGGAATGTATAATTAGGGGAATGGAGGGCATCGGCTATGAGGAAAGACTACAAGCACTGGACTTATTCTCTCTCGAGACGAGAGGGGGATATGGTATCAAAGTACAAATACTGTACTGACGACCCTAGCATAAGGAACAAACTTTTCAGAGAAAGGGAATACAATAAGACACGTGGCCACTCACTAAAACTAGAGAAAAGTCGATTTAACCTTAAAATACATAGGGGGTTCTTCACTGTAAGAGCAGTAAGGATGTGGAATTCTCTTCCACGAGCAGGGAGCATCGATAGTTTCAAAAAACTGTTAGATGGGCACCTTAAAGACCACAACATAGAGGGGTATACAATGTATGGTTAACAGCAAACACACACACATCATAGGTTGAACTGGATGGACGGATGTCTTTTTTCAACCTCACTAACTATGTAACTATGTATGTAACTATGTGCGACCCATAGAAACTCACAAAAAAAAAAAAAACATGAGCAGGAACGCATGTTACCACCATGCCAAGTGTGAATGGGGCTATAGGTCGTTCGGATCTCGGCCACCATGTATGGGCAGTATGACTGTACCAAGTTGATCGATGGATCAACCTGCGTACAACCTGCTAGCTGGATCTTACATATGATTATCAATAGCGACTGGCATAGCTGCTAGCAATAATAACTGTCTTCCCCCCCGTCAGGAGAATACAATGGCATGGCGGGAGGGATTCCCCTGGCAACACTATCTTTTGGTTGCAGGAAAGAAATTCGCTACATGTATGGCCTGCCTAAGTGGTGGAATAAACTATCTTTTTAAAGTGTTAATATTTTTCCCATATTCTTTGAATCCTTTGGATCCTTTTTTTAACCATATTTTTATTTTCTCATAACAGGTGGTAAACTTCTGAAAGAGGACAGTGGAGCCATAATTGTGGAGAGTGAAGAAAATGATGGATAACAAGTGAAAACAGCTGTCCTTGATTGATTTAATTTATACAATCACAAATCCATAACGTGAATAGAAATATCAAAACGGGTTTTTAAAAATTAGAACAAACAACTGGGGTGTTTTGTAATTTTTATATCTTATTTGTACACATTTTGTTGCTATAATACATTTGTGTTAAACCATGTTTGCAGTCTAATTTTTTTTTTAATATAGACCATAAGGCTAAAACACATACCTTTTTTTTTACTGCTATAAAATACCAATAACTCAGTAAAATAGCAGTAAACGAAAGGATATCTAAAAAATATATATATATATTGCAGTTTACCAGAAATGGTGGTTGCATTTGTTTTTTTTTTTTTTTTTTTTTCTTCTTCTTCTTTCACCTCGTGATCATATGGTATATTTAACAGACTAATAGGAAGCAAATAACAGGAGGAGAACTAAAGGCATTATTTTTAAGTAAGGGAGGGCTATAAGATTTTTTTTTTTTTGCCATGTGTCCCATTTGGGAAATTTCCCTTCACTTCCTGTCCCATAGCCAAAACAGAAAAGGAAAGAAAATCCCTACAAAGTGAGGGAATCTCTGATTGCCTCCAGGGTCACCCGAACTAGTAGTGTCCCCATTGGAAGATTTCCTTTCTATTACTGTCCTGGGGACAACCCAAAGTTTGGGATTTTCTTTCACTTTCAATGATAACGGTAAACATGACAAACAGAGAGAGTGAATATCCCTAATAGGAACATAGCAATAAAAACCTGACAGGTGTTCTAATTCTTCTCCATTGTATCCAAAATTAATAAAATGCCTTTGGTTATACTTAAAAATATATGTTTTGCTTTTTATCAGCTTAGTACCTATACGATAGAATGACCAAGGATAATTATTAAATGAATAATTAGAATAGCAAAACTAAGTCTATATTTATTGGTTTTATGGTCCCAAGGACCCCATTCACTATATTACATGTGACCTTTACCAAAACACATGGGGCACCACTCACCGCACCAGCCTAGACACATCTGGGGATTTTAACTTCTAGTGGGTGGTGGCATCCAAGATGCTCATCCCAGCTTACTCAAGAGTATCTAGTAGCAGAGAGTGGGACGCTACATGCAAAAGACAGCCAAATCTATAAATGAAAAACAGCTTCAGCCTGTCTAGTCCCAGGCCACACTCTTCTGCAGTGGCGAAGCTAGACATTCTTTCACCCGGGGAAAAGACTTTGGCACCCCACCCACCCGAGAGAGAAGGCCTACACAATCACTGCATAGGTGAGGTTTAAGCAATTACAATCTTCACTTCCAAAGCAGATTAGGAGAGGCACCACTGGAAGAAGGTAAGCCAAGTGTTGCTTCTGAGCGCTCTTCTTCCTTCCCAGCAACGCCCTTCCTAATCTGCTGCAGAGGTGAGTCTTGAAACTATAGGACTGTAAAAGACCTAGGATGCCTTTGGGTGCCCCAAGGAGAGTATTAGTGCGGCTCATGTAGCGTTACCAGTGGGAGGGACTTAAAGGGGCATAGTTAAATAAGACAAAAACATTTTTGTACCCCTAAAATAGGCTTAGATTATTAAAACAAATGTCACTGTAAAAAAAAAATGAATTTAGCCTACCTTAAAAGTGGACTGCTGTCCTTGCACTGGGCAGCAGGCCTGGTACAAGGATTTTTTTTCTACACAGGTGAAGGTGCAATTTGCTATTCATCCCCTCCATCACCTGGCTACAGTCTGGGCCCCTCTTCTCCCAGTCCCGGATGTCCCCCTCTCTGTCAGGAGCCCTCCTGTGCATAGGTGCATGCAGCCAACTGCATTTCAAAGCGCAAACACACGTGTGTATATATAATAAAAATCAAGGGGTGAGGTGCACTATGGAAATCCAGATATGTGCAAGCAACCAGACCCTCCCACTAGTCCTATATAGAAAAAATCCAAAAAGGGGTTGCTGCACAAAATGTAATTTTATTACAAATATAATATTACATAGTTACACAAGTATTCCTGGTGACAGTTTCGGGCTGATATCGATAGCACCCTTCTTCAAATCGAATACATAATAATCAATGTCTGAATCAAAGTATATATATATATATATATATATAGCATCTAGAACACAGGGAACCAATCTCATTAATTATTCAATTAGCATTAAGTCATGTATACATGTATCATCCACCTATGAGTAAATCTAAAACTCTAATGGGCTTGGGAAGTTCTCCATACATAAGAAATCGTATCGATAAGGCACCTGTTATCCAAGAGAATAAAAAGGAAAAAATAAAAAGACAAGAAAAAAAGGGGGAAAATCAAGAAGAAAAAAAGAAAATATATATAATAAATCAATCTAAATAAATAAATACAAATCAAAATCATGTATCGTCCACCTATGAGTAAAATTAAAGCTCTAACGGGCATGGGAAGTTCTCCATACATAGGAAATCGTATCAATAAGGCACCTGTTATCCAAGAGAATAAAAAGGAAAAAATAAAAAGACAAGAAAAAAAGGGGGAAAATCAAGAAGAAAAAATATATAATAAATCAATCTAAATAAATAAATACAAATCAAAATCAGAATTTAACCCTTTTGGGCTAAGAGTATCTAAACAATGAATCCATGTCACCTCCCGTTTTTATAAAAAGGAGTTCCCTATTGCTACCTCGCCTATTTAGTGGTATGCCATCTATTACCATGTACTTAAGCTGTGAAACAGAGTGTCCTTTATCAAGAAAATATTGAGCCAACGGTAATTTGTCTAATTTATCCCTAATAGAATACTTATGTTTCGCAATACGCTCCTTAATTTTAGTAGTTCTCAGACATATACAAGCCCACAAGGGCATTTGATCATCTAGATTACATAAGAGCAGGGGCCCTCAAACTACGGCCCTCCAGCTGTTGTGAAACTACGCATCCTATGAGGCATTGCGAAACTCTGACATTTACACACATGACTAGGCATGATGGGAATTGTAGTTCCCGAACAACTGGAGGGCCATAGTTTGAAGACCCCTGCATAAGAGGATTGACATGTGTAGTGATCTTTTATTGCTATACTATATCCCTTATGAGGATGGGAAAAACATTTCCCTTAATCATATTGGTACAATGTATACATCCTAAACATGGATAGGAGCCACTTTTGAGTGGACCCAAAAATGTAACAGGGACAGCTTGTGGACGATATTGATCTGATTTAACCAATCATACAATGTCTTTCCTCGTCTGTATGAGGGTAAGGGTGGAAAAACAAATTAGGGGATCAATGGATAATTAGAATTTAGAATAGACCAATGTTTCTTTAATATATTAAACACCCGATGTGAAAACAAATTAAATTGGGAGATGAAAGGTATCCTACAACCAGTTGTCTTAGCTTTCTTATTCACAAAGTGTTTTCGTTCATTTTTAACTATATATCTGGGATACCCCCGTTGTTGGAGTCTATCCTCCATCTCATCCAATCTCATTTCCTGTGTCTCAGAATCACGACAATCCTTGAGACATGGGCAAATTGGCTCAGAGGAATGGATTTGAAGACACTTGGGGGATGAAAGCAAATGTAATGTAGTAATTGATTTCGATCAGTGGGTTTCCTATAGAGGTTGCTATAATATGTCTGTTATGTATGGATAAACAGGTGTCCAGAAACTGAAGTTTTGTCTTATCCACACACATATTGAATTTCAAGCCTGGAACCAGATAGTTTAGATATGAATTGAATATCATTAATGAGTCCATGTCGTCCACCCATATGACAAAGGCATCATCAATGAATCTGTACCAGCAGGCACAATTATTGGTAAATAAATCACAATTGTAAAGGAATGCGTTTTCAATCATATCCATGAATGCATTGGCATATGGGGGTGGCAACATTGGAACTCATTGCTGCTCTGGCCAGTTGTAAATAATATGAATCCTTAAAAAGTAAAAAGTTCTCCTCTAGAACATGGGTGTCAAACTCAATTTCTTCACGGGCCGCATCATCATTATGTTTGCCCTCAAAGGGCCGGTTTAATCGGTAAGACTAGATGTCCAGAGCACCCCACCCCTCCTACATCAGATGTCAAAAGACCCCCCCACTATGAGAAGTCAAAAGCTCCCCACCCTCCCTTACATCATAGTACACCCCCTTACTTTGCACAGCTGCTGGGAAGAAGTTGGGGCATTGCTGGGAAGCAGAAAGTGCAGGGTCTAGAAGAGGACCAAAGGAGGGCTGGAACTCTCCTGCAGCTGCAGGAGGGGTGCGAGGGCCACAAAAATGGCCTGGAGGGCCTGATTCGGCCCGCGGGTCTTGTGTTTGACACATATGCTGTAGAACTATATCTAAAAATTCCAACAGAAAAGCAATCTGGTCTGTGCTATACTTTGAGTATAAGAGTGGGAGGGTCTTAAAGGAAAAATAAATACCAGGAGTATGCTACTTAAAGAGTTCAGGAATGTGCTTTTCCAGGGGTATGCTACGTACAGAGTGCAGGGTTTAGGGGTGCGCTACGTACAGAGTGCAGGGTTCAGGAATGTGCTAAGTACAGAGTGCAGGGTTCAGGGGTGCACTATGTATAGAGTGCAGGGTCCAGAAAAATGCTACGTACAGAGTGCAGGGTTCAGGGGTGTGCTACGTGCAGGGTTTAGGGGTGCGTTACATACAGAGTGTAGATTTCAGGGGTGCACTACATAAAGAGTGCAGAGTTCAGGGGTGTGCTATGTATAGAGTGCAGAGTTCAGGGGTGCGCTATGTACAGAGTGCAGAATTCAGGGGTGCGCTATGTACAGAGTTCAGAGTTTAGGAGTGTGCTACGTACAGAGTGCAGGGTTCAGGAATGTGCTTTGTACAGCGTGCAGGGTTCAGGGGTGCACTATGTATACAGTGGTGGGATCAAGGGTGCACTACGTAAACAGTGCAGAGTTCAGGGGTGCACTACACAAAGAATGTAGAGTTCAGGGGTGCGCTGTGTACAGAGTGCACGGTTCAGGGGTGCATTATGCACAGAGTGCAGGGTCCAGGGGTGCACTATGTACAGAGTGCAGGGTTCAGAGGTGTACCCCCTTAAACCAAAGATGACTCCCACTTTAACCACAAAATCTCCCCGATCCCCTAGTACAGAGTTCTCCCATCCCCCTTCTTGACAGGATTGACATCCCCACATCCAGTGTAAATCCTATTCCCCTGCCATCACAACCCCCCTGCTCCCCCATCTGTACAAATGCCACTATAAGCGTGGCTTGATGCGGACGGGAGATGTACTTACTCCCAGCTTCCTCCCTGTTGTCTGTCACAAGACATGGTAGAGCTGAAAATCAGCATAGTGAAAGCTTCCTCGGCTCTGTTACACAGCAAAATTTGGCCTGGAGAGATTATGCAGGTGCCTGTAAAGCTTGGGTGCCGGGCGCTAGTGGTGGCGTCCGGCCCTCAGGCTTTAATGGCACCTGCATAAAAACCAGCTGCATAGTGGAGGGCAGGAGATAGGGCAGGTTTCATTGCAGCCATACAGAGAGAAGTGTTGTCACTTCTTTTGTGTTAGAAGTGACAGTAGTGAGCCGGAGCTGGCAGAATCTTCACTGAGGGAACAGTGAAGCTGAAGAGAACAGCGGAAATTTTGACAGCACGGAGGATGAAGGAGGAGGGAGCCATGGCACCCCTCTCAATGTGGGGCCCGGGGCAGATGCCCTACCTGTCCTCTATGGTTAAGCCCTGTCCACAGGGCAAAAGAAGTTAAAGGTATGTGCAAATAAGTGATCAATCAGCACAATCTAGTAATAATAATAAAAAACAGTGCCAATTAAATTGTTTTCCAACACCTATAAGCGATTCAACAACTTATTATGTAAACTAATACCCAAAATGGTGTAGCTCAAGTCTCCACAAAGAACAGATTGGCACAAAGTCTCCAACGTTGCTAGGTATCAGCAACCTCAAAAACAATGTGCATAAACATATAACCCCCCCCCCCCCCTCCCTTTAAAATGTGCAAAAAAGGAAACAAAAAAAATTTGTTCTAATTCCTTCTCTGTGTACCATACACAAATCCTCCAAAAACTGAAATACAGCCAAACAATTGTCCAAATATGTAATTAAAAAATGTGATAAATTGATAAGGATAATCCTGCTTCAATCAAAGAAAATCACCACTGTGTCCAAACTGAAAAGGGTGACTCCACAACCTGTGCAGAATGGCCACTCACTGGGTGGATGGGTCTCAGATAAAAGTAATATACTTGTAGGGACAAAAAAAGAGCACACAATCCTAGTGTTCCCAGTTTGGAACTCTCATTTATTATAAAAGAGAAAATATTGTACTTACAATTGTAGCACTATAGGCAATGAATACTGTATATTGCTCATTAGTGACATTCACTGGCAAGCAGCTTAGTGTAAAGATGGCCGAGGGATGACATCATGTACGGGATTCCTTGTCCTATACGCGTTGCGTCCAAAAGTCCAGACTTCCTCAGTAGGGGGGAGCCACGCCGTCTACCTGCATTGATACAGCTACCCGTCTCCAGGCAACAAACCCAGCTATTTAACAACATAGTATCAGCACATGGAGTGGAGATATCACAACTGTTGTTAATTATCTGGGCATGTTGCCTGGAGACAGGTAGCTATATCAATGCGGGTATTAGTTAAAGGTATGTGGCCTGGGAGGAGACAGGCTGAAGCTGATTTTCATTCATAGATTTAGCTGTCTTCAGGGTGCAGCAGCCCACCTTTTGCTACTAGACACACTTTCACATGTGTTATTCTTAATGACACCTTTTTTTGATGCTTCATTCAGCCCATTCAAATGAATGGGCCATCTTAATACAACACAGGCTGTAATAATGAGCGTTAACACATGTGCGCTAATGCACTGCAATGGTGGAATGGGCTGTATTTGGATAGGGTACCTTTCATCCCTATGAAGATGCACTTTGCAAGACGTAAAGCAAGCAGGAGTTTAGAGGCCACCCTCATAACTCACCATTCTTATGCATTGCATTAATATTCGTTGCATCGAGTGCTAACACATGTTCCATTAGGGCAGCCCACACTATGCAGTAAAAGCTAGCTATACTGCAAATTTTAAACACAATGCATGTACCAGTTGGTGGCTTAAAATAACTCACAACAGACACAATGGGGTTGATTTACTAAAATTGAACATGCAAAATTGGGTGCAGCTGTACATGGCAGCCAATCAGCTTCTAACTTCAGCTTGTTCGATTAGGCTTTGCCATTAAAAACTGATTTTGCATGCTCCAGTTCTAAACTCCAAGGCTGGCCATACATTATACAATTTTCTTATTCAATTTACTTAAGATTTACCTTCAACTATGTAGTGCAGGGGCCTGACTGATTGCATATGAATTGAAAGTGTTTGGCCCCTTTCACACATACGGTCCGTTCAGTTCAGTCACGTCAAAATGTATCCGTTTTTCATAAATTTTTCGTCCTTTTTCATCCGTTTTTCATCCATTTTTTATCAGTTTTTCATCCGTTTTTCGTCCTTTTTCATCCGTTTTTCATCCATTTTTTATCCGTTTTCATCCATTTTTCATCCTTTTTTTACATCCACTACCTATGCAAAAACAGATGAAAAACAGACCATTTGTCCGTTTACATCCGTTTTTCGTCTGATCCGTTTTTTTTTGACGGATGAAAAATAGGGCATTCATCCGTTTAAAAAATGGACATTGACGGAAGCTGATGAAAATGGATGTTAATGGATGATCATCCGTTGTCATCCATTTTTACATAGAGATGCATTGATGTCCGTTTTTCATCTGTCAACGGATAGATGAAAAACGGACAAACGGACCGTATGCGTGAAAGAGGCCTTAAGGTTTGAGCGCATATTATATGGTTTTGATAAATCTAAAGGAAAACTATAGAAGAAAATTGTATAATGTATAGCCAGCCTAAGGCCCCTTTCACATGGGTGCCTCCATGTAGCAAATTCCGCTTGCTCAGCAGAGGATTGCTGCGCTGATCCACAGTCCTGCTCTCCTCTATGGAAACGGACCACCTGTCTGTTTCTATCCGATCCGCCGAATAGATGGAAAATAGGACCACCATCCGTCTGTTTTTTTTTTTTTTCCAAAACCGTCTGTTTTTTGGAGGGAAGAATCTGTTTGGGTATCTGCTGACATCCACCGCTCCATATGGGAGACTGGAGTGTCCAATCAGGTCTGCCTGAAAAACTGACAGGCGGACCTGATAGGACAGCCGGGGCGAAAAGGTCCTAAGTCGCAGGGGCAAAAGCTGTCTCAAGAACACCAAAGGACTGTTTCATATTTAGGTATTAAAGGGCATCTATGGCCAAAACTGTTTATTCTTCAGTTTTGGATAGACGAAGTGAGGCGTAGAACCCCTGTCAGTTTTTACTACGGTCTTGTCAGTTAGAGAGATTTCCACTTTATCACTGTTCGAGGAACAATCTTTCAGTCAAACAGGAAGTATAGGAATCTCTCAAACAGCAACACAGATGGAAGTAAAAATGTTTTTTTTTTTAAGTATAAAAATGCTCTATTAAACCCCTGTACACTTTTTACTGTTTTTTCTTGTTGTTCCCAGAATGGAAAGTGAGGAAAAACCTAATGGGCCATACAATTGTCTTTAGATTTTTTCCTTTAGATTTACCAAAACCATATAATATGAGGTCAAATCTAAACACTTTCAATTTGTATGCGATCAGTCAGGCCCTTGCACTACATAGTTGAAGGTAAATCTAAAGCCCCGTACACACGATAAGAAATTCGACAGGGTAATTTCGTCCACCGACCGATCTGCAGATTTTCGGCGAAAAAATTCTGGTGTGCAGGCTATATAATTTTTGTCGTCCGTCAACCCACGTCCGATTTTCATCTCATTAGTACAGATTTCGACAGGGAAAAATCTTATGAGCAAGACTAGGCATGCTCAGAGATGAAAGAACACATAGAAAGCAATCCAACACATGACATCACTTCTGAAGTAGAATTCTGTCGTACGGGAAAATTCGTGTGCAGTCTAGAGCACATTCCAACCACCAGACACGCACTCTGGACAAAAGACGGACGACCGGTCGGCGGAAATTCGCTGCGTGTGTACTAGGCTTAAAGGAAATCTAACAAAAAAAGTTGTATAGTGTGTATCCAGCTTTAGTCCTGGTTCACAATGATGTTGTACGGGATTTGCAGTGATTCCTGAGCATTTCCCACACGGCATCATAATTTTACTTCGTTCATGGGAATCACTGCAGGTGTCGATGTTAAGTTAACGACACCCCAAAACCAGTTTGCAAAACCGGCTGAATTGAATCGCATGGATGTGAACACCCTTGCAATCCAAATTCCAGTGCAGAAAAAAAAGATGCATGTACCTTTTTCCTGTGGGTGCAGTGTGATTTGAACCATACAACATGACTGGGCTCAAATCGCATTGCAAAGAATCACATGTGATTTGAACAGGAATGCGGTGCGATTCCTGTCCAATTCATATGCGGTTCCCTGCACCGCATCAGTGTGAACCAGGACTTAAAGCTCGTACACACTAAAAGAAAATCGGGCAAACACTTTCGTCTAAAGACTTTCCGTATGATTTTCGTGTAGTGTGTACACAACTTTTGACGGCTGATTCCGAGGACAAAGGGACAAACTCCAAAATTTTTCTCATATGGGAACAGAAAAAACAATTTTCACTTTATGTGTATCGTTTTCGTACAATTTTCATACAGGAAAAATCAGAAAAGAAAGACTGCGCATGATCAGAAACAATAAACAACACAAAAAAAAAAAAAAAGCTTTTGTGGTACGAGAATTTTTGTACAAATTTTTGTTCATCGGTTCTGATTTGCTGTGAAACAAAGAGGAAAATCGGACGATCGCTCGCCCGATTTTCTTATAGTGTGTAACCCACTTTAGGCTCAGTTCATACTAGTGCAGGCTGTGTCTTTTTGACCATGCAGTTTCTGCACCCGCAATTGCACTGTGGGCTGGGATGTATGGGGGTGCCATTCAAAATGAATGGCATCTTGCAAGAGCACCATTTGTTTGCAGGTATCGATGAGATACAAGCAACCGGAACACACATTGCAGGCTAGTGAGAACCTGGCCTTTGTAGTGCAACCAAGCACATAATGAGCAATTTGCCAGCTCAGGGTTGAGATTTGGCAACACTAGAAAAATGGTTCCTTAAGCAATCATAAACCATGAGTGTGTGTCAGCAATAAATATTTTTACAGAAAACATAAAATTCAACCCTTTAAAAGATGCATTTCAGAATACACGTGTACAGTCAAGGAAGCTGGACCATTCCTCCATGCTCATATTTGCTGTATATGTTGTTTACCGGCTTGCATTTTTAAAAGGTCAGTGATTACTAAGTAGTCATGGGTATAAATATTTATAAGAAAACAGACTGTAGAATGTTGATCAGGGAATATGTGATAGCCTTTGGGGACTAGGATGGAACTTTCCCTAAGAGTGTAAAACATTACCTATTAACAAGAGTTTTTTTGCTTTTCCGTGGATCAACTGCGTATTTAGGGTACTGAGGACACAAATGGCGCGTTTCCACTGCATGGAACCGAACGGTGCGGCTTGCTTTTGCGCTTTTCCACTGCATGGTACCGCATGGTACTGTGTAGGAACGGTTCAGTACGGTACGGTACGGCGGCGCTTTTCCACTACATGGAACCAAACGGTACGGCTCACTTAAACAGTACCACCTCGATTGTGGTTCCAAGAGGGCCGTACCGGTACCATATCCCACAATCATTTGCATGCAGCCTTGACTGTTTGTCACTACTAGCCACTGATTGGTCAGAGAATCGTTGTTATCCCACCCTACTTACTACTTTCGTGGAAAAGCAAACCATACCAAACAGTACCGAACCGTTCCAACACCGTACCATGCGGTACCATGCAGTGGAAAACCAAACTGAGCCAAGGAGGGCCAAGCAGGGCCGAGTGGAGCCGAGCCGGTACTTGCAGTGGAAAAGTGCCAAAAGGGGTGTGTTTATAAAACATTTTCATAGCAATTTGCGTGGTAATACAGTATATACAATCATTCTGTGCACATAGGAAAAAAAAACAAATGTTATTAGGCTATCTCCTGTGTTGTTCAAATGTTATTTGTTGATTTAACCTGGGAAATTCTGCATTTGGTCACAAGAAAAACAAATGTAAATAAACAGAGCAGGAATGTAAAATCTCATCTATAATCTAAACAGGTGTAAGAGCTGATGTGGTTAAGATAAATAGAACGTGATAAATGTGTCTACATAAAATGGCAAGCTGAACATTTAGTCCCGGTTCACACTGCCATGACTTGTCAGGTGACTTGGTCGCCTGACAAGTCGCGCCTCATTCTGTGCAATGGAACCATTCTAATCAGAGCGAAAAGGGTTCCTGCACTACTTGGGGGTGACTTCGGAGCTATTAGAGAAGTCGTTTGCAAGCCGCGATGAAGTCGCGCTGCACGGGGCGGCTTCAAAGTCGGGGCGACTTTGAGTCGCCCCTGTGTGAACCGGCTCTTAGGGCCCTTTCACACGGGCTTTCCGATCAGGTCCACTTATCATTTTTTTAGGCGGACCTGATCGGACCCTCCATTTACCCCTATGGAGCAGCAAATGTCAGCAGTGACATGTCCACTGACACCTGCCGCTATCTGATCCGATTCTGTCCGCCAAATCCACATGTGACCCTATTTTCCATCCGTATGGAGGATTAGATGGGTTAGGATGAAAATGGACAGGCCGTCCATTTTCATCTGATCTCCCATAGAGCAGAGCGGGACTGATCACCTCTGCGATTTTTATGTTTTGCGCTATAAACAAAAGAAGAGAGACAATTTTGAAAAAAAAAATATATATATATTTTTCACATTCTGCTATATAACACCCCCCCCCCCAAAAAAAAAAAAATGTAAAAATCAAAATGTTTCATCCTCACACCAATTTGTATTCTGCTACATATTTTTGGTGAAAAACAAAATCGCAATAAGCGTATTTTGTTTGGTTTGCGCAAAAGTTATCGCGTCTACAAACTAGGGGAAAGATTTATGTCATTTTTTTTATTTTTTACCAGTAATGGTGGCGATCTGCGATTTTTGGCAAGACTGCAACATTGCGACGCACAGATTAGACACCTAACACAAAATCTTCTTTTGATACCCACCACCAGCTGCCACCTTCCAAAATGTAAAGGAAATATTCCTAAAGGTCAGCTGATGCGATTTGAGGAGGAATTGCAACAGGTTGGAAGACTACGAAGAACAGGCTGACGTAATGGTTAAAAGATTTGAAGAAGAAGGCCATCAAAAGAAGACTTTGTAGTAGCTGAGAGGGGAGGTGAGGAGTATGAACAGGAATACATTATTGACCAAAGGAGCTAAAACTAAAGAGAAGAATATGGATTTAGCCTTCTCTACCGGATTTAATAAGCAGTTCAGATCTGTTGAGAGTATTGTAAAGAAATACTGGCCCATCTTGAAATCAGATAGAATTTTTCTTTATAGGGTACTCCCTAAAAAACCTAGGTTTATTTACAGGAGGGTCCCTACACTCAGAAATCATCTAGTTCATAACATACATAATAGATCCACCCAATAATGTCAGATTGTTTTTAGAGTTAAACAAATTTTTATAGATATCAAAATTGCTTACCCTGTAGAGTGAGCAAGAAGCAACCTAGAAAAAGATAAATCAAATCCTCAGTCCCCAATAAGTTATTCAAAATATGAAAATTATTTGATCACTTGTAATAGCACACAGGTTACATAGGCGATGGAGTGCCCTTGCCAGCTTCAATATGTGGGTAGGACCACTAGGCTACTTTTGGTTTGAATTAGGGAACATATTAATAATATTAGGAAAAGCTTTCCCAAGCACAGTTTATCCAGACATTTTACGGAGGTGCACCACAGAGACCCTATGGGACTCATTTTTTTATGGGATAGACCAGTTTAAGGGTAAATGGGGAGGTGACAACAAAAAGGTCAAGGTGTCCCAAATGGGGACCAAATGGATTTATCAATTGGGGTCCCTACAGCTTGGGGGTCTCAATATTGATATTGATTTAAATCGTTTTATTTCTAATTTTTAGTCTGAGATTAATATATATACAGTATAATATGCATTTCTATGGGTTTAGCCCCCTGGTGGTCATTTTATTATTCTGTAGGTACATAATATTTCTCCAAATATTATGTAAAAAGGAAAATAAAAATATATATATATCTCTCTCTGATGTAATGTTTGTAATACACATATACAATACACAGATTTTTGGGTTTAACCTTATATGGTGTATTTTTACAGATATATGTATAACTTCCTTATTTGTTTTATTTTGTGTACACAACATTTGTACAGTGCTAGTTGCCCGGCATTTTCCTTTTTTTTTTCTATTATCTATTATTTAGTTTTATTGTTGTTTATCTATGGTTGGGGACTGTGATACTGTGGTTGGCTCAGTTATCCTCAAGATATGGCCACCAATGTGATTTTGTTATCGTATATGTTCCCGGGCAACCGCATGGTATAAAGACCGTGAGGTGGACTAAGATGGCGCTGCTCCTGATGACGTCATTGTGATGAAACGTTTAGAGTGCCATCACGTCACTTCCAGCTTTGTGTTTTCGGTACATGGAACGCGTTGCATACCGGATACAGCATACAGACTGACAGCTTTTTACTCATTGTTCTTCTGTAAGTGCATTTCTTTGCTTTTACAGATAAATTTACTGTATTGTGACATACTGAAGCAGAGCATGACCCCTTCCCTTGAGATACTGGGCCGTAGGGAAGTATTCCAACATTATAGCGTCCCCAAACACACCTCTAAGACGACCACTGCCTTGCTAAAGAAGCTGAGGGTAAAGGAGATGGACTGGCCAAGCATGTCTCCAGACCTAAACCCTATTGAGCATCTGTGGGGCATCCTCAAATGGAAGGTGGAGGAGCGAAAGGTTTCTAAGATCCACCAGCTCCATGATGTCGTCATGGAGGAGTGGAAGAGGCCTCCAGTGGCAACCTGTGAAGCTCTGGTGAACCCCATGCCTAAGAGGGTTAAGGCAGTGCTGGAAGATAATGGTGGCCACACAAAAATATTGACACTTTGGACCCAATTTGGACATTTTGACTTAGGGGTCTACTCACTTTTTTTGCCAGCGGTTTAGAAATGAATGGCTGTGTGTTGAGTTATTTTGAAGGGACAGCAAATTTGCACTGTTATACAAGCTGTACACCCACTACTTTACATTATAGCAAAGTGTCATTTCTTCAGTGCTGTCACATGAAAAGATATAATAAAATATTTACAAAAATGCGAGGGGTGTATTCACTTTTGTGAGATAAAAAAAAAAAATATATATATATATATATATATATATATATATATATATATATATATATATATATACACTGCTCAAAAAAATTAAAGGAACACATTTTAATCAGAGTATAGCATCAAGTTAATTAAACTCTTAGAATATTGATCTGGTCAAAGGGAGTTGTTAATCAGTTGCAGCTGCTTTGGTGTTAATGAAATTAACAACAGGGGGCATGCGCGGAACTCGGCGAGCCTGACATGTCTGGCTGAGCTCCGTACCGCCGAGTGTCAGTCCGCCGCCCGCATTGGTGACCAGCCGCATTCCTCCCCGAACGGACAGCACACACAGACGCCCGCAATCCTCCTCCATGCCGCCATGGTGTCGGGTGGCTCCAAATCCAAGTTAAAAAGCCGCAATATCCGGGATGTTCTTGTGAGAGCCTCTTCCAAGATGGCGCCGCCGTTCGTCTCCCGCGCCGGATCCAGCTCATCCAAGGCCCTCAGGCATAATTTACCTCACCCAGATGAAGGTGAGTCAGATACCGACCTCCCATTCACTCAAGGTGCAACTGCAGCCTATGCCACCCCACAATCTGACTTGATGCAGCATTTTGAACGCATCCTACACAAGACCCTGAAACAAACCTCAGATCAAATCACTGACAGGCTCACAAAGGAAATCAGGGAGCTGGGACAGAACACCTCAGACCTTGAAATAAGAGCTGATGAACTTGAAATCAATATTTCTAACCACACTGAAGAGCTAGAGACCCTTAGGGAGGAGAACCTGACCCTACAAGCCGAATTAGAGGACCAGGAGAACCGTACCAGATGCTCAAATATTAGAATCAAGGGGATCCCTGAAACTGTGGTGGATTTACAGTCCACTATTACTGCCCTCTTTCAAGAGCTCTCCCCCTCCATTCCTACTGAACGCCTAGAGATGGACCGCATACACAGGGCTCTGGCTCCCCGCAAACCTGAGGGTCCACCCAGGGATATTATTGCCAAACTTCACTATTACAAAACCAAAGAACAACTCCTACAGGCCGCAAGGCAAAAAGACGCCCTTCACTTCCAAGGCTACACATACCAGCTCTTTACTGACCTCTGCAAGGCCACTATTAACAAACGCAGGGCGTTCAAACCACTGTTGCAAATTCTCCAACAACATCGGATCATCTATTCCTGGGGCTTCCCCTTCTCTGTGCGTTTCACCTACCAGGGGCGCAAACACACTTGCAAGACCACCGAAGATCTCCAGCACCTCCTCCAGGATTTGCACCTGAATTCACCCCCTGCAACTCCTACCAGCCAACAACAACGCAGACGCTCTGCCTCACGCTCTCCTCAGAAATCCACCACCACCACGTCAGCCATCCCTAAACGGAGCCGGCTCGTCTCCCCCTTGCCGGCATTAGTTGACTCAATGGACTGAGTGCCCCATGCACAGTTGACCCTGCCTTCTCTGCTTCGCCTGACTTACACAGCTTATACTCTACTTACCGCCCGCCAACCTCAATTTACTGCCTCTTAGATTGAATTTGTTTTCCAGGCCAGTTCCACAGGCCCCCTGCAACTGACCGCGGATCCCTCAACTGACAGTGCAGCATTCCGGATCTCGACTTCTCCAACACGCAAAACCATCCTGGCAGCTACTATCCAATTTGGACGGTAACCTCGGTAACTTCCATTCTGCTGAGAGACTCTCTCTCTTTTATCAGACGGCCTCTTTTTGATGAACACGGAAAATATCCCCTACCTTTTTTTTTTAGTTTTTTGAGGTTGTTTCTACTAGCTGGCTCCTCTGTATTTTTTGGCATCTTGCCCTACGACACCAGTTGTATTGAACACTATCCCAGTCGCTCATCCTTCTGCTAACCAGTGTCTCTCCTGGTCACCAACATGTACTTTATCACCCTATCCCACCAACAGGCGGTTGTGTCGCCCGTCGGTTGCCACTGCTGCCCACCACTCACCCCCGGAAGCCTCCTTCTGGAGACTTCCTGGGGTGATACCCCTCCCTCAGCGTAGACGGTCACCCTCTGCGCTGACTAAATGTTTTTTGATCAGTTGCTTGTATCAATATTTCTGCTAAATCCAGTGTCTCCTTTTTTTCCCCCTTCTTCTTCCTCAACTGTGCCCTTTCTCTACCTTTTCTCCCTTCCCCCCCTCTTTCCTCCTACTCGCCGGGGGGTCCAGTTACTACACCTTTGCTACTTGACTTAGGCTTCCCTCCCTCAACTGCTCGATGGCCTCCTTGAACATATTGACTCTTAATGTACAGGGTCTTAATTCTCCACAAAAACGTTGCAAGGCCTTTCGCTCACTTGCCTCACTTGATGTGCATGCAACCTGCCTGCAGGAAACCCAATTTTCTGTCTCGCATACTCCTAAATACCTAACTACCTCGTATCCTCAATTTTTTGCAGCTTCTGCCAAAGTTAAGAAGAGGGGGGTTTTGATAGCTTTCCACAGGACAGCTCCATTCACACTCCATTTGTCCATTGCGGACCCTGAAGGTAGGTACCTTATCCTCATTGGCACCTTACTAGACACGGAGGTTACCCTACCTCCCTTCTATGCACCTAACACTAACCCCCAAGCCTTCCTCTCCCATTTTCTCCAAATCACTGAACAGCACAAGAAGGGCACGGTCATACTCTGTGGAGATTCCAATCAGGTCCTCTATCCTTTTTTAAGACAAATCCCCGGGTGCCCCTACACCATCCACAAGTCGACTCGCCTTCCAACAGTTACTCCACGCTCATTCTTTAGTCGACACGTGGCACGAACACAACCCATGCAAACCTCAATACACATTCTACTCCAATCCGCACAAGACCTCCTCGCGTATTGACCATATACTTACTCATACATGGTCTGATCATAACGCGGTAGTCTCCACCTTCGACTCCCTGATACTCAAACAGTGCTCCTTCTCCTGGTCTTTAAACAATACCCTTTTAACGCACCCTTCCCACAGGCTCGAAATAGCTACATCGATAAAAGACTATGTCACCCACAATGACACCACTGAAGTTACACCACTTACGCTTTGGGAAGCTCATAAGTCGGTAATCCGAGGCACCCTCATCAGCCTTGCCTCTCGCCGCAAGAAGGAACGCCGGCTCCTCTACCACACCCTAGACACGGCTTACACTCAGGCCCACGACCGCTTCCAAACACACCCCACCCCCGACAATAAACGTTCCCTAGATAAGGCCGCACTGGAACTGGATCTCTTCCTCACTGACTCTGCTGAAAAGCAACTGAGACGTTCTCATCACAGGTTCTACGTTAAAGCCAATAAACCTGACTCCTTTTTGGCCCTTTCCCTTCGAAATGCCAATGTTATCCGAAAACCAATACGCCTTAAAACCTCCTCCACAACCTACACTAGCAATCCAGTTAAAATCCTAGAGACGTTCCGTCGCCACCTCTCAAAGCTTTACTCTCCTCCTCAGCACCCGACCGACTCGCAAACCTCTGACTTTCTCCCGGACCTCAACTTACCCTCTTTATCTGCCTCACAATGTGATACTCTAGATGAACCCATCTCTGACCTTGAAATACACAGTGCAATCAAAACCCTCAAACTAAATAAGCGACCCGGCCCGAATGGGTTTACGGCCTCTTACTATAAATATTTCTCTGACCTCCTAACCCCTATGCTCTCCAAAGCTTACAATTCAATACTTAAGGGCCATTCCTTTGGTTCTGACTCCCTCAATGCTGCCATCTCAATGATCCCTAAACCACAGACTGACGACTCTTCCTGGGGCTAATTACCGCCCAATTTCCCTTCTTAATATTGATATTAAGGTCATGGCTAAAATTCTGGCGGCACGCCTCAACCCAATCGTAGGATCTCTGATGCACAGAGACCAAACTGGTTTCATCCCTTGCCAACAAGCTGGGGATAATGTGCGTAGGGCAATTCACCTAGCTCACCTGGCCCGCCGTCGTAAAGTCCCTGCATGCTTTGTCTCCTTTGACATTAAGAAAGCTTTTGATACCCTATCGTTTTCGTACCTGCAAACCATACTCCATAACTGGGGTTTTGGACCCCACTTCTTGTCCTGGATCTCTTCACTCTATTCTTCCCCATCAGCCTATGTCCGCTATGCAGGATTTAGATCTCCCACCTTCCCTATAGGCTGTGGCACCAGACAAGGTTGTCCCCTATCCCCCCTCCTCTTCGCCCTTGCAATCGAACCTCTGGCCCAGAAAATTTGTGCTAATCCTGATATTAAAGGTCTTGAAATTGGAGGACACCACCACAAATTGTGCTTATTTGCAGATGACATTCTCCTATTCCTTATGTCCCCATTAACCTCCACTCCTAACCTTCTTGCTATCCTGAATCAATTTGCTGCAATATCCCGACTAGTTGTCAACCCCCGAAAGTCCAAAGCATCTCCTTACCCCCTTTTCTTCTCTTGCAACTGCAATCAGTGCTCCCCTTTACCTGGGCTGCTCACCACATTCCTTACCTGGGAATTAAGCTCACGGCAGATCCGCTAGAGCTCTTTGCTGCCAATTACCCTCCCATGCTACGTCATCTCACTAAGCTCATGGAATCTTGGGCTCCTTTACCCATAGCCTGGTTGGGTGGCATCACAGTTGCCAAAATGGCCTTGTTGCCTAAAATACTCTATTTGTTTAGGGTCTTACCTATACCTGTCCCCTCATATTACCTCCGTCAACTCCAGCGCCGAACCTTTTCCTATGTCTGGGGTAAAACCAGACCCAGAGTGCCCCGCAGGGTACTTTATCTTCACAAACTACAAGGCGGATTGGGTCTTCCCCAATTTCCCAAATACTACCAAGCCGCACAGCTGGCTTAACTGCCCAAGTGGCATGCCACCCAGGAAATTCCCCTTTGGGTGACCCTTGAAACGGTTGAATGTGATCCCCTCTCTGTCGCCAACCTGCTATGGCTGACGCCAATAGACCGCCGCTCGATTACAAACCCCATCCTGTGCCCCTCCCTTCTTCTCTGGAACACGCTAAAGTTCAAATATAAGCTCCAATCACCTCATAACCCTTTACTGTCTTTTATGCATAACCCGTCGTTTCCTCCAGCCTGGGAATCCCCATCCTCATTTTATAGATGGGTGTCGGCCGGCCTAATTAGGGCCCACTCCCTTATCTTACTCAATGCCTTCAAACCTTTTCCAACACTCCAATACACACATAGACTCCCTAGCTCTGAAATCTTCCACTATCTGCAAATTAAACACTTCCTTGCCCAATGCATCTGCACTGACTCCACCTTGCCCACTCTGACCTCCTTTGAACATGTTTGCCTTCATGACCCACATACCCGTGGCCTAATCTCCTTGCTCTACTCCAGACTCTCGGACACCGCTAGCCGAACTCCCCCCGCATACACTGCTAAATGGGAACTTGATTTAGGGATCACGCTTGGCCTCGCAGATTGGTCACAAATCTGGCAGACGACGAAGGCTGCCTCACAAAATGTGGTAGCTTCAGAAACAAATTATAAAGTCTTAATGCGCTGGTACCTTGTACCTGCACGCATTGCAAAATTCTTACCTACGTATTCCTCCGTATGCTTTCGTGGTTGCTCGGATGCAGGTACGCACATCCACATCTGGTGGTGGTGCCCTAAAGTATAAAAGTTTTGGCAAGCAATTTTCCATATCCTTTCCACCCTCATGGAAGTGTCCATCCCCCCTGATCCATCCCTAGCTCTCTTGAACCTGAAGCCAGACAACATTTCCAAATTTCGACATAAGCTATTCTTGCAGGTCACAACAGCGGCCAAACAAACCATAGCAAAAGCTTGGAAAACACCTCACTTGCCCTTACAGGAAGTGAAACATAGAGTCACCAATGCGAGGATTCACGCCAAAATTGAAGCAGTCTTGACTGACAAGATAGAGAAATTTGATAGACTCTGGCACCCTTGGGTGACCCATTTCCTACCCCCCAATTTTGACAAATCCCTCTTGTTGCCTTGATCTGCCTCCAAGACCTGAGCAACTCATGACTTACCTTCCCCCACCCCCTCTTCTCTCTTACCCCACCCCCCCCTCTTTTCCCCCTCCTCTTACTCACCTTCCTCCCAACTTCTTTTCTTCTTTCTTCCTCTCCTTCCCCCCTCTCTCTTTTTCTGCAAAGACTTGCAGTTATACCAACAACGTTCCTGCCTAGGTTAGCCACTATTATTCAACCCACTGTTATATGGTATATGAGTTCTGTGTTTCCCTTCCCATTTACCGCTTGTAACTTCTTGTTCCAGCAGTCATGGACTATGCCCATGACGATTCTACCTTTCGCATACTTCCCCCCCTCTGGGATCTGAGTATCTCCTAACTGTTACCTCGTCACTCGATGATTGACCGTTGGCTATGCCTCCCCACCCAGGCAGAGCAAGTTCCCTTTACGGGGTGCCTGGGGGATTGGCCTCGCCGACTCTTCTCCATCCCCAGATCCCCCATTTAGCATTCACCTTTGTCACCACCTACCATGATTAACTTGAAGTTATGCTTGTTTCTTGCTCTCTGTTACCTAAATTTTTTGGTTGTATATCTACCGTTGTCCTCTGTATATCAAACGTTGTATCGTATTTGATCTCTCTAATAAAAATTTTGAAACAGAGAAATTAACAACAGGTGCACTACATGGGCAACAGAGAAACAACCTCCAAAACAGGAATGGTTTTACAGGTGGAGGCAACTGACATTTTTTTCCCTGCTCATCTTTTCTGTTTTTCACTAGTTTTGCATTTTACTTGGACCATTGCCACTACTGTTAGCATGAGGCGATACCTGGACCCTATAGAGGTTGCACAGACAGTCCAACTCCTCCAGGATGGCACATCAATATGTGCCATTGCCAGAAGGTTTGCTGTGTCGCCCAGCATTCTGAAGAGCATGGAGGAGATTCCAGGAGACTCTAGGAGAGCTGGACAGGGCAGTAGAAGGTCCTTAACCCATCAGCAGGACCGGTATCCGCTCTTTTGTGCAAGGAGGTACAGGATGTGTACTGCCAGAGCCCTACAAAATAACCTCCAGCAGGCCACTGATGTTAATGTCTCTGACCAATCAATCAGAAACCGACTTCATGAGGGTGGCCTGAGGGCTCAACGTCCTCTAGTGGGCCCTATGTCCTATGGAGCTCAATTGGCATTTGTTATCATACAACAGAATTGGTATTTCACAGATGGGAGCAAGTTCACCCTGAGCACATGTGACAGACATTGAAAGGGTCTGGAGAACCGGTGGTGTACGTTATGCTGCCTGTAACATCGTACTGCATGTCCGGTTTGGTGGTGGGTCAGTGATGGTCTGGAGAGGGACACACATACCTCTACAGACTAGACAATGTCCGACGCCACCAGGTTGTACCCAGTGGTGGGATTCAAAAATTTTAGTAACCAGTTCCGACTTTCCCAGCAGAATGACCAGCGTGCCCCCTTTCAATGCACAGTGACCAGCGTGCCCCCTTTCAATGCACAGTGACCAGCGTGCCCCCTTTTAATGCAGAGTAACCTGCGTGCCCCCTTTCAATGCACAGTGACCAGCGTGCCCCCTTTCAATGCACAATGACCAGCGTGCCCCCTTTCAATGCACAATGACCAGCGTGCCCCCTTTCAATGCACAGTGACCAGCGTGCCCCCTTTAAATGCACAGTGACCAGCATGCCCCCTTTAAATGCACAGTGACCAGCGTGCCCCCTTTAAATGCACAGTGACCAGCGTGCCCCCCTTTCAATGCACAGTGACTAGCATGCCCCCCTTTCAATGCACAGTGACCAGCATGCCCCCCTTTCAATGCACAGTGACCAGCGTGCCCCCTTTCAATGCAGAGAGACCAGCGTGCCCCCTTTCAATGCACAGTGACCAGCATGCCCCCCTTTAATGCAGAGAGACCAGCGTGCCCCCTTTCAATGCACAGTTACCAGCGCTGCGTGCCCCCCTTTCAATGCACAGTGACCAGCGTGCCTCCCTTTCAATGCAGAGAGACCAGCGTGCCCCTTTCAATGCACAGTGACCACAGCATTGCCCCCAATCATTGCAGAGTGCCACAGCATTGCCCCCAATCATTGCAGAGTGTCAGCCACAGCATTGCCCCCAATCATTGCAGAGTGCCAGCCACATCATTGCCCCCAATCATTGCAGAGTGCCCGCCACAGCATTGCCCCCAATCATTGCAGAGTGCCACAGCATTGCCCCCAATCATTGCAGAGTGCCAGCCACAGCATTGCCCCCAATCATTGCAGAGTTCCACAGCATTGCCCCCAATGATTGCAGAGTGCCAGCCACAGCATTGCCCCCAATGATTGCAGAGTGCCAGCCACAGCATTGCCCCTAATGATTGCAGAGTGCCAGCCACAGCATTGCCCCTAATGATTGCAGAGTGCCAGCCACAGCATTGACCCCAATGATTGCAGAGTGCCAGCCACAGCATTGCCCTCAATGATTGCTGAGTGCCAGCCACAGCATTGACCCCAATGATTGCAGAGTGCCAGCCACAGCATTGCCCCTAATGATTGCAGAGTGCCAGCCACAGCATTGCCCCCAATGATTGCAGAGTGCCAGCCACAGCATTGCCCCCAATGATTGCAGAGTGCCAGCCACAGCATTGCCCCCAATGCCCAATGATTGCAGAGTGCCAGCCACAGCATTGCCCCCAATGATTTCAGAGTGCAAGCCACAGCATTGCCCCCAATGATTGCAGAGTGCCAGCCACAGCATTGTCCCCAATGATTGCAGAGTGACAGCCACAGCATTTCCCCTAATGATTGCAGAGTGCCAGCCACAGCATTGCCCCCAATGATTGCAGAGTGCCAGCCACAGCATTGCCCCTAATGATTGCAGAGTGCCAGCCACAGCATTGCCCCTAATGATTGCAGAGTGCCAGCCACAGCATTGCCCCTAATGATTGCAGAGTGCCAGCCACAGCATTGCCCCCAATGATTGCAGAGTGCCAGCCACAGCATTGCCCCTAATGATTGTAGAGTGCAAGCCACAGCATTGTCCCCAATGATTTCAGAGTGCCAGCCACAGCATTGCCCCTAATGATTGCAGAGTGCCAGCCACAGCATTGCCCCTAATGATTGCAGAGTGCCAGCCACAGCATTGCCCCCAATCATTGCAGAGTGCCAGCCACAGCATTGCCCCCAATCATTGCAGAGTGCCAGCCATAGCATTGCCCTCAATGATTGCAAAGTGCCAGCCACAGCATTGCCCCCAATGATTGCAGAGTGCCAGCCACAGCATTACCCCCAATGATTGCAGAGTGCCAGCCACAGCATTGCCCCTAATGATTGCAGAGTGCCAGCCACAGCATTGCCCCTAATGATTGCAGAGTGCCAGCCACAGCATTGCCCCCAATGATTGCAGAGTGCCAGCCACAGCATTGCCCCCAATGATTGCAGAGTGCAAGCCACAGCATTGCCCCCAATGATTGCAGAGTGCCAGCCACAGCATTGCCCCCAATACCCAATGATTGCAGAGTGCCAGCCACAGCATTGCCCCCAATGATTTCAGAGTGCAAGCCACAGCATTGCCCCCAATGATTGCAGAGTGCCAGCCACAGCATTGCCCCCAATGATTGCAGAGTGACAGCCACAGCATTGCCCCTAATGATTGCAGAGTGCCAGCCACAGCATTGCCCCCAATGATTGCAGAGTGCCAGCCACAGCATTGCCCCTAATGATTGCAGAGTGCCAGCCACAGCATTGCCCCCAATCATTGCAGAGTGCCAGCCACAGCATTACCCCCAATCATTGCAGAGTGCCAGCCATAGCATTGACCTCAATGATTGCAGAGTGCCAGCCACAGCATTGCCCCCAATGATTGCAGAGTGCCAGCCACAGTATTGCCCCCAATGATTGCAGAGTGCCAGCCACAGCATTGCCCCTAATGATTGCAGAGTGCCAGCCACAGCATTGCCCCTAATGATTGCAGAGTGCCAGCCACAGCATTGCCCCTAATGATTGCAGAGTGCCAGCCACAGCATTGCCCCCAATGATTGCAGAGTGCAAGCCATAGCATTGCCCCCAATGATTGCAGAGTGCCAGCCACAGCATTGCCCCCAATACCCAATGATTGCAGAGTGCCAGCCACAGCATTGCCCCCAATGATTTCAGAGTGCAAGCCACAGCATTGCCCCCAATGATTGCAGAGTGCCAGCCACAGCATTGCCCCCAATGATTGCAGAGTGACAGCCACAGCATTGCCCCTAATGATTGCAGAGTGCCAGCCACAGCATTGCCCCCAATGATTGCAGAGTGCCAGCCACAGCATTGCCCCTAATGATTGCAGAGTGCCAGCCACAGCATTGCCCCTAATGATTGCAGAGTGCCAGCCACAGCATTGCCCCCAATGATTGCAGAGTGCCAGCCACAGCATTGCCCCTAATGATTGTAGAGTGCAAGCCACAGCATTGTCCCCAATGATTGTAGAGTGCAAGCCACAGCATTGTCCCCAATGATTTCAGAGTGCCAGCCACAGCATTGCCCCTAATGATTGCAGAGTGCCAGCCACAGCATTGCCCCTAATGATTGCAGAGTGCCAGCCACAGCATTGCCCCCAATCATTGCAGAGTGCCAACCACAGCATTGCCCCCAATGATTGCAGAGTGCCAGCCACAGCATTGCCCCCAATCACTGCAGAGTGCCAGCCACAGCATTGCCCCCAATCATTGCAGAGTGCCAGCCACAGCATTGCCCTCAATGATTGCAGAGTGCCAGCCACAGCATTGCCCCCAATGATTGCAGAGTGCCAGCCACAGCATTGCCCCCAATGATTGCAGAGTGCCAGCCACAGCATTGCCCCTAATGATTGCAGAGTGCCAGCCACAGCATTGCCCCTAATGATTGCAGAGTGCCAGCCACAGCATTGCCCCCAATGATTGCAGAGTGCCAGCCACAGCATTGTCCCCAATTGCAGAGTGCCAGCGATCCCCCCGCGAGACCCATGCACTTACCTCACGGACGGTCTTGCAGCTTCTCTTCAGTCCCCGGCTCCCCGCGTCTCCGAGTCCTCAGTCCTCCCACGGCGCCTCCTCCTTGTCCAATGGCACGGTGTTTGCCTTTCAGCCAAACAGGAAGCGGGAGGACCCGCTCCCTGATTGGCCAGGAGGAGGATCCGTGTGACAATAGCGAATTCTCATTCGCTATTGTCACAGAATGGGCGGGTCAGGGCGCACTGCTCCGCTCTGCGGCTGCACGGTCCGAGCGTGGGACATTCAATTGTACTGCGTGTCCTTAGACGCGCAGAGGGATTCAGCCGGTTGTGCGAACTTGCAGAAAGTTAGTAACCGGTTCTATGGAACCGGTGCGAACCGGCTGAATCCCACCACTGGTTGCACCTCAGTCTGTTGAGGAGCTCAGTGAAGCCCTGGTCTAGGTCTGGGAGGAAATACCCCAGGACATCATCTCATAAGGGAGCATGCCTCAACATTGTCAGGCATGCATACAAGCACCTGGGGGCCATACAAACTACTGAGTACCATTTTTTTTTTGTAAATCAATTTTTATTGAAAAGATAGGAAAGTAGTAACAATACATGCAAACACGGTAAACAGTGGTACATTCTTATATGAGTATGAACGATACCAACAAGTAATGATTATTGTAGAAATGCCGGTTGCATACACAATCAAAGAAATACAGTGCAAAGAGCACACTACGTGCACTCAATCAAAACCAAAACCAAACTTGAAATAGGGATTGGCGCAGAATGTTGTGGAAGACGAGCTCCCACCCCCATTGGGTACACACTGTGGGAGCACCGTCTCCATTCTCTTATTTTCTCAGACACAGGGTCGCCACTACCTGTGTATGACTCCCTACCACAATTGCTGTGGAAGTGCCAACATCTTGTAGTTACCAAGAATGACCAAACAAACTATGAACATGGTATGGGGTAAAAGGAGGGAAGGGGCAGAGGGGGGAGGGGAATGTGCCACCAGTGCTATGAACATACAACTGATAAAAGTATGCTAGCGTGTCATATCATGAGAGGAGATTACACAATTAGTCAGGAGGTTGATCAGTCCAAGATTTCCACTGTTTCTTGAAAACATCTGCCTTCCTAAGTTTGAAGGCGAGCATTTTTTCCATTTCATATTGGAGGGTTACTCTATTCTTAATCTCTGCTAGGCATGGAGGGCTAGTAGTCCTCCATTTGGCTGCTATAGCTATTCTAGCAGCAAACAATATATGCGCCAATACCTTCCTGGGACCCGGGGGGAAGGAATCCAAACCAAGCCCCAGCAAGGCCAGCTCAGGTGTAGGGTTACAAGCCATTCCCAACAATTGGGAAGCCCACTTGAAAACTACCTTCCACATGGGTTGAACCACCGGACAGCTCCAGAATATATGTAATATATTACCTTGCATTTGACAATCCCGCCAGCAGAGGGAGGAGAGCTTCTTATCCATAGCGTGGAGTCTAGCTGGGGTCATGTAGTAACGATGAAACAGTTTCTGGGAGTTGTCCCAGTGGTCCACACATGCCGAAGACGAGCGGCTGTACTGGAATGCCCTCACCCACTGAGAAATATGGAAGGATTGGCCCAACTCTGTTTCCCATTTTAGAATGGTAGAGGTTTTGCTTAAAGGGGGTTGGAAATTAAAATATCTATAGCAAAGTGAGATACCCTTAATATTGGAACGGGATTTAGCAATAAGGAATTCCCAAAGTCTTTTAGGTATAAGGTTAGTTTTTGAGGTGTGGACCTTATTGTATGCTGAGATCTGGAACTTCGTTAACATGTCGAGGGCCGATTGGGGTTGGATTAAATGCTCGGAGAAGTGAAAACCCCTCCTTCTCCATTGCAGAGTCGAAACTCCCGGGACGAGCAGGTCATACGCCGCTAGGGGGGTACTGAGTTGAACACATTCTTCGTCACAGAAGTTTAGACCAAGCAGATGGGTCCACGCCTGTAAAGTAGCTTGGATGGTAGGGTAAGAAGAAAGACTAATTTTATGCAGGAGGCTAGCTGCAACAGTTAGAGCATGTAGGTTTTTACCTGGTGAAACCTGTCTTTCAATCTGATTCCATAGGTTATCCTCTTGGTGTACAAACCAATAGCGGGCTTGTGCCAATACTGCTGCTCTATAATACGCTTGTGCATTGGGGAGACCAACTCCCCCTAGTTTGTGGTGTTTGTAAAGAGTGGTCAAGGCTATCCTAGGTGGTCTCCCATCCCAAATGAATTTCCGTAGCAGTGACGCTAGTTTATCGAAAAATAATTGGGGGATGGGGATGGGAAGTGTCCTAAAAAAATAAAGTAATTTCGGAAGTACCTGCATTCTGTAAGCAGCGATTCTGCCCAGCCAGGAGAGATGGACCTTCCTGATTTGGGAGAATTCGTCCGCAATGCTATTCAATAATGGCAGGAAGTTATAATCATACAATTTAGCTACCGGAGAGGTAAGTTGGACACCCAAATATGTTATTGAAGGAGCCTCCCAATTACATGGGAACACAGATTTAAGATCGGAAATGTCAGCAGACGGGATGGAGATCGGAAGAGCATAGCATTTGGTAGTGTTAATCTTATAATATGAAATTTGACCAAATAGTCGAACAATAGATTGTAGGGCAGGTAAAGATACACTGGGGTCAGTCAGGGTCAAAATAATATCGTCGGCAAACAGTCCCAATTTGTGTTCAGTACGTCCCACTTTTATACCTTTGATGGTGGAATTGGACCTAATAGCTTCTGCCAACGGTTCTATGGCTAAAGAAAATACAATTGGAGAAAGGGGGCAACCCTGCCTCGTGCCATTTGTCAGGGTGAATGCATCTGACAGGATACCATCTGTGAGGACTCTTGCCGAAGGTGTAGTATAAAGGGCCATAATAGCCGAATGAATAAATCCACAAAACCCAAACTTAATGAGAGTTTTGGACAAATAGCCCCAATGGACCCTATCAAAGGCCTTTTCGGCGTCCAGCGCCAAAAAGACCGTTGGAGTAGGGTGTTCTTCAACAAACTTTAAAAGATTAATCATACGACGGGTACCATCTGTAGCTTGCCTGCCCTTCACAAAACCTACTTGATCCAGACCCAGCAGATACGGCGTGCACAGTAATAGTCTGTTAGCTATCACCTTCGCATAGATCTTCAGGTCCACATTTAACAGTGATATGGGCCTGAAGTTGAGGGGGGAGTCCGTCGTCTTCCCCGGCTTGGGGATGGTAACTACCGTGGCTTGGAGCATTTCCGGAGGGAATCTACCAGTTGTACAGGCTGAGTTAAAAAGCGGGACAAGATGGGGGATAATTGTGGGGGCCATCAATTTGTAGTATTCTACGGAAAAACCGTCTGTGCCTGGGGATTTGTGAAGTGGAAGGGAATCAATTACGGTTTGAATTTCGTCTTGGGAGAAGGGTTTGTTCAGTGTTTCCAGGGAGGCTTCATCTAATTTTGGTAGAGAGAGTGAGGATAAAAACTTGTCAATGTCAAGGGCCTTGGGGTCATGAGTGTTGGGGTCGTCTTTGAGATTGTACAACGAACTGTAGTAGTCCCTAAAGACGTTGGCTACATCCTTAGGGTTCGTAAACACTGTGCCTGAGCTATGGTGCTTAATCATGGGAATATGAGATTTAACCCTTTTTTTCTTAAGTTGGGAAGCTAGAAGTTTACTCGCTTTATTACTCTGAGAGTACCAGGTCATTTTTAATCTTTTAAAAAATACATCATGGTCACGAAGCAGGGTAGTCCGAAGGTCATTTCTTAGGTCATTAAGTTCCTTCACAACATTAGGAGAGCTAACTTTACTCGTTTTGTGGATTCGTTCCAAACCTGCAATTTTAGACTGTAAATCAGTTATGTGTGCCGCTCTTTTCTTCCGATCCCTAGCCGTCTGCTGAATAAGGAGACCCCTGGCAACCGCTTTATGGGCGCACCATACCACTTCAGGGGAGGTTGTACCATTAGCATTAATGCAAAAATATTCATCAACCTTAGCCTTGAGCTCCACACTGTATTCCGGATGGGCTAACACAAAAGTGTCATTCCGCCAGATAGGAGCGTGGTGTCTGCTAGAGCCATCCATTATATCTATAGTGATTGGAGCATGGTCCGACCATGTGATAGAATGGATGTCTGCCCGGACAACGCTTTGTAGGAGATACTTATCAGTCAAAAAAAAATCAATTCTAGAATAGCTGCTATGGACAGATGAAAAAAAAGAGTAATCTCTTTCAGTGGTTCGAAGACACCGCCACGGATCAAACAATGCCTCCTCTATACAAAGGGAGCCTAAACTTGGCCTGCGTCTCCGCCCCACTGATGAGCAATCCAAGTCCGCATTCATAACAACATTAAAATCACCGCCCAACAACAAGCGTCCCTTGGCCTGTTTTTTTACCCAAAGGAATGTTTTCCGCAGGAATCTCATAGGATGCCTGTTGGGGGCATATATGTTTACAATGGTATACACAACGTCATTAAGTTCCACTATTAGCAGGAGGGTCCTGCCATGGGAGTCTTCCGCTCTGTGCAGCAGTTTGAAGGTCAGAGTATCTCTGAAAGCTACCAGTACCCCGTTCTTCTTGGAAGAGTCATTGGCCGTGAAAACGTGCGGGAATCTAGGGTGTGAGCATTTAGGTGCTTTGTTACCTGCAAAATGAGTTTCCTGGATGCAGAGAATGTCACTTCGGTGCTGCAGCGCCGTTTTCCATAGGCTCCTCCGCTTGTAAGGACTGTTCAGACCCCTGGCATTAAGGGACATCACTCTAATGACCATCGCGGTGCGAGAAAGCGCAGGTGTAGCTCCTGGTGGCAGAGAAGGAAAAGAGGAAGGGGAAGAAAACCAAACAAAGAGGGACAGCACAAATCATCCAGAACCAGAAATCTCTGGTATGCTTGAAGAAGATCCGTATGATCCTGAGTACATGGTAAAATGCACAGAAAGTCAGAAAAAACAAGATAGGCGGGTAGGTAAAACAAAAATGTGCAAAAAGGGTGCAGGCAATCCCGCACAAAAACATCGGGGGAAACAAAGTCAGGTGAACCGCACAACGGGTGGGCTGGGTTCCGATCGGGTCATATGGGTGACCTTATAAGCATTCCAGTAGTGCATACATATAACTCACGTGGCTGCATCATGGGGCTTGGTGGTACGCCGTGTTTGATCCTGATGTGAAGCAGTGCCTCTGACGTCATCATGCGGGAGATAACCCCATTGCCGTAGTAGCTCTAGTCCCTTGGCCAGTGAGGAGATGGTGTGGGACGAGTTATTTACTGTGACAGTAATTTTTGCAGGAAAACCCCATTTATACAGGATTTTGTGGTTCCTGAGGATTTTGGTAATTGGGACCAAGTTGTGTCTAGCTGAGAGAGTGGCTTGAGACAGATCCGTAAACAAGGAGATTCCAGCATATGGATCTGGGAGCGCAGGGTTTTGTCTTGAGAAGCGCATCAACTGATCCTTCACATGGAAGAAATGTATACGTGCTATAACGTCCCTGGGGACTGACTCAGGGATATGAGACGGCTTCGGCAGCCTGTGAGCCCTGTCGATAAGGAGATCTGCAGGGGTGAGCGTGGGCAGGGCAGCATGCATAAGCTGTTGAAGAAAAGAGGAGAGCTCCACTGGCTTCACAGATTCCGGAATCCCCCGGAACTTAATGTTATTCCTCCGCGCTCTGTCCTCCAGATCTGCCACTTTTAGCTTAAGGTGCTTAAGCTCTTCCTCTAATTCAAAGTGAGCATCTACCAGCTCGTTATGCGCCCCTGTGAATTCACTCAGTTTGTTCTCAGTGTAGTCCACCCTGTCTCCCAGCGAGGCTAGTTCTTTCTTAGTGTTTCTCATGAAAGCAGCCGTATCCTGCTGTAAAGCCCCCCTCAGTGTCCTCATCATGTCCTTCATTGCAGTATCTGTAATAGCTTGACCAGTTGTGGGGTAATCATCTAGCTTCTGGCCGTATGAAACTGCCTGCTCCATGGAATCCCCCTCCTCCATGTCCTGGCCACCCAGCTCCGTGTCCTCACATTCCCCTGTCAGCCTTCTCTTTTGTTTAATGGGGCTAGAGAATGGGGAGGTTCTCTGTGCGGTCTGATCTGCAGGAGACTCACCGGGGTCCAGGAGAGGAGTTCTGGCGTGGCTCGATCCTCCACAGCGCAAGGCAGGAGAGCGGGACCTCGCACGGGCGCCATCTTGGCTGACTCGGCTCGGCACAGGGCAGAAGAACTCTGATAGTTTTTTGGGCTTGTCCCGCTGTTTTCTTTTTCCCACCGCAGCCATTTCGTGTCCTGGCAGCTTTAGGAGTTGACCCGATCGGGTGGTATAGCTGGGTGATCGCTTGGGAAGGCTTACTGTGACCCGTTGTGGCAGAGCGGCGTGATCAGTCGTCCATCCGCTCCGGCTGCCGGCTCCGCCCCCCCTACTGAGTACCATTTTGAGTTGCTGCAATGAAATTTCAGCAAAATGGACTAGCCTGCTGCATAATTATTCACTTAGATTTTTGAGCCGTCTTTGAATTCAGCCCTCTGTAGGTTGATTATTTTCATTTCCATCAAACAATGTGGCACCCTTTCGCTCCTAACACATTACCCAGTCCATATCAGAATAGATATCGAGCATGAGATTTTTCCCCATTGAGATCTGATGTGTTTTTAACCACTTCCGGACCGCCCACTATATTCTATACGTCAGTACTTTGACATTAAAAGCCAGGGTTATGGTAGCAGATAGCTGCCATAACCATGGTATTTTTTTAACTGCTTACTACCCGCCCGCCGGGAGCGGTGTACCTATTATCCTGGGATGCCGTCATATGACGGCGCACCAGAACAGCCACTCTCACGTGCCCCTGGGCTAGGACACGGCGGGATCCCGATCTCGGTAAAGAGTCAATGATATGACTCTTTACACATGTGATTGGCTGTGTCCAATCACAGCTGGTCACATGTAAATGAGGAAGTGCCGTTATTCGGCTCTCCTCGGCTCACGCTGTCAGTGTGTGAGCCGAGGAGAGCCGATCAGCGGCTCCTCCTCATAGGGGACACAGATAAATGTAATCAGGGCCCTGATCACCAGTGCCCTGATTACACAAGAGGGAAATAAAATGCCCTAACTGCCCACCATCAGTGCCTGCCATCAGTGCCCCCCATCAGTGCCCACAATCAGTGCCCATAGTGCTGCCAGTCAGTGCCCATCAGTGCCTGCTCATCTAGGCACTGATGGGCACTGACTGGCAGCACTATGGGCACTGAGTGTGGGCACTGATGGTGCTGCCTATCAGTGCTCATCAGTGCCGCCCATCAGTGCTCATCAGTGCCACCCGTCAGTGTCCATCAGTGCCACCCATCAGTGTCCATCAGTGCCGCCTCTCAGTGCCCATCAGTACCACCCGTCAGTGCCCAGAAGTGCCACCTCTCAGTGCTCATCAGTGCCGCCTATCAGTGCTCATCAGTGCCGCCTATCAGTGCCACCTCATCAGCGCACATCAGTGAAGGAGAAAAATGTATTTATTTTCAAAATTTCATAATAGTACCTCCTCATCAGTGCCACCTCATCAGTGCCCATAAGTGCCACCTCATCAGTGCCCATAAGTGTCACCTCATCAGTGCCCATCAGTGCAGCCTATCAGTGCCCATCAGTGCCGCCTCATCAGCGCACATCAGTGAAGGAGAAAAATTTATTTATTTTCAAAATTTACTCACAGAAATAAGAAAAACTTTTTTTTCAAAATTTTCTGACTTTTTTCTTTTTTTTGTAAGAAATAAAAAACCCAGAGGTGATTAAATACCACCAAAAGAAAGCTCTATTTGTGTGAAAAAAATGATAAAAATTTCATATGTGTACAGTGTAACATGACCGCGCAATTGTCATTCAAAGTGTGAGAGCGCTGAAAGTTGAAAATTGGCCTGGGCAGGAAGGGGGTGAAAGTGCACTGTAGGCAAGTGGTTAAACAGCGGGTGGTCCACTTTAACATAAAGGTGGTCCCAGCGGGGATCACCTTTATGGACGGCAGGAGAGGTGGCTTCTGGTCGTTTTCCACTCTTACCTGATCCGTCGGTAGCAGGGAAAGGCAGGAAGTTTAGTGAGGGCAAGATGGCCCCCACTCGACTCTATGGCCTTGGAGGACCAGAGCGACACCATACGTCCCCTCCTCCCAATGGCCTTAAAGGGCCCATTTTTTTTTCATCTTAAAAAAAAAAAAGACTTTTTTTTTTTGTTTTGCTTTTTAGTGTAGATATGAGATCTGAGGCCCTTTTGACCCCCAGGTCTCACATTAAAGAGGTCCTGTCCTGCTTCTTTCCTATTACAAGGGATGTTTACATTCCTTGTAATAAGAATAAAAGTGATCGATTTTTTTTTTAAAGGACAGTATAAAAATAAAAAATAAAATATAAAATAAATAGGAAAAAAAATTTAAGTGCCCTGTCCCTGTTAGCTCGCGCACAGAAGCGAATGCATACGCAAGTCACGCCCACATATGTAAACAGTGTTCAAACCACACATGTGAGGTATCGCCTCGAATGTTAGAGTGAGAGCAATAATTCTAGCCCTAGACCTCCTCTGTTACTCTAAACTGGTAACCTGTAAAAAACTTGCCTATGGAGATTTTTCAGTACCAATGTTTGTCGCCATTCCACGAGCGTGCACAATTTTGAAGCATGACATGTTGGGTATCTATTTACTCGGCGTAACATTATCTTTCACATTATAGAAAAAAATTGGGCTGACTTTCCTGTTTTCTTATTTAATGTATGTTTTTCCCCCAAAAAATGTGTTTGCAAGACCGCCGCGCATATACAGTATGATAAAAAAATATTGCAACGATCTCCATTTTATTCTATAGGGTCTCTGCTATATATATATATATATATAATGCTTGAGGGTTCTAAGTGATTCTCTAGCAAAAATAAAAACTGATTTTAACCCGTAAACAAGTGTCAGAAAAAGGCCTGGTCCTTAAGTGGTTAAAGATATATATATATCATAGTTGCCAACATTTAAAAAAAATTTCCAGGGACACTTTACAGCACAGCTATCAATTACTTACCACACCCACTTCCCTGAAGCTCCGCCCACTCTGCATAATTAATCTCGCCTACTTATCATCAAATTATAGAGTCTACTCAATATAGAGAGAATTACAGGAGATTAAAAAGGGAATTTCAAATTTAAGGCCAAAGTAGCAGAGTTGGAATAATTCTCCCATTCAGCTACACTACTTCTGTGTAACATTTATGGGCAGCCCGGTTAACGGCGCTTCCAGGGACAATATAAATTACCTGGGACAGGCTCCTATTTCTAAGGACAATATAAATTACCTGGAACAGGCTACTATTTCCAGGGACATTATAAATTACCTGGGACAGCCTCCTATTTCCAGGGACAATATAAATTACCTGGGACAGGCTCCTATTTCCAGGGACAATATAAATTACCTGGGACAGGCTCCTATTTCTAGGGACAATATAAATTACCTGGGACAGGCTCCTATTTCCAGGGACAATATAAATTACCTGGGACAGGCTACTATTTCTAGGGACAATATAAATTACATGGGACAGGCTCCTATTTCCAGGGACAATATAAATTACCTGGGACAGGCTCCTATTTCCAGGGACAATATAAATTACCTGGGACAGGCTACTATTTCTAGGGACAATATAAATTAACTGGGACAGGCTCCTATTTCCAGGGACAATATAAATTACCTGGGACAGGCTCCTATTTCCAGGGACAATATAAATTACCTGGGACAGGCTCCTATTTCTAGGGACAATATAAATTACCTGGGACAGGCTCCTATTTCCAGGGACTGTCCCTGGAAAAAAGGGACAGTTGGCAAGTATGATATATATATATATATACACACACACACATATATATATATATATATATATATACACACACACACACACACACACATATATATATATATATATATACACACACACACATATATATATATATATACACACACACACACACACATATATATATATATATATATATATACACACACACACACACACACACACACACACATATATATATATATATATATATACACACACACATATACATATATTTGTGGTCAGGGAACGGAGCCAAGATGGAGAACATGACATATTTAACATAACATATTTAACATAACCTACGGTTGTAGCGTGCAGAAACCGTTGTTCGGGCAGGCCTGTAAAATAAAGAGGGCCCGCCAAGAAGGAAGAAAGAAAAAGGGAATGTTGTAGAAAGGGGCAGAGGTGGGTGGGATGACGAACCCTGCAGCAGCCCAGAAGAGGCGGGGGGCCTGACCTTAAATAGGAGGCTCCTCCCCCTCCCACAACTCCAGGCTCCGCCTGGCCATTTGTGGTCAGGGAACGGAGCCAAGATGGAGAACATGACATATTTAACATAACATATTTAACATAACCTACGGTTGTAGCGTGCCGAAACCGTTGTTCGGGCAGGCCTGTAAAATAAAGAGGGCAAAAGAGAGAGCGTGTAAGTAACCTTGAATATAAGTGCATCGTATGCAAGTGCGTCGTATCCCAAGGGAAAGGAGACGCAACGGAAGGTTATACGGCTAAACTCTGAACGTCTGAGCTTGCTGTCTGCTTGGGGTATGTAACAGCTGTAAGCAGACAATTTCTACCGTCCCAGCCTCTTGATGAAGTGCACTGGAATGCTGAAGGCCACCAATGCTGCCCCTAAGCAGAAAAGAATGACTGGTGAAGGCGAGGTCGCACCCCCACATGCCCTGTGCGGTTCTCAAGCACTTAATGAGCCTGGGCATGGCGAGAGGCCTGCAGTGAAGGCTCAGCAGGGGAGCGACCCTGACCTACCCTGGCAAAACCTGGATAAGGATGGCCCAGCAACTGGACAGAGCACCAATCATGGTGAGAGGGACATCATGAAATGTTGACTGGTGGCCCCAGCTTGAGTGGTCTTGGACTGTAGAAGTGTCAGGACAAAAAATGATCGTTCATCTAGACTACGCCTGCCCTCCGTGACATGAGGTGGTACCGAGCACGTTCCTCCCGGTGAACTCGTTTGGTTGCAGGAACACGTGGAAGGGTGGATGAATGACTGTCTTGATGGTAACGTTGGTCCCTGCCTTGAACAGTCTAGTGACCGCCACGTTGGATAAAGCCCGGAACCTGCTGCCGTCGATAGATTGACGAAACGTGGGCTTGCGGCCTTCCGAAGGTGGGTGGTAATGAGAACAGCTAAACCAGGATGAGTTCCTGGAACGGTGGTAGAACGTTCTGGACTCCCTCTGCCGTGGAATGTGCCTGGAAGAAGACCTATAAATTGGAACGAGAATGGCCAGCAGCCGCTGTGTTGAAAATGCCTGGCACGTGTTCCCAGCCAAGTGGAAGTGCAAGGTGGAGGCCAGCCAAGAGGACCTCCTGACACGACTCATGAAGGTGAGGGAGGAGAACCACCCCTCTTTAAAGGTAACGCCTGTGGTCATATTGTCGGTGAAGCACTTACGGTTGGCCCGACCAAAAGGCACCCCCCCTTTCCCCTGGCAGCTGCCACAATGGGGGAAAACTCAAAAGGGGGCCCGAAGTGGAGTTGAAAGATGGCAGTTTTGAGGTTACTGGCGGTCAACTACCCCTGAGCCACCTGTTGCCCCAGAAAACCGCGAACCCGGCATGGCCCGCCGCGTCAGTCCATGGACACTGGAGAGTGGTCTGTGAATGGTGGAATGAACAAGTATATGCCACTCCAGTGGGGTGGAAAAAAAGGGGGGGGGCACCATTGGCGCAGGCCGGTGGAGCGAGCCCGGCGAAGTAGCGGCAGAACAACCCCAGTCTGCCCAGGTGTTGAAACTGGGCGAACGCGACCGCCTTGGCCGAAAACTATGGTAATCGTGGAAAGCCGGGCCCCCATACTAGTGCCTCAAATCAACCACCTTGTACAAATACGAATGCAAATTCCTCCCTAAGGCTTGAGAAAAGAAATGTCCCTGTATGGTCCAAGAGCCAACACAAACTCGGGGATGGACCATTCCTTGTCCAACCTGGGGTCAATGGCCTTGATTACCATGGAGAGGTCACTGCGGTTACAGGTCTAACTTCCTATGACGTCCTGGGGTGCAAGCAACAGGGTCATGGGATTAACGTCCCTGCCCTCCAGGATGTCTTACTCGACGCTGAGAGGGACCATGTGAGTTGGTGAGATGATGTGAGCCAAGGAGGCCGGGGAGGCAAGAGTGCCTGCGACGACACGCTGGGAGACAGCAAGCGCGACAACCTGGGAGGGAAACCCAAGGATGCCAAGGGAGCGGGAGCCAGAGTTTCTAATTACTCTATCCTTGATTGAGCAAATGATGATGGACGACGAGATGGATGCCGAGGTGGATGCCATGCCGTGTGATGTGCACAATACCCTGTCCGGGGCTGAGGCATCGCGCACATTGCCCCGCGAGCCGGACCCAAACTGCGGAGCTGGACTGGTCGTCAATATCCTTAAAGGTACAGCCTTCCCGGCGGTGGCCGGAAACGGACTTCTTCTCCCATCTCAATTTGGCGGCGATCTTTGGGAAGGACCGTGACCTTGACGGGTTAGGGCTCGTCAAGACTTGGGGAGGAACTATCCACTATGTCTGAGTACATGAGATCCTGGAAAACATGAAGGAAAAAGGTCATGGGACATAAGCAAACGAAAATGTTTCATTGGCGGGCGTGACCCCCCCCCATGTTTTTTTTTTTTTCCGGAGGACCGGTACTAGAGAGTGGGACATGAGGCCCTGACTAACCCACCACAGGTAGAGGCTATGTCTATGAGTTGGCCCTGAGCTGTGCCAAGTAATGAAATGGCGGGGTGTAGGCCTCTGGAAGGTGACGCCCTCTCTACACTAGCGGGGTAACCGAGACGCTAGCTATGATTTGGGCCGATGGGCGTAGTACCTCCGCGTGAGGATGGGTGTTGGTCTCGGGCTAGCTGTGAAAGTGACCTGCCTAACTACCCCCCCCCCCCCCCCCCAAGCCAGGTGATTGTGGAAGGAGTATGACCAAGTGAGACAGCATGCCTGTGATAAACTGTGAGGGGTCTGAAAGGCTTGGCTGAACGTCCGATGATGTTCGTGCGTGCCGCCTGTATGGGTGAACGAGTGGTTGGCGCCTTGAAGTGAGATGACATGAGTGCCTGACTCAACCACTGATATGACCTGTGGACGCCAACCCTGAGCGTGTCGAGCGGAACTGTGCGTGAGAGCCCACCAAAACCTACGACTGAGGGAAGGACAGGGAGATGGACAGCCCCCCCTGAAAGTACGTATTTTCTCCAGGATATGAACCAGATATGTGGTTGAAGCGTGTCCTGCGTGTGTCAAGGCCCCAGGCGATGGCCGGAGGCCCGATGAGGGGCTGAGATCTTGGTCCCCTGCTGAGGTAAGTGACAGGCTTCTGTGGCCGATCCACCCCTGGGAGGGGGGGGGGGCGAACATGGCCAGATTTACCCTACTGATGACCTCTGTGTAACAAGGAATGTGTTACTTTTGGTGCCGCAAATCTTCAAAGATGTATTGCCATTTTATGAACCCAGAAAAGCTCACAGGATTGCCAGCTCTACTCCCATGATTCTTCCACCTGCTGTCAGCACTGAGCCCGGTATCAGCCCCCCCCCCCGCCAGGACGTGAAACAAAGATTGTGGCTGGAGCGTGTCCTGCGTGTCAAGGCATAAAGAAAGGGATGTAGTCCAAAGATGAGACTATAATCCTTCCACTTGTAAATCTCTGGTCCGACCACATCTGGAGTATTTTGTCCGGTTCTGGTCGCCAGTCCTCAGGAGAGATGTGTTGGAGCTGGAGAGAATCCAGAGAAGGGCAACCAACCTAAATAGGGGATTGGAGGACCTTGAATATGAAGAGCATCTGCAATCGCTTGATTTATTCTCCCTGGAGAAGAGACGCCTGAGAGGGGACATGATAGCAATTTATAAATATCTCAATGGTGATCTCGGCAGAGAGGGAAGAAAAAAAAACTATTCAGTCGAAGGGATTGCATGAGGACTCGAGGCCACACAATGCGATTAGAGGAGAAGCGTTTTAACCTCAGGCAACGTGGGGGGGTTCTTTACTGTTGGAGCTACAAGATTGTGGAATTCTCTACCACAAGAGGTGGTTTCTGCGGGAAGTATGGTGGCTTTCAAAAGAATCTTGGACGTGCATCTCAAGGATTAGAACATTCAGGGGTATGAGAGATGATTACGGCCACACACACCTACACAGGTTGAACCGGATGGACGATTGTCTTTACTCAACCTCAACTACCATGTGACTATGTGAGGCCCCCTCGGGCGACAGGCAAGAATCCAGACGAGGATGCAGGAGCGAAAGGAGAGAGTTGGACTAGGCCCACCCCCCCCCCCCCCCTGAAAGTACGTATTCACCAGGATGTGGACCAGGAATGAGGTCGGAGCATGTCCTGCGTGTCAAGGCCCCTCGGGCGACAGGCAAGAATCCAGATGAGGATATGGGAGCGTGAAGGCCTTGGCATGACTGTGCCGCCACTAGTAAGGTATGAATGTGAATGCAACTGGAACCGAGGGAATGTGGTTCCTGTAGGAAAGATCAATTAATGAGACCCATCAACAAAAAGACAAAATTGGCCGTATTAAAACACATGTAAAGCAACAAACGGTAACTCCCACTGACCTGCAACGAGAGGCAGGTAGGTAGACCCGAGTAGGCTAGTGCAGCCGGGTAGATAAAGAGATATTAGCTCAGGGCCAAGCCTGACGACAATCTACGTTGAAAAAGTCCTCCGTCCCTGGAAGTAACCTGGGAGAACGAGGACGCTTGTGGGGAAACAACTGAAATGGGGGGGGGGGCTGCCGTCACTTGTGACAACGTGACCCCACTGCACCTGAATATGTGTGCATGGGAAAGCTTCCAGAGGACATTTGAAGGCTGGGGCCCTTCAGACGGATGGCCGAGCAGATGACTGTACCTGACAGGCACTGAATGGAGGATGGATGGATGGGACCAGAGAGCGACCCCCCCCCCCCCCCGCTGCTGCCCGAACGTGTGGAGACCGAGCGGTCCGCCCTGCGGGAGTGAAGGGAGCAAGAGGATGTATGCCTGGTGGTGATGGAACGGATCAGGGGAGACCGAACCGCAGCCTCCCCTGGTACTTGCAGTTTGCCGGGTGCCTGCTGGCCGACCCGGAAGCATCCTTCTGGTGGTGTTGCAGAGCGGGACTAAAATGACGGATGGCCGAGCGGGGACCCAGGGATGACGTCATCCCCTGGTGCCGCCTGTCACAAGAGGGAGCTTGTGGACCGTCTCTTGGCGGGTGCAGCGAGCACCAACCAGAGGAGAAATGGGGGATGCGACGGGGGAGGATGGCAGGCGGCAGGTAGTGAGAAGATGAAAGGGGGGAGACTGAGCCACAGCCTCCCCCCATGTACCTAGATGCCGGGTGCCTGCTGACCGACCCGGAAGCGTCCTCCTGGTGCTCTTGCTGAGGGAGAGCCAGTGTTCCGTGAGAATTACCTACCCGTGAGAAAAACCTACCCTCGTCACTTCCGGTTCACAGCAGTCTGTGTAACGCGAGCAGTTACATTAAAACAGCTGTGCTGCACCATGAGTCATCTCCGCTCCTGTCCCGGTCACTTCCCTGCTCTCGGCTACTAAATATAAAAGCGGCGGCGGCTGTATGAAAAGATAAATCACGGAGCCGCCAGCCGCTTTTATATTTACTAGCCAAGATCAGGGAAGTGACCGGGACAGGAGCGGAGATGACTCATAGTGCAGCACAGCTATTTTTTGTCACCGCTGCGTCGGTAGGTTTTTTTAACGGACACCGAGATCGTTTCAGACTAGTGCGCATGCGCACTAGTCTGATCCTCAGCTCTTCCATTAGGTATCCGGGGCTGTGAGCATGCGCACTGCTGCGCTGCTCAGCTGTTCCTGGCCGGAAGTGACGAGGGGTAGGTTTTTCTCACGGGGTAGGTAATTCTCACGTTACACCGGGTATAGGATGCCTGCCAATGGGCGTGACAGGAATGAAATGACGAACCCTGCAGCAGCCCAGAAGAGGCGGGGGGCCTGACCTTAAATAGGCGGCTCCTCCCCCTCCCACAACTCCAGGCTCCACCTGGCCATATATACACACACACATAGATATATATATATATATATATATATATATATATATATATATATATATACACACACACATATATATATATACACACACACACACATATATATATATATACACACACACATATATATATATATATATATATATATACATATAATATTTATATATAGATATATTTATATGATAGCTAACAGCTAATAAGTGAATAGCTTTTTTTTCCTGAGGAGTTATACGAATTGCATATAAATGAGAGCACATAGGTGCACAAAACTATTCACCACATCACGAGTTAAACTTTTAGCTCAGTCACGTGCCTCCTCCAAACAAGTCAGGTGACGATAAAGAACCTATTAGAGTGCAGCTAGTACAAGTCATTTGAGCTAGCTGGAAAAGGTAGTTTTGGTCAGAACAAATGCTTTTTATTTCACAGTGCGATGTGTGTAGGTAGGGGCGGGAATGTGAGGGGTTTGTAGCTCGGTTAGGGAAGGGATAACGTTAGTTATCAGTCTCACATGTGTATAGAAGGGCTCCACTTCTCCCAGCAGATAAATACCTGCTAACACAACACAGCCCGCGGTGTATAGACGTGTCTTATGTTAGGGGAGTCGGCTTTCATTAACAGAAACACTTTGGTAACTAGCGTAGCGTGTGTGGCATTTAACCGAGCCTAGGAAAGGGAGCTGTACAAATCACTATCAGCATTTGAAGGTTTTGAACTGAAGAGTAACCCGAATCTAATTCGAAGGGCTTTTTAAATGGGATTTAAGAATGCAATGCTAGAGAGTGACGGATCTGAATGGTCTGCAATGAGTGAGGCGTATTCTGAGGCAGTTTGTAGTTGAATCACAAAATGGCCCCTTTGAATTAATTGCGTGCTTCAGTCCAGGCAGCGTTAATCAACATCTTCATGTTCTTGTGGTAACATGAGCATTTTATTGAGTCTAGATTCACACCAGTTCTGTGGCATAAATAAGTGTTTTTTTTTTTCCAGTGCATTTGTTTTTAAATAGGAGATTAGCTGTTAAAAACCAAACCCTGCCAAAAACACATGTAGATGTGTTTTTTTTTTACATAGTTAGTGAGGTTGAAAAAAAGACACCAGTCCATCCAGTTCAACCTATGATGAGTGTGTGTTTATGTCAGTAGTACATTGTATACACCTGTATTTTGTGGTCGCCAAGCTCCCCATCTAAGGCCTCTTTCACACATGCAGACCATTCAGATCCGCCTGTCAGTTTTTTAGGCGGATCTGAATGGATGCCCCTTGCATCACTATGGGACATCGGATGTCAGCGGAGACATGTCCGCTGACATCCAATCCTGTCCGTCAAATCTGGACGGATGGAAACCCCATTTTTCATCCGTCTGGCGGATCGGATGAGAACGGACAGGCGGTCTGTTCTCATCCCATTCCCCCATAGAGGACAGCGGGGACCTGACAGCTCCGTCTCTGCACACAGAGCGGAGACAGAGCTGCCATCAGCCTGTTCAGCAGGGGAGCGGCGGATCGATTCCCCCACTGAGAAAAACGGAGTCTGCCGACGGAGCAGACAGTGTAAAAGAGGCCTTATAGTTTTTTTAAACTATCGATGCTCCCTTGCTCATACCACTGATTGTGGTGTGGAAGAAAATCCCACATCCGTAGGGTCCTTTCACATGGGTTTTACGCTCAGCGGACTCCGTTTTGCTCAGCAGGGATGAATCTGCTGATCCCCGCTGAGCAGGCGGATGACCAGTCCATCTCTGCTTTCTTTGCAGAAGCAGACCGGTCAGATCCCCGCTCTCCTCTATGGGAGATCGGATCCTCCAGAGTCCAGACGGATGGAAAATAGGGTTTCCCTCCGTCTGGATTTTACGGACAGGATTGGATCGGATAGCAGCGGGTGTCACCACTGACATCCGCTGCTCCATAGGGGTGCATGGAGCATCCGATCAGGTCCGCCTGAAAACAGGTGGACCTGATAGGAAAGCCCGTGTCAAAGGGACCCTACCGCTCTGATGGTATAGAATCCTTAACGCAGTTTAAGGTAAACCGCTTTTCTTGTAATTTTAGTGAATGGCCACAAATCCTTTTATATTCCCTTTAGCTGGGAAGTTTGTTCCCTATACTAGGGTTACCAGTTCAGTATTTGTACATTTATATCATATCCCCTCTCAAGCGTCTCTTCTCCAGAGAGACTAAGCTCAATGCTCATAGTCTTTCCTCATAGCTGAGATCCTCCAGTCCTTTCTTTAGGTTTGTTGCCCTTCTCTGGATTTGCTCCAGTTCTAGTACATCCTCCTTGAGGTCTGGTGCCCAGAACTGGACAGCATACTCGAGATGCGGCCGGACCAGAGTCTTGTAGAGTGGGAGAATGATCGCTTTATTTTTGGAGTGAATCCTTTTTTAATGCATGCCAATATTGTGTTGGCTTTGATTGCAGCAGGTTGACGTCTACTAGGACCCCCCAGGTCCTTTTCCATCTTAGATTCCCCCAAAGGCTCTTCCCATAGTGAGTAACTTCTGGCACCCAAATGCATTGCCTTACATTTTTCAACATTAAACCTTATTTGCCATGTGGATGCCCACCCAATTATTTTGTTAAAGTCTTCATGTAAGGGTTCCACATCCTGCGTAGAAATAATTGTCCTACTTAATTTAGTATCACTCACAAATATGGAGATTGAGCTGTTTATCCCATCCTTGAGATGGTTTATGAATAAATTAAGTAAGATTGGTCAGAGGACAGATCATTGGGGGACCCCACTTTCCACACCAGACCATATAGAGTACTCCCCATTTATCACCACCCTTTGGACTTGCCCCTGAAGCCAGCTTTTAATCCAGGTACTCATTCTATGGTCTATACCAGGGGTGGGGAACCTACGTCCCCAGGACCGTATGCGGCCCTCAAAGTAATTTGGTCTGGCCCCCCGTGCAGCTGAGTCTGTGTCTCTCAGCTGATCTGTCAGAATGGCGCCAATGCTTCCTGTATAGTTCTATCAAATGCCACAGGCAGAGTGACCAATACAGGAAACATCGCCTTTTTCCTCCAGCGCGGCGCCGCTGCTAGCCAGCATTTACCGCCAGCAGCACACACAGCAGTACCAGCCAGAGCCAGCAGTACCCACAGCAGTACCCACAGCAGTACCAGCCAGCAGTACCTACAGCGCAGTACCCACAGCAGTACCAGCCAGCAGTACCAGCCTGAGCCAGCTGTACCCAAGGCAGTACCTGCAGCACAGTACCAGCCTGAATCAGCAGTACCCACAGCATAGTACAAGCCAGCAGTACCAGCCTGAGCCAGCAGTACCCACAGCAGTACCAGCCAGCAGTTCTTTTCAAAACTTACCACCACAAAGAGTCGACTGCACTCCAGACTGACCGACGCAAACCTGGAAAACCAGTTGCGAGTAGCAACATCATCAATACCAGCTAACATTACACATCTCACCAAAGAGAAGCAGTTGCAGCCATCACATTAGGGGTGAGTTAATTAATGTTGACCAAATATAACTGGCACATTTTTAAGTTGATAAGTTTGTACGGCCCCCGAATGGTTTTATAAATACCCAAATGGCCCTTGGCAGAAAAAGGGTTCCCCACCCCTGGTCTATACTGATGTACCTTAGTTTGTACAGTAAACGTTTGTGGGGAACTGTATCAAATGCCTTTGCAAAATCCAGATACACCCCATCCACAGGCCTTCCTTTATCTAGATGGCAGCTAACTTCTTCATAGAAGGTTAAAAGATTGGTCTTGCAAGAGTGATTTTTCATAAATCCATGCTGATTTGTACTAATGATACAGTTTTCATCACTAAAGTCTTGTATATAGATCCTTATCATCCCCTCCAATATCTTACAGACTATTGATGTTAGGCTAACCGGCCTGTAATTCCCAGGGATATACAGTATGTCGGCCCTTTTCTAAATATTGGTACCACTTTGGCTTTTTTCCAATCAACTGGTCCCATTCCCGTCAGTAGACTATCCATAAAAGTTAGGAACAATGATCTGGCTATCACCTGGCTGAGTTCTTTAACTTTTTCCTGCTGCGCTATAGCCGAAGACGGCTACAGCGTGGGCCTAAATTGCCGGGAGGGCACCCGTTTTCATCGTCCTGTTCATGAGCTGCCTGAACGCTCCCTGCGGGGTGCGCGCAGCTCCCTCTGTGATCATCGAGCCCATAACAGCTGATAATGTAACTTACATCACTATATACAGCAGCCGGCGATCAGCTTTTTTTTCCCTCAGCGTTCATTGACGGACGCAGTTCTCTCTGATTCATATCAGTAGGGTTATACTGCCCCCTATAGGATTAGAACACTAGGCAGGAAAAAGTTCTGGCTACGCCTAAGGGCAGTCCTGGAGGGTACACCCTTTCTTCCTGCATAGGACTTCAGTTTTTTTCTGCCAAGTAAGGAGTAAGGACCTAGTTCCTTGCTGGGATCTCTGGTCCTGGCATAAAAGTATTTTTTTTTTTATGTGGAATTTTTTTTTTTTAGCTAATCATTTTTTCTCCGGAACTTTTTTTCCTGTGAGATCTTCAAGCAATTATGGCGGGCTGGGCGACAGACTGGACCCCCATATCCAGTGGTCACTCCAGTCTGGGCAGCGAGCGCGTGCAGGCAATAGCTCCGCGCTGGGTCAGCCGCGACATAGTCCCACTGGACGGGGACTGGCCCTGCGAGTTAAACGTCTCACCAGGACGCACACAACGTGTGCGTACCTATTTGGCCGACAGCCTCCCTACTCCGGTGCCCGCCTGTGTTCCCGGTATGGTGAGTAAATGTCCTTTCCCCCCCCCCTTCCCTGGCGGATTTTGGGGTAAATGCGGGCCCTCCCCCTGGGACGGTCGGACCCTCGCACTCCTGGATTTCCCTCTGTCCTATTGTGATCCCCCTCCTCTCCACCCCCCCCACCTGGGGGACTGTTTGGGCCTACTTGAGCCTGGGGTCTAATGTGCAGGCCGCATGGGGGGCCGGGTGAATGCACTGTCCGTGGTGCTCAATGATCGTGCAGGGGGGGGGGGGCTTGCTGGGGTTCTTCTGAAGTGGATGGGTGTTTGGGGGGGGGGGTCCCCATGTGGGTCCCGATTACCGTGATTTTCGTGCGGGTCGCCATTTTTTTGTAGCCTCTGTCTGCTTTTATGGAAGCGGTCCATCTTGGTACACCCATTTTCGGCTATTTTGCTGGAGATTTTTTGCTGTGAGAGTGCCTGAAGGACAGTGAGTCTTGAGGGTGGTATCTCCCTCTCTGTGAGGGTCCATTAGAACGTGCCTGACCTCCGAGGGTGTTTCTCCCTCCGGGGTCAAAATTCTTGGCACTTTAGACTGCGGTCAACTGTTGCTGTTCCGCACAGGGTCATCCCTTTGGACCTGCTTGCGAGTTCTGGGGCTGATGGTGGTGTTCTTTCAAGACGGTCCCTTTCGCTCAATCCCTCTTGCGGATACCCCAAGACGCAATCCTTCTCGACGGCGACTGGAATCCAAAATCTCTGGACTTGCGGATCCGGCTGGGCTGGGTGCCCAGCGGAGTCTTGCTCTGGAATCCTTCCTCCCCGTCTACTGGACAATTGTCACCACGGATGCAAGCTTGTCCGGAGTCCTCGGCAGGTTTTCTGCTTTGAGAGTATGGTCCCTAGAGGATCCAGGTTACCGCTTATTGTCCTGGGGCTGAGAGCGATCCAGTTTTGTCTAGTTCACTGGATCGGGTACCTACAGCTTTCCGGTGCACTTTCGATTGACTACGCCGCGACTGTGACTTGTGTCATTCACCATGGGGGCACCAAAAGTGTCCTTGCTGCCTTGGAAGTGATTTTTTTTCGTGGGCAGAGCGCCTTGTTCTGGCTCTATCCGCTGTTCCCTTTCCAGGGGGGAAACAACACAATTGGTAGGCGGTTTGCCTCAGTCGACAGGCTCTGGATGCAGGGCAATGGTCCCTTCATCCGGAGTCGTTCAAGCAGTTGTGCCTTAGTTTGGGGGCACTCGGGACGTGGGCCTGTTGGCATCGCATCTACAGGATAGTGCAGAGGTCTTGGCCCGTTCCCGGGACCCTCTGGTGGGTGCAATGGTGGCCTCATGGGTTCTGTCATGGGCAAGAACATTCGCTAGGTTCAACATGTTTGATGCTGAGATGTTTGGCGTGGTCATCTGTGCAAGGCTGACGCCGGCTTGGTCGTGCGAGAGTGCTCGCGGATGGGCCAAGGTCAGTGTCAGCTGCTGTCTGCCTTTCCTCCTCTCCAGTTGCTGCCAAGAATCCTTCGCAGGATCGAGGCGGCATGGATTTCGGTCATTCTCGTGGCTCCGGAATGGCCTCGCCGAGCTTGGTACACCGACCTGGTCAGGCTTGCCGCTGACGCTCCTTGGGTTTCTTCTCTCCAGGGCCGATCTCTAGTCCGGCGTTACGGTCGACGGCTTGCTGGCTTGGCTGTTGTAAGCCAGGTGTCAAAGGACGGGGGGTTGTCTGCTTCGGTGATTCCCACCCTGTGTAAAGCGTGGGCAGCGTCTTCTATGAAGATATTTTTCATCATATGAGAAAGTCGCCTATTGCGTGGTGTGAGTCTTTTTGGGCTCCCCCCCCCCCCTCGCTCTTGCTCAGTGGCCGGATCTTGGCTTCCTTCAATGGGGGGGGGGGGGTTGATCAAAAGATGGCCTTGAGTACTGTCAAGGGTCAGGTTTCGGCTTTGATCATTTTTATTCCACAGGCCGTTGGCCGCCCGTTCCCTGGTGCGTAACTTTTTCCAGGGGGTGCGACACTTGGTTCTTCCAGTGCGACCTCCGTCGCCAACTGGGGACCTTGGTTGGTGCATTCGGTTCTTCCAGACCCTTCTTTGCGAGTATCGTGGGTATCCCCTGCTTACCTTGTTGCAGAAGGTGGCCTTGGTTGCTATCACTGTGCACGCGGGGTGTCGGCACTGGCGACATTGTCTTCCCGATCTGTTAGTTCATGGGGCCAGGTGATACTTCGTCCGGATCCGTCTTTCCCTCCGAAGGTGGTTTCTAGTGTGCACTTGCATGGGGCCATTGTGTTGCCGTCTTGTGTCCTGAGCCCCCTCATCCTACGGAATGTGCGCTGCATACCCTGGATGGAGTTCGTGCTCAGGTAGTCAGGTTTGCTCTCTGTGCTTACGGATGGCCCAAGGACAGGGCTGCCTGTGTCTGCTGCGACTATTTCCAGGTGAATCGTGGGTCAGGTCCTACCTTTCCCTGTTTCGGCGCTTTCTACTTGGGCGCCTAGTGCTTCCTGGGCTTTTTGCCGTACAGGCATCTGTGCTTCAGATTGTAAGATGACTACCTGGTCGTTTGTTCACACCTTTGCTATGTTTTATGAGGCGCATGTGCTGGCATCTGCAGATGCCTCTTTTCGGCCGAAAGGTTTTTTTCTGGCTGATGTTTGGAGGGCTTTTGGCCTTCCTTGAGGGTGTTTACTGTTTGTTTTCAGGTGGGCCTCATCTTTTGTTCTGATGAGTCCTATGTTGCCTGGTTGGCTGTGTTTGGCCTTGGGGACTTGTTCTTTCCTGCTGTTCCCACCCCTCATTTTATGGCACTGCTTTGGAACGTCCCTACTGATATGAATCAGAGAGAACTGCGTCCGTCAATGAATGATAGAGAAAACTGGATTTTTGACTTAACGTAAAATCCTTTTCTCTTAAGTTCATTGACTGACTCAGTACCCGCCCCTCTATTTTGAGTTGGGTTGGTGTTCCTTTCTGACACTGCTTTGATACAACACTGACATCCTATGCAGGAAGAGAGAGGGTGTACCCTCCGGGACTGCCCATAGGTGTAGCCAGAACTTTTTCCTGCCTAGTGTCCTACTCCAGTAGGGGGCAATATAACCCTACTGATATGAATCAGAGAGCACTTCGTCTATCAGTGAACTTAAGAGAAAAGGATTTTACGGTAAGTCAAAAATCCAGTTATCTTGTCGGTGCGTTCACCATCTGACCCATGAAATTAACCTGCAAAACATTTAGGAAATGGCTTAAATAAATGCTTGGTTCCTTCTGCCTAGTCTATATCAGAATAAATAAAATTCCCAATAATAATGACGTTTCCCATCCTTGCTGCCATTCCAAGCTTTGATAGGAGGTCTGCCTCCCCCCTCCCTCTTGTTGAGGGGCCTATAGCATACGCCCAATATTACCTTCCCCATAGTACCTTCCCTTTGAAGCTCTACCCATAGGGATTCTACCTCCTCCCTAGCTCCATTCGTGATATCGTCGTCCATATTCACTTGCACATTGTTCTTGATATACAGGCATACCCCTCCTCCTTTTTTTTACCCTCTCTATCTCTGCGATAAAGGGAATACCCTTGAATGGTTGCCAGCCAATCATGAGAGCTGTCATACCATGTCTCCGAAATTCCCACAAAATCAAAATCCTCCTCATACATTAGCAGCTCCAGCTCTCCCATCTTGTTGGCTAGACTTCTAACATTTGTATTGAAAAAATCTCGTAATTTTTTCCGGTTGCATACTATTTACTGTTTTCTCTTTCGTTCATTGATGGACACAGCTTCAGATCTTCATAACCGTTGGGTTATACTGCCCCCTGCAGGAGTAGCACACTAGGCAGAAAAAAAGTCTGGCTACACCTATGGGCAGTCCCTGGGGGTATACTTCCTCTCTCTGCTATAGGCATTTCGTTTTCTTCTGCCTAGTCAGGAGTAAGGACCTAGTTCCTTGCTTGGATCTTTGGTCCTGGCAATTTTTTTTTTTTTTAGATCTTTTTTTTTTCTCCTGGATTTTTTCCTGAGAGATCTACAATCAACTGCCAGACTGGGCGACATGCTGGATAATCTAGATTCAGTGGTCACCCCAGTCTGGCCAGCGAGCACATGCAGACCTCAGCTCCTCGCTAGGTCGGCCCCGACATAGCCCCACTGGACAGGGGCAGGCCTGCAAGTTAAACGCCTCGCAAGGTCGCATATGACCGAGTCGCAGCGTTCCACCTGGCTGACAGCCCCCCATTTAGATGAAGAGGGGTTCTGTCTGGAGCGGTGCTCACCTGGTTCCTGGCATGTTGAGTAGCTGCCCCCCCTCTCCCCCTGGAGGGTTTTGGGGTGGACTTGGTCCACCCCTTGGGACGGTCAAACCCCCGGATTTCCCTCTTTCCCGTCAGGCACCCCCCCTTGTCATCTGTCCCCCATCCTACCCCCCCCTCCCCCTCCACATATGTTGTGGCTGTTTGGGTGGTCTGGTCCACCTCATGGGGGTAGAAGCAGGGCACTATGCTGGCTATGGGGTGCGCCGCAGTTGACCGGACGATCGACTGGGCAGGGGGTTGTCCTTGAGGCCTGGGGTACTTCCTGGGTCCATGTCAGCCTCGTGGTGTCTCCATTTTGTTGTAGCCTATGTGTTTCTGTACACGGTGGCCATGTTTGTGTAGTCTGGCAGCTATTTTGCGATGGTTTGGAAGGGGTCCGGGATCTGGGGGGCCCCCTTGTTACAGGGGGCATCCAGATTCCGATAAGCCCCCTGCCCGCATACCCCCACAACCACCGCCCAGGGTTGTCGGGAAGAGGCCCTTGTCCTCATCAACATGGGGACAAGGTGCTTTGGGGTGGGGGGGTGCAGAGCTACCGCTGCCCCAAATCGCCCACCCCCCCATGGTGAGGGCGTGTGGCCTGGTATTGTCCAGGGGTTGGTGGGGCCGCTCGCTCATCCCCTCCCCTTTCCTGAGCTGCCTGCACGGATAAGGGTCTGGTATGGATTTTGGGGGGGGGGGGACCCCACGCCCCTCTCAATCCATACCAGACCTGAAGGGCCTGGTTTGGAACCTGGGGGGGGCCCCACAACATTTATTTCCCATTTTGGCGTGGAGTTCCCCCTCAAGATCATCCTTATCCGACTTGTGATGTGAATTCCATTCAAATCAATGGGCTGAAAACCGTTTCAAAGACGGCTCCTAGGCAACCATTGATTTTGAATGTAGGCGGAAAAACGCTGCTAAAAGCCAACGTGGCTAAACGTGCAATAACGCCAATGGAAAAAGCTACTAAAAGCATGTTTTTACTGCTGCTTTTTCCTGGCGTTAGAAGTGGCTCTGCAGCTCATTTTTTCTGACGCCCTGTGTGCATGGGACCTTAATGTTATCAAGTCTTTCCTTGATTTCACCCTCTTGATAGCCAATGCGGCAAGTCTTGTGATGTTGTGCTAACCAGACAGTCCTGGTCTGTATACTCCTCCTTTTCATGTGTAAAAACTGAGGAGTAGAAAGTATTTAGCACAGTTGCCTTCTCTGTGTCCTCTGTAACCATCCTCCCATCATTGTTAATTATGTGTGCAATGTGCTCTGACCTCGCTTTTATGCTATTAATGTATTTAAAGAATTTCTTAGGGTTTTTTTACTCTCCTCTGCTATGTTTCTCTCAAAGTCATTTTTAGCCGTCCTGATGCCGTTTTTTCATTTCTTGTATTGATGGAAAGCTGATAATGTCTCCTTCATTTGATATTTCTTGAAGGCCATTTTTTTCGCTCTAATAAGCATTCTTATATTCTGGTTTAGCCACCCTGGTTTAATCTTGGCTCTTCTAAATTTATTTCCCATTGGAATGCACTGTGCTATACTTTTGTTTAACCACTTAAGCCCCGGAAGATTTTACCCCCATTCCGACCAGGGGGTATTTTGCGATTCGGCACTGCGTGAATTTAACGCACAATTGCGCGGTCGTGCGACGCTGTACCTAAACGAATTTGACGTCCTTTTTTTCCCACAAACAGAGCTTTCTTTTGGTGGTATTTGATCACCTGTGCGATTTTTTTGATCACGCGCTATAAACAAAAAAAGAGCGTCAATTTTGCAAAAATAGCAATATTTTTCACATTTTTTTATATGAAATTCCCCCAAAAAAAAATGTAAAAATCAAAATTTTTAAAAATTTTCGGCCAATTTGTTTTATGCTACCTATGTTTGGTAAAAAAAATCGCAAAAAGCGTATTTTGATTGGTTTGCGCAAAAGTTATCGCGTTTACTAACAAAGGGAAAGATTTTTGTCATTTTTGTTGTTTTTTTTTTAACGCGTAATGGCGGCGATCTGCGATTTTTTTTTGCGGTACTGCGACATTGCGGCGGACAGATCGGACCCTTGACTGACATTTTTGACACTTTTGGGGTTACCAGTGACATTTCTACAGTAATCAGTGCTATACATATGCACTGTTACTGTAAAAATACACTGGTAGTGAAGGGGTTAACTTTATTTGGAAGGGAGGGGCTGTGTGTGTCCCTAGGGGCGTGGTTTCTACTGTGATTGGCTGTGGCTCTAGCTGTAAGAACACTGATCAACGGATCTACATACCAGATCCGTTTTATCAGTGTCTTTGCAGCGAGGAGAATGACAGGCAGTTTGTTTACACAAGCTGCCTGACATTCTCCCTCTCCCCCGACGATCGCCGAGTGACCGGCGGACATCGGGTCCGCTGGTCACACGCGCGGGGGGGTCCGTGACCACGCGGGAGCGCGCCCCCGGGGGCGCGCGCTCGCTCCCTAGACCCTCACAAGCAAGCAACGTAGCCCTACGTTAGTTTGCCTGTGAGGGGCTGACCGCCGACGTAGATAGTCGTGCGGCGGTCGGCAAGTGGTTAATATGTTCCTAAAGCATTCCCATTTTTCCTCTGTGTTCAATGTTCCTAGGGTTAGGTCCAAGTCTGTGTTCTCTATTATTGAACAAATTTAAGGAAGGTTTGCCTTTCTGAAGTTTAGAGTCCTTATATTCCCCTCGTGTCTTGTTGTCCTATGATTTACTTTAAATGTAATCAACCTGTGATCACTAGAACCCAAGTTGTCCCGTGCTTCTTCGTCTGAGATTAAACCTGAATCGTTCGTAATTAATAGATCTAGCAATGCTTCTTTTCTAGTAGGAGAATCTACCATCTGTGGCATGTAGTTGTCCTGTAAAACATTAATAAAATGATGGGCCTTTACTGAGTGAGCTGTCCCCTCTTCCCAGTCAATATTGGTATAATTGAAGTCCCCCATTACGATGACTTGTCCTTGCTTAGCCGCTATTCCCAACTGTGAAATTCCAGCTCTACCTCCTCGCTTTGGTTGGGGGGCCTATAAAATGCCCTCACTATTACTTCCCCCCTTCTTCCTTATGGAGTTCTACCCACATGGATTACATCAAGGTAGGTGATACTTTTGAGCAGACATCTCTGGTTTGAAGACAATACCAGGGAAAATCCCATTCAAATAATTAACAAAAGCAGAGAAATCGGATTCATTACCATCCCAAATCAAAAAGATATCATCAATGTATCCTAATCAGCATTTAACATGTTCAGAGTAAACAATTGTTGTAAAAATGTTACTTTCCTCTATATAACTAACAAACAAATTTGCAAACAAAGGGGCTGCAGAGCTGCCCATAGCTGTTCCTCGTTCCTGGGTGTATTTTCTGCCCTCAAACGCAAAAAAAAATATTTTCAAGCACAAAATGCAGACAATCGATCAGAAAATTAGATGGGAGATTCTGGACATTCCTGGACATTCGATTTGGATAGAAAATATCTTACTGCTGCCAAACCAGCCGCAATAGGTATGCTGGTGTATAGAGATGAAATGTCCATAGTTGCTAATAGCCTGTTAGCAATAGCAGCTGTAAATGTAAATTTACAGCCTAAAGGCTGCTGTGAATGAAAATTGATTAATTGTGCCAGAGGTTGAGTGATTGACCCAGAACCGGACACAATGGGACGAAACCTAATAGGATTAGTTCCTTTGTGGATTTTAGGCAATCCGTAGATCACTGGTAGACGTGGTTATTCATTCAACAGGAATTCGGCAGTGTCCAAGGAGATCCACCCATTTGATTGACCAATGTCGACCAGAGATTTTAAGGCATTTATTATGCTGTGTATGGGGTCATTGGTTAATTGCACATAGCTTGTGGCATCTGCCAACATCAATAACATACCGTCCCTATATTCTGCGTAGTCCATAATAACAATTGCTCCGCCTTTATCAGCAGGTTTGATTATTATGTTTTTGTCCTCCCTTAGTGTTTTTAAATCTCAGAATTCCTTAGGACCAGATTTGGTATAAGTCCTAGTACAGACATTGTATTTCACAGTTTTTATGTAACTCTCAATGGACTGGTACTGTCTGGGAGGCATGAACTTGCTGTTCAGCTTAAACATTTGCCCCTTAGTTGTTGCTGCTGTCTGGGGTTATGTGGAGAAGAACTGTTTTAAGGGACTTTTCAAATCCAACATCGTAATTTTAAAGTCAAATTGGTTGAACTTGGATGTAGGGCAAAAGGATAGAAGCATTTCCCCCTTCTGTGATATTCCTTGCTGAGAGATTGATCACCGGGCTCGTCTGTCCTCTGTCCGTGCACAGTCACCTGCTCTTGGTTTGATACACACTGCGGCCTTTTGAGGCGGCCCCTCCTGGTTTTTCTACGCTGCTGACCCCTGGAAAAAAGGACACGTTGCCTTCAGTAGTAGATGCTGCAGAGCTGCCCGAGGTACCAGCTTCAGGGTCAGTAGATGGGTTTTCAGTCAGGCGTTCGCTTTCACAGTTGGCTGGTGAAGTGCATTCACATTGAGCGTTAGATGCGGGCCGAGGATGTACCCTACTCCTGGGTCAGGTGATGCCAGGTAACCAGGGGTATACCCTACCCTCTTGTCTCGTTTGGACGGTCGCTGTCGTGTGGTGTATGTTGTGGTTTCCGCTTCGATTTCTTGTAGGGTATTCCTTTTTTGGTCTTTATCCTGTAATGAGAGTTCCAGAGCAGTCAGCTCGCGATTAACCTGGCACAGTTTAACTTTCACCTCCTCTTTGACCAGGAGCATATAGTTAAGCGTGTTTTGGGTGGATACTTCTCACCAATTCTCACAAAATTCAAGCTTGTGATGGGCAATCATGGGTTGGTTTTTAATCCGGAACCCCGTGGGATTTTTCTCGCTGTGAAGTATTCAGATAAGGTTTGACCATGTAATTTAAAATCAACCCGTCTCTTCCTCAAAGGTTTGATTTCTCTCAGGCGATCAATTGCAGTGTCAGATCCGAAGGCTTTGTTGGTGTCTGCTGGAAACATGATAGCCTCAATCTCCCCTTGACTGTATATGCTTCCGGCGATTTTGTCACTTTGTGATGTAGGCGTTTCTTCAGATGCCATTTGGTTTAAAATGAAGATCAGGATCAAACCAATCGGTGAATATGGTCCCTCAGTAATGTCTGGGCGGGACCAAGATTAATAACCCCTGCAGTGGGTAGCTGTCAAGGGTGCTGTTCAGGGAAGCCAAATGTCAGGTCCTAATATTGTCACTTGCCTGATGAAGGGGCCCTGCGTGGCTCCAAAAGGTTGCTATATATTTATCATGTGACCACGGACTAAAGCTTTGGAACCTTTGGAGGAATACTTGGTGTGCTGATGACATTTCTTCACTTTAGTATCAACTGTGTCCAACCTATGGTCATTACAGCACCCAGCATCACCGTATAGCTGGTTATCTTGAATGTTTGCCTGGGGAATATTGCGTTTGAATAGACTTCAATGGGGTTTATTTGGTTCCAAACTTTCGCAATGTTTGAAAGTTCTGGTGAGAACCGAACAGGGGGTAGTTTAGCCCATCCCTACACAGCAGACAGCTCTACTGGTGTCTCCCCCTGTTTTCTAGAACCTTGGAGAAGGTTCTAGATGTAGAAGGTGGAAGCTAGGAGGAGCTGTTTGGCATATATACGAGGTCCGGGCCAAAGCCTATCAAAAAGGGGCTGGAAGGAGATGGGCACCTCAAAAATAGGCATCAGTTATTCCAAAAGGGGCAGTAGGATGGAAGATGGAGTGCTGAGGAGGCTGTCGGTGGCCTTGAGGGTGCCCCCTAGTCTGGCCTAGCTCTTACCTCTACCTCGGGCGGGTGCTGGAGGGACCTTCCACAACACACAGAGGAATTCTTTCTTGGAGGCAATAAAGAAACAAGAGGACAGTAAGTGCAGGCCAGCACTTCCGGGAGATCTCCTGAGAGTCAGTTGGATGGACTGGTGTCAGCCTAGAGCAGGGGTCTGCAACCTTTAAGACAAAAAGAGCCACTTGGACCCGTTTCCATGCCCCTTTCAATGTAGTGACCAGCATACATGCCCCTTTCAATGTAGTGACCAGCATACATGCCCCTTTTATTGTAGTGACCAGCATACATGCCCCTTTTATTGTAGTGACCAGCATACATGCCCCTTTCTATGTAGTGACCAGCATACATGCCCCTTACAGTGTAGTGATCAGCATACATGCCCCTTTCAATGTAGTGACCAGCATACATGCCCCTTACAATTTAGTGACCAGCATACATGCCCCTTACACTGTAGTGACCAGCGTACATGCCCCTTACAATGTAGTGACCAGCGTACATGCCCCTTACAATGTAGTGACCAGCGTACATGCCCCTTACAATGTAGTGACCAGCGCACATGCCCCTTACAATGTAGTGACCAGCGCACATGCCCCTTACAATGTAGTGACCAGCGTACATGCCCCTTACAATGTAGTGACCAGCGTACATGCCCCTTTCAATGTAGTGACCAGCGTACATGCCCCTTTCAATGTAGTGACCAGCGTACATGCCCCTTTCAATGTAGTGACCAGCGTACATGCCCCCTTTCAATGTAGTGACCAGCGTACATGCCCCCTTTCAATGCAGTGACCAGCGTACATGCCCCCTTTCAATGCAGTGACCAGCGTACATGCCCCCTTTCAATGCAGTGACCAGCGTACATGCCCCCTTTCAATGCAGTGACCAGCATACATGCCCCCTTTCAATGCAGTGACCAGCATACATGCCCCCTTTCAATGCAGTGACCAGCATACATGCCCCCTTTCAATGCAGTGACCAGCATACATGCCCCCTTTCAATGCAGTGACCAGCATACATGCCCCCTTTCAATGCAGTGACCAGCATACATGCCCCCTTTCAATGCAGTGACCAGCATACATGCCCCCTTTCAATGCAGTGACCAGCATACATGCCCCTTTTCAATGCAGTGACCAGCATACATGCCCCTTTTCAATGCAGTGACCAGCATACATGCCCCTTTTCAATGCAGTGACCAGCATACATGCCCCTTTTCAATGCAGTGACCAGCATACATGCCCCTTACAATGTAGTGACCAGCATACATGCCCCTTACAATGTACTGACCAGCATACATGCCCCTTTCAATGCAGAGACCAGCGTGCGTACCCCCATCAATGCAGTGTGTGCCCCCCCCGAGGCATCACTTCACTTACCTCACCCTGGTGCGCTGCTGCTGACGGGAGTCTGGACAAACGTCTTCTTCCTCCTCGACTAGACCTGCAGGCACGCCGCTGCCCTCCTCTCTGACAGCGGGCGGGAAGGTGACGTCAGGACGGTGCGTGACTAACGCATGCACCGCCCCACACGCGACGTCACAGCCAGTACAGCGCCACAGTGGGGAGTGTTGGGGCGCACAGTGCGCCTCCTCCCCTCGCTAGCATCCGCCCCGGAGCCGCGGCAAAGGTTCAAAAGAGCCGACCTATGGCCTTGAAGTGGGGTTTCCCAGGTTGTGGTAACATTTTGTCACAGGGTGTAAATAAAAAAAAATTAAAAGGAGAGGGAAGAAAAGAGAGGGTATGTAGGAAAGATAAGGGAAGGGAAAGATTTGAGTATAAAGGAAAGATATGAGGATGCTATAGGGTGTGTTGTTATCCTAGGACGGGTAAGAACCTATTACCCACCTGGTTGGGGGGAAATGGAGCAGGTCAGCAGTGACTACTAGAATATGCTGTGATAGGGAGTGGAAAGAGTAGACTGTCAGATGGAGGTCGGAACAGGCTCCTGGGGCAGTCATAGTATCTTTAGGGTTATAGCCTTATTAAAGTATAGTATGGTACTTGATCTGGTCCTAAGTGGAAGGAAAGGAGCATGAGGGAAGCGTGGAGAAGCGTGGGCTAGTCAAAGAGGGTGAGTAATGTGATTGTAGTTGGTATGGAGGACGTGATGAAAATGAGAGGGGGATGTGCTTGAGGAGAAGGTTGTCTTCTGTATGTGATGGAGAGAGCGGAAATAGAAGTGAGCTTTGTGGGTGTGTGCTAAGGAAGACCTTAGGGCGTGGACAGGTTCTGGGTATAGTGTGGTATGAATTGTCTATATAGAGGTCATAAACATGAGGCCTTGCAGCAGCAAAAAGTGGGAGGAGTTGCCGCGTGTAATAAATGAAATGGTTCAAACGACAATTAAGGTTTTATGGTGTCAGTTTAACCTGATGAGTGATGCAACAAATAATCAACAATAGGGCATCAATATAAAAGAGAACAGTAGGAGACCCCCGCCTGAGCTTCTGGGCCACTATTTGCAAAATAGCCATTATAGTGTGGTGCGCTGCAAGTACCAATCAAATGTAAGTGCAATACGTAAGTAAGTGGCTTCCATAAGAATGCAGCCTATGCCATGAGGCTCCATTCATGAGTCATGAGTTCAAATCTCATTGGGCCTTTCTTACAATTTTTTCTCATTTGCATCGTACCCATTTGACATAATTAATATCATTACATAACCACAATCCATTGCTCAATTTTATATAAAATTATACTAATTTTTTTATTTATTTTTTTCAGAAACATGCCGAAGTGTATATTTAAATACTGCCCTCATAAAACAGGCCAAAAAAAAACCAAATATCCAAATATAAAGCTTCATCCTTTTCCGAAAGATTTGGAAAATATCAAAGCATGGCTTTCTTTTGGAAATGTGTCTGATGATGTCTTGAATGAATCAGGAGAGACTATTCTCTCTGATAAAAAGGGGGATCGTTTTAGGATGTGCTCAGCACATTTTTCTGACGACAGTTTTCATATGAAAAAGAGTACATTAGTATTAAAAGGAAATGCATTACCGACAGTCTTCCCCCAGGATAGATCAATGTTAATACCTAAAAATAAATTGCCACCAACACAGCACACTGATGATTTAGCTGTTGTGGCTTCAGAAAACATAGCAACTGCTCAGAGCCCATCTGCAGACCGAAATGAACAATCTGCGTGCTGTTGTTTATGTCACAAATCCATTGATAGCATAACTATTAAAATAGATATTGCAACACAAACTTCGGAAGAAGACTTCATGTATTCCCTATCTGAAAAATCTTATGGTTTTTGTGCAAGTTACCAAGATATTTCCAAAGATCATGCTTACTCACTTTATTCCCCCAATTGGATGCCATAATGCTTTATTCAACACCAAAATAATTCAAGATCATGATCAACAGGAACTCATCATTACACCTGTAAAGACAGCTATTTATGAAATCGCGCCCGACATCTCTACCACTGAAGACTTGTGTGGATTAATGCCATTAGACTCTCCAAGAGAACCAATGTTTGAAAATCAATCTCCTCCTTTGAACTCAGTTAGTAACATGGATTTTGAATACAATTCTATTTCTGCTGGCATTTGCAATGAGCAAATTAAAAATTCTGACACAGATTAGGATATGGATTTGGATCTAACTGTGGACACATCTGTAGATGCAAATACCACCATGGATGCAAACTATACTGCAGACAGTTTGGCACTATATGAAAGTGATATATCTCATATTGACCTTTCAGGAAGACAGAATTCAGTGTTTACCACAGAAGAATTACAAAGGAGCAGTGTGAAGGACAGAAAACGTATTGTTTTCGAATCACAATTGGATAAACTTCTTCAAAATATAATTTGTCCAAAGAAAAATTGTTATGAAATTATTAAAGAATTTAACAAGGTGAAGGTTGGAAGCCTTCTTAATATCTATGGCACATGTGCAGACAACCTACACTCTCTAATTTGGCAAAGTCAACCGAAAATAGCAAATTTTGCTGCTGGTAATGTTTTAATTTCTTTTTCGATAGTCTGCAGTGGTTCTTCTTTTTCAAAAGTTAGAGATGTTTGATATGTTAAAGATACCTCTTTTTTCAAAATCAACATTCCACAAGTACCTCAACAAATTTATTTTCCCGGTCATTGATTCTGTTTAGCAAATGGAAAAAGAAAAATTAAGAGTTAATTTGCATCAGAACCTGTGTATTTTAGTCAGTGATGGACAATGTGACAGCCCAGGTTTCTGTGCTAAATATTGCATCTATACAATGATGGATTTAACATCAGAATTAATTATTGATTTTGAGGTAGTACAAGTGTCACAGACCACATCTTCAGTTGCAATGGAGAAATTGGCGTTTAAAAATTGCCTTAATCGCATTTTAGACGATAAATATGATGTGAAAGTTTTGGGGACAGTCATCCTGGCATCAGGAAAATTATGCCTGAAGAGTATATCACGATCAATCATCAATTTGATCTCTGGCATTATTCAAGATCTTTAAAAAAAAAAAATTGTTAGAAGCCGCTCGGAAAGCGAATTGTCCAGATTTGCAGCTGTGGATATCTTCGGTAATTAACCATTTTTTCTGGTGTAGTCGGACATTTAGAGGAGAAGTTGATGTTTTCTGGAAACTATGGAAATCTCTTCTTTTATCATGTCTGAAATATTCACAACTGGGAAGAGAGTGGAGAACATAGCGCTTGTCTTCATAAACCTCTAACAGGATTGGACGCACCTGTTCGATGGTTGATGAAACCAAGTGCGCCGTACAAGGCCCTGGAGGACATAGTATGCTCCAAACAAATGCAGAATGATGTGCCTTATCTCGTGCTTTATTGTCGTACCGGTGCAATTGAGAACTTTCACAGTAATGTGCTTAAGTACCTTAGTAAGCGAATTCATTATCACATGAACTCTATGGAGGCCAGAACTAAAATTACAATTTTGACACACAACTGCAATGTTGGCCATAAAAAAGCAGTTGTGCATCACAAATCATCAAGAAGCGGTGATGTTGGCAATCCACGAAGCAGACTAGAACACCCAAGATCTCATAAAAGATGGATCGTTCGTCCAATATATGATCCCAAAACCATGTTTTTTAAACTGACACAATTGTAAGAGTAGCTGGTGGACTCTTGCCTTCAAACTGGGTTTCCAAGGAAGAATACATCCCCAGGAATATCGCCCCATCGGAAAAACCAAACAAAGAGGAAGCAGTGTCTCTACATCGATCTCATTTTAATCTAAACAGAGAGGATAAGGCTGTCGAATGATCATTGTCCATTCATTATTTTTAAAAGTAATCTAACAAAGTTAGATAATTACATATACATTTACAATTTTTTTAAATTTTTTATAGAGTTCATTTCATTTTAAGTTATGTTATCAGAAAATAATTTGGCTTGTTAAATATTGTTTAAGGTAAGTGGACGTTATTTTATAATGCATTTAACTTTACTTTATTGTTTTAAAAAAAAAACTATATGAATTAATTCTTTTTTTTTTTTAACTTTGTGAAGTTTTATGAATGTTTTATATAGAACATCTCGCAAGAGAAAGTTTTGGAATATGTTAAACACAAAAGAAGTTAACTACAGTTGTGGTCAGGGAATGGAGCCAAGATGGAGAACATGACATAATTAACATAAACCTACGGTTGTAGCGTGCCAAAACCGTCGTTCGGGCAGGCCTGTAAAATAAAGAGGGCCCACCAAGAAGGAAAAAAGAAGGCAATGTTGTAGAAAGGGGCAGAGGTGGGTGGGATGACGAAACCCTGCAGCAGCCCAGAAGAGGCAGGGGGCCTGACCTTAAATAAGCGGCTCCTCCCCCCTCCCACAACTCCAGGCTCCCCCTGGCCATTTATTATAAGGTGAGTTTTAATTAACTGAATTAATTAATTACTTTAATAATTTAGATTAGTTTACTAGTACCAAGAAAACATTTTGGAGGTTTACTGCCATTCATTTTTTTTTTTAAATAGAACAATTGTTCGCATCAATAGCATAGTATGTAAACGTTAAAAAATGTATGCATTATAAAAACTGTAATATTAAAATAATATTTTATATATTTTTTTATAAATATCTTTTTTTTTACATTTATTTTTTGGTACATATAATTTATTTTTTTTTTTTGGCAGTGTCAGATTTATATATAGTTGAGTCTAATAATAATAGCTTTATCCTTAAATAGTATATCAAATAATTAGTAATTTGAACACCATCCTCAGTTTTTAAGCATTTTTTTATAACATTGATTCAATAATACTTTGTTTTTTATTTTTTTAAGAAAGTTTATAATAAACTCAAACGACAATAAAATTTTCACATAAATAAATTAGAGTTCAAAAAAATTTTTTGTATAATGGGTACATTGTTAAATATATCCTCAGTCATTGGGGTTGTATTTCAAACAGTATAGATAAGTGTAGGGGTTGTATTTCTAACAGTATAGATAAGTGTAGATGCAGGCATGCATATCCAGACTGAATAATAAGCAAGTATGAATATGCATTCACCTTATTTTTATTTAAATAATTTTCATATCATACATAATTTGTTATGACAACAAAAATGTTTTTTTTTTTTGAAAAATCAATATGTACCATATTTAGTGTTTTTTGTGTTTTTTGTGTTTTTTCTTACATGCCAAAAATGTATATTTTATGATCATATGCTAGGTGAGGTTTCACAACAATGATTTGACAATGAAGTATTTGTTAAATATTTTTATTTTTTAAATGCAGAACTACCATTCTAAAGCCATGTCACCAGCATTGTAATCATTGGTATACTGGAAACCCACATATTGTCCTTGTGGATCCGGAAATGTGTTTCTAACACTGTTTACTGCACATGAAGATATTGGTCTTCTATTCCCTTTTCCTAAATACCCATGGATCCAGGCAGTGAAAGTTCTGTAAGCAGCTTTCCTCAAGTTTCTGTATAAAGACATGGTATTTATTAAAATATATAGATATATATATATATATATATATATATATATATATATATATATATATAGTACATAAAAATACAGTGTATATATATATATATATACAGTATCTCACAAAAGCAATTATACCACTAACATTTTAGTAACATTTTTACTATATGTGCAGCGGTGCTGGCAGCACTCATACGTTTTTTTCAAAAAGACAACCTCAGGATATGATGCTGAGCACTGTTCTGAGTGGAACCTGTTCTGTTAAACCGCTGTATGGTCTTGGCCACCGTGCTGCAGCTCAGTTTCAGAGTCTATCTTCTAATAGCCTAGGGTTCTAGGCCATCTTTATGTAGAACACATTTTTTTTTTGTTTTAGATCATTAGAGAGTTCTTTGCCATGAGGTGCCATGTTGAATTCCAGTGACCAGTATGAGAGAGTGAGAGCGATAACACCAAATTGAACACACCTGCTCCCCATTCACACCTGAGAACTTGTAGATAGATCGATAGATAGATGTCGTTGGCATTAGGAGGTTGTGGTGTTCCAAGATGTATCAGTGTCAGATGAATGGTGGTATTAGTATGGTTAACGATCATACTTTTGAACATTTCTGAATCAGTAATGCACAAAAAATCATCAGGAATATTTGATCTTGTGTTTTCCATTTCTTGACAACATATCGATTCCTCTGCCATAGACATGGGCATGCATTTGCCACATTGACACCAATCACTATTTCCAACTCTTATTTGGTGCCTTTTTTTTTTTCTTCTTCAATTTCAGAGTCTGTTCTTGAAGGAGCAGGTGGATTAAAAAGAAAACAAGGATCTTCCTCTGGCAACGGTAAACGAGACCACAGTTTTTGAAGAAGTAAATTCCTCTATTTTAAAATGTAGTAAAAGTTAAAACATATATATATTTTTAAAAAAAATCAATTACAGTATTTTTCAACAATTACAAACTGTATACGACTCTAAAATTGTAATATATTGAGGACATATCTAGTTTTTTTGTACAAAATTTATATACATTTTTTTCTATTTAGGATTGACATTTGAGTTGTCTGTACTTACTTTCCTCCGATGATCGAATTCTGCAAGCGTCTTCTGCAGTGGACATTTCAGTGCTCGATGTTGCTGTCTGACTTTACTTCAAAATGAAAATAATTAAGTTAATTTAAATTCATTTATTGAAAAATAATTTTCTATTCATTCATTTTTTGGTCTTCATTTTTTTCTGTTTAAATAAATCAGTTGTGTATTGCTAATAACACATTTAAAAAAGTGAAGTATTTGGTTATTGCGTTAATATGATTAGTCTGGTATGTTCTATTTGCATAATGTTCATGTAAATAAAAATTAAAAAATTTTAGATGAAAATTTTTATATTGGAATATATTCGGAATGTCTTAATAAAAAATATTATGACTTGCTCCCAGTGTGGTATCCCTATAATTGGTGGCGTGCCCAGATTCACCACTGGGCTATGGTGTCCCTATAATTGGTGGCGTGCCCAGATTCACCGCTGGGCTATGGATGCGCCTGAACACAATGTTAACTTGGTCTCATAATGCAATGTCTGTTAAACCACAGTGCCTATTACTTTTCTTTATGTATCATTTACTTTTCTGAAAAATGTAAACAAAACATATTTGTTTAAAAAAATAAAAAATAATTTATGACTTGATATAGGTGTTTCCAATACTGAGTATATTTGGTTGCATATACTTACCATCTTGTTTGTGCTTTGTTTTACCTGTGAAACGTCTATAATTTTTGTAAAATAATCTGTCCAATAATAAAAAAAAAGTATAATTTAGATTTGATTTTTTTTTTTTATAATGTACATATACATTGATTAGGATCATTTACAATATTGCACTGAAATATAATGAAATTTTTTTTTTTTTTAGGTATCTAGGTATCCAAAAAAAAAAAAAAAAAGGTCCACTATCCACTAGTTGATTTTATTTTATTTTTTATAATAGTAGATCACATAAAAAGTCATAATTACTTTATGATTTCAAGTTTATTTTTTATACATGGAAAACAAATTGAACTAGTAGTACATACATTTAGCTATATATAAAAGTATGTTTTTTGTAGGAAGATTACAGTATATAAAAAAATGAAAGATTACAAAGTATCAACAAAGATAAACACATTACTTTTATTTGTTTGCTAATTAAATTGAAAAATACATTTTATTTATATATATTATACATACATACATGTATATATCTATCCCTATATATACAGTATTTCACAAAAGTGAGTAAACTCTTCACATTTTTGTAAATATTTTATTATATCTTTTAATGTGACATCACTGAAGAAATGAGACTTTGCTATAATGTAAAGTAGTGAGTATACAACTTGCATAACAGTTTACATTTGCTGTCACCTCAAAATAACTCAAAACACAGCCATTAATGTCTAAACCGCAGGCAACAAAAGTGAGTACCCCCCAAGGGAAAATGTCCAAATTCTGCCCAAAGTGTCAATATTTTGTGTGGCCACCATTATTTTCCAGCGATGGTTTAACACTCTTGGGCATGGAGTTCACCAGAGCGCCACAGGTTGCCACTGGAGTCCTCTTCCACTGCTCCATGAAGACATCAAGTAGCTGGTGGATGTTGGAGACCTTGTGCTCCTCCACCTTACATTTAATGATGCTAAATAGAGTTTAGGTCTGGAGACATGCTTTGTCAGTCCATCACCTTTACCCTCAGCATCTTTAGCAAGGCAGTGGTCATCTTAGAGGTGTGTTTGGGGTCGTTATGATGTTGGAATACTGCCCTGCAGCCTAGTCTTTAAAGGGAGAGGATCATGTTCTGCTTCATTATGTCACAGTACTTGTTGGCATTCATGGTTCCCTCAATGAACTGAAGCTCCCCTGTGTTGGCAGCACTCATGCAGACCAAGGCCATGACACTCCCACCACCATGCTTGAATGTAGACAAGACACACTTGACTTTGTACTCCTCACCTGGTTGCCACCACACACTCTTGACATCATCTGAACCAAATCAGTTTATCTTGGTGTCATCAGACCACAGAACATGGTTCCAGTAATCCATGTCCTTAGTCTGCTTGTCTTCAGCAAACTGTTTGCGGGCTTTCTTGTGCATCATTTTTTAGAAGAGGCTTTCTTCTGGGATGACAGCCATGCAGACCAATGTGATGCAGTGTGCTGCGTATAGTCTGAGCACTGACACCCCACTTCTTCAACCTCTGCAGCAATGCTGGCAGCACTCATACATCTGTTTCCCAAAGACAACCTCTGGATATGATGCTGAGCACGTGCACTCAACTTCTTTGGTGGACCATGGTGAGCCCTGTTCTGAGTGTAACCTGTCCTGTTAAAACGCTGTATGTTCTTGGCCCCTGTGCTGCAGCTCAGGTTCAGGGTCTTGGCACTATTCTTATAGCCTAGGCCATCTTTATGTAGAGCAACAATTCTTTTTTTCAGATACTCACAGAATTCTTTGCCATGAGGTGCCATGTGACCAGTATGAGAGAGTGAGAGCGATAATACCAAATTTAACAAACCTGCTCCCCATTTACACCTGAGACTTTGTAACACTAACGAGTCCAATGACAACGGGTAGGGAAAATGGCTAATTGGGCCCAATTTGGACATTTTCAATTAGGGATGTACTCACTTTTGTTGCCAGCGGTTTGGCTATTAAGGGTCCTTTCAAACCTGTCCGTTCTACCAACGTACTCCGTTCTGAGTGCGGATTGATCCGCCGATCCCCGCTGAGTAGGCGAATGACAACTCCGTCTCCGCTCTGTGTGCGGAGACGGGGCTGTCAGATCCTCGCTGTCCTCTGGGGAAATTGGATGAGAACAGACCGCCTGTCTGTTCTCATCAGATCCGATCCACCAGACGGATGGAAAATAGGGTTTCCATCCATCCGGATTTGACGGACAGGATTGGAATCGGATAGCAGCGGGTGTCAGCGGACATGTCTCCGCTGACATCCGCTGCCCAATAGAGATGCATGGGGCATCCGATCAGGTCCGCCTGAAAAACTGACAGGCAGATATGATCGGATCGTTAGTGTGAAAGGGGCCTAATGGCTGTGTGTTGAGTTATTTTGAGGGGACAGCAAATTTTGGAAAACATTGTAGCAAAGTGTCATTCCTTCAGTGCCGGTTCACATTTGTGCGATCACAGAGATCGCATGTAATTCAGCGCGCACTGCTCCTAAAATTGCATGCGATCTCTGCGGTGCAAATTCAGCCATACAGTTTGCATGGCTGAATTTGCACCACAATTGCACTAAAACACGCACAGGACCCTTTTTTTGGTCTGCAGCAGAATCGGATTGCATGGTGGTTCACACTAGTGCGAACCAATTCTGTGCGAACTTGCAGATCGCACTGCGATATGCGATCTGATCTGGGGGTGTCGTTAACTTTTAATTGAAACCCCCTGCGTATCGCATATGGCAGTGTGAACTGCCAGGGGTGCGGATGCGATGCGGGAACACGCTGTATATTTGCAGCGTTCCCGCATCGCACAAATGTGAAACGGCCACATGAAGATATAAATTAAAATATTTACAAAAACGTGAGTGGTGTACTCTGAGAAATACTGTGTATGTATGTATGTGTGTGTAATATATATATATATATATATATATATATATATATATATATATAAATATATATATATATATAGTGCCTTGCGAAAGTATTCGCCCCCCTTGAACTTTGCGACCTTTTGCCAAATTTCAGGCTTCAAACATAAAGATATAAAACTGTAATTTTTTGTGAAGAGTCAACAACAAGTGGGACACAATCATGAAGTGGAGTGACATTTATTGGGTATTTCAAACTTTTTTAACAAATAAAACACTAAAAAATTGGTCGTGCAAAATTATTCAGCCCCCTTAAATTAATACTTTGTAGCGCCACATTTTGCTGCGATTACAGCTGTAAGTCGCTTGGGGTATGTCCTTATCAGTTTTGCCCCTCGAGAGACTGAAATTTTTGCCCATTCCTCCTTGCAAAACAGCTTGAGCTCAGTGAAGTTGGATGGAGAGCGTTTGTGAACAGCAGTTTTCAGTTCTTTCCACAGATTCCCGATTGGATTCAGGTCTGGACTTTGACTTGGCCAGTCTAACACCTGGATATGTTTATTTGTGAACCATTCCATTGTAGATTTTGCTTTATGTTTTGGATCATTGTCTTGTTGGAAGACAAATCTCCGTCCCAGTCTCAGGTCTTTTGCAGACTCCATCAGGTTTTCTTCCAGAATGGTCCTGTATTTGGCTCCATCCATCTTCCCATCAATTTTAACCATCTTCCCTGTCCCTGCTGAAGAAAAGCAGGCCCAAACCATGATGCTGCCACCACCATGTTTGACAGTGGGGATGGTGTGTTCAGGGTAATGAGCTGTGTTGCTTTTACGCCAAACATAACGTTTTGCATTGTTGCCAAAAAGTTTGATTTTGGTTTCATCTGACCAGAGCACCTTCTTCCACATGTTTGGTGTGTCTCCCAGGTGGCTTGTGGCAAACGTTAAACTACACTTTTTATGGATATCTTTAAGAAATGGCTTTCTTCTTGCCACTCTTCCATAAAGGCCAGATTCGTGCAGTATACGACTGATTGTTGTCCTATGGACAGAGTCTCCCACCTCAGCTGTAGATCTCTGCAGTTCATCCAGAGTGATCATGGGCCTCTTGACTGCATCTCTGATCAGTCTTCTCCTTGTATGAGCTGAAAGTTTAGAGGGACGGCCAGGTCTTCGTAGATTTGCAGTGGTCTGATACTCCTTCCATTTCAATATTGCCCCCTTGAACTTTTCAACCTTTTGCCACACTTCAGGCTTCAAACATAAAGATATAAAACTGTAATTTTTTTTGAAGAATCAACAACAAGTGGGACACAATCATGAAGTGGAACGAAATTTATTGGATATTTCAAACTTTAACAAATAAAAAGCTGAAAAATTGGGCATGCAAAATTATTCAGCCCCTTTACTTTCAGTGCAGCAAACTCTCTCCAGAAGTTCAGTGAGGATCTCTGAATGATCCAATGTTGACCTAAATGACTAATGATGATAAATAGAATCCACCTGTGTGTAATCAAGTCTCCGTATAAATGCACCTGCACTGTGATAGTCTCAGAGGTCAGTTTAAAGCGCAGAGAGCATCATGAAGAACAAGGAACACACCAGACAGGTCCGAGATACTGTTGTGGAGAAGTTTAAAGCCGGATTTGGATACAAAAAGATTTCCCAAGCTTTAAACATCCCAAGGAGCACTGTGCAAGCGATAATATTGAAATGGAAGGAGTATCAGACCACTGAAAATCCACGAAGACCTGGCCGCCCCTCTAAACTTTCAGCTCATACAAGGAGAAGACTGATCAGAGATGCAGCCAAGAGGCCCATGATCACTCTGGATGAACTGCAGAGATCTATCCAACCTCACTGAGCTCGAGCTGTTTTGCAAGGAGGAATGAGCAAAAATTTCAGTCTCTCGATGTGCAAAACTGATAGAGACATAACCCAAGCGACTTATAGCCGTAATCGCAGCAAAAGGTGGCACTGCAAAGTATTAACTTAAGGGGGCTGAATAACTTTGCACGCCCAATTTTTCAGTTTTTTATTTGTTAAAAAAGTTTGAAATATCCAATAAATTTCGTTCCACTTCATGATTGTGTCCCACTTGTTGATTCTTCAAAGAGGACCGAATACTTTCGCAATGCACTGTATGTATTACATTTTTTTCTATAGGCGAGGCTTGTAATCATAGCGATATAATTGTAATTATAATGTAATGTGTTAGTAATGTAGCGATGTAGCTCCCCTTACCTCGTTGTGGATAATGTGAACTGCAGAGCTCGGTTGCCGAAGTAACGGTGATCCAGAGAGAGGCTTGGATAGCGGCAAATTGCGCATGCGCAAGATTTCGGCAAAGAATGCAGTAAGGGCGGAAATGACGGCTGCAGGGGGAGCATAAAAACGGAGATGACATGGTGCTGCCGAGACCAGGAAGAAGGAAAAAGTTGAACTTTGAAATAAAGGTATTTTTAGACGGTTATGATGATGTAAATATTTTATGTGTAATGTATTTATATTGCATGTCCTTTTAATACAGTTTGATTTTTATAGCTGAGTTTACTTCCTCTTTAAGTCACGCAGGTGTATGGAGTGTGACTCTGTAATTTGGTGCATGCGACACAGGGAGGCATTATGGCGTAGGGAGACGGTTTCCACTTCTTCTACCCTTGTGTCTATACTATGTAGCTCTGATATCAGATCAGAGATCGCTGCTGACAGGGTCGATTTGATGTCTGCTTTCACAGTTTGTAAGTCGCTGGGCATGTGCAGGGGTTCTCCTGCTGAGAAGGGAGTTGCATAGGAGGTGCATTCCTGTTAGGAGAGGGGGATGCATGTGAGGGAGCCTAAGCAGGCTGCATGGCGTCCCGCGATCTGGATCTAAAGATCTTCAGGATATTGCGGGAGGGGAGATCGCTGGAGTCCCGTGGAGGGTGTGATCTTGTAGCAGAGGTGCTCCTGGACATTTCCCTCAGGTTGTGGGATCAGATCAGCGGGGTGAGTCAGCTATGTGGGTATTATGCAGGACCTCTAGGAGCAGGAGAACAGTATCAGGCGTCCATCTTCGTCCACGTCCCAGTAGTCACTCTTTTACCTTCTAATATAACCAACATGCCAATAAGGAAATTTAAGGCCTGAGATGGGAAGCACCCAGCCCACTAGTACAATTCTTCTCATAGGCAAGCGTGATACAAGCACCAAAAAGGTAACATCTGAATCAAAAAAACAGTATACTAGTTTCCGATAAGGTGGTTCTGAAAAGATACCATGTCTTTTGTAGGAGTCTAAAATACCATCCTGGCATACTCTATAACAACACCCAGGAAATACATTTGGAGCAAGGCAGAACTGTGGTTCAGCAGCCAAAGGGACATGATATGTTGCATTACCATCAAACTGGAAGACCAGGGGATTACTTTTCCCATGCTCACTGGACTCTGGCTTTTAGAACAAACATCCTACCAGGCAACAGTGTTTTGCAAAGCAGATTCCTGCAGCACTGTAGTATAATTACACTCTGATACACTAAAAGAAAAGCAGAGCTCTGTACTGAATTGAGAGGAGGAGGAGCACTGGAGAATGCGGATCTCTCTGGCTGAGCCACAGAGGGGATCATGTAGCTACACCAAAAGCCTTACAATGCTTCACTATTGAATCTTCATGCTGCTTATAAAGAAAATACATTTGATATGAAGGAAGAAGAAAATCACCTGGGAAATACAAGCTCCTGACCAAAAGCAGAGCATAAACAAAAAGATTTAATGTCGGATTTGACTAAAAGGGCATCTGGACCAAATTATCTAATCACAAAAGGAGCTTGATATACTGTAAATGCAGGAATATCAATGAGAATATGCTATCATCAATTAGATCAATAAAGAACATAAACCATTAGGAACTGACGAATGAATAAACTCATTGGACTCTTCAGGAATCACAGCTAGAAGTGGTAACCTAAATAAACAAATGAAGGAACTATAGGAGGCGGAATCTTCTCTTCATAAATTTCTTTTGAAAATGATAAAACTCTATCATGCCTACATTTCATGTTCTGTGACACATTGTACTGTACGTGTACTGCTCTTTAACTTTTCTTTATAAAAGTGGGGGGGGGGGAGGATAATATATATATGTATGTGTGTGTGTGTGTGTATATATATATATATATATATATATATATCCTGTAAATATAAAACACAACATCAGGCAACTCATTCACAAATTTAAAAATGACAAGCCCTAAACAGCCTCAGTTTTGAAATACAATAAATTGCATCTTCATAAGAAATATAAATTAATCAACCAACTGAAAAAACAACCTAGCCATCACGACTCAGGCTGTATAAAATATTTTTGGCAAGAATTTAATAACTCCCAAAAGACAGTTGGGACTAAATCCACCTGTCGCCAAAACCCTGCATCTCCGCCATTTCATCACATGAATTTAGGTCTGCGTTTAAAGATGTCTAAACCAATTTCAGATAAATAAGTTCAGTCGTCTCTATACAATCCCTCTATGCCCCCTTCCAACTCCACATTTCTAAAGGATAAAATCCCTAAAACCTGCAATAATTTTGAAACCACCCTATTCACTCTTTTTCTATTTTTTTCCAAGGGCGCAATGAAGCGGCATTAAGCCACCTCAGCCTTTGTATTACCGTGGAAAAAACTATCACTGTCTTAGGAAAAGATAGCTGAAAACGGTGTAAATCATTCCTTATTCTAAAAATAAGATCCAAAGTCTTCATTTGTCCAATATCATTCCTCCCCAGATTAATAATCAGTACAGCTGGCGGGGGAAAACTCTGGTGAAGCCTACCTATCTCAAAAAATAGGTCGGTGCACACCATACCTCTCCTGCTGCTCCAAAAAAATGTTAAACTTTTGTATTTCCAAGCCTAGATTCTCAGGCTCAGAATACACCCTCTGCTTTGCTCTTTGTTGGGCCCAAAAGATGTAAGAATGACCGATAATCCATATAAACTGGGTATTACCTGCAATTAATCAAACAAAAGAGTTAGGACGAATTTATAAACGATAACTATCAGACTTCCACCTTCCTACTTTTTTAATTATGTTCGAATTCAACCCCAACCTTGATCCTTCTGTGGCTGCCCCAATATGAAAAGAATGAGTTGAGAGTTGTGTAAATTCAATCTTTTTAAAAACTCAAACAAATTTATGTTTCTAAGAGGGGTTTCAGACTCATGGATAGAGTTGAGCGAACACCTGGATGTCCGGGTTCGGCCGAACTTGTAAAAAAAGTCCGGGTTCGTGACCCGAACTTAAACCGAACTTTACCCCCATCCTGAACCCAATTGAAGTCAATGGTGACCCGAACTTTTGAGCACTAAAATGGCTCTAAAAAAAAAAAAAACATGTAAAGGGCTAGAGGGCTGCAAATGGCAGCACAATCTTCTTAAGATCATGGCAAGTGCTCTGCAAACAAATGTGGATAGGGAAATAATCTAAAATAACATAGAAATCAGAAAAAAAAATCATCTTGATCTAGGAGGATGAGGCACCTATTGGAGTAGGAGGTTGAGATGGTGGTGGATGTGTTGGTGTAGGTGGAAGCAGCGGTGGAGGAGGACGAGGTAGCCAACACTGGTTTTTGTTTTTAATTTTATTTCTTTTTAAATTAGGGTACACCCCAAATGAGTGAGAAAGATCAAAAATACAACAATGGCTTGGTAAGGCCGGTATACATGTCTATTCTGCACAAGGTACAGACAAGTCCTGTGGGATCCATGCCTGGTTAATTTTAATGAATGTGAGCTTGTCCACATTGGCTCTGGACCGCTACATGCCGCACGCCACCCACCTAACATGTTGGATACTGTTGTTGTTCTATTCCGCTATTGAATAAAAACACATTTGAATGAAAAACTGAAAAATAATGATTTTTCCCTAAAAACTGAAAATTAATTATTTTCCCCTTAAATTGGTGATTTTTGAATAGCAGATTAGAACAGCAGTGTCTAAACACTGTACGTCACAGTAAAATATGAAGGAAAAAATGTTTTATTTTTTTTTTAAATCCAGATTAGGCAGAAACATATGCACTGAGCTTGCATTACATGGCCGCTGCACGCCACCCACCTAACAGACTGATAAAAGTATTTTTCTTCTCCCTCCTCCTCACTGGGCTCAGGTCAGGGCAAAAAGATTGTGCAATGCACCCCCACACAATAAAATCGATGTAGGTCGCTGTCTGATTAAAGAAGATTCTCCTATTCTTTCCCTGAAAGCAATCTCCAACCTGCCCCTACAAAATCTCCTATCTCTCCCTCATATCAGCAGCAGCAGGAACCTGACCCTACAGTAGTTAGAGCAGAGTGACGTGCGGCGCTACGTTACTCCAGCTTATATAGAGGCTGGGTCACATCCTGCAGTGGCCAATCACAGCCATGCCCTGCAGCTGTTGAAACCACGCCATTAAAACTGCGCCAAAACATTTAAAACCGTGCAAAAAACATGAAATAAAATTACCGAACAACGGACTGTATCCCAAATATACAGTAAAATGTTCGGGTCCGTGTCCGGGTACCGAACACCCAAAAGTCCGGTACCATCCCGAACAATACAGTCCGTGTTCGCTCAACCCTACTCATGGACAAAAAAACAAGATAATAATTGTACCGAGCAAATGGGTTAGACAATAGAAGCAAGAAGATGAATCAATTTTTCTTTTTCTAATTGGTCCATCTTAGACCGACCAATAAAAATTTTTACCGTCGAATTAGAAACCATAATATCAGAAGCTTGTAGATCATTCAGCTTTGAAACTCTAAGAGCAGAAAAAAAGTAATAGAGAAAACAGCCTTAAATAGGACTGACTCAAACGAAGAAAAACATACCTGACTTGTTGCAAAACAAAGTTTAAAAAGAATCTCGGGATTTATAGGTTTTAGTTCGTCAACTTGAAATTTATTTTTCTTGTATCCTTTCAATGCTTGTTTACCCGAGAAAAATTGTAAACAAGATGGTAATTTATGTAATTTGAGAAAAAAATGAAACATGTGCACAGGAATATTATTTACTAAATACAACCCAATTCCAAAAAAGTTGGGACACTGTACAGATTGTGAGTAAAAAAGGAATGGAAGGAATGGGCTTATTTACAAATCTCAAACTTATATTTTATTCACAACACAATATAGATAACATATCAAATGTTGAAAGTGAGACATTTTGAAATGTCATGCCAAATATTGGCTCATTTTGGATTTCATGTGAGCTACACATTACAAAAAAGTTGGGACAGGTAGCAATAAGAGGCCAGAAAATTTAAATGTACATATAAAGAAAAGGCGGAGGACCAATTTGCAACTTATTAGGTCAATTGGCAACATGATTGGGTATAAAAAGAGCCTCTCAGAGTGGCAGTGTCTCTCAGAAGTGAAGATGGGCAGAGGATCACCAATTCCCTCAATGCTGCGGCAAAAAATAGTGGAGCAATATAAGAAAGAAGTTTCTCAGAGAAAAATTGCAAAGAGTTTGAAGCTATCATCATCTACAGTGCATAATATCATCCAAAGATTCAGAGAATCTGGAACAATCTCTGTGCGTAAGGGTTATGGCCGGAAAACCATACTTGATGCCCGTGATCTTCGGGCCCTTAGATGGCACTGCATCACATACAGGAATGCTACTGTAATGGAAATCACAACATGGGCTCAGGAATACTTCCAGAAAACATTGTCTGTGAACACAATCCACCATGCCATTCGCCGTTCCCGGCTAAAACTCTATAGGTCAAAAAAGAAGCCATATCTAAACATGGTCCAGAAGCACAGGCATTTTCTCTGGGCCAAGGCTCATTTAAAATGGACTGTGGCAAAGTGGAAAACTGTTCTGTGGTCAGACAAATCAAAATTTGAAGTTTTTTGGAAAACTAGGACGCCATGTCATCCGGACTAAACAGGACAAGTACAACCCAAGTTGTTAGCGCTCAGTTCAGAAGCCTGCATCTCTGATGGTATGGAATCTGGAAAGGCGCCATCAATGCTGAAAGGTATATCCAAGTTCTAGAACAACATATGCTCCCATCCAGACATCGTCTGTTTCAGGGAAGACCTTGCATTTTCCAACATGACAATGCCAGACCACATACTGCATCAATTAGAACATCATGGCTGCGTAGAAGAAGGATCCGGGTACTGAAACAGCCAGCCTGCAGTCCAGAACTTTCACCCATAGAAAACATTTTGCGCATCGTAAAGAGGAAGATGCGACAAAGAAGACCTAAGTCCGTTGAGCAACTAGAAGCCTGTATTAGACAAGAATGGGACAACATTCCTATTCCTAAACTTGAACAACTTGTCTCCTCAGTCCCCAGACGTTTGCAGACTGTTATAAAAAGAAGTGGGGATGGACTTGGAAGTTTATGTTTCTTATCAACACTTATTGATGTTGTATGCACTTACTTAAAGTTCACTATCTGTCATGCCTGGGAAAATGTTTCTGTATGCTTCTTGCTCCCTTTGCTTTTCCTTATATTCTTTAAAACCCTTCTTTCTCAATAAACTCAGATTGAACTAAAAATAAGTGGGGATGCCACACAGTGGTAAACATGGCCTTGTCCCAACTTTTTTGAGATGTGTTGATGCCATGAAATTTAAAATCAACTTATTTTTCACATTTTCTCAGTTTAAACATGTGATATGTCATCTATGTTGTATTCTGAATAAAATATTGAAATTTGAAACTTCCACATCATTGCATTCTGTTTTTATTCACAATTTGTACAGTGGCCCAACTTTTTTGGAATCGGGCTTGTAAAAAATTTAGAAATACCAAAACCAACCCTTCCAAAAAAGAAACACTGGGCTCCTGAATATAACTTTAAAATGGAAGCCACAGTAACCAGGCCGATTGATATCCAGCCCAGGTGGAAGGAGCTACTGAATTTTTAATACAGTCAGTTATTAACCCTAAAGAAGGTCCCATAAACTGGGTGGACATAATATTCCCACCTGACTGCATCCAGAAACAGCTGATAGAAATGATCCATCTGCAGGTGGGATAATGAATCCGCCACGTCATTCTCCTATAGCTGCTACGTGAGTAGCTTTTAACCAAATGTTCAGACTTAGATATTTAAAAATCATGTGGCGCAATAAGACAATGACTGGCGGAGACATGGATGTTTATCAACTGAGAGCATAAAGAGCACCCTGATCTGTTCTAACCAGTATCCTCCTATTCTTAAAGTGGTGACCCCAAATTTCAAAAGCCACAATAATTGGAAACAGCTCAAGTAGAACTATGTTTTTTGAATAACCCTTCGCCTGCCAGCTGGGACTCCAACGGACTGCACACCAATGGGTCCGCCAGACTGCAGCGAAACCACGAGAACCAGCTGAATCAGGGAAAATGAGAAAATCTTTGTCTAAAATAAGCTCCTCTTGCCACATTGATTTACCATGAAAATGAAGAAATTCCAACCACACTAATGAATCCTCCCTCATATCATGTGTAACTGCAACATGAGAAAATGGTGATTTTAGACCAGACATCGCTATATATAACCTCCTAGAAATGACCTTGCCGATTGGCAAAATCCTGAGGCAAAAGCCAAAAGACCTAGAAGGGACTGCATTTCTTTTAGACACACCTTTTTTTTTTTTTTTAAATATAAACAGCAACAGTGCCTAATCTTATCTATCGTCTCTTCAGGTAACCTAAACTCCATCTGAACTGTATCAATAGTAATACTTAGGAATTCCAGACAAGATGAGGGCCAAACTGTTTTTTCAAGAGCCAAAGTAATACCAAACTGGAAACAAATTTTAAAAAGTATTTCTAGTAAGGAAAAACAATCATATGAATCAGCTGGACCCATAAACATAAAATCATCTAAGTAATGAATGACAAAATGGGAACCAGGTGGTGACCAAAGATTGCAGCGCTGCTTAAATACCTGTGTTAAATCCTGAATAAATGAATAAATACATAAATCAATATGTGCAAAATTCTGAACTGTGCAAAAAAATTCAATATATGTATATCTTTTTAAAATTGCTAATAAAGTGCATCACAAATGTCCATAAAACCAGTCCTTTTAAACTCAAAAAAGTGCTTGGTGCTTGTTCCGTGCTTGCTTGAGGGGTTACCCCCTATGTGATTCTACTTACCACAGTGTGGTCAAACAGAGGCATGGAATAAAGATCATGTTATCCTTGGACTTCTTATAGACTTGTTTTGTTAATGCCGGAAAAGATCCTTCCAATAAGGGTGGTATTCCCGAGTTTCCTCGTAAAAATAAAAGCTTTATATGGTGAAGATCATTTTAAACATAACGTTTATTGTACAAAGCAAAGGGAATACTCACAAAGATGTTAAAAACAAGGGCATAATAGAACACGGCACGTGTTCTATTTAAGCATTTACAAAGAGTGTAATAAGAAATGTAAAGATGAAATCAGGGCGGCTAAAATAGAACACGAGAGACATATAGCGGAGGAGAGTAAAAATAACCCCAATAAGTTCTTTAAGTATATAAACAGTAGGAAAGCGAGGCCAGAACACATTGGCCCCATAAAAGACGATAAAGGAAAAATGGCCACTGAGGACAGAGAAAAAGCGGAAGTGTTAAATAATTTCTTCTCTTCAGTCTTCACAAAAGAATCGGGGTGCTACACTAACCCAGCTTGTAAGGCCGAACTAAATAATACACCTCAGGAAGTGCCGCCATGGCTAACAGAAGATAGACTTAGAGCTAAACTAGAGAAACTTAACATAAATAAATCCCCGGGACCGGATGGCTTGCACCCGAGGGTTCTCAATGAGCTCAGCCAGGTGATTGCCAGACCATTATTCTTGATCTTTAAGGATAGTTTACAGACGGGTATGGTGCCAGCTGATTGGAAAAAGGCCAACGTGGTACCGATATTTAAAAAGGGGCCGAGATATATCCCGGGTAACTATAGGTCGGTCAGCCTAACATCAGTAGTCTGCAAAATTTTGGAGGGGATGTTAAGGGACCACATACAAGACTTTAGTAATGAAAACGGTATTATAAGTAGTAATCAGCATGGATTCATGAAAAATCGTTCGTGCCAAACCAATCTATTAACCTTCTACGAATAAGTGAGCTGCCATCTAGATAAAGGTAAGCCGGTGGATGTGGTTTATCTGGACTTTGCAAAGGCTTTTGACACCGTTCCCCACAAACGCTTACTGTACAAACTAAGGAAGGTAGGTATGGACCATAAGGTGAGTACCTGGATAGAGAACTGGCTCCAGGGGAGAGTCCAGAGGGTGGTGATTAATGGGGAGTACTCGGATTGGGCGGGGGTGGAAAGTGGGGTCCTCCAGGGTTCTGTCCTGGGACCAATCCTGTTTAATTTATTCATAAATAATCTAGAGGAGGGGATATCAAGTACAATCTCAGTATTAGCAGATGATACTAAACTAGGCATGCCAATATCTTCTATGCAGGATGTGATAACCTTGCAAGCGGACCTGAACAAAATAACGAGATGGGCAACTACATGGCAGATGAGGTTTAATGTTGAAAAATGTAAAGTAATGCACTTGGGGGCCAGAAACCAGAAAGCAAGCTACTCACTAGGGGGGGAACCTCTGGATGAGTCTAGGACGAAAAAGGACTTGGGGGTACTGGTAGACAACAAGCTTGGCAGTGGCATGCAATGCCAAGCCGCCGCAAGCGAAGCCAACAGAATACTGGGATGTATAAAAAAGGGGATTCACTCCAGAAATAAAGAGATTATTCTCCCTCTCTACAAGACTCTGGTCCGGCCACATCTGGAGTATGCTGTCCAGTTCTGGGCACCGGTCCTCAGGAAGGATGTGCTGGAACTGGAGAAAGTCCAGAGAAGGGCAACAAAAATAATTAGGGGAATGGAGGACTATCAGCTATCAGGAAAGACTACAAGCACTGAACCTATTCTCTCTGGAGAAGAGACGATTGAGGGGGGATATGATATCAATGTACAAATACTGTACTGGTGACCCGAGCATAAGGAACAAACTATTCAGTGAAAGGAGATACAATAAGACACGTGGCCACTCACTAAAACTAGAGGAAAGGCGGTTTAACCTTAAAGTGCATAAGGGGTTCTTCACTGTAAGAGCGGTAAGGATGTATAATTCTCTTCCACAAGCAGTTGTATCAGCAGGGAGCATTGATAGTTTCAAAAAACTATTAGATGGACACCTTAAAGACCAAAACATACAGGGGTATACAATGTACGGTTAAAAGCAAACACACACACACATCATAGGTTGAACTGGATGGACTGATGTCTTTTTTCAACCTCACTAACTATGTAACTATGTAACCAGGGGTCTGCTTGGCATAAACTGGCTTTTTTTTTTTTAAACAAATTTTATTATGGTTTCCATTAACAGAAACATGGTCAAAACAATAGATTACCAACAATACAATCAGTCAAAACTGCATAAACATAGTTTGATAGTGCTCCGTAAATGTGTAAACAGGGAGGAGACAGGAAAAGGTCTGCAACTGCAGAGGGGGAGAGTAGGGTGCCTAGGTAAAACGAAAGGAGATGGGGGGGATGGGGAGAAAGGATAAGGGGGAAGGAGGTATGGGTACGGAGTGGGTGAGAGAGGGTGATGACAAGAAAACTTTGTAGAAAAGTAATAAAATAGAAAAAAAGGAGTACCTTCTATGGGTTTGAAGCTCAATAGATTACATCAGTAGCAAGACAGCACATGTTTACATTTACATAAAAAAGGAAAGATCAAGGTATATTTCAATATAAAGCCTATCCCTTCTAAGCAGTTATAACCGGGAATACCGATCTGCTGAGTGGTCCCTCTATCGAGGGGAGAAGCATAGAAGGGCGCTACTATTTAGAATGATAATGATAATATAGTGCTTGTTGCATGGGCTTGATATCCAGAAAAAGGGGGTGAATGCAGTGAACAAATTAGTCTTAGGTTTGCACGAGGGGTAGTCCTAAAATAGGGACTAAGGGATAGGAGAAGGGGTTGTGTGCCATGGCAGGTCCAGCCAATTGAGCAGTTGTCAAGTCCAAGAGGTGGTCCATCCCACGAGGCGGAAGGTTGGAGAGAGGATATTTAGCTAGATAAACGTCCCATTTGGAGGAGAACTTGAGGTTGGCGTGATTTGACAAGTGAGTATCCAACAAATCTAGAGTTCTAAGGGTACGTCATGAAGTGTTGGCGGGGAGTTCGAAATCCATAGAGAAGACCAAAGAGCAACAAAAGAGGGTGACCAGTTGCAACCATTCCTGTGATGGATGAGGGGAATGAGTCAACCCTGTGCCAAAATTGAGTAATTATTGGGCAGAACCACAGTCAGTGCGCTAAAGTAGGCCTGTGAGCCATGCACCAGGAGCATTTCTGCGGGGCATTGGAGGTTGATGACATTGTGAAGAGGGCATATCTTCGGTGGATAATCTTAAGTTGTTGTTCCCACCAAAATTTATTGGTGATATAGACACATGTGGTATTATATCCCTTGAGGATACGTTGGTGAAACAGATCATAGTGAAAGTCTTTGCCCCAGGATGATGAGTCAGTAGGCTCTTTCAATGAAGACCGGTAGGACTTGAGAGGTTTGTATACCTCGGAGATACTGATTTTAACATTCCGTAAAAGATTGTCGAGTAGGGAAGGTCGGAAACGTTTAGTCTTATCAGGACATCGTCGAATTGCAAAGGTAATTGATTGTTGCAGATGGAGAAAGTGGCTGGCTGGAAAATGAAAGTTCCTGCAGATGTCTTGTGTAGGAATGGGTTCGCCGGTGGTTTGATTGAATAGTTGAGAAAAGTATTTCAGTCCTTTATCCGGCCATAATGAGAAGGCAGGGTATTGTCGGGTATGAGGGAATAATAGGTGACCTTCTAATGGTAAATGACCGGTGATCAAGTGGGAGAGATTCAAAAGTTTACAGGACTCCCGTCACGCTAAAATAGTGTCTCGCAGGAGGAGGTTAGATTTAAGGAGTGGTGGCATAGATGCTATAGAACAATGTAAGAGGGCGCCCAGAGAGAGGGGGGTGACCATTTCAGATTCTATGTTAAAGTTGGAGAAACGAGATAGGCTGGTCAACCAATCCAAACCTATTCGCAAAAAGGCATGCAGTGTTGTAGAGCCTAATGTTGGGAAGTTTGGCTCCTCCTTCTTTTTTTGAAAGTAACAGTTTTGTGAGTGCGATACGAGGGCACTTCTTCCTCTAAAGAAAAGACTGTAAAGCTCTACACAATAATTGGGTGTCCTTGTGTTTCAAGAGTAGGGGGATAGTTTGCAGGGCATATAACAATTTAGGTAAGCTCATCATTTTGTTTAAATGGCATCTACCAAGAAGGGACAAAGGAAGTTCCGACCACGCTAATTGCCAATTGCCAATATTTATACCCAGGTATTTGATATGGGATGTTGCTATCTTTAATATAGAGGTGTGCGACCAAAGTGGGGGCCTGTTGTGGAAGAGGGGGAGTATTTCACTTTTGGTAAAGTTGATTTTTAGTCCCAAGCAGCAGCGAAATGTGGTAAATATGTAATGGATTAGTGGAATATCAACTGAGAGATTAGAGGAGAATATGAGAATGTCGTCTGCAAATAGTGCAGTACGAATTTCTTGATCTCCGACCCGAATGCCGTGGAGCTCAGGGTGGGAGGTCTATTGCTAAATTAAACAGAAGAGGGGATAGAGGGCACCCCTGCCGGGTGCCCTTGTGGAGGGGAAAGATTTCTGAAGGGTGTCCATTAGCAATGACTGTTGCACATGGGGAGGAATACAAAGAGAGGCTATGAGATGCAGAAAAGGACCTTCGAAGCCGAACTTACTGAGAGTTAAAAAAAGCCAGGAAAAATTGACATTATCAAAGGCCTTCTCTGCATCTAACGTAAAGATGGCCATGTCATGTGAGGGGTTCAATTTTGCTTGTTCCAAAACAGCAAGAACTTTTCTTATATTGGTCGTGGCAGAGCGGGCCTTGGTGAAACTGGCTTGAGCAGGGTGAATTTTGTCCGGCATGAGGTGAGCTAATCTGTTCGCTATGATTTTTGATAAAATTTTGGAGTTGAGATTTAAAAGCGATATTGGGCGATAAGAGCCTGGTTCTAATGGGTCTTTTCCCGACTTAAGAATCAATTTGATATGAGCTTAAAATCCTGTAGGTAGGTAGTTACCGCCCTCCAGGATATGTTGGTACATTGTGAGTAGCGTCAGAGCTATCGAAGAAGACATAACTTTAAATAAATCAGACATGTAGCCATCCGGGCCAGGGACTTTGCCTGCTGAGAGAGATGCTATGACCATATTTATTTCCTCTAGTGTCACTGGGGCATTCAATTGCGTTAGTGCCAAAGTTTCTAATTTGTGTAGTTGTACTTCAGCCAAGAATTGAACGGCGAGCTTTTCATTGATAGGGTCTGGTCCATAAAGTATAGAATGGAAGGATTGCATTACTGCAATGACATCTTTTGGTGCAGTGAAAATGTCCCCTGCCGGAGATCTAATTTTAGGGATGTGTGTAGGGGCATGGGGGCCTTTACAGAGATGGGCCAAAAGTTTCCCAGCTTTATTCCCATATTTATGTAGTTTAAAGTCCATGAGCTAGTGTTGGAAGCGCTCCTTGGTCTCAGCCCAAAGGTCGAAGCAGGCTTTTGCTTCCTTCCAGGTGACCCTATTGACATGTGTGTTGTCTCGGGAGAGATTTGTTTGGGCAAGGCGCAGGCGTTCGCTTGCAGCCTTAAAATGTGCATGGGATTTCTTTTTGTGTGTCGCAGCAAACTATATGATTTTGCCCCGAAATGCCTTACCGTTTTACCAGTTTCCCATAGAAGGAGAGGGTTGTCAGTGTCCTGAGAGTTATCCTGGAGGAAATCCGTCCAGGAGGTTTGTAGCACATTATACAGATCCTTATTACCAGCTAAATAAGAAGGGAAAGGCCATATTCTTGCAGTCGTTGTCCCCGTATGGTCAGCAATAGTCAGAGAGATCAGAGCGTGGTCGGTAATTGCAGTCTCCTCTATTGAGGAGGAGAAATTAAGAAGGGATTGATTGCAAAATATATAGTCTATTCTGGACAGGCTATTGTTGGGAGAGGAAAAGAAGGTAAATTCCCTGCCTAGGGGATTTGATAGACGCCATGTATGCGTGAGTTCCAAAGAACACACGAAGTCCGGCAGCGAGTGAAACAGGGAGTCGGGGGATTCAGTAAAGATCTATCTCTGGATTTATCTTCCGAGGGATGCATTATGGAGTTGAAGTCCTCTCCCACTAGAAAAGGAAGATGAACATAGGGGGCTACTTGAGCGGTCAGCGTTAGGAAATATGTTTTGGTGGGAGAGTTAGGGGCGTATACATTGGCAATAGCATAAATCAAATCATAGAGTTTAATTGTGAGGATCAGAAGCCGTCCCTCTTGATCCGGTGTAACAGTGAGAATTTGCAAGGAAGATTTTTATTAACCAGGATAAGGACGCCAGCTTTATGTTTGGGTGTCAGAGCCGAAGACCTGGCCCACCCAAAGTTTTTTCATACGGTGAGATGGGATTCTTGCAGGAGAGCAATATCCGCCTTCATTCTTTTTAGATGTTGTAAAATGGCCATCCTCTTATGAGATCGCAAACCCTTGACATTCTATAATATTCATTTTATATCAAGGAGGGTGAAGGAGAAGAGGTTTTATACGTGCATGGAAGAGATATGGGGGGAAGTGTATAAATGGTGGCCTAGTCAACCGCAACAAGCCGGTTAACCAGACAGAGGAGTAGCATGCCATGTGCTGAATAGGGATGGCGAAGGTAGTCCGAAATACAGAACAGTAAAACAAATCAAACAGAACCGAAAAGAAGGTAGCACATACCATAGAAGTCTGAGACTTCGCTTTTTTCCTGATGAGGTCCATTCACAAACATGGTGTTACCGGAAAGTAGAGTTTGGCTGTCCCGCCAGGGTAATTTAGGAGTCCGAGGCAAGGAGGGCATCCGCCATGGGGGCGTCGACCGCTGGAAATAGTAACCGATAGTCAGGGACTACTCCAGGGAATAGTGCCCCAGGAGCTGAACTGGGCTACTCCAGTAAGGCTGTAAGGGAAAGGAGCAGGCAAAATAAGAAATAGAAAAACAATATCACATCAGTAGTCAAACTCTGGGAGAATAGCAAGAGACCTAAATTAGGACAAAATGAAACCTCTTCAGTAACCGGGTATACATTTGGAAGGATTGGGAAACAGGGATTTCGGGCACAAGAGTTTTTTTAAAAAATTCTTTTATTCAACAAAAAAATATATATTTTAAAATCATGGAAAAATACAGGCAAATAATTGTGTATTGAGGACACAGTGAGACCAATAAATGGTCTATGCTATACAATATCTCAGTACATAGAACTTATAACAGTGATTTACATATAGTTCAGAGTACAAGATCATTAGTAGTCATATAATTCTTGGAAACGTGTTACTCAGTATCAGAAGAGAACCGCCGGCGGACACCCAAGTAATAAGGTGCCGGTCAGCGGGGTCAACTGAGAGTATAGATTAACATTCACCATGTAACATATGACCTTTGCTCAACATGTTTCGCTTTCTTAGACAAAAAAGCTTCATCTGGAGCATATCATTTCTTTTGTCTGTGTGAAAAATAACAGTGTTTAGATAAATTACATATATATGTTACCTCATTTCCAGTATGTTATAATTACAATTACATATCATTTATTTCTCCTTTTAATTGCATACAATCGCATTACACATCTCAAATGAGTCCTTCTACTTTTACTATATCAACACAATATAACATTGAGTCTTAGATTGCATTCAGACACTAGAGGGGTTTAGGGGAAACAATGGAGGCTGCCAATAGTGAGTATATGTGGGGATCCATGCTGTAGTTATAGTATCAGCATGTATATCATGTTTATATATCTAGTATACGGACGAAAAATATATACATACCTGTACATATAGTAATCAGGCACATATCTCAATTTCCATAGGGAATTCTTTAACGAGGAGGACTGTGCGTTTTGGGAAGCTCAAACATAGGCAATATATAGTGACATAGTAGTGAGGGTAATCACTCCATGTCTATTATCTGAATGGATGAGAGCAAAAGAACAATATTTCTCAGAATAGTGGGCATTTATATTCTATGATATCGTTTTAAGAGAGAGCCCGTGAGAGTGCTAAACCCATAAACTCAAGTGTTCCAAAGTGATAGAATAAGTGTGCCTCATGCATGTTATGAGAGTATATAAGCACCCATAGAGCCCATAGATTATCTGCCTCAAAAGGGTCTAAAGAATAGACACATAATTACTCTGGACCGTAAGAATGGGCAAATGTCATGCGTTTCTAAACGGATGTACACCGACATATAGAGTTTACCCATGCGTCTGTGGGCTACCCCTATAGTAAAATACATATCATGTATATTGATTTACTTTTATATACATATGTAAATATGTGTGTCTAGTCAATTTAGTATCCAGCCCACCTCCCTCCATAATAGTAGGAGAGTGACCAGGGTTACATATACACAGACAGTTGCCGCATAGAGTCCAAAATGAGTACATGCAAGGCGTGCTTAAAATAGGCATAGGAAATAGATATAGAGGTAGATAGATAGAGTACCACCCAGTATAGTAGATCCCTATGTAGTAAAAGAATCCCAGACATAAACAAACACCTTAACACGGCTCACCAAGCTTGGAAAGGACGAGAGCTTAATGTAGGGAGCATGTCTCCTCTGCTTGTATATCGGCTGTTAAGCACAGTAAGGTTGGAGTAAAGTCACGGGTATCAGAGAGTATAATGTTAAAGTATTGTTGCTAGCCATATATAGCTTACCCCTTGCCACGCTGTTCCCAGCTTCCGCACAGTCCTCACCGGATGGGGAACCTCCGCCATACCAGGGCTTGTAACTGGCGCCCTTAAATGGCGTGGATCCCGGGCGGTTCGTCAGAAGACGTCACCGCCCCGGCCACTCCCACCGGACATCGCTCGAGAGCAAGCGCGGGGACACCCCAGCGAAGCTCTCGGCTCTGTCACAGGTGTGTGCAGATCACACAGAGGCAGGAAATGCCTCCGTAGTCCGCTCTGGTGCCACAGGAAGTTCCGCCCGGAAAGGGCGGAACCAACCTGCGGCCTATCCGGCCGCACATATCTCACTGATGAGGCCGACCTCCATGCTTACCCACACTGCCCCCACAGGATCGGTCAGCAATTGCATGAGAATTCTAATTGCCTGAAATGAAAAACGAAACAAAACAAGACAGAAATTATATACTTTAAAATGCATATATAAAAACATATTTCACTATGGTACAGAAATGTTCCTGATAAACCAGGAGATATGTATCGGTAATGTATTTATTTATCAAAAATTATGTAGCCATGTTTATTTTTTATAACATAAACCACTAGTAAGGGCGTTCAATAGTAGTAGCCCTAATGGAAGAACAGGGGCTAAACTGCCCCCTACTAGGAACACTTCCATACTTCCAACCCCAAAAAGTTGCATTTTTCGACTTATCACAAATCCTCAAGATCATAATATTGATGAGAGAAAGATTATAACATAAAAGACTATTTGTTGTACATTAGGAGAAAAAGAGAGGTATATGTGCCAAAGACTCTCGTTAGTGTAAAGAGGTATCGGAATAGTTCTCCAGAGAGAGACTCTCTGGATAGAGTGTCTCAGTGCCACATATAGACCTGGTTTGAACGAAACCCAGTCGTACAAACCCTTTCTATGAAGGCCTTTTCATTTACCTAGTGCTAATAGATCTAATTGATCTTGAGTAGCATACCCTGGTTACGATAATGGCCCTTTGTGGGATATGTGGGTCAGGGTGTCTGCTTGGTTTTGGCGTGGTCATCCTCCCCCTGTATATCTAACTATTCCGATACCTCTTTACACTAACGAGAGTCTTTGGCACATATACCTCTCTTTTTCTCCTAATGTACAACAAATAGTCTTTTATGTTATAATCCCTCTCTCATCAATATTATGATCTTGAGGATTTGTGATAAGTCGAAAAATGCAACTTTTTGGGGTTGGAAGTATGGAAGTGTTCCTAGTAGGGGGCAGTTTAGCCCCTGTTCTTCCATTAGGGCTACTACTATTGAACGCCCTTACTAGTGGTTTATGTTATAAAAAATAAACATGGCTACATAATTTTTGATAAATAAATACATTACCGATACATATCTCCTGGTTTATCAGGAACATTTCTGTACCATAGTGAAATATGTTTTTATATATGCATTTTAAAGTATATAATTTCTGTCTTGTTTTGTTTCGTTTTTCATTTCAGGCAATTAGAATTCTCATGCAATTGCGGACCGATCCTGTGGGGGCAGTGTGGGTAAGCATGGAGGTCGGCCTCATCAGTGAGATATGTGCGGCCGGATAGGCCGCAGGATGGTTCCGCCCTTTCCGGGCGGAACTTCCTGTGGCACCAGAGCGGACTACGGAGGCATTTCCTGCCTCTGTGTGATCTGCACACACCTGTGACAGAGCCGAGAGCTTCGCTGGGGTGTCCCCGCGCTTGCTCTCGAGCGATGTCCGGTGGGAGTGGCCGGGGCGGTGACGTCTTCTGACGAACCGCCCGGGATCCACGCCATTTAAGGGCGCCAGTTACAAGCCCTGGTATGGCGGAGGTTCCCCATCCGGTGAGGACTGTGCGGAAGCTGGGAACAGCGTGGCAAGGGGTAAGCTATATATGGCTAGCAACAATACTTTAACATTATACTCTCTGATACCCGTGACTTTACTCCAACCTTACTGTGCTTAACAGCCGATATACAAGCAGAGGAGACATGCTCCCTACATTAAGCTCTCGTCCTTTCCAAGCTTGGTGAGCCGTGTTAAGGTGTTTGTTTATGTCTGGGATTCTTTTACTACATAGGGATCTACTATACTGGGTGGTACTCTATCTATCTACCTCTATATCTATTTCCTATGCCTATTTTAAGCACGCCTTGCATGTACTCATTTTGGACTCTATGCGGCAACTGTCTGTGTATATGTAACCCTGGTCACTCTCCTACTATTATGGAGGGAGGTGGGCTGGATACTAAATTGACTACACACACATATTTACATATGTATATAAAAGTAAATCAATATACATGATAAGTATTTTACTATAGGGGTAGCCCACAGACGCATGGGTAAACTCTATATGTCGGTGTACATCCGTTTAGAAACGCATGACATTTGCCCATTCTTACGGTCCAGAGTAATTATGTGTCTATTCTTTAGCCCCTTTTGAGGCAGATAATCTATGGGCTCTATGGGTGCTTATATACTCTCATAACATGCATGAGGCACACTTATTCTATCACTTTGGAACACTTGAGTTTATGGGTTTAGCACTCTCACGGGCTCTCTCTTAAAACGATATCATAGAATATAAATGCCCACTATTCTGAGAAATATTGTTCTTTTGCTCTCATCCATTCAGATAATAGACATGGAGTGATTACCCTCACTACTATGTCACTATATATTGCCTATGTTTGAGCTTCCCAAAACGCACAGTCCTCCTCGTTAAAGAATTCCCTATGGAAATTGAGATATGTGCCTGATTACTATATGTACAGGTATGTATATATTTTTCGTCCGTATACTAGATATATAAACATGATATACATGCTGATACTATAACTACAGCATGGATCCCCACATATACTCACTATTGGCAGCCTCCATTGTTTCCCCTAAACCCCTCTAGTGTCTGAATGCAATCTAAGACTCAATGTTATATTGTGTTGATATAGTAAAAGTAGAAGGACTCATTTGAGATGTGTAATGCGATTGTATGCAATTAAAAGGAGAAATAAATGATATGTAATTGTAATTATAACATACTGGAAATGAGGTAACATATATATGTAATTTATCTAAACACTGTTATTTTTCACACAGACAAAAGAAATGATATGCTCCAGATGAAGCTTTTTTGTCTAAGAAAGCAAAACATGTTGAGCAAAGGTCATATGTTACATGGTGAATGTTAATCTATACTCTCAGTTGACCCCGCTGACCGGCACCTTATTACTTGGGTGTCCGCCGGCGGTTCTCTTCTGATACTGAGTAACACGTTTCCAAGAATTATATGACTACTAATGATCTTGTACTCTGAACTATATGTAAATCACTGTTATAAGTTCTATGTACTGAGATATTGTATAGCATAGACCATTTATTGGTCTCACTGTGTCCTCAATACACAATTATTTGCCTGTATTTTTCCATGATTTTAAAATATATATTTTTTTGTTGAATAAAAGAATTTTTTAAAAAAACTCTTGTGCCCGAAATCCCTGTTTCCCAATCCTTCCAAATGAATTAGTCAATTGAGGATAGGGGCACACCCTAAATGGATACGTCATGGCCAAGATGGCTGCTATCTGTGGACACATGACTTGTAAAATAATTCTGATATGAAGGTGGAAGCACCAGCCATTCTGGGAAGTGGCAAGCAGCAAGGTATACGGGTTTAAGTACCACTTATTACCTCTAATACATATTATAATTGATCAATATCATATGGAAGGATTGTGAAACATCTTTTATGCTAAAAACCCCGTAAAAAGTTGCTCATATTTTTCTAGTGCCAATTTCGGGTCTGCACCTGGCTCTTGAAAATAAGATCGTAGTCGTTGAAACATTTGATATAAAGTTATTTATTCAGTCAAGTCATATTCTATATACTCTAAAAAACAGAAATCTATATAGAGGAGACCATAAACCCTTCCAATAACAACTGATAGAACTCATAGGACAACCATGGATTTCGTTGGAAATGCATGGACAGGTCTTATGACCGAAATTGAATCTACCTGTAACATCCCGGCCAAGGATGATATAAGCTTAAACCAATACATAAACACAGTAAAGAGACTTATTAAAAAAAAGTCAAACCTATACTGGCATATAGAATTTTTCTTGAAGTATATTCAAGCAAATGTATGCCCTGTGGGTTTGAGGATTCATCTATTCCCCTCCTTCGATAATGCTTCGAGCGAGTTTAGAACTTTGTGGGAACGTATTTTAACCAAATGCAGCACCGACTTGTGCCAGCTGTTGGTGTCCCAATATAAATTGGACCTAGCTACTTTAGATACTGAGTTGTCATCTCTATATACTAAGAACGAGAATTTAAAAAAACATGTACATTACGAGGCAAGATGGAAGGAGGTGAAGGAGTATGGAATCAAGCTCAATAGGGATATTATTGGTAAAAAACAAACTAAATTCCTAAAAGATAGGATGGCCTTCACGGAAGGCTATGCTTATCGATGGCCGGGACCCAATAGTTCAAGGCGACCCCGCTATTCGCGAGGCCCCCGTGAACAGGTATCGAATACAGGTCTAAGGGAAACCGATTGGGAATCAGACTCGTCTTCGATCTCCGCACAATCTAATAGATCTAAAACATCGATTAGATCTAATCAAGATACTAGACCAAAAACAGATATGGGGACACGTAAACGAGGACAACAGGAAGGAGCCAATTACACACCACGCTCCAAAAAGCGACCTGATGAAACTTCTAAATTTCAATCATTGGGAATTGGGGGGACTCAAATTGGACAGACTGTTAGATCTGTCGAGGCACCCACACAAGATGGTTTGGAAGCGCAGGACCCCTATTTGGGACCCCTGGCTCTCCAAGCGATACAAATGTTGCAACCTTTATCCACTAACACCAATTCAAGTAATTTATCCACACAGGATCTCACGTCTAATTCTCAAACACACTCACTAGGTGCTGCGGCACCTGCCTTTTCTAACACACTACCTTTAAATATATCCAGCACTATTCCTCTTAGACAAACCACTATTGATGGCCACTTTGCAGCCTCACAGGCCCAGGCCTCAAATTTTCCCCTGAGCACATCACTAAACCTTCCCACCTAAAATTATCGATCATTAATTTAACCCCCTATCACTTCTCCCCCCAAGAACAAGAGGTCCTTGAACTTGGCCTCACGTTCTGCCCATCTGTTCCCATGGACAGATATGAGACCATAAAGGACGTCTATATGTTCATAAGGAATTTGACGTATAAACATATTTACGATCCAGAAAGACAACGTAATATACAAGACAAAGAAATCTCAGAAAAAATAAAACACTACACAATGCAAGAATTCCGTGTTCTACGGGATTTAATTTTACTATTGGAGGAAGGCAGTCCTTCGGATTCCCAGTCCCCCAGTCAATCTATACAAACAAAGACCGTAAATCCAAGACAGGTCCCCTTCAAACCAAAATCTAATAATTTCCCTGACTTGACTACAAATCCTAACCTATTGGCTTTTCTGACCACAGTGGTAGGTGAGATCAAACATTGTGAGTTAAAATCAACACAAAATAATCTTTCTAAACAACAACTACAGATGCTTAACAAACTAAAGAATCATACAGACTTGGTTATAAAACCCTCAGATAAGGGTGGTAACCTAGTATTGATGACTCGGGAGGGATATGAGAGAATGTGCCTTAACATCCTCTCAAATCGTACATGGTACAAAAAGATATCTCCATCGGCTACTACAGAATTCAAAGCAGAGTATTTGGATATAATCGGACGTGCATATCAATTGGCTCTTATAGATAAGGACTGTTACAATTTTCTTAACAACAAATTTCCGAGACAGGCGACATTTTATTCACTTCCAAAAACCCATAAAAATTTAATCTCTCCACCCGGTAGGCCTATTGTATCGGGTATTGGAAGTCTAACTGAAAAATGCTAGTCGCTTGGTCGACTATTATTTACTACCACATGTAGTGCGGTTACCGTCATACGTCAAGGACACACTCGAGTTTTTGAAAATGATTGAAGATATGGTGGTTCCTCCCGACGCCCTGCTCGTGACTTTGGATGTGGAGGCATTATACTCCAGTATCCCTCACGAGCAGGGCGTCGGGACGATACGCACCTTCTTATATGAGCAAGACCATCACACTTGGCCATTTTGTGATTTCATATTGGAACTTTTATTGTTTATTTTGAAACATAACTGGTTTACTTTCAACGGGTCCCACTACCTCCAGGTACAGGGCGTGGCCATGGGCACTTGTTGTGCCCCGGCTTACGCCAACCTGTACCTGGGGGGGTGGGAGCGACAAATCACATCAGACGAAAATCTATCTCATTTCTTTTCATTTGTGGCAATATGGTTTCGTTATATAGACGACATTTTTGTTGTCTGGACAGGTTCAAAGTCAATGCTAGATGAGTTTATTTCTCAACTAAATATAAACGACTTCAACTTGAAGTTAACATCTACCATCAGCGACTCGAGTGTTAATTTCCTTGACTTAACGGTGCTCAAACATGTGGATGGACACCTGACGACTAACCTATACAGAAAGGAGACGTCAGGAAATGTAATATTACACGCGTCTAGCGCCCACCCAGGGGCGCTTATACGTAGTATTCCATATGCCCAATACATACGCCTACGGCGTAATTGTACATCTGACAGCGATTTCAAAATACAGGCTAATTACTTACGAGAACGCCTAATGGCTCGTGGATACAGTAAACGCTTGTTGAGAGCAGCTTTCAACAAAGCGTTTTCTCAAAATAGAAACAGCCTCATCTTTAGAGCCAAACCCTCAAGCACGCAACCGACAGTTAAACTAATAACCAAATACTCCTCTCATGAAAAAGTATTGAGAGATATTCTTGAACGAAACTGGCATCTTCTCCGTGATGATCCGGTTATAAACAAATATGTTGGCAAACACCCCCAAATTGTATTTAGGAGAACAAGATCTTTAAGAGATCAACTAACAACAAGCCACTATCAACCCATCAGAAATAAAGTAACCACATGTAGGGGTACTTATAAATGTCGCAAATGCGCCCTATGTCCTTGGATAGAGGAGAATACTCAATATACCCTACCTAATGGGGAAATATTTGTTCCTAAATTTCGGGCTGACTGTAGTACCCGTGGAGTGGTATACATGATGCATTGTGCCTGTGGCATGTTCTATATAGGTAAAACTATAAGAGAGCTCCGCCAGAGGATAAATGACCATGTGTACGTATCAGCAGGGGGAAGGATGATCACGCCCGTGAGCAGACACCTTGACCTATACCACAGGTTCAATCCCAGAAAGGCAAGATTTTATGTGCTTGAAGTTATTCCTCAGGATCCTCGAGGTGGCAACCGGGACAAAAAAATTCTCCAGAGAGAGACTCTCTGGATAGAGCGTCTCAGTGCCACATATAGACCTGGTTTGAACGAAACCCAGTCGTACAAACCCTTTCTATGAAGGCCTTTTCATTTACCTAGTGCTAATAGATCTAATTGATCTTGAGTAGCATACCCTGGTTACGATAATGGCCCTTTGTGGGATATGTGGGTCAGGGTGTCTGCTTGGTTTTGGCGTGGTCATCCTCCCCCTGTATATCTAACTATTCCGATACCTCTTTACACTAACGAGAGTCTTTGGCACATATACCTCTCTTTTTCTCCTAATGTACAACAAATAGTCTTTTATGTTATAATCCCTCTCTCATCAATATTATGATCTTGAGGATTTGTGATAAGTCGAAAAATGCAACTTTTTGGGGTTGGAAGTATGGAAGTGTTCCTAGTAGGGGGCAGTTTAGCCCCTGTTCTTCCATTAGGGCTACTACTATTGAACGCCCTTACTAGTGGTTTATGTTATAAAAAATAAACATGGCTACATAATTTTTGATAAATAAATACATTACCGATACATATCTCCTGGTTTATCAGGAACATTTCTGTACCATAGTGAAATATGTTTTTATATATGCATTTTAAAGTATATAATTTCTGTCTTGTTTTGTTTCGTTTTTCATTTCAGGCAATTAGAATTCTCATGCAATTGCGGACCGATCCTGTGGGGGCAGTGTGGGTAAGCATGGAGGTCGGCCTCATCAGTGAGATATGTGCGGCCGGATAGGCCGCAGGATAGTTCCGCCCTTTCCGGTCGGAACTTCCTGTGGCACCAGAGCGGACTACGGAGGCATTTCCTGCCTCTGTGTGATCTGCACACACCTGTGACAGAGCCGAGAGCTTCGCTGGGGTGTCCCCGCGCTTGCTCTCGAGCGATGTCCGGTGGGAGTGGCCGGGGCGGTGACGTCTTCTGACGAACCGCCCGGGATCCACGCCATTTAAGGGCGCCAGTTACAAGCCCTGGTATGGCGGAGGTTCCCCATCCGGTGAGGACTGTGCGGAAGCTGGGAACAGCGTGGCAAGGGGTAAGCTATATATGGCTAGCAACAATACTTTAACATTATACTCTCTGATACCCGTGACTTTACTCCAACCTTACTGTGCTTAACAGCCGATATACAAGCAGAGGAGACATGCTCCCTACATTAAGCTCTCGTCCTTTCCAAGCTTGGTGAGCCGTGTTAAGGTGTTTGTTTATGTCTGGGATTCTTTTACTACATAGGGATCTACTATACTGGGTGGTACTCTATCTATCTACCTCTATATCTATTTCCTATGCCTATTTTAAGCACGCCTTGCATGTACTCATTTTGGACTCTATGCGGCAACTGTCTGTGTATATGTAACCCTGGTCACTCTCCTACTATTATGGAGGGAGGTGGGCTGGATACTAAATTGACTACACACACATATTTACATATGTATATAAAAGTAAATCAATATACATGATATGTATTTTACTATAGGGGTAGCCCACAGACGCATGGGTAAACTCTATATGTCGGTGTACATCCGTTTAGAAACGCATGACATTTGCCCATTCTTACGGTCCAGAGTAATTATGTGTCTATTCTTTAGCCCCTTTTGAGGCAGATAATCTATGGGCTCTATGGGTGCTTATTTACTCTCATAACATGCATGAGGCACACTTATTCTATCACTTTGGAACACTTGAGTTTATGGGTTTAGCACTCTCACGGGCTCTCTCTTAAAACGATATCATAGAATATAAATGCCCACTATTCTGAGAAATATTGTTCTTTTGCTCTCATCCATTCAGATAATAGACATGGAGTGATTACCCTCACTACTATGTCACTATATATTGCCTATGTTTGAGCTTCCCAAAACGCACAGTCCTCCTCGTTAAAGAATTCCCTATGGAAATTGAGATATGTGCCTGATTACTATATGTACAGGTATGTATATATTTTTCGTCCGTATACTAGATATATAAACATGATATACATGCTGATACTATAACTACAGCATGGATCCCCACATATACTCACTATTGGCAGCCTCCATTGTTTCCCCTAAACCCCTCTAGTGTCTGAATGCAATCTAAGACTCAATGTTATATTGTGTTGATATAGTAAAAGTAGAAGGACTCATTTGAGATGTGTAATGCGATTGTATGCAATTAAAAGGAGAAATAAATGATATGTAATTGTAATTATAACATACTGGAAATGAGGTAACATATATATGTAATTTATCTAAACACTGTTATTTTTCACACAGACAAAAGAAATGATATGCTCCAGATGAAGCTTTTTTGTCTAAGAAAGCGAAACATGTTGAGCAAAGGTCATATGTTACATGGTGAATGTTAATCTATACTCTCTTCTGATACTGAGTAACACGTTTCCAAGAATTATATGACTACTAATGATCTTGTACTCTGAACTATATGTAAATCACTGTTATAAGTTCTATGTACTGAGATATTGTATAGCATAGACCATTTATTGGTCTCACTGTGTCCTCAATACACAATTATTTGCCTGTATTTTTCCATGATTTTAAAATATATATTTTTTTGTTGAATAAAAGAATTTTTTAAAAAAACTCTTGTGCCCGAAATCCCTGTTTCCCAATCCTTCCAAATGAATTAGTCAATTGAGGATAGGGGCACACCCTAAATGGATACGTCATGGCCAAGATGGCTGCTATCTGTGGACACATGACTTGTAAAATAATTCAGTAACCGGGTAAAAGAGAGACCAGAATTTGTGCAGGACCCTTGGTCCAGCAAAAGTTACCACTCTGTAACACTGTGGAGGCTGGGTAAATGGCAATGGATCCAGAGAAAGGGGGGTAAGCGATGACCATCATTGCGAGATTTAGAGGCGTAGCGTTCCCGTTTTGGTGAATCTTTCCATGGACTGTGGAGATCTCTATTCCCAGGAGAGGAAATGGGTGGTGGAGAGGCCTGGGTTTCCATGGAGATTTGCATGCGCGCCTGCATGTAGTTGATAGCTTCGTCGGGGTGGTTTAAAGCTTTTGTGTCACCTGAGGCTGAGGTACATTGCAGGATTGCTGGATAGGCCAATGTGAATTTAATCCCATTTTGGAATAAGGCATCGCAGGCGGGTTGGAAGGCTTTGCGTTGTCTTGCCACTTCTTGCGAATAGTCTGCGAAAAGAAGAAATTTGTGGACATCCACTTGAAGGGACTTGGCGTTCCGAAATGATTTTAAGATGGCGACCCGGTCAGCATAATTAAGGTAGCACATGATCACAGGGCGCGGTGTGCGCCTGTTGTTGGAAGGTGGACCCAGTCTATGGGCTCTTTCTACCGTGCACGGCTGGGACAGTCCCAAGGCCTGGGGTATACGGGTGGAGCACAGATCTGGCAAAGAGGCAGCAGTAATGGATTCTGGAACCCTTATTATGCGCAGGTTGTTTCTGCGAGATCGATTTTCCAGGTCCTACAATTTATCGAGTGTATAGTGCTGGGTCTGTTCTGATCTTTGGTCATTAGCTAGGTTAGACTATTTCGTCCTCGACTTCTGAAAGCCTGTGTCCCAGATCAGTGAGTCTCTTTGCCTGCTCCCCTATCTCCCTACGTAGCTGTGTGATGCCAGCTGACACTGCAGTATCTACTGCTGATTTTATAGTGGGGCAGAGCAGAGCAGCTACAGTGGAGGCAATGCTGGCATATTGCTCATCTTCAGTCAGGGAGACAGGGTTCCCTGATGGCTGCAGTGCAGGAGCCACATGTCCCGCTGGAGCCTGTGTAGGTGTGGTGGCCATATTGGATGGATATGTGGCGCGGGACTCTGATTGCGGGCGCACTTCCCCTGAGGCCGGCACACCGTGTATTACAAACCGATCTGTAGCTGCGGCAGCGGTCAGTGTTCTGGAGCTGGATGCGGGTTCCTCCAAGCGGCAGGGCAGCAGGTAGAGCGGGCTTTGTAAGCAGACTTCTCCGGAGCCGCCTTGCACACCACCTACCTCATCAGGCACCAGTCATCAGTAAACTGGTGTAGCACCACCCCCGCAGGAGCTGCTGATTATGTTATTGGGTCTACACCCTGCCTAACAACCCACAGAATTGGCTCGATCCCTCCTCAGGCACAACTGACCCAGAATAGGACTGGACTATCAAATGGATACACAGATTAGAATACAATACTTCAATATGCGACAGTGATTAGTTACCTTTTTCTTCCTTGATAGCCCTTCTGGGTGACACAATGGAACCACACACAGGATTGTAATTAACCAAACTGAGTTTACTATGCTTCAAATTGAACAAGGAAGATACATTGAAACACAGTTCTTTAAAATGGATTAAATCAGCTTTAAAAAGATAAAATAAATATCCCACACTTCTCCCTTTCTTTATGCTAGACACGGTATCAGACAGGTAGGCCTATCTGAGTCCCTCCCCCAGAGTCCTCTTCTGTCTTCTTGATTCTTCGCTAGCAAGAGTATTGAATAGAGCTCATTTGTAATCCAAATTAGCAATGAAGATCAAGAGAGAGAAAAACAGCGAGCTGTTAGTTGTCACTGCAGGGTGTCTGTGTGGCTGGACAATAACTTCTGTGAGAGTGGTAGGCCTCTGGCGCCTATTTTATAGATTCTGTTGTTGGTCTACGAATATCCTGAGATAATATACTATTCTACCCCGGGGTCTATCACCTCCTGTTACGCTACCGCTATCTGTAGGAAAAGCTACTTCTTCTGGTAGATAAAGGCAGTTATTGGGCATGTGCCCTCTCACCAACAGGAGTTTCTCCTTCGCGCGCTCCACTGCGGTCTCAGTCCTTTTGCTCTCTGTCAGCTGCGCGAGGCCTTTCTGGCGGATGACTCCGATCTCTGCGAACAGCGGTATGAGCTCCGGGAATGTGTCTCGAGCTTGAGATAGGACGGTTCAATGTCGTCACTCCAGGCTTAGAGGCTTGGGCCTAATATCCAGCATCAGTCCTCAGCTCTAGCTTCTTGGTTCCTCGGAGTCCAGCGCAGAAGAGACCGAGCTTGGCTCCTCCCTTCCTTTAAATAACTTCCCCCATAAAGCTGTGCGGTGCAGCCGTGCACCCTGGATCTTACAATGCACACTGGGAGATGTAGTCTCTTCATCTAGCCAAAAAGGAAGTCACAGCCCGGGAAATTCCATGCAGCTACCACTAGAGGGAGCCTGCTTCCTTCTCACATATCAACAGTTCTTTAGGCATATTTAACCCCGCTACACTGGCTTTTAAGGGAGAAAAAGATTTAGCCATAGCCAATGTCTTTAACCCCCTACTTCAAAGTATGATGTACGGACAATTTTTGATGAAAAGCTTCATCCTAATTAAACCAAGCAGTACCACCGAAGTTCTTAAACGCTTCAAGAATTATGTCAAGATGCTGAAAAATTCTGGAACTTTGTTCCAGAAATTTCTTGCAAAATACGCCAGAGAAAATGCAAAATGCTTGCAACCAATTATTAAATGTCCAAGATACAGGTCTTCTATCATCATCTGTTTTTTACTTGTCTTCTTTTTTATCTGACTTTGAAATAAACTCTTTGGCTGATGGGAGTAAGGATAGAATATCTAAAAACTCACTGCGCCAAATTTTTTCTTTAACCATCAAGGATAAATGATATCCCAATGGTGAGAGCTCACATGATAGTGATTCTTTTAAACAAGTTTCAGGAATATTCTGCGACCTAGCCAACTCAAAACTACAAGAAATAGATGATAAAGAAGGATCTGAATTTGTTTGAGAGAACTGAGCATTATTAGCAGAAAACCCACTAGATGACGCCCGAACTTCAGCAGCTGAGACCTCCAAAGGCTGACTAACAGGAGCTGGGATAGCCTGAGTTTGGTTATGAAATGCATGTGTAGCACTGCCCCCATTGGGGTGGCTGAGTGTGTTCAGGTCCACCTCACTTCCTGGACCCTGAGTCCCTTCCGACCCAACTGACACTATGGGTTCCGACATAGCGAGTAAATGGTCAACAACAAAGGTTCAATAAAGAAAGATCAGTTTTACTGTCTTTTAGCAGAAAAGGAACAATTGTGAGTTTAATACAAACAAACAGGATAGGCAAAGGTAACCAAGCTGAGTCTCTGAGTCCTAAAACCCAAATATCAAAGAGGGCCCAAAACTCAGAGTCACAAATAAACAGTTGTAAATATATTAATACTTTGAATGAGGAACAATATATTAGTTGGTACTACAATAGATTATTCCTCCTTTAAAGATGTGAGAGTGACCAAACAGGTATAAACAGATATTATTAGGGTTTTGCAGAATAATCAATGCAGTATGATTTAGCTCAGCTGCTCTAACACTGTAATACAATATAACCTAATAGAGTGCACTCGGTCACCTATAGGGGGCCCCTTTTCCTATGGATTGTATGAGTCTCCTTCTGGGCAAGGCCTTGCTTATTTTCGCCAGCAGTGAAGCTCTTTAATCATTCCAAAAATGATATTTGTAATCCAGTGTAAGAAAGGGAAATATTTGTAATCCAACAAGTAAAAGGAGATGTTGCTATCCAGGCTCTGTCTAGAATGTATTCAGACTAAAAGCTGGCGTGTGTTTAATTAAGGCCTTCTGTTCCGCCACGCACTATTACAAACTGCAGTGTCCTTTGGCGACTGTTATACAGCAAAGAAGTTCCCACTGTATTTGTACTGCGTCACATGCCTGTCCTGGTACTGTATTTGTCAGCTACAGCGTTTGATGTATCAGATATCTCTCACCCAATCCATTGGTGTCTATGCTCAGCAGTCCTCCACACCAGGCCGGTTACCTCCGATAACACCCGCCGCCTCTCTCCGGTGTCCCTGCTTTCAGTCCGTCACCTTTCTCCATGACACTCGCCACCTCTCCAAGGTGTCTCTCGCTAGGACCGTGGCCTCTCCTTTCCTGCGCTCCGCAGCAGCTCTTTCCTCCGTGCGCACAGCACACTGTCCTCGAGGTAAGAGAGCGAACGGTTGGTCCCGCTCCCAAATTATAGGCACCCACAGCTCCCTGGGTGTATTTTTCCAGCCAATCCGCTGTCCAGTCTTCACTTGCTCCAGAACTACATTTCTCACAATTCAACACCCCAACCTCTTGACCGAGACCCAGGTATTAAAGAGATAGTACATCAGCCTTAATTATGCCGGAAAGGATTTCTTCACCTGGCTACACATGTATATCCTTAGCTAATTTGGCCAACAGATCCGCTATATTAGATAGTATGGGTAGAGAGGACAACTGATCAGTACCAAGCTGCTGTGGTAAAGAATCCATGGGCTGTAGCGATGGACCAATGACCGGGATGACATTACTATTTAAACTGCTGGTTTGGGCATGAGGAGCTATGGCTACTGCTCCCCCTGCTCTGTTGGCAACATCCGTTGCTGTAGTGACTCATCTTCAGACTGTCTTACCAATGGCCGCTATGAGGAGGCTCCTCCACTAGCTAAAATTGTGGCCTGCCCTGGGCCATGCCTCCCATAGCTCTGCGCCTGCTGGCGATGACTGCACAGCGTTTCTAGCTAGAGCTGACCGCGACAGTGACGGGGAATGTCTTTGGCCTGGAATGCGCCTGTTCTTCGCCGGCCTAGTCCCAGGGCCAGCGGTGACGCTGCCTCCCTGCCGATGACTCAGAACTTCCTCTTGCGGCTCCTCTTCTTCTCCTGGAGGCGGTCTCCTCCAAGGCTAGCTGTCCCTCTTCGGCCCCTGCATTTCCCAAAATGATGTGGCTCCCACCAGAGCCTCTTGACCTGATGACCGGGGATAGGTCCAGACACCTTCGTATCTCATCTTCGCCGCCGTCTTCTCCCACCCTCTCGATCAGGCGCCGCAGCAGGCTCATCTTATTTGCCTCAGAAGACGCTGTTTGCCCAAAGGACACAAGCTCCTAGAGCACCACAGCTCTGTCTTCTGAGGCGACTGAGCCTGCTACAACTGAACCCGTTTTATATAGCCCTTTTGGGGATTCTGGAACTTTCTACTAAAGTCACGTGGCCTCACAGGGGACACCTGTCATCTGCCAGTCAACCTGACATTCCAGAAACCTCCCCGGAGAGCATGAGCCCTCAGGGGAGACTTGAAATTGCCCTTCCTGCCACTCTATCATGGGAAAAAGGGGGAATAGAAACCGTCTGCCCCTTTTCCTCTCATTCTAGCACAGTACTTGCAATAACTGCAGCAAATGAAAACACAATGAAGACCTTTTACAGGTCAGAAGTGTAATAAGTGAAAAATAAATGAAAGCACTACAGACAAGAGAGTGAACAGGAAGGGGTGGCTAAAGTCTGACAGCACCCTAAGCAAGGAAGACACTGACACAGAGGAGACTGAAGCAAACAAAACAGAGTGATGCCTGTGTACAATCCCAGCACTCATAGCCTTCACTCACCCCTAGCATGTGATGATGATGATAAGAATCCTGTTGGAAAGGTGTTGATCAGGTTGTCAGTCCATGGTAGCAGTATCTTAAAATTGATCAATTTTCAAATACTGTATATTTCCCAAAGTTTGTGGATGCTATAACTTTACTACCAACTAGATAATATACACTAATTGGATTTTATTTTTTAACAAAGTCATATAACAAAATACATTTTGGCCTACATTTTTGAAGAAATTAGATTTCTTAATGGATATGTTTCATAATAAAAAAATATCAGGTTTTTTTTTTCCAAATTTTTCAGGTTTCTCTTTGTTTATATTGCAAAAAATAAAAAGCCCAGTGGTGATCAAATACCACCAAAAGAATGCTCTATTTATGTGAAAAAAGTTATATAAATTCAATTTGCATACATCCTTGCATGACAGTGCAATTGCCAGTTAAGGTAGCATAGTGCCACATAGCAAAAAATGGCCTAGTCAGGAAGGGGGTTAATCCTTCTGGAGCTTACTTGGTTAATACCTACCTTCCTCATCATAAAGCATTAATATCTCATCTCCCTCATTTGTGGAACCTCAAGGTCATTATTATGGTCTTGGTCTCCATTTTTTTGGATCCCGTATCACAAAATAGAAATATAAAAATTAATTATTTTATAAACTTTCAAATAAAAAAACAAATTAATTTGAATAAAATTACTTACTATGGGCATCTGAGTTGTGCTCTCCAGGTACTCAGAGGATAGTATCTCGTCCAGACACCCCTTTAACTCCTCCTTATAGGTCGTAAAAGTTACTTTAGCTGGTGGTCCTCCTCCAGTGCCTCTCTGGAATTTATCATAATTTTTTCTTAATCTGCCCTTTTATTTCTGACTTTGCCCTTTCACATCTTTCACATGAGCTGAGGGTGAACCTGCTCTCATCTGTGAAAAGCACAGGGCGCCAGTGGCAGACCTGTCAATTCTGGTGTTCAATGGCAAATGCCAATCGAGCTCCACAGTGCCTGGCAGTGAGCACAGGGCCCACTAGAGGACATCGGCCCTCAGACCAAGTCTGTTTCTGATTGTTTGGTCAGAGACATTCATACCAGTGGCCTGCTGGAGGTCATTTTGTAGGGCTCTGGCAGTGCTCGCCCAGTTCCTCCTTGCACAAAGGAGCAGATACCAGTCCTGCTGATTGGTTTAGGACCAGAAAGTAAGTGAGTGCAAAATTGAAACCTTTTGTCAATACAGAAATTTCTTGGGGTGACGGTGTATGAGAAGACAAATTGAATATCTTTATTTTGTGTGTGGTGGTGTTGTCTTTAGTTTATTCTTTTTCGTTCCTGCTATTCTGCCTCTTGTCTTACTCTTTTTTTCTTTTGAGTGGTGGAGGGGGTAAACCCTTTAAAAAGGATTCCTGTGAGTGGCAGTAACGTGAATATTAGGGCTACCACTTGTGTTAACATTCTCCACTGGCCTGTGATGGTTGACATTGCTAGTTGCAGCAGGGTAGTTTGTCTCATTAATAAAGGGAGGTAGATTGGTGTTAGAGGCAGTTTTATTCACTATAGTATAAGATGGAAGGAAAAGGTTTCATTCTGTTTGAGGGGAGGAATCAGTGTTAAGGGGTGGATATGTGTTTAACACTAGATCAAGAGTCACTTCTGGATTAATAGCCTAAGGTGCAATTGAGGAATTCTTCTTTTTATTATTATGATTGGAGGGAGCCTTAGAATGCTTGTGTTGCTTTCTGTGGTCAATGTTAGGATGAAAAACTGACCTGAGACTCATAAATGGGATGGGCTTGGGCACAGATGATGGTAGCCTCCTTACGCATCTGAGCACAGCTTAATAAAATACCCCATCCTCCCTATAAGCTTTTAAAACTCTGTCAAGTTTAAATGTGTAAATCTATGTCAAGTGTTTTTTTTTTTTTTTTAGAAGTGTGTTCCCAGCTTTGTCGATTTTGTTAAAATGTTTTTGTAAGAACCTGTCATTAAGACTGAGACTGGGTTCACACATGCTTCGGCCGTGGTCCGAATCAGGTCAGAATTTCTGCCTGAATTTGCACCTGATTCGGAGCCAAAGAAGCACAGGACCCTTTCAAAATGCGGACCGCGGCCGCCCCGGAGGTGTGTGAACCGGCTCCATTGAGAGCCGGTCATATTCTCCTGTCATGCAAATTGGATGCGGGGAAACACACATCCAATTTGCATAAGTGTGAACCCAACCTGAAGGACTGTTGCTTCTTGCGTTCAGTATACGAATGATGTATCTCTCTTTTTTATTTATCTGGTTTTCTTTCTATTTGTTGAATGATAGTTTTCACAGTGGCTGTATCTTTTCCCTTCTCTTGCCTTTTCCAGGACCAGTCCAGTTCATCAAAGACCGTCATGGCCCTGCTTCTTTACCCGAGAAAAGGCCTTTGACTGTGTCTCGCATGGGTTTATGTGCAGAGTTCTGCCTAGTTTTGGTCTTGGGGAAACATTTTGTTCATATGTTGACCTTATGTATGTACCATATTTTCAGCACAGTGTTGGTAATGGCTGGAAAACTGACTCCTTCCCATTCCTCTCCAAAAACCTGTGCAGATACAGGCACTGCCCTTTTGCATCATCAAGGAGGAAACTGCATATTTTCTGGGGGTGCCCCCTTGCACAGGACCTGTTGGGCCTTGGAACCAGAAGTCAAGGACATTGTACAGACAAATGGACTAATCTGTGGGACTTTTGCACAGGAGGACATTGATGGCACCTGGCGAGTGATGTGTTGCTTTAAGGACGCTTTTTGTTGCACCAGAAAGCGCCTCATCCACCAAAGGGAGAGGATGTCCATTGAGGTCTGTTGCAGACTGCTCCACAGTCTGCTCAGAGAATATAACCTTATGGACGTTAAGGAGGAGGTTTGAAGATTTCCCCTTCCCTCAGGCTCCCCGTTCTTTGTCCTTTAAATAAAGCTAGGTCTGTGAACTCTTTTCCTCCCTTATCACTGTTCCCTATTCCTCATCACACCCATTGCATGCTTTATTTTAGTTGCGGTTCCATGTAGGGAGTGCGGGTAAGGGGTCTAACTCTGCACGTCTGAAGTTGCTCGGCTAGGTATTTCACTGGCACCTCAGGGGCAACACAATGTTTTTGCGGTAAGCTTATGCATGATGTGATGGTTCAGGGAACTTTGCTCCGCATAACACATTAGGCATCATACCACAGGGTGAATATATTTACTGTGTGATTGGAACTGTATTGTAGTGTATTTAAGCGCTGCATCACAATACAGGGTGGAATTTACCCCAATAAAGTTTTTTATTTTTTTATATATTTTATATAAATTAGGTGTATATATATATATATATAAAAAATAAAAAAAAAAACATGTATGGATATGCGGATATTATTTGTTAATTCTGCGCCCTGGCATCTCTTCCTTTTTCATAAGAAAATTAGCTTGGCCCAAAAACTGTGACTGATCCATTATAGTCCTGGATGGCTTAAGAAGAGGTGTTTGGAATCAAACACTTGAGTAAGGTAACTGATGCACAATGTACTATTTAAATTTCCTCTTTAACTGGAGTTGGGATATAATAAAATGTGAGCGTTAAACATACGGATTATAGCAGTTTTTACAGCATAGCATGAAGAGAAGCTTCAGTTTGTAACATATATAGCATACAGAAATTTGGCAATATGCAGAATGTAATGTTCAGCATGGCTTAATATGGCTGATACCAGTATGCAACAATAACAAAATTTTACAAGCTTTAAGCTGTGCCCTCAAGTCGCCCCAAGTCGCTTGTCATAACAAATGCAATGTAAATGAATGAGAGCCGTCTCAATATGCACTACTGAAGTCGCTCTGACTTCAGCAAAGGGTCCTGTACTACTTTGAGGCGACTTGTATCCGACTTGTGCCAATAGACTTCAATGGGAGTCGCCTCCAAGCTGGATCCTTATCTTTTGTCAAGCGACTTGTTATCAGACTTTACAGGAAGAAGGAAAATTACCGAGGCATTCCATAGTGCAGTCCACCTCCCCCATACACCGTTATCTCTGCATTGTCTGTAATATTGGCCATGCTTGGATATCTCATGCTCCAGTTTTATTTCACCTTCTCCTGCTATAATGTCCTCCAGACGACGCAGAGATGTGGTTAGGAGGCACTGGTAGTCACTGGCACTGATGAACACTGATAAGTGGCACTGGTAGTCACTGGCACTGGTGGACACTGCTAAGTGGCAGTGGCACTAGTGGACACTGATAGGTGGCACTGGTAGTCATGGGCACTGGTGGACACTGATAAGTGGCACTGGTAGTCACTGGCACTGGTGGACACTGATAAGTGGCAGTGGCACTGCTGGACACTGATAGGTGGCACTGGTGGACAGTGGCACTAGTGGACACTGATACGTGGCACTAGTGGACACTGTTACGTGACCGTGCACTAGTGGACACTGATACGTGGCACTGGTGGACACTGTTACATGGCCGTGGCACTAGTGGACACTGATACATGGCACCGGTGAACACTGTTACATGCCCGTGGCACTAGTGGACACTGATATGTGGCACTGGTGGACAATGTTATGTGCCCGTGGCACCAGTGGACACTGATATGTGGCACTGGTGGACACTGTTACGTGCCCGTGGCACTAGTGGGCACTGATACGTGGCACTAGTGGACACTGTTACGTGCCCGTGGCACTAGTGGACACTGATATGTGGCACTGGTGGACACTGTTACGTGCCCGTGGCACTAGTGGACACTGATATGTGGCAGTGGCACTGGTGGACACTGATAGGTGGCACTGGTAGTCACTGGCACTGGTGGACACTGATAAGTGGCACTGGTAGTCACTGGCACTGGTGGACACTGATAAGTGGCAGTGGCACTGCTGGACACTGATAGGTGGCACTGGTGGACAGTGGCACTGGTGGACACTGATACGTGGCACTGGTGGACAGACACACACACAGAGAACACAGGACACATGGGAAACAGGAAAAAAAGTAAAAAAAAAAAAAAAACAGGAAAGGGAAATTAGGTCACAACACATCATAGTCTGATTGGCCAAATACAAAGTCGCCTATCATATAAGTCGCTTAAAATAATTCACAAGTCAAAAAAAAAATTCACAAGTCGCGCTGAAGTTGCCCCTTATGGGGCGACTTTCTGGTCGCGGTAGTGTCAACCGGCACTAACAGCCCACAGTATTTACCGTACAGCAACTGCATACTGCAGTGATGCTTCCGTGTTGCATGTTTTTAAAATATGCATGATTGCTTTGGTATAACTTTAATTAGCAAATTTTTACCTGTTTTGAAATTATACTTTTGCATAAAGAATTAGCATACAGCATTCTACGTAGCTTTTACACATGCATGTCAATTTTAATAAATTATGCTTTTGATCTTAAAATTAAAAAAAAAACATAAGTTACAGTGATCAGTTAGGCAATTACAAGCAGAGTTTAGAAAGTCATATAAAGGGAAAGCTTTTCTAAATCTGTCTGAGCAGAATTTCGGTGGCTGTCACTGTATAAGTGCAAGCGTGCTGTACTCTGGGTACCAAACTCAGCACTATCATTACAGTCAGTGTGAGACTTCCCCCTGCAGTTGCCTGGAATGCTGTGACGTTAGGACCAGGGGGCTGGAGAGAAAGAGTGAGAGCAGCTGCTGAATTTCAGACATATAGAGCCAGTGACACTCACGGAAGTGTCATAGGTGGGAAGAAATAATAGCAAGCGATTTGTCTACCCAGAGAAAATCCTGTGGGAATAACAAAAGGAGGTACAGTGAGTACTCATTGCATACATTAGACAGATATATTAAGCCTGCAAAATGTGGGATTGATTTACTAAAGCAGCAGAGGCTGTTCACTTAGCAAAATGACTGTTCGTGGAGAAGATGAAGCTGTTACTTTACCTAATCAGTTCCTAGAAAAAATCAGTTCTAGGGATGAGAATATTGTAAACTGTTGGTTGTTGGTGGCTTAGCTAAACTATTCTAGAGCTGTTCCAATGTGAAAGATTTCACACAAAATGCTTGCCTGTTTCTTGCCCATGTATTGTCACAGTTGTCCATTTTCTTTATTCACTGAGTTGCAACCTGTGAAGGGTGTTGCATAACTAGATACTCCTACTCTTTGTGGGCTTGTGTGATGCCATGGATACAGGTCAGGAAAGGGAAATTTTGCTAAGTATGGGTAATCAATTTTCCCGAAATCTCCATGGCATCACACATGGCAAATACCTACCACAGACTGGGTCCTGTGCTATCCTGTGTTGTCCATCTGTAGGGAGATGGCTTGACTCTTGATAACCTGGGCAAAGGTCTAAAGGGTGCAGGTTGCTGCCATAAGAGGCAGTACATTTGACACAGTCTGAGAACCTATGGCGGATTAACCTCCAATTTTGAAAATAACAATGTTAACATGTTGGTGATGTATTTTCCCTGGATTCTATCAACACTTTTCTCAGTATTATCTATGCAACTGGGAACACATTTTATGGTTTAGCACTTGATTTTGCACTATTTAGGAATCCTACAGCATTAGATTTTTTGGCATTTAAGCACTTTACAGGATTTGGTGACATTTCTTCTATTTATTGCAAATTTGTTTTCATACATTCTTTTTAAGTAAAGCTGCATACATTGGGTAGGGTACAGCATAAAAAGTAGCAACATCTAATAATTATGGTAGTGCACCTGTGCTATGGTCATGTGTTGAATAATGTTCACAACTTATGTGAAAAATTTAATTAAACAAATGTGATTATGTCTGCAATTCTAGAGCTGCTGCTACGGTATTGGGTAAAAACCTTAAAGATGAATAGCAAAAGAACCATGCTCTTAAATATAACTAAATGACATTGTGCTCAATGAAATAAATAAATTCAAAATAAATAATTCATCAATTATATATACATAAAGTGACAAGTGCCTATGCCAATATATGCTCCACAATCTTAATAAAGTCCCGTTGTGCAAATTATGCTTCCTAAAGTGCAGATGCCACGCCGTTGTGCTCCCCGCCTGCACTCCCCACTCACCGACTCTAAGTCAAGATGTCATGTCAGTATCCAGGTGTAATACAAACAACCTCTTGCTATACTTACAGTAGCTCCCCCAGGTATGTATGGTCAGTTGCAATGCAGTGTACCATGTAAAATTATAAAAGAGATCTCCATAGCATAATTACGTTGAGACTTTATTGAAATTTGTATTTTAAAAGCAATTACAGTAAACCCCCCTCCATTGCGGGGGGTTACGTTCCGGACCCAGCCACGAAAAGTGAAAATCCACGAAATAGAAAAACCCTATTAAAATGCATTGTAGGCATGTTTTTTTTTACTGTCGCTGTACGTGTAAAAGCATTTTAAAGTCTTTAAACACACTTTTAAAACAATAGAAACTCATTTAAACACATAAAAGATACTGAGAGACATAGCAAGAGCTATGGAAAACACAAAAATATTTCTTTTTTAATGATTTATATAGTAAAATAACATTACAAAAAAAAATGCAATATACCGGGATCGCAAAAACTGAACCGCGATGGAGCGGGGGTTTACTGTACACTCACATTTGTAGCTTTAAGCAATAGCATTAAATGCACAATTGGATTGCCGCCTCAGCATGCGTTCCAGATGCCGGAAGTACGTCACATGTCTGTTCCCGCTTGAGGCGTTTCCCCCCTCCCACTGGGCATTTTCAGAAGAATCCCTCAGGTTTTAGAAGAGCCAGTGGGAGTAAACAATGTCGCAAGCTTGGTGGTTAGTGGCAATAAATAATGCCTCATAATTGGTATTAATGGGAGGATTAGTGCCTCATTGTTGGTATTCGTGGGAGGAATGTTGACTCATTTGTGTCTATGGGAAGAATGGTGGTGCACCACTGGTGTCAGTAGATGGAATTTTCCCCAGAGGATCGGATAAAGGCAAGCTAAGGGCCACAGTTTGGAGATCACTAGTGTAAAACACCATTAACTCTGTCCCTGTAGAACATTGGCAAGCCATTAAAACCAGATATACATGGATTGAAATTCAGCCTGTTGAACCTAAAACCTGAGTTTATGACAGTGTTTCTAGCACTTTCTGCATCTGCAAAGGGGAGGACCTGTGGGTTCTCACTTATACAGAACCTTCAGAATACCTAAAAGTGTTGGGTGAAATTAAAAATGGAAAATTGATTTTTGTAACCAGGAAGAACAAGGTAGTCATATGAAAAGGAGATACAGCGGACACTGTAGATAAAGTGAAAGTTGATGACCATGTCTCTTTAAGCCTGTAGAGCACTTCCTAGCTGCAAAGGGGGAGGGGAACAAATGCAGTCCCCCAGGCATTTAAAGCCTCGACACTGCTGAAAGTATCACAAGTAGAAGAAAAAGCAATGGGATAGTAGGCAGGATATTAAATAATTTACTACAATATATTAATAATACAAAATACAACAAACTTAGCTTTAAAATAAAAAAGCAGACACCAAATTGGATATAAATTGGCCGCGACCGTTTTTTAATGGTTTTAAAATTAAAATTTTCAAATATTTATTCAATAAATAATAATAAAAACACACCTTAAAACAGCCCAGCCACTACGGCACAGGCTGCATCAATAAATAAATTCTGCAAAATTCAATAACACCCAACTATTAAAAAATATACTACTAGTCCCCCTTTGTTATGACAAAGATGACCCACAACGTAACAACAGCCGCGACATCAGGGGAGGGGGGATGGGGAACACCAGAGCTTATTGCCTCCTGAGGCGAATGAGCCCCACTGGACAGAACGCTTTTTCCCGCCCAAAAGCTCCACAGAAATCCACGTGCCACTGCAGGTGCAGGGCAGTCACCTGCAGGTACACGTGACTATCCTACTACATACTACCTCAGGCTACTCATCCCGCCTTTTCCCTGAGGAAAAAGCTGGGGAAAGAGCCCACCTAAACCTGACGGGAAAAAAATAGTTTTTTGACCTTCCCGCCACTTCTCCCATGAGGAAAAGGGGGCATATAGAAATGCCTACCCTTTTCCTGTCATGGGATAGTAGGCAGGCTATTAAATAATTTACTACAATATATTAATAATACAAAATACAACAAATTTAGCTTTAAAAATAAAAAAGCAGACACCAAATTGGATATAAATTGGCCACGGCCGTTTATTACTGGTTTTAAAATTCAAATTTTCAAATATTTATTCAATAAATAATAATAAAAACACACATTAAAACAGCCCAGCCACTACGGCTCAGGCTGCATCAATAAATAAATTCAGCAAAATTCAATAACTACCACCAGACAGAAGGGAAAACATTTTAAACCCTTCTGTCACCAACACCCACAACCGCTGTCATTTCAACACACGTACTTAGGTCTGCATTAAAAATATCAAATTTCAGATAAATGAACCCCATCATATCTATACACAGCCTCCGAGCCACCTTCCAACTCCATGTGCCTAAAATTCAGTTCCCCTATTTTTCGAAGAAGCTTAACCAATGCCCTGTTCGCACGTTTCCTGATTTTTTTCAAAAGGCCGCAGAGAAGGTAAATTAACCCACCTCAATCTCTGCACCACCTCCGAAAAAACTACAGTTGTCTTTGGGGAAGATAACTTAAAGTTATACAAATCATTCCTGATCTTAAAAATTAGGTCCAGTGTTTTCATCTGTCCAATATCATTCCACCCAGATGTATTATCAACACATCTGGAGGAGGAAGCTCCTGATGAAGCCTACATAGCTCTAACCATAAGTCCTCCCAAATCATCCCCCTCCTACCGCACCAAAAAACCTTGAACACCTTTGGATTTAGTCCCAAATTCTCGGTGTAAACTCTCTGCCTCGCTCTCTGCTGAACCCAGAACACAAATGAATGGCCGATAATCCAGACCACTCTTTTAAAACCTAAACTAAATTACATAAAACTGTTAGGACGAACATATAGTTGATAACAATTTGACTTACATCTACCCATTTTTTTAATGACCCCTGCATCAAAACCTAACTTTGAGGCCTCTGTAGCCACCCCAATCCTTAAAGAATGCGATGTCAATTTTACATTCTTTAACTGTAATGCTATCAACGCATTTCTTAACCACTTTACTGCTGCTCACTGAGCTGCTACTGCGGCAAAGTGGCTCGATAACGTCTGGTGACGTAGACCTACGTCGCAGACATTCCCCTCTCTCGGCGCCGCGTGCGCGCCGCTGGAGGCTCGCTCCCGCTGTATTCAGTCACAGCGGGAGTCGGGCCAGGGGAATCGAGTGTGGAGATCCGCCTGCTTGTGTAAACACAAGTGGGGGGATCTCCTAAGTGACAGGCAGGGTCAGATTGCACGGTTCAGCATAGCTGAACCTGCGATCTATCCCTATGTCACTCAGTCACCTCCCCCCACACACGTTAGTAAGCACCAGGCATACATTAACCCCTTGATCACCAATAAAAATTAACCCCTTCCCTGCCAGTGTCATTTTTACAGTAACAGTGTATATGTATAGCACTGATTACTGTAGTAATGTCACTGGTACCCCCAAAAGTGTCAAAAATGTCAGTCAAGGGTCCGATCTGTCCGCCGCAATGTCGCAGTCCCGCAAAAAAAATCGCAGATCGCCGCCATTACTCGTTAAAAAAAAACACCAAAAATGACAGAAATCTAATAACTTTTGCGCAAACCAATCAAAATACGCTTATTGCAATTATTTTTACCAAAAATATGTAGCAGAAAACAAATTGGCCTAAAATGATAAAAAATTTAGATTTTTACATTTTTTTGGGGGGGAATTTCATATAAAAATATGGGAAAAATATTGTTATTTTTTCAAAATTGTCGCAATTTTTTGTTTATAGCGCAAAAAGTAAAAATCGCACAGGTGGTCAAATACCACCAAAAGAAAGCCCTGTTTGTTGGAAAAAAAGGACGTAAATTTCGTTTGGGTACGGCATTGCATGACCACGCAATTGTCAGTTAAAGTTGCACAGTGCCGAATGGCAAAAAGTGGCCCAGACGTAAGACAGCAAAATCCTCCGGTGGTAAAGTGGTTAAAAACTTTATTAAATTGGTACTTTGTAAGGGGGAACCTGACTCATGAATAAAAAAGGGGTCAAACTGCTTAATAGGCCTAATACTTAAAAAATTACTAAGCAAAAATGCTGGACAAACATTTGAACCCTTAAGAACATTTAAGGTAACCCACGTCCCTCTACCTTATTGATCTATTTTAGACTGACTATTTCACTTTCCATATAGCCCTTTTAACGCCTGCTTAACTGAAAAAAATGAGTTACAAGATGGCAGATTATTCAACTTCACAAAGAGTGACACACCAGCTATAATTTTTTTTTAACATGTGCACGGACACAGAGCAACAAGTTTTGGCAGGAGGGCCCTGTGATTGGCCCTCCTGATCACATGACGGCTGTGCCAATCACAGCTGTCATGTAATGTAAATACAGCCGTTGTAACGGCTTTGATCTCTCCTCCTCCTCACACAGATCCTGTCAGTGAGGAGAAGAAGACGATCTGTGCTGCAGCCAGGGGATCAGTGAGTTTTGCTAATTACTCACTGAGGGGGGGTCTGTGCTGGTAATCAGAACATTGATTACCAGTGCAGCCCTGGGGGGGCTGCCCCTAGAGCCACCAGGGATGCCCACCCATGACCACCAGGGATGCCCACCATGGCCACCAGGGATGGCAATCAGGGCTCAGAGAGCCTGCCAGTGGTGTCCTCCCTATAAGTGCTGCCCACCAATGCCATCTATCAGTGCTGCCCACCAGTGCCCATTATTGCCATCTAGCAGTGCCACCCACCAGTGCCCATTATTGCCCACCAGTGCTGCCTATCAGTGCCCATCAGTGCCGACCGATCAGTGCCGATCAGTGCCACCTATCAGTGCCCATCAGTGCTGCCTATCAGTGCCCATCAGCGCTGCCTATTAGTGCCCACCAATGCTGCATATAAGTGCTACCTATCAGTGCCACATATCAGTGCCCATCAGTGCTGCATATCATCGCTACCTATCAGTGCCCATCAGTGCTGCATATCAGTGCCACCCCATCAGTGCCTCCTCATCAGTGCCTGTCAGTGCGGCCTCATCAGTGCAGGAAAAAACATATCTATTTACAAAATTTTATAACATAAACAAAAAACTTTTTTTTTTCAAACTTTTCGTTTTTTTTTTATTTGTACACCAAAAAAGAAAAAAACCTTGCGGTGATCAAATACCACCAAAAGAAAGCTCTATTTGTGGGGAAAAAATGACACAAATTTGGTTCAGGTGCAGTGTTGCATGACCGCACAATTGTCATTCAAAATGCAACAGCGCTAAAAGCTGAAAATTGGTCTGGGAAGGAAGGGGGTTTAAGTGCCCAGTATTGAGGTGGTTAAAAACGACCGCCACATCCACCAGGCCGATTGGTATCCAGTCCAGGTAGATTGTGCCACTGAATTTTTTATTAAATCAGGAATTAAACTTATATCAGGGTCCATAAGTTTTGGGGGCAAATGGTGCCTACCATATCCGCTTCTGGGTGCAACTGGCCAAATTTTTCCATCTGAAAACGAGATAAGGTATCCGCCATGTCATTGTCTTTACCTGCTACATGTTTAGCTTTTAACCAGATGTTCAAAGCCAAACACTTAAAAATCATATATCTTAAAAAGACAATGACAGGCGGAGACATAGATGACAAACAGTTTATGGCATATATAACACTTTATTGTCTGTTCTGACCAATAGTCTTTTATTCCTAAACTGCTCACCCCAAACTTCTAAAGCTACTATAATGGGAAATAGCTCCAGAAGGACTATATTTTTCAAAAAACCTTTAGCTTTCCAACTAGGATCCCAGCTACCAGCACACCAGTGTGTCCTCCATATAGCTGCAAACCCAGTTGAGCCGGCTGAATCTGTGAACAGCAAAAAATCCTTATCCAAAATAAACTGCTTCTGCCATACTGTTCTTCCATTTAAATGCAACAAGAACTGCAACCAAACTAACAGATATTCTTTCATTTCACTCGTAACTCTAATATGAGTAAAAGGAGACTTTAATCCTGAGATTGCCATATACAATCTCCTAGAGAAAGCCTTGCCAACCGGCATAACCCTTGAAGAAAATGCCAGCAACCGATCATCTTCTTCCTCTTCTACTTCCTCCTGACGGGATTCCTGTTGCCTCGCCGCTTGCTCCGTTGCCCCCGGAGACTTCCTTCGATGTTCCATCGATTTTCTTCTTCCTCCATTTATGCCTCGTCTTCCCGCCGGAACTGACCTCACCGGCGAGGGCGAATGACGCCTAACCGGCATCCTCTTCCGCTTCGCCTGTCCACCGGAGGCGATGCTGCTTTCTCCACTCCGACCCGGATCTTCTTCCTGCGGCTCGGACATTCGCTCTTCCAGTGGCGGAATGATGGCTCTCGAAACTTTGGCCTCTTCAATGGCTGGTGCAGCTCCCACCGGAGCCTCTTGACACGATGACCTTGGTAAGTTGAGACATCTCCACACCCAATCCTCTCCACTGTCCTCACCGGCTCTTTCTATCAACTGACAAAGGAGGCTCGTTCTTACCTCAGAAGACGCTGTTTGCACAGTCAGGCAAAGCCTCTAGAACACAACAGCTTGCTGCCTTCTGAGGCGAATGAGCCCCACTGGACGGAATGCTTTTTTATAGCCCAATTTCCAAAAGCTCCACAGAAATTCATGTGCCACTGCAGGTGCAGGTCAGTCACCTTCAGGTAAACGTGACTATCCTACTACATACTACCTTAGGCTACTCATCCTGCCTTTTCCCTGAGGAAAAAGCCCGGGAAAGAGACCGCCTTAACCTGACAGAAAAAAAATTATTTTTTGACCTTCCCGCCACTTCTCCCATGAGGAAAAGGGGGCATATAGAAATGCCTACCCTTTTCCTGTCATTTCTGCAACTAGGGAGAAGCTTCTATGGGCATACCAAAGGAAGTACAGTGAGTATTCACTGCGGTCCTTAACCAAGATATTGAGTCTGTAAACTGTGTAGTCAGGATCATGTCCCTTTAAGCCTGTAAAGCACTTCCTGTAACTGATTAGGGGGAGGGGAGCAGCTACAGGATCTCAGGCATACAAAGCTTCGACACTCCTGGAAGTGTCAGAGGTGGAGGAAATAAGATAATCAATTTTTGTAACCAGGGAAAAAGCTGTGGGCACAACAACAAGAAAGACGGTGAGTACTCATTATGTGCTCTAAAAGATATATTTAGCCTGTAACTGCAAAGCACTCTGGGATGTGTAGTCTGGATAGAACAAGGAGACTGGGACTGCCTACTGCCACACTTCTTTTATGTTATTACCGTAAAGCCAGCAGCAAGGTCTGGAAACACAAGCACGGATAGACAGCGGATGACATGATCAGTGCATTGCAGGATTACATAAGACTAAGATTTCTATCTACAATGCTGGTTCAAAACTTCTCTTCCCCCACTGTGTTTCCTGTACTGATCAGACAAGCCAAGCCACTCATTCTGAGCTCACCCTCTTCTCTTCCCTCAGCTGGTTCTATCCTGAACCAGCAGACTCAATCACCATGAAGTGAGGGGGGTCTACCAGTTCTGGAAGGACAGACTGTGAACAGGTACAGCATGTTGCAGATCCAGACTGCGCTTTTCCCCACACATGTAAAGCATTGAATGCCCACTGTCCAATGAATTGCCCCAGGCATGCATTGAGACAAGCAGGAGAAAGTCATGTTCATGATGTTTGTGAGGCTTTGTTTCCTGCCATTAATCTGGATATTCTAAACTCTCCAGTAAAGGGGAGATGGTAGCCCACTAGTGTCCTCCTAACTACCTTTTCAGGGTCATCCGTAAAGCATTGCTGGATTGCGGCTCCCTTTTGTTCAGTGACAGAGCTGCTGCTTCTCTGTAGCAATAAACCTGTTTTTTGCCTAAACATAGGGTGGATGGCCATGTGTGATCCCAGCTTTTAGTATTGTGCTCTCAGTAAAGCATATTCCCAGAAAACCCTTCAGGATCTTTGTGTTGTGCAGAAGAGCAGGGTGGGAGAGAGGGCTCTCTGCAGCCTGTGTGACCAGCAAGGGATTTCCAACGTACGCTAGTATAGGACATTCTGCAGTGACAGCAGCAAGCATACTCTCAAGTTTTGTGTGCAGGAAGATGTTTGACACTGACACTACTGCACAGAATGTGTCCCATGGGTTTGACCATATCTGCCAAAACTGAATGCTTTCTGTAAAAAGATAAAATAAAAAATAAGACCAAGGGTATTTTGTCATTGATACCATTATAGCAATAGAACATTTTTCATGAACCTAGAAATAGTCATAAGTGCCATTAGTCTGGAGACAACCTTCATCCCAGGAAATGGTTCCCAAATGCCTATTGTGCAAAAGAATTTATTTCCCAATTGTCTGTGGTGTAGTACATAATAAACAAGCAAAAAATTTGGGGAGAAAACCCTGAACATGTATATCTAAAGCCGGTGCAGCTATGGACCAAGCAACATGTATATTAAAAGAGAATAGCGCACACATGCAAAAGAAATGACTATCAAATATGGAGACAATCCATAAATAAAAATGGGGATTTAGTCCCACTATATGGCCATATCGTGCTCACTGCGTCAAAGTACCCCATTATCAGTGGGTCCTACACTATCCATAAAAAAGGGGTGAATCCAGCCTCTCTAACCCTTGGAGACAACACTCCTTGCTGGGAGAGATGTGCTAATGCACTACAAAGGACTCCTCCTATAGCTACTTGATAGTGGACACTGATAGAGTACAGGTGTGTGTGGGAGTGCCACTGGAGTCCTCTTCCACTCCTTGACATCACGGAGCTGGTGGATATTAGAGACCTTGCGCTCCTCCACCTTCTGTTTGAGGATACCCCACAGATTCTCAATGGGGTTTAGGCCTGGAGACATGTTTGGCCAGTCCATCACCTTTACCCTCAGCTTCTTTAGCAAGGCAGTGATTGTCTTAGAGGTGTTTTGGGGGTCATTATGTTGGAATACTTCCCTGCGGCCCAGTCTTCGAAGGGAGGGGATCATGCTCTGCTTCAATATGTCACTTTACATGTTGGCATTCATGGTTCCCTCAATGAACTGTAGCTCCTTAGTGCCGGCAGCACTCATGCAGCCCCAGACCACGACACTCCCACCACCATGCTTGACTGTAGGCAAGACACACTTGTCTTTGTACTCCTCACTTGGTTGCCGCCACACAAGCTTGACACCATCTGAACCAAATAAGTTTATCTTGGTCTCATCAGACCACAGGATATGGTTCCAGTAATCTATGTCCTTATTCTGCTTGTCTTCACCAACCTGTTTGTGGGCTTTCTTGTGCATCATCTTTAGAAGAGGCTTCTTTCTGGGATGACAGCCATGCATACCAATTTGATGCGGTGTACGGCTTATGGTCTGAGCACTGACAGGCTGACCCCCCCCCCCCTCCCCCTTCAACCTCTGCAGCAATGCTGGCAGCACTCATACGTCTATTTCCCAAAGACAATCTCTGGATATGATGCTGAGCACGTGCACTCCACTCCTTTGGTCGACCATAGCGAGGCCTGTTCTGAGTGGAATCTGTCCTGTTAAGCCGCTGGGTCTTGGCAATCTTCCTATAGCCTAGGCCAGTGATGGCGAACCTTGGCACCCCAGATGTTTTGGAACTACATTTCCCATGATGCTTAACTACACTACAGAGTGCATGAGCATCATGGGAAATGTAGCTCCAAAACATCTGGGGTGCCAAGGTTCGCCATCACTGGCCTAGGCCATCTTTATGTAGAGCAACAATTCTTTTTTCAGATCCTCTGAGAGTTCTTTGCCATGAGGTGCCATGTTGAACTTCCAATGACCAGTATGAGTGAGTGAAAGCCATAACACCAAATTTTACACACCAGCTCCCCATTCACACCTGAGAGACCTTGTAACACTAACGAGTCATATGACATCAGGGAGGGAAAATGGCTACTTGGGCCCAATTTGGATATTTCCACTTAGGGGTGTACTCACTTTTGTTGCTAGCAGTTTAGACATTAATGACTGTGTGTTGAGTTATTTTGAGGGCACATCAAATTTACACTGTTATACAAGCTGTACACTCACTACTTTACATTGTAGCAAAGTATCATTTCTTCAGTGTTGTCACATGAAAAGATATAATAACATTTAGAAAAATGTGAGGGGTGTACTCAATTTTGTGAGATACTTTTTCTAGGCTCAAAAGCATTACATATATTGAACATTAGGTGCAGCCCTTTGGTGATGTCAAGGGCCGCATTTGAGTCCGCCTTTAGCTCCTAGGTTGACAACCACGGCTCTGCATTGCCAAAAATTGTGCAGGTGCCAAGGGGCTCTGAAAGCTAATTTAAAATTTATGTACTGCCTTGATGCAACTCACAAAAAAAAAAGAAAAGTGTAAACACATCACAACTTTATGAGTCCTAAAAACTTCACATTTCCTAAAAGCTCCCTGAAATTTTTTTACAAATATGAAACAGAAGGGTGCTGAATAAAGTTTTCTAAGGGTTCAAAACAGATAAGAATAAAAACATATGGTTAAGCTATGGATTTACCATATACCATGGATGGCGAACCTTGGTACCCCAGATGTTTTGGAGCTACATTTGCCATAATGCTCAACTACAATGCAGTGTGCAAGAGCATCATTGGAAATGTAGTTCCAAAACATCTCGGGTGCCAAGGTTCGCCATCACTGCCATATACCATAGATTTTGGTCAAGCCTGTCTAAAATTGTTCACATGCTGTGGCCATGACCATTTGTATCACCACTGCAGCAAATTGATAGCATGTTAAGTTGATAGGCAGCAATGCATGTCAAACTTGGTCATTCAACTCTATGCTGCAACCATGAGCAAACCTATGGGTTGCGGTGCATTCGTCCCATTGTAAATTGTCATTTGGCAATTGCCTCCTGAATAACAAACCTAGCCTAAGGGCTCGTTCATTAGTCCGCATACTGGTGTCCATTTTGCATGGCCAGTGGGACTGGTGCTTTGCGTTTTTATGTTTTTTTTTTTTTTTTTCATTTTTTTGTAATTTTATTGAAATGTCACAAAGTGTTATTTTATTCAAATCTTTGCACGGCAAGACACGCTGCATTTTTCTGCACCTTTCCGCTGCGGTGTGAATGAGGCACAGAAAAACAATTTTTGTTTATGTGCCCTTGCAGAAATCTGCGTGGATCAAGTGAGGAAAAATGTAGCTCTCCACACCTAGCGTGAATGATCCCTAAAACTTCTTAAACCTTCATGCACCAATTTGCACATAAAACAAATATAGAAAATCGAATCTACAAAAAAGTGGACATGAGAATTGAGAAAAGGAATTCTATTTGGCTCATGCAGCAGCAAATGTTTAATCAGCCCGAGAATGTCTAACCATGTTAACAATTGAGTTTGTGTGAGATTACCCCTACAGCTGCCTGGAGAGCGTTTGATGTCGGAGGAGGGGGTGAGGGGGAGGGGAGCAGCTCTAGGCTCTCTGGCATGTCAACCCTCTGACACTCCCAGAAGTGTCAGAGGTGGAAGAAAAGACAAAAAGCAGTTTCTGTGAACACAGAGCCCAATGGGATCATAACGAAAGGAGGCGCAGTGAGTATCTCCTATAGATCTATTGAGCCTGCAATCTGTGAATTTACTAAAGGAGCAGAGGCTTATGTTCTTTGTATATATTGCTTGTAAGTTGAAGCTGTCTTTATTTTCAATATCCGCTCATGTGCTAAAGAAAATCCTGTCATTTCCCTAGCACATAATCAGGTATTAGTTAACACAGCTTCACCAACATTCACTTTGCTAGATAAACAACGTCTGCTCTATCAAACAACCTCTATAATTTTATGTCACTGTCTCTTTAAGCCTGGACAGCACTTCCTGTTGCTGCAAAGCACTCTGGGATGTGTAGTCAGGAAGAAAGGAGGGCAGGGCTGCTGCAGGATCTGAATGCACAAGCAAGGATAGATAGAAGAAAGAGGTGGACGGTGCAGTGTAGGATTACATGAGATGTTTCCCATCATAAAGACATGGCTGGCATTCCCTGAGTGATCATACTTGGATGATCTGCTCATTTAAAGCCAATAAAATGAGTCAATGAGATTAGGTTCTTTATTTCACATGAGATTGCTATGAGATAGGATGGATCAGTTTTACACTGAAGTGAAAGTAAACCCTAAGTGTGCTGCTGATCTCCTGCAGCCCTTTTGCAGCCACTTTCTGCCTGTATGCATGTATTTCTGATGGTGACTTTAGCAGACCATGTTTGTAAAATGAGTTGAAACAGCCACGTGTAGTCTCCACCTGAAGCCTTTGTGACAAACATAACTAGAGTGTAAAGCCCCGTACACATGTACCAATCGTCGGCCGACCGATCGGCCGTCTTTTGTCCCCGGGCTGTCGTGTCCGCTGAAAAGTGCAAAAGACTGCACACGAATTTTGTCTGCCGACTGCAGAAGTGATGTCATGTGATGGTTAACTTTCCCTGTGTTTTTTCTTTTCTGAGCATGCCCAGTCTTGCAAATCTGCTGTCTGTCGGCCGAATTCTGTACTGACTGGCGAACAATCGGCCGTTCTGGTGTCGGCATACAAAACTTTTAATGCTTGCACGACAGATTCTGTTTGGCCGAAAGTGCGCTGTCGGCTGTCGGAAGCATCATACTAACAAGCCGAAAATCGGCCGATCGGTCGTCGGCCGAATCTTTTCGGCCGACAATCTGCACGTGTGTACGGGCATTTAGGCTAGGTTCACACCTAGCATTTGGTGAATGATAATTTTTGCATTACAGTATATGCATAGGGCATCCTACCAATGGGCAGCACAGTGGCTAAGTAGTTAGCACTTCCGCCTGGCAGCACTTGGGTTGTTGATTCAAATCCCAACAACATGTTCTCCCTGTGCCTGCGTGGGTTTCCTCTGGGTACTCCAGTTTCCACTCCAAAGACATACTGGTAGGTTGATTGGCTCCTGTCTAAATTGGCCCTAGTTTGTATATGTATGAATGTGAGTGATGCTAGGTTCACACTTATGCGTTTTTGTGGGCCACGCTTGCGCAGGCATGGCAGGCTCATAAAATGGGCTTAAGTGCCTGCATTTCCGCGAAAAAAAAGGTACTTGCGCCTTTTCAAAAATGCGGCCACAGGGAAATTGCATGGTCTTATTGACCATGCAATTTCCCACACCGATATTTTGATTTTTACATGCGTGGGGGAGTGGCATTGAGAATGAATGGCGGCCCTGCACATTTTGATAGAGCAGTGGGTTTTCTTTGGGGGGGGGGGGGGTGGCAATCACTGTGATCCCCGCAGCCGCACGCAGAAGTGTGAACCAAACCTAAAGCCTCATACACACTACTAGTTTTTGAGTTGAATGAAAACAAAACTGATGGCTTAAGGCCAGTACACACGTACCGATCGTCGGCATACAAACGTCGGTGGACGAAGGATCTGCCGATTGTACGCGTGTTAGTATGGTGCCTCCGACAGATGTCTGCGCACAATCCGCGGACAAAAGTCTTTCTTGCAAACATGAAAATATTTGTATGCCGACACCAGAACGGACGATTGTTCGCCTGTCAGTACACAATTCGGCCGACAGACCGCAGATTTGCAAGACTGGGCATGCTCAGAAAATAGAAAACACAGGGAAAGTTAACCATTACATGACATCACTTCTGCAGTCGGCGGACAAAATTCTTGTGCTGTCCTTGTGCTGTCTTTGCACTTTTCAGCAGACACCGACATCCCGGGGAGAAAAGAGGAACATTTGTATGCCGACCATCGGTACGTGTGTACGGGGCTTTAGGTTGGAGCCGCTGTACTTGCTATCTGATGTTAGTACAGCGTTCTGACAGAGGAACGCCCCCCAGAACACTCCGGTCAGCGCTGTTAGCCATTGGCTGCCGTACACATGGGCCGAATTTTGACCAGTTTCAATTAAACACAAGCCGGCTGACGTTCGGCCCCTGTGTACTAGGCTTTAGGGAGATTGTAAGCTGCTCGGGCACAGCAGCCTATTAAAATGGGCTTTACTGCCTGCATTTCTGCCCAAAAAAAAGGTACATGCGCCTTTTCAAAAACACGGCCACGGGGAAATTGCATGGTCTTATTGACCATGCAATTTTCTGCACCGACACTTTGATTTTACATGTGAGGGGGGTGCCATTCAGAAGGAATAGCAGCCCTGCACATTTTGACAAAGCAGTGCATTTTCTTTGTGGGTGGGTGCGGGGATTGCTGCGATAGCCGCACGCTGAAGTGTGAACCAAGCCTAAAGCCTCATACAAACTACTAGTTTTTGGGACGAACTAGAATAAAACTGATGGCTTAGGTCGCTGTACTAACTTACTAGCTATCTGATGTTAGTACAGCGTTCTGACAGGGGGATGCCACCCGCCCCCCCCCCAGAACACCCCAGTCAGCGCTTCCAGTCATTACATTACCGTACACACACAGGCTTAATGTCGGCCAGTTTCAATTAAACATAAAAGCCTGCTGACATTCGGCCCGTGTGTACTAAGCTTTAGGGACCTTAGATTGTACATTCACATCAGTCCCTGCCCTCAAGGAGCTTACAATCTATGTGTAAAACGCTACATAAACATATAAAATAAATAAAATGTATCCATTTAATGGGCTGCCTTATGTGGGACAAATGTACCAAAGTAGCTCATGCACTTTTTTGGGCATTCGACTCCACACATTTTAAAATACAAGAAAACTTGTGTCTTCTTTCCATGAATGGCACCTAAAGTGTGACATGTTTCAGTGCATTCTTTGAAGGTGCGCAGAAACACATGCTTTTGCAAGCATTTATGAAAAGCTCAGGTGTGAATACAGCCGTAGAGGCAGTTAACGGACGGTTAGGAGGTTATATGTCACCTCCTCCCTGCCTGTTTTAACCCTGTAAATGCTACACCACCATGCTGCAACTGCATGCATTAGACACGTTTGCAGGGTGGTTGCGGTGCAGCCCCATTAGCTTGATTAGGCTGAGTTTGAGGCATGTGTACACCCCCGTTTGGCTGCCTTTGCAGCTTAAATGGGGGAAGGGGTTGAGAATAAGAAAGATCGAATGGTGAGAATCACTTGTGTGCCAGAAAGGGTAAATTGGCACCATATGATTTTAGATAACATGCAAAAAAGATCCAGCACTCTGCCCATATAATGTTCAGTTCTTAATCAGCTCCTAGCTCTTTATGGGCTATTTCACAGGCCAGGGGGTGGTAAAAACAAGTGGCTAAGCTGCTGTTTTTACCGCCTTCCCCACCTGGCCACCCACCTTAATTCTAACCGCCTGACAGGGCTGTTGACATGCCTCAGTCATGATTCTTTGCTTCACATTTGTGGCATTTTTAACTCGGGTTGCAACGTTTGAGAGGTGGCACCGCCTGTCATACTCGCACAATGAGATCAACAGGGCTACATGGCAACTGTGAACTAAACTCTTGGTGGCGCAGTCCTGCAATGTGAAATTGCCATTCTGCATTTATAAAAAGGTAAAAAAAAAATGTATCTGGAGAAGGCAGTAGCTTCTTTTGAACACCTGCTAGCTGCTGCTATATCACCCTCTGAAAATCGATCAACAGATTGCTTTTCAGAGTGGTTTCTGAAGGAGCACTATAAGAGCATGGGGTCTCACCAAAATCCATACTAGGCCCTTATCTGAGCATGCAGCCTGGAAGGTCAGGAAAGGGGGGGGGGGGGGACTCTCGAACCACACCAGGCCACATGCCCTCAACATGGGGGGGTGCTTTGGAGTAAGGGGGCTTCCCCCCCCCCATCCCAAAGAACCTTGTTCCCGTGTTGATGTGGACAAGGCTCTCTTCCACACAACCCAGGGCTGTGTTTGTGGAAGTCTGCAGGCAGGGAGCTTATCGGAATCTGGAAGCCTCCTTTAACAAGGGGGCTCCCAGATCCGCCACTCCTCTCCCCATCCCAAAGAACCTTGTTCCCGTGTTGATGTGGACAAGGCTCTCTTCCACACAACCTAGGGCTGTGTCTGTGAAAGTCTGCAGGCAAGGAGCTTATCGGAATCTGGAAGCCTCCTTTAACAAGGGGGCCCCCAGATCCGCCACCCCCCCCATGTGAATGAGTATGGGCTACCCTGCAAACAACCGTTCATCCAACACTGGTTCCAACCAATTTATCTCTTCATTTTCATCTTTTGGTAGTTATCCAGGGTTCCTCCAGTGGTACAGTTTTCCCTTGCCCTAGCTATGTTTTTTGGTCACATGGTATGTAATTGTGGCCAAATCTCCTACAGTAGAAGTGGATGTTTCCTGAAATTGCTTGCATTCAACCGTAAAGGTTTTTTTCCCTCGCATTATCCAGTAGGCTAAATCTAAACCCCAGAACTGAAATTCTTAAGATTGCCACACATGGATCAAAAATTGGCCGGTTTTGATCCATGTATAGGTTGTACCCAAGTTAATCAATTCATATCAGGAAGGTATGTCGTTTGGAATCACATGTATCCCATTTAGCAGAATACAAGAATAATTTGTCTTGTAGAGTGTAAAAAATGATTTCCATGAGCATCATGAAATCAGTTCTATTAAATAATGTAGAAAAAGGGGTAACTTTGGATTTTTAATGTAAAGCTATGACTCAAAGGGTAGCAACACATATTGTATGTGTAGCACCCTCCTAGATAGGTGCTTGGCAGGGAGAATAGTTTGCTCTGCCTGCTTAACAGGGGAGTAGCAGGTAAATCATAGTCTGCTCCATCTGCTTATCAGGGGAGCCTGATCAGTAGTTAGGCCTGTTACATGTGCTCAGGATGTGATTCATCTGGGCAGAGGGAGTGTACCCACTGCATCCAATAGGGGCGCCTATTGGACAGTGGAGGAAACCCAGCCAGTGACACACAGGCTTTTATGACTATCCCAGTGGGTTGGCACAAACAGTGGTGCATCCTGGGATATGTTATAAAAGCCAAGGGCACATGTGACAGGGTGTCTTTGGGCGGGAAGCTAGGTCCCAGGAGAAGGGTGACGGCTGTCTTTCCTCCTGTCTGTTGTGGAAGGTGGTCACAGGCAGTCGGCCTAGTGAGCCAAGAGTGTGGTGCTGAGCCAGGAGGTCCAGGAAGCTGACAAGTGGAGTTGGAGGCAGAGCAACCTTGGGAAAAACAGTGTCCGTGAGTACCGGGAAGCTTGCCGGGAGTCTTACCAGGAAAGGGGACCGCTCCAGTGGAGAGTCAGTGGACAGGTGTCAGTGCACACAGCAAGTGAGAAAGGGGATGCAAAGTTAGAACCTTGAAGAATAACTCAAACAGGATCACATTATCTATCTTCACTTCTGTGGCAGGGTGAAGCAGCGGCCTTGCCGTACACTACAGCTAGTTGTCCTCAAGATTGTGCATAGTTCATAGTTGGAGTATCCCACTCATCCCTTCTCCTATCCCAGTTCTAAATAAAAACACAAAAAACCAACATCCCCTGGATTGATTATTAACTGAGCCAAGGACTTTTAATGCTATTTGTCTGCTATCAGTTGCTAAGGGTAACCAAGGGGAATCCAGAATGTGCAAATTTTCAGCAGACCTCTAGGGGGCAGTGCTACAAATGGACGAGCTTCTCTTCATGACATGAATTCCCTGGAATAGGGGCAAAGTAATGACACATCGGGAGGGTCAAGACAAAGGTGTTACCAGTGATGGTAGAAATAATATGAGAAATTCTACACCTGAGTGATTGGTCTTGTCGTAAAACCAAAATATATATCAACAAGCCCCTGGATGTGCAAAATCTCTGAAACACATATCAGAACACATTTACACTAGGGTAAATGGTATGAAGTCTAGTTGGAGTATAATACCATCTAGTGGGGAGCTTGAGGTCCATCTCTCTAATAGTAAGTGTATTGGTGCAACTATGCAAGTTGTCTTGCATCGTTGATTGCAATAGTTGCTACTTTTATTTTGGTTAAACAGCTATTAACCGCTTGCCGACCGCCGCACGACTATTTACTGCGGTGGTTAGCCCCTCACAGGCAAAGCGACATAGTGCTACGTCACTAGCCTGTTAGGCTCTAGGGAGCGAGCGCGCGCCACCGGAGGCGCGCTCCCTCGCGGTCACTGACCCCCCCGCGCGTGTGCCCAGCGGACCCGATGTCCGCCGGGCACTCACGATCGTCCGTTACACCGGAAGAAAGGCAGGCGGCTGATGTAAACATCATTGTCATTCTTCCCTGAGTAAGAATGGGGATGAGACGGTTCTACTATGTAGGACCTTTGATCTCTGTTCTTACACTAGTAGCCACAGCCAATCACAGTTAGAAACACGCCCCTAGGACACACATAACCCCTCCCTCTCCAATACAGTTAACTCCTTCACTGCCAGTGTCATTTTTGCAGTAACAGTGCATATGTATAGCACTGATTACTGCAGTAATGTCACTGGTAACCCCAAAAGTGTCAAAAATGTCAGTCAAGGGTCCGATCTGTCCGCCTCAATGTCGCAGTCCCAAAAACGCAAAACCCATTACTCGTTAAAAAAAAAAAACAACAAAAATGACAAAAATCTTTCCCTTTGTTAGTAAACGCGATAACTTTTGCGCAAACCAATCAAAATACGCTTTTTGCAATTTTTTTTTTTTTTTTTACCAAACATATGTAGCATAAAACAAATTGGCCGAAAATGGTAAAAAATTTAGATTTTTACATTTTTTTTGGGGAATTTCATATAAAAAATGTGAAAAATATTGTTATTTTTGCAAAATTGACACTCTTTTTTTGTTTATAGCGCATGATCAAAAAATCGCACAGGTGATCAAATACCACCAAAAGAAAGCTCTGTTTGTGGGGAAAAAAAGGACATCAAATTTGTTTAGGTACAGCGTTACACGACCGTGCAATTGTCCGTTAAAGTCACGCAGTGCCAAATCGCAAAATAGGCCCTGGTCAGGAAGGGGGTCAAATCTTCCGGGGCTTAAGTGGTTAAATGCATTACCTTAAAACATACCTGTATTTGTCATCTTTTTTCAAAATTATTTTTTCCAGTTGCATTTTTTAAAGAGTTATGTCCTTTCCATTATACAAAATAATAATTTCTTCACTTCTCCCTGTGTAGATAGTAGTGGTAATTTGGAGCTTTGATGGAGAGTGATATACATTCCTTAAAGCGGAGTTCCGGGCAGAGAAACGATTTTTTTCTGAACATACCCCCGGGACAGTCAGGGCTAGCACATTCCACAATGGCTAGCCTCTGATCTGTCCCGGTTCGCACTTACCTGTAAGAAGAAATACTTAGAAATTTTCTTCCACAGCGTTTCCATCTCGGTTGTGGGCAGCTGAAGCCGGCGCGGTCCTCTTCTCTGTCTTCTTCCGCGTCTTCGTGTCCCAGAATGCACTGCACCGGCCCCTCTCGTCACTTCCGGTGCGGCGCCGCATTCCTAAACAGCTTCTGGGCATGCCCAGAAGCTGTTTAGCAGGGGAATGTGGCGTCGCCCGGAAATGACGAGCGGGGCCGGTGCGGCGCATTGATTCCTGGGAGCTGTGACGTTTAGCTCCCAGGAATCATCGCAAGGCAGGAAGTGACGGGGTGAGCCTCGGCGCTGGAGGAGGAAGCTGTCATAGGTGAGTATTTACGATCTTCAATAAAAAGGTGAGTAAACAAAAAAAAAAAAAATAACTATCCAATTCCTTTTCAGGTGAGGCATACCTAGCGGAGGGGCACAAAAAAAAAAAATCTTTTTTGTGCCCGGAACTCCGCTTTAAATCTTTATTCTGTCTTTCCAGAATTATCGGGTAACGTAGTCAACTATCATTATTTGTGGTTGCATCCAGATTGGAGAAGAAAAATCCCTATGTTCCTCTGCCTACGCTAAAGGTAACTAAATGCTCAGACAATGGGATCCATTGCTTTTTTATTTTATGTCCATCTTCCCTTTTTGTATTACATAGCATATGAAAGCATCTTATGAATTGTGGTATTTAACAGCGATATAATTACTTTAACATTAAAAATATGTGCATGTTTGTATTCCTACCGCTTCCTGAAACATATTTCATTAATGACGTTCTTCAAGGTCGTCCTCTTAATGCACTTTTGGCAATGGCCACTATCTAATATACAGTAAATTTCAATGCACATGGGGGCCCTATTTATAACAGAGAATGGACATCACTCTCTGCAGACTGCAGGATATTTCATTAACTACTCCAACATTTGCCTATATTTTACCGTTTATCAATAACATACAGTGTGGTGGAACCTGTGATGTCTTGAGGGGTATATTTTGCATAGCTTCAGATTGGAGGAGAATCCTGTTATATGAACTGTAGAAGCAATGTGTCTGAGTTTTGTCCTCCCTGAACCCGTGTTGAATCGAAATGGAAGTTTTGTAAATGTCACATAAAGGAGATGTACGTTAATTTTTTTGCATTGTTTAAATTTTAATGTAGGAAAACATCAAAAGACAACCACTTGGTTTTACCCCCTTCATGACCAGGGCATTTTTTGCTGTTCAGCACTGTGCTACTTTAACTGGCGCTTGTTTGGTAATGCAATACAGTACCCAAATTAAATTTATATATTTTTTTCACACACATAGGGCTTTCTTTTAGTGGTATTTGATCAACACTGGGTTTTTATTTTTTATTATATAAGCAAAAAAAACCCCAAAATTTTGAAAAACATTTTTTTTCTTTTTTCTGTTCGAAAACATTCAGAAAATCAAATTTCTTCAGAAATGTAGGCCTAAATGTATTCTGCTATTCTCTTTGGTAAAAAAAAAAAAAAATCCCAATAAATGTATATTAATTGGTTTGTGTGAAAGGGATGGCATCTACAAACTGTGGTATATATACTGGAATTTATGCAGCTATAGACGCTATACTAGTAATGGTCATGAGCACAGACTTATAGTGTGAGTGGATTGTGTGGTGGGCAATCTGGTGCTAAATGACACTGGCTGGGAGGTACACTGACACTGAAGTCATTAGTGACACTAATACAAGGATCAGTAATAATACTGTACACTGTACTAATGACACTGGCTGGGTGACGGGTGATCAGAAGGGCATTCAAGAGTTAATTGTATGCCTAAAAAGTGTATGTGTGCTGCTTTTACACACAGGATCTGTCTGTCTTTTCTACCTGAACTCAAGAGTTGATTTCATGGAGAAGAAACAGCCAGATTGCTGTTCTGTGTGTTAAAAACCACATAATTCTCTGCTGTGATTGGCCACAGCCGATCAGCAGGTATACAGCCAAAACCATTGGTTGCAACCTGCTGACAAACTCGTGCCATGTCCAAACACAGTGCAGATCAGCAGAGGACACATGTTCCAGAAAACTAGGACGTTTTCAAAGGTCATGATGCCTGGCTGTGCCGCCCACTAGCAGTAAATGTACTGCTAGCGAGCAGCAAGTGGTTACATTTATTTATACTTTGTTTTTCAGGTATATATTGGTTTGTTTGAAAAGGTAAGCCCCCATTCACACTAGCGCGACTTGTCAGGCGACTTGGTCGCCTGACAAGTCGCGGTGGGTCGCTCGCCATTGATTAGCACAGGACCCGTTCTAATAGGAGCGACACAAGTCGCTACGACTTAGAAAAAGGGTCCTGTACTACTTTGGGGCGACCTGGAGGCGACTTGCATTGACTTCAATGATATGAAGTCCGTGCAAGTCGCACAGAGGTCACGGTGCACAGACTTCACAGGTCGCCCCACCAAGTCGTGTCGCCCCTGTCTGAACGGGGTCTAAAGGGAAATTGTTTTTTTTTAACTGCTCCTTTATGTAATACATCTAATTTTAATGCAATTATTTATAGGTTGTAAATGTTATAATACATTTTAATCTATGCAATTGTTTTACTATACTGCAGATTCATCATGCCCAAGTGCATAATAACAAAGTGCCCCCACAAGACTGGAGGAAAAGCTACTACTCCATGTGGTGTAATTTTGCATGGTTTTCCAAATTCCATCGATAGAATAAAGGAATGGCTTCTGCAGACTGGACAATCATTTGAACATTTGGACGAGATTGCAGACATCATCCTGGAGGGGAAGCGTAGTGATTTGTTCCGCTTGTGCTCCACTCATTTTGTTGAAGACAGCTATGTGAATACAGGTAAACGAAAGAAACTGAAGTGCACGGCTGTGCCCACTATTTTTCCGGAACCAGCGGAAGGTAGATCGCTGATTGAGGAATTTAACATTCTTGAGTCCAAAAATCGAGAAAATCAATCTGGCGGTGATGGCTCTGTTTGCTTCCTTTGTGGTATGTCGCCAAGTGGTGCATCTAATAAAAAAATGCATGATCAGTCCACCCAAACAGAATCTTCCACCTGGTGTCCTACAGTGCCACAAGTAGAACATATTTACCTTGTCACTCATTCTGCTCCAAGTGTAGAAACTGCAAAATTTCAGGAAACTGCATGCCCTAATCTTCGAGCACGATTGCCGTTTGAATGCATGGAAGGACCATCAAATGAGGATAGTGTTAGAGCTTTGTTAATAGATCCTCTAAGTGCATTCATTGAGTTCAGTATCCCACAGCCACCTTCACAGGTTGAAGAACAGCATACTCAAGATAGCATTCTTGCATTTACAGTAGGTGGTAGGACAAAACTAGAAAAAAAGGTAGATCAAAGACAAGATGAAGTCTACAAACCATTACAGGAAAGTGTTTGCGTTTCAGAAAAAATTGTCCAGCGATCTTTTTTAGAGGATGAGCAACGCAAGGCCCATACCAGTGCTGCTGGAGATCCTATTGCAGATATGGTAAATGAATCCAAATATATTGTGTTTGAGCAATGTTTGAATAATCTAATTTACAAGGTAAAGTGTCAAGATCCAAGTGGCTGCAGTAAAGTTGTTCATAAATACAACAAAGAATTTCATGGGTCAGCAGTTGTTATTCGTGGCACATGTGAAGATGGACATTATTTTCGTATCTGGGAAAGTCAACCCAAAATCAACCGCTTTTATGCAGGCAACATTCTGCTTGCAGCAAGTCTGTTGACAACTGGCCAAACCTTCCAGAAAATTCAGGCATTTCTTAAATGTTTTGGTGTTCGTCACATTTCAGAAAAAAAATTCCACCACTATCAGAGACATTTTATATTTCCATCGATCCATGACTCCTGGAAAGCGCAACAGAATCAACTGCAAGATAAGTTACAAGACACACCAATAGCTATCTGTGGTAAAGGGCAATGTGATCGTCCCAGTCACAACACAAAATATTGTGTGTACACAATGATGGACATGATATCTAACAAAATCTTAGATTTTGAGGTAGTGCAGGGCACTCAGTTCACTTCCTCCATTGAAATGGAGAGTCATGGATTTGATATTTGCATGACCCGCGCACTATCGCATGGACAGTACATTGCTTTTTTTGCTTCTGACAGGCACATCAGTGTGAGGCAGCTTATGAGGACAAAATACAAAAACATTTCTCATCAGTATGATGTTTGGCATTATGCAAAACGTTTGAAAAGAAAATTAACACTTGCCTCCGGTGGACGCAGCGCAGTAAACATAAAACCATGGATATCCAGAATTCTTAAACATTTCTGGTGGAGTATTCAGACCAGTAAGGGCAATGCAGCTCTACTAAGAGAAAAATGGCTGTCTCTTCTAAAACATATACAAAATATCCACACATGGCATGATGGTGTACTTTATCATAAATGTGCACACCCAGTGTTATCTGAGGAAGCACACTCCAGAATTTTATGGTTGAAAGAAGGCACAGTTGCATATGATAAAGTTTCTGAAATCATTTGCAACTCTGAGCTCATAGAAGATCTAGATAACCTGGTGTGGAATTGCCATACAGATTTACTAGAGGTCTTCCAAAGCAATGCTTCGAAATTTCGCACTAAACGCACCCGTATTTCTATTGATGCCTTGGAAGCCAGAACACGGCTGGCGGCGATAAGTCACAACCACAATGTTGATCGAATGCCAGTCGCTGTTCGACGATGTGCATCTGCCATAACCCCTTTAGGATCTAAGTTGGCTACAATAAAGAGCAAGAAAAAATGGCCACTGCACACCACTACTGAGCGAATGACAAATAAACAACTCACACCTATCCTACAGGACACTCTCAGAATAGCGGAGGGCACTAAGACAAGTACTTGGGTTCCAAAAGGACCTTTGATGGCTCCAAGCACAGTTAAAATTGAGAAACCAGAAAAGTGGGATGTTCCTGCCACACGGTTTTCTAGATTGATTCAAAGAAAAAAAGGAGGTCAACAGCAGACCAAGAACAATTAGGTGGTTTCTCCTTGAGGCCTTGATTTGTAATAGTCCAAAGACATATTTGTTTTTTTTAGACCATTTTATATTGCTAGCAGTCATCATTACAAAGCAAACGTAGAAAATATTGCAAACTGCAGTCTTCAGTCAAGCAGGATTGTCAACTTCCATCCATAGTTTATTGTTCTTGTTGTCATGCTATCTTCACCTTTTACAATTCAATTTGTGTTTTACTCTTTATTCTTATTACGATAGAATGCTGTATGTTTGATGTTTGTTTGGTTTATTATGAATGTTGTTAATAGACATATCTTTTTTGGGTGTTGTAAGAAAATTGTTTTGTTACATATAATTTCCATGTGTCTCCACACTGTAGAAGGGGCATGTTGCTTGTTATGTAAGCATTTTTAACTTTGAAACCTAACAATGGCACACACTGGTTATTAGAAGATAATACAGTTTGTATTGGCAAACCAAAGTCGAAAAGTAACACAGTAACTGTTCAACATTAACACATAAAAGACCAGTGCAATAACTGATACAATGCAGTCAACCCAGGTACTCCTAGGGATGAACTCAAGTACCAGGCGTAAAAACAATAGCTCTCTGCCTGAGAGATTACACCCCAAGTGACCAAAAAGGGCTAACAATAAATGCACAAACCAGTTCACTTGAGGACTCTCAGGCAAGAAGGGCTAGGCTTAGACCCGAGAGTTTGACACACGACCCACAACCCAGCTATCCCTCCAGGTAGGCCACTAAATCTGGACAGTTCTGGATGTTAGCTTCTGCCATCTCAGGTGGGACCCTTTTATGTTGGCGCGCATGGACTGTGATATTTTGGAGAACAAAGGGTTCAGAAACAAGTAAATAACAGCTTATCTTCAGTGGGTGGGTGTGCCCCTTTAGGAGTGGCAGGGCAATGCAATCACATTGAAAATACAAAGCAAAAGAAGGGCGCACCAGCCTAGCGCATTATCCTCAGCAAGTTTATTTGGATAAAATTGTTTAAAATCAAATACTCACAAACAAACAAGAAGTTTCAGGCACATCAATTCCATACACCTGCCTCCTACCAGAGGATCAACGTCTTTACTGGAAGCAGAGGGCTGACGCGTTTCGAGGCTGTGCCTCTTCCTCAGCTCCAGGCTCTGAGGAAGAGGCACAGCCTCGAAACGCGTCAGCCCTCTGCTTCCAGTAAAGACGTTGATCCTCTGGTAGGAGGCAGGTGTATGGAATTGATGTGCCTGAAACTTCTTGTTTGTTTGTGAGTATTTGATTTTAAACAATTTTATCCAAATAAACTTGCTGAGGATAATGCGCTAGGCTGGTGCGCCCTTCTTTTGCTTTGTATTTTCAGTGTCTGGTCGACCACCCTGGTCGTAAGGGGCAGCAAAGCCTAGCCATCATGGATGCCTAATACCAGTACGAGTTCCAGGATTGAAACAGCCTGAGGACCAGGTTCCGAGCGCAGGAAAGGGGGTGCTGTCCAGCACCTATCTTTTTTGGAATGCAATCACATACTGTACAAGGAGTTGAGATTGCACTGTAACCAGAGGATCTATAGGAGTTAGCATTGGGGTATTATGCAGCACTGTCATGTAGACTGATGAGCAGAGGAAGGCCTCTTGTACCGCCCCGGTTCAAGGACCACTGAGGTTTGCAACATCGGCCGCGAGAGCACAGCAGGGTAGGAGTGCTGCAAGCTTCTCTGTTTGTCCGCAGACAAGGGAAGCAGATGACCGCATTAGTAAAGGGTGCTGGTCTGCTGCGGATGCAGGCACGTTGCGGATGCAGGTGTACTGCGAATGCAGGTATGCTGAAGATGCTGGACGCTGTGAAGATGGATGCAGAGTCAAACAAGCCAGGTTATACACAGGGGATCTGAAACATCAGAGACAGCTAACAAAGAATGGTCATAGTTCAGGCAGAGATTTGGCAACAGAAAATCAGGTACTGTAGATGCAGACAGATCAAGGTCAGAAGACAAGCCGAGGTCAGGACTGGAGAGAATCAGAATGGTTAAAAAGCCGGGTCGAAAAAGATCAAGGACAGATACAGGGGAAACTGCAAATCAGACAGCCTTAATGCAGCTGTCAACCTTTTATATACAAAAAGGCACCAAGAACACTTAATGCGCACGCATGTGCACGTGCCTCTGACGAACATTTTTGCCCCTGCAGCTGCCTGGTTCCCGATAAGCCCATTGCAGTGTCCAGGGTGTAAACAGAATCAGTAGTCTGAACGAATAGCAGCTATGAGGGCGGTCTTTGGTATTAGTACTTGCTGCTTTCAGTGGGGAATGGCAGCACTGAAGTGTTTAGCACTCTTAGGGAAACAAATAAAAAAAAAGAATTGCAAAAGAGAGTTAAACTCTAGTGATTAGCTGGGTCAGAGACCTCTCACCAGATCCCTATGTGGCAGTCTTTGGATGTTAGTACATTCTCTGCACAGTGGGGGATCCTCCTAGAGGTGGTTTGGAAGAATGCAGCTCAGCAGCCGTTCTGAGTAATAAAGGTTTCTCTTTGGATCCTCTTAGCGATACTCAGCTTAACAGTCTGCCCTTCAGCTCTGATATGGCCCCATCAGATGTAGTCCATCATGGCACAGCACGTCTTTCTCTCTCACCCTTTTGGTTGGCATGCCTCTCTCCAACTGCCCGGCTCCTTCCCGGGCTTTTAGTTTTATATGTCGTCCCTCCCCTTTGCTACTACTTATGGGTCTTAAAGTTGCAATCCCAGCTTCACTTTATGTACAGTCCTTCCTCCAGACTACATTTCTCAGTTTTTTTTGTGCACTTATATTTGAGCTATGGCAAAGCAAACCAGGGAACACTGCCATCTTGTGGGCAAATAGAGTTCAGCATCTTTAGTAACAGTGTCACTGGAACTAGTGTCTCTATTGGAAAATGTCTCCTTTATTACTTTTTTTGGGGACACCCCATAATGTGTGATTTTCTTTTATTTTCACTTTTAATAATAATATTAAACAGGACAAATAGAGAGGGTAAATCTCCTTAATGGGCACACAGGCAGCAAAAAAAAAACAGATTTGTGTTCTAGTCCCTCTCAACCCTGTCCAAAACAAAAACAAAAAATAAAAAGTTTAGCCTTTAGTTATACTTTAACAGTGAAGCATGACAAAGGCAGCATGACCTAGGAATACAAAAGAAAACAGTTACAAGTAATTTTCACTTAGCTTAGTGAAAAATCATTTTGCAAAGAATTATTATGGGAATGGAAAAAAAATTGCCTACTTGGGATTCTGTTCACATGTTCTTCTCAACTAATCTAAAGGTACACCATTAAGATTTAAAGACACACAAATATTATCTAACTGAACATTAAAAATGTCACTTATTTCAAGAGGTGCCAATGCTTTTCCTAGTATAACTGAACTGTAGTTGACTGCCATAGCTGATTCATGGAGACACTTGATAATACCTAAAAAGACCCTGTTTTCTGAAAATTGTACTATTAACCATGTGCCATATGTTCTGCCTGTTACTAGATCAGAGTAGGCCACATTAATGTTTCTAATGTATGATTCTAAGTATGATGGAACTGCTCTATGTACCCTTTTATCCAGGTAGCCCTGAATCCACACACTGAAACCACAGTACACCATCGTCCTTTTTATTCTGTGAACAGCAATTCAAAGGCCAGGGTGTTATTTTATTAGGCTGTTTATTGGTAAAGTAAGTAGTAATTCAGCCAATTACCTGTGGCTGATTGGCCCTGGATGCTGACTGTCTGCGTTTGAAGGCTGAACATCGCAAGTAATAACTGCAAAATCGATTACATACGATTGGGTGAAAATTCCTGCAGGAGCTGTTAGTCTCCCATTGCTTTCAGTGAGGCTTACCGCCCCCAGATAATCGCAGAGAACCCCGCTGGGTCTCACGCAGACAATAAAAAACTACCCCATTTACAAGTGTGAATGGGGTCTAAAGGATTGCCAAATAAAACATATTACACAATGACATTAAAGGGTGTGTATTGCCACAACCTTATTTCTTTATTTTTTTTTTTATTTACCTTAAGGGTATGGAAGGGTTAAAATACCATATTTTCTTGCTATCTGTGTACCATTAGGTTAATGTCTCTTCACTTTCTCTCCCAGAGATACAATAGGAAATGAGTGCAAGTCTTCCAAAGTGAGGGGAATAATTTGTAGACCGTTGTCCCTGGAACAATTAGAAGATTTTTTTCCTTACCTCTTTTTCTGCAACAACTCTAACATTTTGGATTTTCCTTCACTTTCTGTTTTAAATACAATGGCCACTAGTTCTATTGGTGGCACATCCTGGCCTTGTGCAGGTAAAGGCAACACCATAGATCCCATTCTGCCTGTTTTGTTATAAAAGCCACAAGGATGCACCTTAACGGTAGGAGTTCAGGAAGGATGCTGGGGAGGGTGGCAGGGATAACTCTGCTGAGCAATAAGTAAAGCCAAAGCAAGGTCTGGGTTTCTTAGATAACTTTTGCTTTGATCCAAGAACCAAACTCCAGGCATGCAACATGGGCCTATACCACTTGCCTACCTCAACTGCTCCTACTCACTGTTGTCAGCAACCGAGGATTTTGTGACTGACTAAGACATCATGGCCCACATTAGGAATACCTATTGATAAAGAGTAGTAAAAGGAAAGCATTTAAAACTCAATGGCTCTGGTTAGGAAACTTGCATGCACCAGTTGGCACTTTGTTAGGAAAAGGTGAACAGTACACATTAATGGGTGGGATCTGTGTGCATACTCAGGGTATACTCTAGGTTGAAGGACAGCACACAGATCTTACCCAATAAAGTGTACTGTACACCTTTTCCTGACAAAGTGGCCCCTAAAGAGTGACAAAACACACTGATGGTGTTTTACCTGTTTTTTTTTTATGATTACTAAATACCGAACGTCTTGAAGAATCCACTTGGAAGCACCTTTTTATTGAGTGGGCACCTCTGCTGACCACACACTTGTTCTATTTTGGGGCCTTATTCCTATTAACATTGTTCACTGGATCTGATGGCAATTTAGCGAGGTGCAACAATCATCCCAAAACCCTGACAAGCATCAAGTGCAATCACCCACACTTTGTATGGAGACAATTATATTTTTTTCACATGTGCTAATATAGGTTGCTTGACCTTAGGATGGATAACCAGCAACAAAATGAATATAAATATTTGCTTACAACACTTTTTGTTATATTTTTCCCAAATGTTTAACTGAACTCTATCCTTAGAAGGATCTTTCGCAGGGTTTTTTTTCCCCTCATTTTCTCCTTGTCTCTACTCATCTGAAGCACCACTGACTCGCGTGCAACCAGGCCTACCCTCCAGTGTAGTCCCAGAATATGAGAATTTACACCAAAAGAAAGAGGGACAGACAAAATTCATAAAGGAGTCCCAAACAGCTTTAGACTTTATGTACACTAGTGTTTTTTTTTTGCCAAAGCTCCTAAATTCAACTCCATAAAAGCCTGTGTCAATGTACACATAGGCTTTTCGCAGAGTTTAGTAGCTGCTGCGGTTAGGTGAGCTTCAACCTCCCTCTCCTAAATTTGGAAGAATCGTGTACAGGATAGGAAAGCTTTGCAAAAATGCAAAACCGTGTCAAGATTTTGCTGCATTTTCTCGCAGCCGCAGTAAATGCAGGCAGGGTGTACATGAAGGTGGCAAAAGTCAAAGACTGCATTCTTCAAAACCGCTCAAATGAAACAAGTGTATAAAATGCTAAACTGAAAACCAAAATAAAATACACCATCAGTAAATACGTAATAACATTTGAGACAACCAATAAAGTGCTGTGTGATAATCCAAAAAGTGCTTAGTGCAATTCACATATAAAGGTTCATACAAGAAAAATTCTAGAGCACTTTCGCACTGAGGAGTTCTTCAAGCGCTTTTGCGTTTAAAAAAGTGCCTGAAAAGCTCAAGAAAAATGCTTCCCAATAAAATCAATGAATGCTTTCACACTGAGGCGGGGAGCTGGCAGGGTGGTGAAAAAAATCCTGCATGCAGCATCTTTGAAACGTGTTTGGAGAGCTAAAAAACGCCCCTCTCCATTGAAGTGAATGTAAAGCGCCTCAAAAGCGTGTCGCACCTGTGGGAGGTTCTTTTTACAGTCACGTGTCCGGAATGTAGTGTTGCATGCTGGGATATCAGGAAATCCTGTTGAGAGGAAGAAGAAGAAAGGACAGAATGGAGGGAGACAGAACCAGCATTGAGGGCGAGAGACAGGTCAGAGCAGAAGGAGAAAGACATCTGAGAATTGCTTGCTTTGAGTCTGAAGAATTTATTCACTCCCTACGTATGCATCCTGAGCTGTGGGATCTCAGTGACCCCAACTATGCCAACAGGCCCAAGAATGCCTGGGAGGAAATAGCTATCCATCACATCCCGGATTGGAATCAACTTCCCCAACTTCAAAAAGAGGGAAAAAGTAAGTGCAAGGATGCGGGTATTGGGATTATGATTAGCATAGTGCATGGCCAGGGTATTGGGATTAGGATTGGCATAGGGGTATTGAAATTAGGATTAGCATAGTGCAAGGATAGGGTATTGGGATTAGGATTAGCATAGTGCGTGGATAGGGTATTGAGATTAGTATTAGCATAGTGCATGGCCAGGGTGTTGGGATTAGCATAGTGCAAAAGTAGGGTATTGGGATTAGGATTTGCATAGTGCATGGCCAGGTTATTGGGATTATGATTAGCATAGTGCAAGGATAGGGTATTGGGATTAGGATTAGCATAGTGCATGGATAGTATATTTGGTTTAGGATTAGCATAGTGCAAGGTTAGGGTATTGAGATTAGGATTATCATAGTGCATGGCCAGGGTATTGGGATTATCATAAGGTATTGGGATTAGGATTAGCATAGTGCATGGATAGGGTATTGGGATTAGGATTAGCTTAGTGCATGGCCAAGGGATTAGGATTGGCATAGGGTATTGGGATTAGGATTAGCATAGTGCATGCATAGAATATTGAGATTAGGATTAGCATAGTGCATGGCTAGGGTCCCTGCCATGGGGGTTTAATTCCCACCAGATATCTATCATGCAAAGGGAGTGAAGAGCCTTCGCTATTTTTAGGCTTTGTCTGGGGGGGGGGGGGGGCAGGCATTTGGATTTTGAGATCCCCTTACTTAATTTATCCAATGAGAGATCAAATGCTATATTGGAGTCCCCTCCAAAAATGATGGTGGCCTGTAAATAGGGCCTCAGTGTTTGTGTCATGGTTTCAAAAAATCCCGCTTGGCCTTTATTTGGGATGTAATATGAAACAAATGTAGAGATCTTTCCATCGATGGTAACCAGCACCAACAGGTAACGACCTTCCGCGTCCCTGAGTATTTTGAAAGGGGAGAAATTTAAATGTTTGGAAAAGCAAATTGCTACTCCACGTGTCTTGTTTACGGCAGTAGCTAGGTAAAATTGGGGGAAGCTCAGGTGAAGGAAGGAGGGGTTGTAAGAGATTGAGAAATTTGTTTCCTGTAGGAGAATAACATCCGTCTTTAGGGTATGAAATAAAGGAAACAATTTCTGCCGTTTTACCGTGGGATATAATCTGCATGATCATATTTGAAGGTTTAGAACTAGCCATGGATCAGAGGTTTGGACAACTCAAAATAGAAAAAAATATCACCAAGTGAAGACAGGTCGTCCTGCCGAGCAGTGCACCCACAGCCTTTCCAATGTCTCAATCCTGCGAAAAGATGTGGGAGGAGTTCCAGGCAGACCATAGGAAAGAGAGAGGTTAGAGAAAGAAAAAGAAAAGGGGTAGAGATGGTGGAGCAAAAGAATATAAGACAAAAATTAGAGAAACCAAAAACCCAGTAACCCACCAAGGTGAGGAAGGGTCCAGCCACTTCCCACCATAAAACCTGAGAATGGTAATATCCCCGAAAAGTGGGGAACATCAATCTGCCACTGAGAGTAAAACATAAACGCATCAGCAGCAGATAGAGACTCATTGTATCCACTTCGTTCCACCTGCCTAGAGATATAATAGATAACTTCAAATAAACAGAGCACTGTTCCTTAAAACGTGGAGAGAATGGGGCCTGAAAAATGGTCGCCAAGTTGCTCCTTAACCCCTGTCAAACAATCAGACAGCAAAGTTACTTTGTTACCCGCCTGGAACATCAAAGGGGCAGTTGCACAGGGTCAATCATAATATTCTGTAGAGTAATGTATCCAGTGAGTATAGTGGGTCTCAGAGTTTGCCTCACCAAAAGGGAGAACCCTAGGAGCCACCCTGGATGACATCCTAACTGTATCTTAACAACAAATATGCCCAAGTATAACTAAGGGTAGGTATAAGAAAAACCTTGAAAATGTAGACTAAAATTATACTTTGAACTCGTCAAACATTGGGGAATAGAAATTCTAGGCTCCTCTCCCCCCCCCCTCCCCTTAGAGGGGTTCCCCAGAAAACAAAGAGGCAAACTCACGCTAAAAGCTAGCACGAATCATGGGGAGAGCAAAGCCGTCTAAAAGATCATGACTTCCTCAGGGGAGTTGAGAGTCCCTTGACCTCTTCGGCTGTTGTTTCTGCCAAACCGGAGTAAGTGGAGAAGGCCTTTTGACCTGGAGGTGGAAGGAGGAGGGATCTTTTGGGTTATCAGCCCCAGGTGTAGAAGCAGGCGTTCACCTTCAGAAAACAATGAGATGCTGTGGGCCTTGTTCCGATATGAGAAGTTTAGGCGAAATGGAAAGGATTATCTGTATGTTATGTCCTTTTTAGCCAGAACTTGAAGGAGGGGTTTCAGAGAACGATGTCTTTGTACGGTAAAGGAGGAGAGGTCCGCAATGATCTGGATCCGATGTCCCTGAATAGTGAGCCAATCTGAATTCCTGGACAATTTCATCACCTCCTCCTTGACAGAGTAAAAGTGGGGTTTAACTATAATGTCTCTCGGTAGACAATCAGATCGCATCGGTTGCAAGGCTCGGTGCACTCTGTTTAATCCCAAACGGTGTTCTGGGATGTCTGGGTTTAAGTCCTTGATGAAGGAACTAATTGCATGGTAAACTTCTTTCACTTATTCAGGGAGTCCTCTGACTCTGAAGTTATATCGTCTTGAACGGTTTTCAAGGTCATCTATTTTGGACAATGCAGTTTCCAACTGATCCTTGATATCCTGTATTCTGGAAGTGTTTTGCTTAATTCTGGCTACAGATTGATCAGCCTTCTTTTCCATGACTTCCATCTGTGATCCCAAATGAGGTGATATGTGCAGCTGTTTGGGCCAGACGCTGGACAGCATTGTGGAAAAAGTGGCTATCATGGAAAGGAAATCAGTAGGGGTGATATGGGGATTGTGGGCCCCCTTCTCACATGCATCTGGGGTGGCCAGAAAGTTACTCATGGGTGTCAGGATAAGGTCTTCACATGTCCTCCCAATCAGTGATTTAGTAGATGCTGGGGAAGGAGCAGCATGGGGCTGATTACTCACTGTGACATGTACTATAGTAGGTATTGCAGGGCTCGAGGCATCTTGGTCAGCTATCAATGCCTCTGTATCACAGTCTGTGCCTCGTGTGGTAGTGGTTGCCATCTTGGATAGACCGGCCTGCCGCGGGATGTGGTCTAGGTGACTGGATAGGTTCCTCCTAACAGAGTCTCCAGACATCAGATTATGCCCTGGGTGTTCCCAGGTCGATCGCTGGTGGAGCAGGAGAGGAACGAGTGCTCTGAAGGCTGTGAGCGGGGTGGAACTCCAAGGCTAAGTGGCCATCTTGGAGTCATCCGTGCATGTGCCTTTGTCCTCACTTTTCAATTGATCTCTGCCATGTATCCAGTATGTGATCTTCTTTTGCATAAGCCTAGATTCACATTATTGAGCAAAATGTGCTGCTCTTTAGCATTTGTGGGGGATCAGGAACTTCTTTCCCTTCATCACTGCAGGGAGGGCAGCCCATTGAAGTGAATGTTCTGCCTACACACAGAACTCAGGATGCATTGATGTGAATAAGGCCTAAGGCTGGGTTCATACTGATGCAGTGAAGGGACCACAGCGATTCTTGTACAGATCCCACACTACATCAGGATTGCAGGCAGTTCACACTGAGCTCTGCGAACCACTGCGAGTGTCAATAAAAAGTTAATGACACCCCCAAATCTGTTTGCAGAATGCAGTGCGTACTGTGGAATTAGATCCCATAGGTCTGAACACCATACCTCCCAACTTTTTGAGATGGGAACGAGGGATAACTTTTAGCAAAAGTATGTAGACATAGGACACACACCCCTGCCATGGCCCCTTAAAAAAAAATAATAATAATAATATGTAGCACCCTACAGGTAGGTGCTAGGTAAATGTATAGTGGGCCTTGTCTGCCTAACAGCAGGGTTGTGATTATCTAGCTAGGGTGTCATGGCTTCCAGATGTGTCCCCACTGGCTCCTTTGAGAGGCTTCTCATAGGGCAGTGTGGGCAGCCCAATCAGGGGACACATCCCAGCTTGTAACTACCCCAGAAGGCAGATTATGCTGCAAAGGATTTTGGGAGTGGGTATAAGTATTGAGGGAAGTGCGTGGCACGGTGTCTTTGGCGGGAGCAGAGTCCCAGGAAGGAGAGTGCGGCTGTCTCTCCTCCTGTCTGAGGAAGGTGGATGTCTCAGGGTGTGGCCTGAGTGTCCAGAGAGAGAGCGGAGTTGAGCCGAGGGGATCCGGTGTGCCAAGAGCCTGTGGAGAGCAAGAGGGGTCCAGTCCCAGGAAAGCCTACACAGGTCGTTAGTACTGAGGATTCCCCCTGGGGGTCTGCCTGAAGTTAGAGGGGACCACTCCAGAAGAGGTTCTGGGATCCAGTGTCAACTAGCTGTAAAGGGGATACATTCAGTGGACCCTGAAGAGTTCAAGGTTAAAGGGGGCACCTGTAGTTGGGCCCTGAAGTGTACAGAATGTGTCAGTTAAAGCTACAGCCACACAGGATTCTACATCACGCTACCTCAAGCCAGGCAGGGCGGAGGAAAGTATTCTGTGACTTTTACAGTACAACAGTGCCAGAGGGTCTACACTTCCTAGTCCTGGATCTTCTGGACTACAAGTCGAGGATTCAGCACTTTTGTTCTACCGAGTGTTCTCAAAGTTAGTGAGCGTTGGCTGGCGTCAAGGAAGCCCCAATGGGCATTTTTCAGAAGCAAAGTCCCAAGTTTAATTAGTTGGAGCCTAAAGGAGTATCCCACTCATTCCCTTCTCCCATCCCTTTAAATTCAATAAAAGCCACAGACAAAGATGCCGGAATTGTCGCTGCTTCAGTTCTCACACCTAGGGTCGCAGCTCACATGGCCTGGAGAGATTACTGGTACTGATGGCAGCCCCACATCATAGGCCTGGAAATCTTGCTACAAATAATTAAAGTGTTACTAAACCCAGGACCCTGCATTAACTATATCATGTCTCCCACAGTACACAGAACATGAAAATGCAATGGTGCCATAGGCAGAACATTATAACCAATTTAAATAATTGTATTCAAAACATATTAAATAAAAATAAAGAGACATTGAAACCTGCATTGAATATAATTGGCCATGGCCATTTATTTTAAAGTAATTAAAAACAACTTTACATTACACGTGGGATACAACCAAATTTATATATGGTTTAGCCAAAAAGCCCAAACCATCCCATTACCAGAAACTTTTATGTAATCCAGCCAAGAAGCTCGAATTACCCAACATACTTAAAAACACATCCCAAACAATCAGGCCGTGACATCACAAAAATTAAGAAATACCAGGGAGGGAGGGAGGGACAGCTCTTCTTCCTCTGCTCCCACTGATATAAAATAAATAATAAAGGTTATTTACCTCCTTTTATAGGCAATTTCCATACTCCAAGGTTGTTATTTTCTTTTTTTTAGACCAATCATATGAAGTAACCAACTGACCAATAGCTATTAGCAGTTAATGACCAATCACATTAGATATCATATCTATAATGTCATGCCATGGCCCCATACATGTTAGACAGGTACATTCTGACCCGTCTCCCATTTTCAATATTTTAGTAAATATAAACTGCTAAATACGATTCCTGTACAAACGACATGCGATGCGGTACACCTCATCAGTATGAACTCAGCCTTAGGCATCTACAAACAAATCTATACTTTTGCATGAAAAATGAGTATACGGTGTAGCATATGCTCATTGCACATGCAGCTCAGTTTTCATAAATAAATGCATTTGATATTAAAGATGTAAAAATGACAGTGATCAGATTGGCAATTGCAAGCAGAGTTTAAAAAGTCACGTAAGCCAAAGCTCTCGTAACTCTGCCTGTGTATAATTTCAGCCGGTGTCACTGTATGCGTGCAGGCGCGTTCCGGATAGCAGAATCAGCACTACCATTACAGTCAGTGTGACACTTCCCCCTGCAGCTGCCTGGAATGCTGTGACGTCAGGATCGGGGAAGGGGGGTGAGAGGAAGAGGGGGGAGGGGAGCAGTTGCGTGTTCTCAGGCATATAGAGACACTGACTCTCACGGAAGAGTCAGAGGTGGAAGAAAAAACAGAAAACGGTTTCTGTAAGCAAGGAGAGCATTGTGGGCATAACAAAAGGAGCTACAGTGAGTATATATTTAACACTTTTCACAGATCTATAATGCCTGCAAACTGCAGAGTTGAGGAGTAGAGGCTGTTCACTTTATAAAGCCAATAATAGTGCAGAAGACGAAACCGTCTTCACGGAACTAAACCTTCCTATCTTTTACAGCAAGGAAGTTGCTGCTTTGCCTCTGATTAATCTGTAGCTGCCATGGCGCTGCACATGTGATCAGTTATGACATCAGATTTCTGAGGGCTTGACAGTTCAGATGAGAACATAGGTGACTGTGACAGTTATCAATCATGGCATGCCTTGATTGTAGCAGTTTTCAGAAACCGTTAACCACTTAAGCCCTGGAAGATTTTACCCCCTTCCTGACCAGGGCCTATTTTGCGATTCGGCACTGCGTGACTTTAACAGACAATTGCGCGGTCGTGCGACGCTGTACCTAAACGAATTTGATGTCCTTTTTTTCCCACAAACAGAGCTTTCTTTTGGTGGTATTTGATCACCTGTGCGATTTTTACTTTTTGCGCTATAAACAAAAAAAGAGCGTCAATTTTGCAAAAATAACAATATTTTTCACATTTTTTTAAATGATATTCCCCAAAAAAAATGTAAAAATCAAAATTTTTTAACATTTTAGGCCAATTTGTTTTATGCTACATATGTTTGGTAAAAAAAATTGCAAAAAGCGTATTTTGATTGGTTTGCCCAAAAGTTATTGCGTTTACTAACTAAGGGAAAGATTTTTGTCATTTTTGTTGTTTTTTTTTAACGCGTAATCTGCGATTTTTTTTGCGGTACTGCGACATTGCGGCGGACAGATTGGACCCTTGACTGACATTTTTGACACTTTTGGGGTTACCAGTGACATTACTGCAGTAATCAGTGCTATACAGTATATATGCACAGTTACTGCAAAATGACACTGGCAGGGAAGGGGTTAACTTTATTGGGGAACGAGGGGTTAAGTGTGTCCCTAGGGGCGTGCTTCTAACTGTGATTGGACATGGCTACTGGTGTAGGAACAGTGATGAACGGTCCTACATAGTAGAACCGTATGATCACACAGGGGAGAATGACAGGCGGCTTGTTTACATTAGCCTCCTGCCTTTCTCCCTCTCCACCGACGATCGCCGAGTGACCGGCAGACATCGGGTCCGCCGGTCACACGCACGGACTTCCTAGGGAACGAGCCAGGGTGGGTGCGCGCCTCCGCGTACCCATACGTCACTTTGCCTGGCCGGGGCTGACCGCCGCAGTATATGTACTTGTGCCGGTCGGCAACCGGTTAATCTGTAGCTGCCATGGCGCTGCACATGTGATCAGTTATGACACCAGATTTCTGATGGCTTGACAGTTCAGATGAGAACATAGGTGACTGTGACAGTTATCAATCATGGCATGCCTTGATTGTAGCTGTTTTCAGAAACCGTTAAATCAATGTTGTTTTTTTTTTCCACGTTAAGCTTCATTCACAAGGCCATAAAAAAACACATATATAAGTGCTTTTTTTTAAATAAATACAGACCTGAATTCCACTGCATTGCTTGCAATGGGGCCATTCACACAGGTGCGTAAATATGAGCTGATTTCAGATCTGTAAAAAAAAATCTGCGTCTAAGTACATGCGCTTTACATGCTTGTATAAATGCATGTATCTGTGTTTGTAAGAATGTAAATTAGGTCTAAACAAAGGGGGAAAATAAATTATCATTATGTATGCATACACATCTAAACCATCTATAGACAAGTATTTTATTGATCATTACGCAGGAACTTTTCTCTTAGAAAAAACATATGCATTAACATTGGTAACATTTTTACTGCTGTGTAAATTAAGCCTAATGCTGGCCATACACTATACGAAAAATCGTTCAAACTCATGTAGCACAATTCCCAGCTGTTTTCCTGGTTGTGGGTCCCCCTGGGTCACCTGGTGCAACAAAAGCACCTTTGTACATGTTTCTCCAAGTGTGAGCACTTAGACAAACCAGTCCAGTATTTTTGGGCTTTTGTATTTATTTTGTAACTTGGAAAGGAGAAGGGATGAGTGGGATACTCCTTTGGCTAAACTATGTACAACTTGGCGGAGACACTTGAAAAATGTCGATTGGCGCTGACTTGATGTTGGCAGGATGCCGGTCAACGCCAAACTGACTTGTGACTGCTTTTCTGTATAAAGAAGTCCTCTTTAAGCTCCCTCAAGCACTCCTTGCTGAGGTGGCTGTCTGTATACTAGGGCTGTGCATCTTCACTTACCTCACGATTAGATTTGATTACAATTATTAGGGCAGCGATTCGATACGTTTCGATTCCGCGATGCATCACGATTACTGCCCAATGCCCATGCTCAGCCCATAGTGCACTGCAAACATATAGGGGGTCTCCTCAGGGATGTGATAAATACATGGCGGTGTATGGAGGTCTCCTCAGGGATATCCGGTATGTGATATATACATGGTGGTGTATGGAGGTCTTCTCAGGGATATCCGGGATGTGATATATACATGGTGGTGTATGGGGGTCTCCTCTGGGATATCCAGGATGTGATATATACATGGCAGGGTATGGGGGTCTCCTCAGGGATGTGATAAATACATGGCGGTGTATGGAGGTCTCCTCAGGGATGTGATATATACATGGCGGTGTATGGAGGTCTCCTCAGGGATATCCAGGATGTGATATATACATGGTGGTGTATGGGGTCTCCTCAGGGATATCCAGGATGTGATATATACATGGCAGGGTATGGGGGTCTCCTCAGGGATGTAATATATACATGGCGGTGTATGGGAGTCTCCTCAGGGATGTGATAAATACATGGTGGTGTTACATATATATACCACATCCCTGAGGAGACCCCCATACACCGCCATGTATATATCACATTCTTGAGGAGACCCCCATACACCGCCATGTATAAATCACATCCCTGAGGAGACCCCCATACACCGCCATGTATATATCACATCCCTGAGGAGACCCCCATACACCGCCATGTATATATCACATCCTGGATATCCCTGAGGAGACCCCCATACACCGCCATGTATATATAACATCCCTGAGGAGACCCCCATACACCGCCATGTATATATCACATCTTGGATATCCCTGAGGAGACCCCCATACACCGCCATATATATATCACATCCTGGATATCCCTGAGGAGACCCCCATACACTGGTGTATGGAGGTCTCCTCAGGGATATCAGGGATGTGATATATATTATATACATGGCATTGGATGGGGGTCTCCTCACGGATATCTGGGTTGGAGAATCTCCGGTGCTGTGACCATGCCGGATAGTCCGGCTCTCCCTCAGTGTGCTCCCCCTGTCTGCCCCCTCACCTGGCTCTGCCGCTCCCCCTGGCAGTGTCATGTCAACAACATTTGTAATAGTATTTGAAGACTTAGATTAGTACCTGATCAGTGATGATTACAGAGTCACTGCAGATTGCAGACACCTGAGCCAAGGAGGACTGGGAGTTGGGGTCCGGGACGCTCACTCGGGGGTCTCCCTCTGCCCACAGAGGCCTGTGTGAGGAGGATGGAGGACAGTGGACATGGACTCGCTGGAGGACGGAGGGCACTCGCTGGAGGATGGAGGACACTTGCTGGAGGACGGTCACGAGGACAGACACTCGCTGGAGGAGGAGGACCAGCGCGCATGTGGGAGCGGGGGGATGTTTGCTCCGACACTCAAGTCTCCCGCAGCAGACTGAGTGTCCAAGAGTAGAGATGACAGTCCTCACGTGCCCGATCCCGCCAGGAAGCCGACACTGCACTCCGGTAATCACAGACAGTGAGACATTTCCCAATCTGTGCAGCTGCTGATCGGGAAGTGTCTCACTGCATGTGATTAGCGGAGTGCAGTGTCGGCTTACTGGAAGAATCAGGCATGTGTAAACATGAACAGTGCACACCGTAGTCTATCTCATTCCCTATCCAACAGTCAGGGACACTTGCTCCTCGTGTCTCCTCTTGCAGCGACGCCGGGCGGCTGGGGATGACGTCAGCGGGAGGCGGGAAAAGAGGGCGTGGCTACAAATTTTAAAGAGCCATCGCTGTGCGGAGAGGGAGGGGCGGCACTTCATGACCTCATTAGGATATCGATTAAAGCCGGTCGCAGTATCGATGCAGAATCGCGGGTGGCCGAATCGCGATGCATCGATGCTACGATTAAATTCAACACCCCTACTGTATACACTGCTGCACACTTCAGGGCCTGCACTGGCGCCCCCTTTCTCTCACTTCTCTTCAGGTTTTAGACACAGGCACCCCCTTTCTCTGAACCTCTCTCCTTGTTAGCTGGCTCCCGGATCCCTTTTGACCTTCTGGATTGGTCCCCTATCCTAGGCAGACTCCTGGGCAGTTTTGAGTACTCACAAGACTGTTTATCCTGAAAACTTCTGCCCAGCAGGTCCACTCGGTCCACAACACTCTGGATCCCTTTCTGCAGCCCAGCTCAACCTCCGGTCCTCTAGGCTGACTGCCCAGGACACACTTGCTTCCTCTGACAGGAGGAGTGACAGCCATCAGCCTCCTCCTGGGACTCTGCTTCCAGCCAAAGACATTCTGTCATGTGCCCCCTCAGACTTATACCCCATCCCAGGGTGCATTACGGCAGACTCCACCCTCTGGGATAGATATAAGCCCTGGTGTGCTATTGGCCAGATTTCCTCCACTGTCCAATAAGAGTCCTCGTTGGACACCGCGGGGAGACTCAACAGACACACCTGGGAACATATGACAGCCTAACTGAATGATCAGGCCCCCTGATAAGCAGACAGGGCCACAATATGCTTTTCCTAGCACCTACCTCGGAGGGTGCTACACTCATTTTCGAAAAATGAAAACACTCGGCCGTGAGAGCAAACAATCGTTGCATCATGTAGTGACCGATATCGATCCCCGCTGAGCAAAACAAGTCCGCCAGGCGTAAAGCCCATGTGAAAGAACCCTAATACTCATTCATGTACTAGAAAAAGATTTTTCTTAGATCATTTTTTTTTAAAGTGGAACTTTACCCGTAACAACTTGATAAAAATATAATTTTCTATAGCAAGGAACATACATTCCACAATAATAATTATGCTACCAAAATAAAAGTGTGTGCTTTAAATTGGGAAAAATATAAAAACCCCAATATTAACCTCAATCTCACCACCAGGAGAGAGGGGCAAGAAAGAGGTTTGGGCAAGAAATGGGCATTTAAATGATGACTCCAAAAAAAATGCAACCTACAAAGTATATTAAAAAATATATATATACAATAGTAATTTTTATTATTACAAAGATCGATACAATATACAAGCATACATTACACCAAAGGGCCAAATAACTCCCCAATAGAATGGAATGGAAATCAGGACCAAAAACTATATGGTCAGTCCCCACGTCCGATGCCTAGGTCTCCCGAGACCCTGCCAGCCATGTTCCTGTTTCTTCTTGCTGGAGGCTGCCATTTTGCTCAAGTCCATTAATAATAAACATAATAATTATGCTACGAAAATGAGTGTGTGCTGGAAATTGCCTCCAGCGCTGCTCCTATTTCTTCTAGCTGGAGGCTGCCATTTTGCTGAAGCCCAGAGCCCCTGAGCAGCAGTATAGCTTTAGGCTGTCAGCAGATGGGCCTCTAGTGGCTCTGATTTTCGGCACAATGCCAAAAATGGAGAGCAACTGAGGATATGCAGAGCATGGTAAGACAGTGTATTACTGGATTGTAAACAATAGAGGCACTTACGTTTCACATAGCTTTACCTGCAAAAGAGGCCAGCCTAACGTGATCTAGCAGGACTTAATTTTCTGACTAAACTTCCACTTTACCACATTCACCTTATTCTCCTAACAAAGAAAACATTTACTTTTCCAGTTAAACATACCATCAAATGTAATAAAATAAACCATTACTGGCACATATTTATTTGCAGAATAGATCCAGGGCTTGTAAGATGCATGCTTTTAACCAGTTCCCTACTGAAGTATACTCAATATACGGCTACAGCGCAGCTCTCCAGTTCTGGAAGGCTGTCCTTCCACGTGTGTGTCCCTGGGGTGTGCATTGGGTGTGCTCTGTGACCACACAGATCAGAGTAAGGGGGCAATCACAGCGGCCTTTTACCATGTGATCAGCTGCCTCCAATCACAGCTGTCACAATGTAAACAGACTTGCTGGTTATCGGCTCTCCTTTCCCCACATAGAGAGAGCATGTGAGGAAAGGAGGAGATGATCTGTGGGGGCACAGTGAGTACATTATTTACACTGATAATCAGTGCCCCCTTGTAAGTGCTCATCAGTGCACAAAAGTAAGGCAGAAAAATTACTGATTTGCAAAACGTTATAGCAAAAACAAAGAGAAAATGCATTCCTTTTTTTTTTAATTTTCTTGTATTTTTCTGTTTATTTAGCAAAAAAAAAAAAAAAAAACAGTGATGATTAAATACCACCAAAAGAAAGCTCTATTTGTGTGAAAAAAAATGTCATATGGGTACAGTGCTGCATGACCCCCCCCCCTTTCCAGTGTCCTCCAACCTACCCCCCCCCTCCACATATGCTGGGACTGTTTGGGTGGTCTGGTCCACCTCCTGGGGTGGGGGCAGGGCGCTAGCTGGAAATGGGGGCCAGGGGGGTGGGCCACCGGTGACCAGACGATCGACTGTGTGGGGGAGGGGGGTTGTACCTGGTGGGGGCTCTTGCCAAGGCCCCTTGTCCTGTCTGGATCTGTCCTTGAGGCCTGGGTTTCTGTAAGCATCGCGGTGTTACCATTTTGTTGTAGCCTATGTGTTTCTACACACGGTAGCCATGTTTGTGTAGTCCGGTGGCCATTTTGCTGTGGTTTTCCATTGAAAATAGCAGCGGCCATAACAGTGGAGCCCTGTGGGTGGCAATTTCAGTGGTGGGAGCCCCTCCTCATCCCCTGGTGGTGACTCCTGGATCCTTTCACTTCCTGATCGCCGCACGTGTAGTGCGTATTATCTTAGTGGCTGCAGGTTCCTGTTTCTGTTGGCTGGTGAGTCTGGTGGGGTCCTCTCCCTCTCTGCTAAGGATTGCTTGGTGCTTGTGCCTGGTGACTGGGTGGTGCTGCCAGCGTAGTGGGGGTTGTCCCTTTACATTATCTTACACTTTTTGTGGGGTCCCCCTGATGACTCATGGAGTCTTTGGAGCACATCTTCCCACCTGATCCCCTCTCTGAGGCTACGGAGCCCTACGGGTCCCAACCATCCATCAATGTACTTACGGCGGTTCTGGAGTCCTCTTTGTCCCGGGTGGAGGTGGCTTTCGGGTGACAGGCTAGCAAAAAGCAGTTTGACTGTGATGCCTCTTTGGATGCGGCTCCCTTGGTGGCTCAGCTCTCTGTTTTGGCAGTGGTCCTATGGCGTGTCTTTTGGCTCAAGTGCTGGTCTGCGGACCAGACTTCTAAAGAGGCCTTATCTGATCTTCCTTTTCAAGGAGATCGCCTGTTTGGAGCTACCCTGGATGACGTCAATAAAGGTTTCACGTGGGGGAGAGTACTTTTCTTCCACAGGCTACTAAGGGCAAGGAACCTCGGAGGATCCCTGGTAGCCTTTATATTCCTTCCTGGTCCACAGATTTTCTCCGATTGGTTCATTAGCAGTTCCTGATGGAGCTCCTGGTGACTTCTAGATGCTTTTACTTGATTTAGGAGTTTCTTGGGTTTGATGATTTCAGTGTTTGCCTCCAGATAATCAGAATGAGCCAGAATACTTCCTATATCAGGTGGGTCCCTCTGTATTTCAGAGTACATGGAGGCTGTGCCGTTGATAACATGCTTTCCATTATTATTATGGAGCTTAGCTTGGAGAGAGTATTCCTTATTTAAATATAAAGCAAACAGCTCCTGTAATGAATGGACAGCAGAATACAAAGGTTCTCACGTCACTTCCTGTGTGCAGCAGTGTCAGGAAGTATTCTGGCTCATCCTGATTATCTGGAGGAAAACACTGAACTCGTCAAACCCAAGAAACTTTGAAATCCAGTAAAAGCATCTAGAAGTCACCAGGAGCTCCATCAAGAACTGCTAATGAACCATCAAAGAAAATCTGGGGACCAGGAAGGAATATAAAGGCTACCAGGGATCCTCCGCATTACACCCAAGAACAGACTCATTGTGATGGGAAAAAGACCCTTTCAAGGGGATAGACACACATTATTGCACATTTCTATTATTGTTCATATATCACCATTCACCATATATGATTCATTTTTGGTAATTATTGGTTACATTTGTTGTAGTGCACCTATAGTTTCTTTATCACTCGGTGTGTTTGACATTTAGAGTGACATCATAATTATTTTAGCGCACTAGACTATTTATTTCAGGTGTTATGTAGTACTAACACACTCCCTGTCCTAGGGTGAAAATACTGCTCAGTAAGGTTGTCACCCTACGACAGGAAGTGAGTTAATGACAAGATCATCAGGTTAAAATAAAGGAAAAAAGAAAATGCATCCATCACATATAAGGTCAATATTTGTTCTTGGGTTTCTTTATGCTTTACACAAGGAACAGGTTCATCACTACATAGAACTTTCTGTTCTGCCACTGAACAAAGGGAAAACACAATCCAGCATTAGGATTCATTCACACTAATGCCATCTTTCATGCTTTTTGCAGAAATACATTTCATTTTTTAACATGGATTCCTATGGAACACGTTCACATCAATGCATTTTTTGTGCCTCTGCATTTTTGGAAAGGGTTGGGGACTTTTTTCCTGCAAAATGCAGCGTTTTGCATGTAATAGACTTCAATGGACCCGCATCCAAAACGCAAGTATTGCATTTTTACCCCGATTCTGCTGCAATTTTGCCACATATGTGCATTTTTAAATCTGCCCAACAACAAATTTTCCCCCCAAAAAAAGCATGAAAATTGCGGTAAAAAAACATGTAAAGCACAGCAAAAAGCACCACAGAAATGCTCAAAAGCAACATGCATAGGTGGGAATCAAGCCTAACATGGACTATCCTGAAAGGGTGATTAGGAAGAAGCTAGCGACCTACCATTGCTCCTTTGCTGGAGATTTGAATATCCAGAATAAAACCTAAGCCCAAAAAGTGGTAGTATTGCAGTTTACTGATCCTTAGATGTGATGGCGGCATTAGTTTTCTTTTTTTCACACGTTTTCACTTTATTTTAACCTGGTAATCCTTCCATCATTTCACCTTCTGTCCTAGGGTGACAACCCTACTGAACAACATTGCTGCCCTAGGACAGGGAATACCTTAGGACTACATAACACCTCCTTCTCTTCTCCGTAACAGGGGAGGTGTTTTATAGTTCATTGAGATAACAGGGAACAATGCTAACTGATGACTGTATAGAGAGCACAGGAAGTTATAAGCTCACAAGTTTTCTGGCTGAATGAACAGCTATTTTATTTTTTTTGCACTTGTAGAACAGATATAATAAAACACTTTCATAGGAATATTTAACTGACCAACGGAGCAAAAAATAAATGCATTATTAGAATTGACATACTCGTTAACCACTTAAGGACTGGAAGGTTTTACCCCCTTAATGACCAGGCCATTTTTTGCGATATGGCACTGCGTTATTTTTAACTGACAATTGCACAGTCATGCGATGCTGTACCCTAATAAAATTGATGTCCTTTTTTCCTCACAAATAGAGATTTCTTTTGATGGTATTTGATTTGCGGTTTTTATTTTTTGTGTTAAAAAAACAAAAAATAGCAACAAGTCTGAAAAAAAACAACAATATTTTTTACTTTCTGCTATAAAACATTCTCAGTAAAAAAAATAAAAAAATTTAATTTTTTTTATTTTTGGCTGCCACTCAACCAACAAATTAAATTCAAGTTACTAACCATAACTTATAAAGCCATCCATAACTTGGCGCCCAGCTACATCACTAATCTGGTCTCAAAATACCAACCAACTCGTTCTCTTTGTTCCTCCCAGGACCTCCTGCTCTCTAGCTCCCTTGTAACCACTTCCCATGCTCACCTCCAGGACTTCTCCAGAGCCTCTCCCATCCTCTGGAATGCTCTACCCCAGTCTCTCCGACTATCTCCTACTTTCAGGCGATCCCTGAAAACACATCTCTTCAGAGAAACCTGTCTAGCATCCACCTAACAACTGTACTTGTATTTTCTCCATCAGCCCATCCTCCACAGTTATTACCTCTTGTATCTCTTGACCCTCCCTCTTAGATTGTAAGCTCTAACGAGCAGGGCTCTCTGATTCCTACTGTATTAAAGTGTATTGTATTTGTACTGTCTACCCTCAAGTTGTAAAGCGCTGCTTAAACTGTCGGCGTTATGTAAATCCTATATAATAATATTGTGTGCCTAGGGGATGCTTTCTAACTGTGTGGGGGTTGTATTCACTGGATGAACACCAAGACCTGTTTTCCTAAATAGGAGGAACCCAGGATCCCTGTGTTCATCACTGACAGAACAGCGGTTTGCCATGTTTACTTCTGCAGACCGCTGTTCTGTCTTAATGGGGAGCGATTACGGGTGCCCGGCAGACATTGTGTCTGCCGGACCCACTGATGGGCTTCTCCTCTAGCCAATCAGGACATGCGTGTGCGCACCCCCACTAACTGCTACACGAAACAACGTACGTAGAGATGTAACAGAACCGACCTGCCGCAGTATAACTATGACGGCTAGTCGGCAAGTGGTTAAACATAGGATGGAAAGCCATGTGTGATCCCAGCTCTCAGCATTGTGCTCACAGTAGAAAGCAAGAATCTCCAAACTACGGCCCTCCAGCTGTTGCGGAAATACATGTCCCATGAGGCAATGTAAAATTGACATTCACAGACATTACTAGGCATGATGGGAATTGTTGTTCCTGAACAATTGGAGGACCATAGTTTGGAGACCCCTGGTATAAAGCATATTCCCAGAAAATCCTTCAGGATCTCTGGCTGTGTTGTGCAGTAGAGCAGGTAGTGAGAGATCTCAGCAGCCTGTGTGGCCAGCAAGGGATTTCTGACATACGTCAAATGGGACATTCTGCAGTGACAGCAGCAAGCATGTCAGATTTTAGGTATAGGAGAATGTCTGCCATTACAGTGTACACAGGAATTTGTCATATTGTTTTGACCATTAGCCCTCAATAACATTCAGGGTTTTTAAGCTTGTATGCCTAACTATTTCTAACTGCAATTAACATACAGAGTCCAATTCTAATTGTCACTGTTCATTTGCACTCAGTCACCTCATGCTCTACACCACATGTGTCAAACACAAGGCCCGCGGGCCGAATCTGGCCCTCCAGTCCATTTCATGTGGCCCTCACACCTCTCCTGGAGCTGTAGTAGAGCTCCAGCCCTCCTTTGGGCCTCCTGCAGACCCTGCACTTTCTGCTTCCCAGCTCTGCCACCAACTTCTTCCAAGCAGCAACACAAGGTAAGGGGGTGCACTTTGATGTAAGAGAGGGTGGGGATGGACTCTAAAGTTTCTAAACATCTGATTTAAGGGGTTTGGGATACTCTGGACATCTAGTATTACAGATGCAGCCGGCCCTTTGAGGGCAATCATAATGGTGATGTGGCCCTCGATGAAGTTGAGTTTGACACCCCTGCTCTACACCCTTTTTTTTTCTTTCCTTTTTTTTTATGTATTCAGGTATTTTTGGCTTCAATGGAAGCACCCATAAGCCCCGGTTCACACATAATCAGCTTTGAAATGGTGCTACTTAAGCACCATTTCAAAGCCGCTGGTCAGTGCAATTTCATGTGCGGCTTCCTGACCGATATCAATGGAAGTCGCACATGAAATCACCAAAAGTAGTGCAGTAACCTTTTTCAAATCAGTGCAAGTTGGCGCCAAACCGATTTGAATGGTTCCATAGGCACAAATAAGGGGGGAACTTATCATGCAAAATTTAACCACTTAAGCCCCGGAAGATTTTACCCCCTTCCTGACCAGGGGGTATTTTGAGATTCGGCACTGAGTGACTTTAACGGACAATTGCGTGGTCATGCGACGCTGTACCCAAATGAAATTGTCGTCCTTTTTTTCCCACAAACAGAGCTTACTTTTGGTGGTATTGGATCACCTCTGCGATTTTTTGATCATGCGCTATAAACAAAAAAAAGAGCGACAATTTTGCAAAAATAACAATATTTTTCACATTTTTTTATATGAAATTCCCCCAAAAAAAAGTAAAAATCAAAATTTTTTAACATTTTAGGCCAATGTGTTTTCTGCTACATATGTTTGGTAACAAAAATCGCAATAAGCATATTTTGATTGGTTTGCGCAAAAGTTATTGCGTTTACTAACTAAGGGAAAGATTTTTGTCATGTTTATTGTTTTTTTTTTAACAAGCAATGGCGGCGATCTGCGATTTTTTTGCGGGACTGCGACATTACGGCGGACAGATCGGACCCTTGACTGAAATTTTTGACACTTTTGGGGGTACCAGTGACATTACTACAGTAATCAGTGCTATACATATGCACTGTTACTGTAAAAATGACACTGGCAGGGAAGGGGTTAACTTTATTGGAGAAGGAGGGGCTAAGTGTGTCCCTAGGGGCGTGATTCTAACTGTAAAGGGATGTGGCTGTTTGTGTAACTATAGAGATATACGATCCTGCACAGCAAGACCGTATGATCTCTGCACTTACACAAGGGAGAATGACAGGCTGCTTTGTTTACATTAGCCGCCTGCCTTTCTCCCTCTGTAACGGTTGATCGCGAGTGACCGGTGGAAATCGGGTCCACCAGACACACGCGCAGGGATCACAGTGAGCGAGCGGGGGCGGGAGCGCGCCTCCGGCGGTGCACGCTCGCCCCCTATTGGCTCGCAGGCGAGTGATGTACCCATACGTCACTTTGCCTGCACAGGGCTGACCGCCGCAGTATATTTACTTGCGGCAGTCGGCAATCGGTTAACATGTCAAATCGCATGGCAAGTCGCACCGGTGTGAACGAGGGCTAAATGCACAATATGTGTGTTTTTGTGCCTGAAGAGCTGCTCTCCTCCCCTTGCCCGGACCAGGAAACAAACACCTGAAGCTTGACACGTGTGCAAAAATGCCTGAAAAAAAACCTTCAAGATCACAAGCAATGCACTCTGCTCAGGTGTTTATGCAGGCTACATTGGTGCCTAAGGCCTATTGCACAAGGGCTTCAGCTTGTATTAGAGCAGTGTGAACAGCAAGCTGCCTTTATGAAATGTTCAGAAAGCTTTTGGCAAACTTCAATTCAGATTTTTTTAAGCCTTCAGCAATGTCAAACATCGCATGTGATTTGCAGTGCCCTGCTCTGCAAATCACATGCAATGTCTGTGCATTGCCAATTCAGCCATACAGATTGTATGGCTGAATTTGCATTGCATTCAGACCAAAGTCGCACAGGACCCTTTTTTGGTCCGCACCAGAATCTGATCGCATGAGTGTTCACACCTATGCAATGCGATTCCTGTCCGAACTGACAGTTCACACTGCGATATGCAAACTGATCTGGGGGTGTTGTTAACTTTGTATTGACACTCTAAATGCTAGATATGGTCAAATACTAGATATGGAGGAAGCCGGATTAATTACAACTTTTTTTTTCCAAAATGCTTTATTGAAAAAGAGAAGTAACAGTACAAAGCAGGTGAACATGCGAACATTCCGATCAACATTCTTGGTGTTCGCTATAACAATAATTAACATGGGACATTGAATACATTAACAAAGTATAGTTATAAAGTGATCAACTGTTTGCTAATGGTACAACAGTGAATACAACGATTGAGGAAAAGGAGGGTAATATTGAGGCTAGAGTATAGGGTCAATTCAACATCGCTTATTAAAGGGGGGAAAGTACTTTTCATTATTAGGAGGGGAGAGAGGAGTTAATGTCCAGCATAAACTCCCCATTAGAAAGTGGGGGGAGGGGGTAAAGGTAAGAGAGGGGAGGGTAGGGGGATAAAGAAGGAGGAGTGGATTTAATGCAATAACAAAGACACAAAGGACCAGGATATTTAAAAGAGGAATAGAAATAGGCACATCATAATTTCTTAACGCTAAAGCATTAGAGGGAGGGTATATTTACTTCATAATATTTGTGTATGTATCTGTTTCTTTGAAGGCTTTCCAGGGATACCATGTAGAGGCATACTTAATAGGTGTTTTGTGAGATATCGCTATTAGTTCTTCCGTCTCCGCCAACTTTTCAACCTGGTTCAACCATTCTTTCAAAGTGGGGGTGTGAGAGGAGCCCCAGTATCTGGGAATACACAGTCTGGCTGCATTTATAAGAAACATTGTGAGTGATTTGCAGTGTTTGTTATTGGCATTTGGCAACAAATGTAGGAGATACTGTAAGTAGAGGGTGAGAGAGTTATGAATTTCTCGGTTATATTCAAGATAATGGAGTGAACTTTTTTCCAAAATTTCTCAATGTGGGGACAGGTCCACCATACATGAAGGAGATCCCCCTCATGTTTGTGACATCTCCAACAAAGATTATTTATGGAGTTATTCCACTTGTGTAACATCGCTGGCGTGCAGTATCAGCAAGATAGTAATTTGTAGTTATTTTCCTGTGTGGAGACATTGACGGACCCCTTGTGAGCCGCATGGAAAACCGTTGACCATTGGTTTTCTACGAGATGTAATTTTAAGTCTGATGACCAAGCTTTACAGAAGTGTCTATCAGTCGCATTAACGTCTTCCCATAGAAGGGAGTAAAGTTTGGATATAAGGTGTCGTTTAGGAATGGGATCTAGGCATAGATTCTCAAAGGGTTTTAGCACAATTGGTTTGACATGATCCCTGAGGATTTGGTCAACAAAATGTCTTACTTGAATGTAGTCCCAATAGGGGAAACTAGTATAGTTTGGGTAGGTTCTGAGTTCCTCATAATTTAGAATTTTCCCTTGGTGTAGTAAATGAAAGATACGGGTAGTGTTGCTTAGGGAATTGTGGGAGAAGTGTTTGTTAGTACACCCTGTGGGTTATTTAATATTGGGGACAAGGGACCAGGAACTGTTGAGATTTTTAGATTTCTAAATGCAGAGAGTGAGCATTTCAAAGTGGGTCCAATCAAAGGGTGTTTTGTCAAATCAGGGGGGATGTTTTTGTACGCTAACCATGGTATAACAGCAAGTGGTACCTGTGAGAAAGAGTTCTCTAAAGCAATCCAATCTTTACAACTGCGTTGAGTGTTTCATTCTACAATGCGTTGTAGGTGACAAGTTTGAAAATATTTGTATAGGCCTGGGATACTCTAATCCACCTTTAAGTTTGGGTTTTGTGAGTTGATTGAGGTTGATTCTAGGTGGCTTATGTGCCCAGATGAATGATCTGCATTGTGAGCGGAGTCGTTGGAAGTAAGATTGAGGAATATGGATTGGAAGAGGTAAAGTATTCTTGGGAGGATATTCATTTTGAAAATAGCAGCTCTTCCAAACCATGAGAAGTTAGCTTTGTACCAAGTTTTTAAATCTTGATACATTTTTTTGACAAGAGGGGTGTAGTTTTTCTCAAATAAGGAGTTTAATTGCGAAGGGAGTTGTATTCCTAAATAGGTGATAGAGTCGGTAGTCCATTGGAAGGGAAAGTTTTGTTTGCACATCTTGACTTGGTGATCTGATAGGGTTATGTTTAATGTTTGAGACTTGGCGTAATTCATTTTAAGATTGGATATTAGATTATATACTTTGAGTGTTTTAAGTAAATGAGGTAAAGAGATATATGGATTGGACAAAAAGAGGAGCACGTCGTCTGCGAAAGCTGCTATCTTGTATTGTTTTTGCCCAATTTGTATTCCCTTTATGTTGTCATTGGCTCTTATGGATTGTAAAAGGGGTTCTAAGGTTAATATGAAGAGAAGGGGGGAAAGGGGGCAACCTTGTCTCGTGCCGTTTGTAATTTTGAAGGCGTTTGACAGGAGGCCATTGACCTTGACTTTGGCAGATGGGTTACAATATAGTGCCATTATAAACCCAAGGAGTCTAGGGCCAATACCTAGATTAGTTAGAACTGCTTCCAGATAATCCCAGGCCAACCTGTCAAATGCCTTCTCGGCGTCTAAAGAAAGGAAGAAGCCGGGTACTGATGAAGTAGTGATGAATGTTGATTGCCTTGATGGTGTTGTCCCTTGCTTCTCTGCCTGGTATGAAGCCTACCTGGTCGGGGGAGAGTAATGGTGGAATATATGGGAGCATTCTATTGGCCAGAATTTTAGCATATATTTTTAGGTCAACATTTAAGAGGGAGATCGGTCTGTAATTTGAGGGGAGGTTTTCATCTTTACCAGGTTTAGGGATAACTGAAATATGTGCTTCTAGGAGGAAGGGACTTTTAAATTTAGTGTTCAGGAGGGAGTTGAATGCCTTAAGGAAGGGATTTACTAAAAGATTAGAAAATGTTTTGTAGTATGTACTAATGCAAAGCCATCAGGGCCTGGGCTTTTACGCAGTTTCATCTGTTTAATTGCCAGGTAGAATTCCTCGACTGTAAGGGGTCCGTCAATGTCTTGTGTTTGCTGTGGTGTTAGTGGGTCGGGGCTTTATTTGTGTAGGAAATCTTTAATTATCTGTTGCTTGTCCTTACGTGGGGTATGCTGTTCAGTGTTGTTTACATTATAAAGTTAAGAGTAATAATCGTCGAAATCGTTAACAATATCATGGTTTGCTTGAAGTTTCCTACCTTGCGGAGAGAGAAGAGAGTGAACCGTGTTGTTACCTTTTTTTGTCGCCAAAGCTCTGGCTAAGTATCTTCCACTTTTGTTACCAAACTCGTAGAAGAGTTTTTGGGAAAGGGTGAATCTTTTTCTAAATTTCTTGTTTAATTCGTTTCTAAGGAGTTGACAGGTATCTTCTAATTCCTTGAGTGTAGATTGGGCCCTAGAATGCTTGTGTAGCGTTTCAAGAGATTTAATTTTTTCTAGCACAGAGGAGATGTATTTTTACAGATTTTTCTTTCTTCTATGCTGCCATTTTAGGCAGTGTGCCTCTAATAGCACATTTATGGGATTCCCATTGGGAAATGGGGGAGGAGTCTGGGGTATCATTCAATGTTAAGAACTCGGTTATCTGTGAGGTGAGCTATTTTGTAAGTTTTGAGTCAGCCAGTAATGTGCGTCATGTTTTTGTGAATTGAATATTGTTAGGTAGAGTAATTTGGAGGGTGATTGGATGGTGGTCGGATATAAACATTGGTTCAATCGAAGTGGAGGAGATGAAAGGAATGTCTTTTTGTGATATGAAAAAATAAACGTTCCTGGAATATCGGTTATGTGGAGGGGAGAAGAATGTATAGTCTTTGGTGTTAGGGTTGCAGAGACGCCAAGAATCATGGAGGGTAAGGTCTTGTAGTTGTATCTTGATTTGACATAAAGCAGAAAAGGGTAAAGAAGAGGTCCCTGTAGAGGTATCCTCTAGAGGGTTTAAAGGAATGTTGAAGTCACCTCCTAAGATTACAATTCCTTCCTGAAAGGGGGCTAGAGTATCGGATATGTTCCTGAAGAAAGAAACCTGAGCTCAATTAGGGCTGTATATGTTTGCAATGGTTATAGGGAGTGTTGAGCGAACATGGACTGTATTGTTCGGGTCCGTACCGGATAATTGGATTTTTGTTACCCGGACACGGACCCGAAAACTTTACTGTATGTTCAGGTTTAAAATCCATGTTCGGTAATTTTATTTCCTGTATGTAATGGCGCGGTTTTAATGGCGGGCTTTCAACAGCCAATCAACAAGCGTTTAAGTGGTGTGCCATAGAAGCCATCACAGCCATGCCTACTAATGGCATGGCTGTGATTGGCCAGCTGAAGCATGTGACCCAGGTCTTTATAAGCTCGAGACACAGCGCGCAGTGCGTCAGTCTGCTGTAGTGTAGGGAGAGAGCACACATAACGGTGCTGGCTGCTGCTGATTAGGGACAGGCAGGGAAAAACAACATTGTGCCCAAAAAGAATGCAGGGACAGGTCGGAGTGTAGGCAGGGAAAGATATTTGAGCATTTTAGGGACAGGCTGGAGAGAGTAGGCAGGGAGAGATTAGGAGACACAGGACAGAACAATCGTCCGTTAGCGATCTACATCGATTTTGCTGTGTGGGGGGTGGTGCAGTGAACAATCTTTTTGCCCTCACTTGAGCCCACTGAAGAGGAGGGAGAATTTTTTTTTTTTATCAGTCTGTTGTGTGCAGCATTCAGCTATATTTTACTACAGAGTGCAGTTCTAATCTGCTATTTAAAAATTACAAATTTAAAGGGGAATTTTTTTTTTTTTTAAGAGCACTTGCCATACTCTTAAATACATTTTGCTGCCATTTGCAGCACTCTAGCCCTTTCCATTGGTTTTTTTAGAGCCATTTTAGTGCCTGAAAGTTCGGGTCCCCATTGACTTCAATGGGGTTCGGTGTCCGGGTAAAGTTCGGAAAAAGTCCGGGTCACGGACCCGGACTTTTTTTTCAAGTTCGGCCGAACCCGCCGAACACGGACATCCAGGTGTCCGCTCAACTCTAGTTATAGGTGATTGCCAAATGGAGCCTTTGATAAAAGTGAATCTGCCCTCCGGATCGAGGAGAGAGTCAGGTATTTTAAGGGGGATGTATTTTGAAACCATAATGGTTGTTCCTTTAGTTTTGGCTAGTGGATTAGTGGAATGGAACATAGTTGGGAAGTCTTTTGACTGAAATTTGGGAATTTTATCAGTACAAAAGTGGATTTCTTGCAATAGGACCACATCTGCTTTAGTCTTTTTTAGGTATTGCATGAGTTGAGACCTTTTCTCTGGTAAATTAAGTCCTTTAACGTTTAGTGACAAGAGTTTGAGTGAAGCTACTTTAGTCCTTGTATCTGGTCCTGTTTGATGAGGCATCTGTATGGTGCTTGTAGAAGCTTTCATCTTATATGGAGTGTTTGATATGTTTTGTAGAGGGTTAAAGTGGCGGTAGGTGTAAGGTGATAGCTAGATGGGGGTGAATTGATGAGTTGGAGTGGAGGTAGGTAGCGGATAGGGAGGTCTAGGGCAAGGGATGTGAGAGGGAAATGGTTACCAACAGTGAAACTAGTCCTGCTAGATCACTTGACTGTGGTCGGTGGGAGTAGATCAAGGATAACCTTGAACTGGTTGGAAGAGTGGAAGAGAGATGTTAGTATAATAAGTTTTGCAAAAGACTAATATAGAAAGTGCATGGCACACATAGCTACTCCTTATACATATAGCTAAGCAAAAATTGTAGTATGGAGTCTAGGCATACAGTGCCTTGCGAAAGTATTCAACCCCCTTGAACTTTTCGACCTTTTGCCACATTTCAGGCTTCAAACATAAAGATATAAAAATTTTTTTTTGTAAAGAATTAACAACAAGTGGGACACAATCATGAAGTGGAATGAAATTTATTGGATATTTCAAACTTTGTTAACAAATAAAAAACAGAAAAAATGGGCGTGCAAAATTATTCAGCCCCTTTACTTTCAGTGCAGCTAACTCTCTCCAGAAGTTCAGTGAGGATCTCTGAATGATCCAATGTTGACCTAAATGACTAATGATGATGAATAGAATCCACCTGTGTGTAATCAAGTCTTCGTATATATGCACCTGCGCTGTGTTAGTCTCAGAGGTCCGTTTAAAGCGCAGAGAGCATTACGAAGAACAAGGAACACACCAGGCAGGTCCGAGATACTGTTGTGGAGAAGTTTAAAGCCGGATTTGGATACAAAAAGATTTCCCAAGCTTTAAACATCCCAAGGAGCACTGTGCAAGCGATAATATTGAAATGGAAGGAGTATCAGGCCACTGCAAATCTACGAAGACCTGGCCGTCCCTCTAAACTTTCAGCTCATACAAGGATAAGACTGATCAGAGATGCAGCCAAGAGGCCCATGATCACTCTGGATGAACTGCAGAGATCTACAGCTGAGGTGGGAGACTCTGTCCATAGGACAACAATCAGTCGTATACTGCACAAATCTGGCCTTTATGGAAGAGTGGCAAGAAGAAAGCCATTTCTTAAAGATATCCATAAAAAGTGTAGTTTAAAGTTTGCCACAAGCCACCTGGGAGACACACCAAACATGTGGAAGAAGGTGCTCTGTCAGATGAAACCAAAATCAAACTTTTTGGCAACAATGCAAAACATTATGTTTGGCGTAAAAGCAACACAGCTCATCACCCTGAACACACCATCCCCACTGTCAAACATGGTGGTGGCAGCATCATGGTTTGGGCCTGCTTTTCTTCAGTAGGGACAGGGAAGATGGTTAAAATTGATGGGAAGATGGATGGAGCCAAATACAGGACCATTCTGGAAGAAAACCTGATGGAGTCTGCACGGAGATTTGTCTTCCAACAAGACAATGATCCAAAACATAAAGCAAAATCTACAATGGAATGGTTCACAAATAAACATATCCAGGTGTTAGAATGGCCAAGTCAAAGATCAGACCTGAATTCAATCGAGAATCTGTGGAAAGAACTGAAAACTGCTGTTCACAAACGCTCTCCATCCAACCTCACTGAGCTCGAGCTGTTTTGCAAGGAGGAATGGGCAAAAATTCCAGTCTCTCAATGTGCAAAACTGATAGAGACATACCCCAAGCGACTTACAGCTGTAATCGCAGCAAAAGGTGGCGCTACAAAGTATTAACTTAGGGGGCTGAATAATTTTGCACGTCCAATTTTTCAGTTTTTTTATTTGTTAAAAAAGTTTGAAATATCCAATAAATTTCGTTCCACTTCATGATTGAGTCCCACTTGTTGTTGATTCTTCACAAAAAATTACAGTTTTATATCTTTATATTTGAAGCATGAAATGTGGCAAAAGGTTGCAAAGTTCAAGGGGGCCGAATACTTTCGCAAGGCACTGTATATATTGTGTAAGTGTAATATATGGGGGAAGTTAAATAAAATCGAGATGGGAATGTGGTGCTTACTTATTTATGAGCAGGTAATTAACATCTGATACAATGTGAATAGTTAACTTGTAGAAAACCAAAGGTTCTATTTTTAGAAACCCAGAACTTTGATATTTAAAAGCTATCAACATAGAAACAAGCCTATATGTTCCATATACTACGGAAATATATAAAAAAAAAAAAAAACACAGAGAGAGAGAGAGGGTAGATCCTTAAGAGGCTGCAGGTTCAGACAGTCGATAAACATGAAAAAGCCATAGTAAAGACATTGTAGATTATTTCTATTGTTTTCAGAGGGTGAGAACTGAAGTAATACTTAATCTATCAATTATCGGTTAACATGAGGGAGAATAGGTTAACCATAAGTTTGAAAATTATGCGGCAAACATGGAATAAAATAGGAGTGAAAACAGCACTGCTCTGTGGATATCTAGCGCAGCATCGCCATCTAGTGGAGCTTTTAGGAAATGGTCAGAGAACATTGTGTTAGAGAGGGGTAAAAATTACATCACATACATTTCTATAGTGGTGAGAGAAAAAAGTAGTACACTATATTAAGGCAGTAACTACTTGCTGAGCTATCAATAAATCGTAAATATGTGGGATAAGCGCAAAACTGTTAAATAGCCGGGCGAAACATAACCCTTTCTTTAGGCAGATGGTATCTCAACTAGAGACAAAAGACATTGGCACATCAGTCCAGCTAAGTACACTAGCTAATTTAGATTTATTACCATGACGCTCTAGAATAATAAGGGTGAAACATGTATATATTGACGCAAGGTAGGAGGTTGTTATATGTTACGGGTATGTTCAGCAGGGTACTATTAAGAACAAAGAAAAAGTATTTCAGTCTGAAGTCAGTTAAAGGGAGAAAAAATAAAGAAAAAAGAAAAAATGTAGAGAGTTAGTAAAACGGGGTTGCATCTCTGCCAGCTGTAGTTGGCTTTGTGTGGCGCTGCAGCTTCTTGGGATTGTAGAGTTATCTGAGTGTAGGTGAGGGATCCGTGAGTCATATGAACTTTTTAAACTTAAAATTCAAAGGATGGTATGAACAGAAGTCAAAAACTTGATAATAAAGCAATTCTTACTCCATTCTGGCTTTCCTATGAGCAGGAGAGGGAGGGACACTAGTGCTTCCTGGTGATCTATGGAGGGGGAGATGCATGAGGGGAGACTCTTCTTCTCCTGAAAAATCCAGGTGAATTCTAATGATGAACCTCCATAGCCTCTTCCCTGCGTGATCTTTGCTGGAGTGAGAAAATGGACCATTCTGGGATAGGCACATGTGGAATATTCAATGCTTCACAGAAAGAGCAGTGCGACCCCTTGCTCCAGCCGGAAAAGGCAGAAGGGGGATTTACTCTTATAGGGAATTTCCCTCTCTCTAAGGACATCCAGGAGGGGGCGCAGTGACCTTTTTTTGGAGAGTAATCTAAGATAGATCCTGAAACAGTTTAATTTTAGTTCCTTGAAACAGAATTCTTCCTCTGAGCCTAGCTCTATTCAATATTTCCTCCTTTAATTGGAAATTAACTATGCACCCGATGATGTCACGTGGGGGGTCACCTTCTCTGCCTTTGGGTCTCAAGGTTCTGTGTAATCTCTCCATTTCTATGTTGGAATCAGGGGGTCTGTCTAATAAATCATTGAATATGGATAAGACTTCTCCAGTGAGGTTAGGGGTTTCGACAGATTCAGGTAGCCCCCTGATTCTAATGTTATGTCTCCTCCCCCTGTTCTCTAAGTCCTCCAGATGTCGATTCATGTCTCTTAGCTGTGAGGAGTGAGAGTTTAGGGCCTTCTGTGCATCATGGATGTCAGAGTCATGTCTATCGGTTAGGTCTTCTAAATCATCTAATCTCTGGGTTACTGCCTGCATGTCTCTGCGCAGTTCCAGGATGGCTGCATTAAAGGTAGCTTTGATGTCATCAGCTACTGCCTTAAGATCATCGAGACATAATGATCTAGGGGGAAGGATGGCTGCAGATACAGAAGGTGAGGGGTCAGTTTTTCTCTGTGGGCTTCTGCTGCTTGTTCTGCTAGTACCTGAGGCCTGCATCATGGCCGGTGCTTCATGCTGATGAGTGTGGAATATATCCGGAATTTGCCTCTCTGTTGACGGATCGGGGTCCCTGGGAGATCGAGACCTGCTTGTGGAAGCGTTTCTGTCCGGTTTCCCCATCTTTAGCTGCGGAATAGATGCCTGGACTGTGATTAGGGAGAGCTAGGTGGCAGAGCACAGGGTTTAAGCGGCCATCTTCTCCGGAGTCCAAGCCACGCCCCCTCTTTTTTTTCTTCTTCTTCAGTCCTTTGCGGTTGTTTGTTTGTTTTGTATGTCTTTTTTGGGCACGATGAAATTATTAAGTATAATATGACACCGTGCTTTTTTGTGGTTTTACAGGGTAGAGGGAAATTGCATTGGGATGTTGTGGGTATAGGAGATTAATTATACAAAGGATCTGAATAAATGACGGGTATAAACGTGTATAAGGACTGGTTTAAGTGCATAGATCAGAATTTGTATAAACAGTATTGTAATGGAGATGTGTATAAATGGTGTGTATAATGATTATAAAATAATAAAAAAGATGATATAAAAAAAAACAAAAAACGTTGTATTGACACCCCCAGCGATTAGCATATGGTGGTGTGAGTCATTGGATTTTCAGGGTTCCTGCATCGCATGTGTGTGAACCGACACATATTATACACATACCTAAAAGTAAAACTACTTTTCATTTTGGATAGAATAAGAGAGGGTAATAACCCCTGTCAGTTTATTTTTTGCCATCTGTGTCCCTTTGGGGAGATTTCCCTTTATTTCCTCTCTCAAACCAAAACAGGAAGTGAGAGGAAATTCCTGCTAATTTCAGGAAATCCCTTGGGAGTCTCCCAGGTCCCTAAAACTGGAAGATTTCCCCTCTATTACTTTTCTGGGGACAACCCAAAATTTGGGATTTTACTTTATTCGCTGTAAATAGCTAAATAGGGGACACAAACAGTAATTAAATGGACAGGTGTTCTAACCCACTTACACTCTATCCAAAACTAAAAAAAATTAAAAAGCCTTTTTGTTTTACCTTAATAGTGCTGATTATCTCTTTAAACAAGCTGCTAGCAGGCTTTCAACAAGCTTCAAGTAGTGCTAGCAGCTTGCTTAAAGTGAGAATCAGCATTACCAATTGGGATCCGTGTTCAACATTTACAAACTGGAGTACACGTTTTTAATGCATCTCCCCTGAAGTCTATGAAGCACAAATTTGTGCTGCATCGCACTAAAAATAGCAAAGGCACATTTCAAAAAGTTGCATCGCATTGATGTGAACTGGAACCATTGAAAGAAATGTAATTTCCATTGTCATGCAATTATGTGCGACTCAAGTGTAAACCAGGCCTGAAGTATATTCAGATAGGGTCCTTTCACACGGGCTTTCCACCTGGCGGACTCCGTTTTGCTCAGCTGGGATCAATCCGCCGATCCCCGTTGAGAAGGAGGATGAGAGGTCCGTCTCCGCTCACTGTGTTGAGCTGGACCTGTCAGATCCCTGCTCTCCTCTATGGGAGATCATATGAAAAGAACGGCCTGTCCGTTTTCATCCGATCCTATCCGATCCAATCCTCCAGATGGATGGAAAATAGGGTTTCCATCCTTCTGTATTTCACGGACAGGATCGGATCGGATAGCAGCGGGTGTCAGCGGACATGTCACCGCTGACACCCGCTGCTCCATAGGGGTGCATGGAGCATCCAATCAGGTCCGCCTGAAAAACCGACAGGAGGACCTAATCGGAAAGCCCGTGTGAAAGGACCCTTACACATAAATACTGGCACAGTTGGAAAGATAAAAATTGAATTATTTTTTTTCTGTTTTTTCTTGCTGTAATCCATCTACTGTAATTTCACTGCAGTTATTAGGCTTATTTTAAAGCTAATCAATTATTTCCAACTTTCTGCAGATATCATCATCATCATGCCCAAGTGCATAATAACAAAATGCCCTCACAGGACCGGCGGAAAACCTACTAATCCAACTGTAACCTTGCATGGTTTTCCCAATTCCATCGAGAGAATAAAGGAATGGCTTCTGCAGACAGGACAAACATTCCAACATTTAGATAACCTTGCAGACATCATCCTGGAGGGGAAGCGTTGTGATTTGTACCGAATGTGTTCCACTCACTTTGTCGAAGACAGCTATGTTAATACGGGTAAACGAAAAAAACTTAAGCGCACTGCTGTACCCACTATATTTCCAGAGCCCCCAGAAGGTAGATTATTAATTGAGGAATTACACATTATTGAATCAAAAAATCGAGATAACCAAACCGATGGTGAAGGTGGTTCCCTTGTTTGCTTCCTTTGTGGCATGTCACCAAGTGTTACATCCGGTAAAAAAATGCTTGATCAGTCCACACAAACTGAGTGGGGTCCTGCAGTTTCACAAGTACAGCATATTTACCTTTTCGCTCAAACTATCCCAAATGTGGAAATTGCAAAACCTCAGGAACCAGCATGCCCTAATCCTGTAGTATGTATGCCTGTGGAACTTGGGGAAGGATCATCAAATGAGGATAGAGTAAAAGCATTAGTAATAGATCCTCTAAATGCATTCATTGAGTTCAATGTCCCACATCCACCTTCACAGATTGGAGAACAACATACTCAGAGTAGCATTCTTTCATTTACACTGAATGATGGATCGAAATTAGAGGAACCCTTAGATCAGAGACAAAATGGGAACTGCAAACCTTTACAGGAAAGTGTTTATAGTTCAGAAAAAGGTTTCCAGCAATCTTTTTTAGAGCAACACAATGGAGATTCTATTACCAACATGGTGAAGGAGTCCAAATATATTGTGTTTGAGCAATGTCTGGATAAATTACTTCGCAAGGTAAAGTGTCAAGATCCAAGCGGTTGCACTAAAGTTGTTCATAAATACAACAAAGAATTTCATGGGTCAGCAGTTATCATTCGTGGCACATGTGAAGATGGACACTATTTTCGTATCTGGGAAAGTCAACCAAAAATCAACCGCTTTTATGCAGGGAACATTCTGCTTGCAACAAGTCTGCTGACAACTGGCCAAACTTTTCAGAACATTCAAGCATTTTTTAAATGTTTTGGAGTTCGCCACATTTCGGAAAAAAAATTCCACCACTATCAGAGACATTTTATAGTTCCCGCAATCCATGACTCCTGGAAGGTGCAACAAAATAAGGTACACAACAATTTGCAAGACACACCAGTAGCCATCTGTGGTAAAGGACAATGCTATAGAACAAATCGCAACACCAAATATTGTGTGTACACAATGATGGACATGATATCTGACAAAGTCTTAGATTTTGAGGTAGTTCGGGGCTCTCAGGACACTTCCTCCATTGAGATGGAGAGTCAGGGATTTGATATTTGCATGTCCCGAGCAATATCCAGCAGACAGGACATCACATTTTTTGCTTCTGAAAGGCACATGGGTGTGCAGAAGCTTATGAGGACAAAATACAAAAACATTTCTCATCAGTATGATGTTGGACATTATACCAAATGTCTCAAAAGCAAGTTAACATTTGCCTCTCGTGAATACAGCGGGATAAGCATAAAGCCATGGATATCCAAAATTCTTAAACATTTCTTGTGGAGTATTCAGACCAGTAAAGGCAATGTGGCTCTACTGAAGGAAAAATGGCTGTCTCTTCTTAAGCACATACAGAATATCCACACATGGCATGATGGTGTTCTTTATCATAAATGTGCGCATGCAGCATTATCTGAGGAAGCATACTCTGGATCTTTATGGCTTAAAGAAGGCACATTTGCATATGATAAAGTTTCTGAAATCGTTTGCAACCCTGAACTTATGGAACATCTAGATCAACTGGTGTGGAATTGCCATACAGGTGTGCTAGATGTCTTCCATAGCAATTCTCTGAAATTTCAAACCAAATGCGTTCCTTTTTCTGTTGATGCCTTGGAAGCCAGAGCAGGGCTAGCAGCAATGAGTCACAACCACAACATTGACCGATTACTCGCTACTACATCCACTACCCCTCTAGGAACTAAGCTGCTTACACAGAAGAGAAGAAAAAAGTGGCTACTGCACACCATAAATGAATCAGGGACAAATACGCATCTCAAATTTATTCTACAGGACACTCTCAGAATAGTGAAGGGTGTTAAGACAAGTACTTGGATTTCAAAAGGGCCTTCTATTCCTCAGGACATAATTAAAACAGAGAACCCGGATGTTGCCACCTCACAAGTTTCCAGATTCATTTCTAAAAAAAAAAGATTAAAAGCAGACCGAGGTGGTTCCTGAAACCTTGGCTAGTTTGCTTTGTAGCAGTACAAAGGCCTTTTATTTTCAGACTATCTGTCCATTTTACATTGCTAGCATTTTCTCCTCAACCCTTTCGCTGCCAGGTCCATAAGGACCTGACAGTGGGGGGTTTTAAACACAATCTGCAGCCACTGGGATTGTGTGTAAAACTAACAGGCACACTTCCGCACACCCCCGGTACCGGCAACCCGCCATGTATTCTGGGATTTGCTTGCCTATCTGCGGGCCTTGGACCGACATGGTGGGTCCCGGTGAGGGGAGGGAGAAGAGTGCCCTCCACATATATGCACTTGCGAACGTAAAGGCAGGCATCGGTGGCGCCTACTCATTGATTGCGATACACGTTACATATCGAGTGAGACCAGTAATTCTACCTCTTCTGTAACACTAAACTGATGACCTATAGGGGGCTTTTGAAGCGTCACTTATAGAAAATATAGGGCACTGGAGTTTGACGCCATATCAAGGGTGCACACAAATTTAAGGTTTGTCATGTTAGGTATCTTTTTACTCTGTGCAACCTTGTCTTTTATATTTTACCACAAATATGGGTCGTTTGTTTTGTTGGTTTGCCCTAAAATTCACTTTAGTGTGTTTTTTTACTGAAACTTTGTGGTAAGATCAAGTGACATACATATTGGAACTTCCTCTATTTTGTTCTCTAGGGTATCTGCTTTCAGAAAATATATAATGATCGTTTTTGTAATCTTCAGACCTAAAATGATTTTTTAACCACTTAAGCCCTGGAGGATTTGGCTGCCCAAAGACCAGGCCTATTTTGCGATTCGGCACTGCGTGACTTTAACGGATTTACCCAAATGAAATTGATGTCCTTTTTTCCCCACAAACAGAGCTTTCTTTTGGTGGTATTTGATCACCTGTGCGATTTTTACTTTTTGCGCTATAAACAAAAAAAGAGCGACAATTTTGAAAAAATAACAATATTTTTCAAATTTTTTTATATGAAACTACCCCAAAAAAAGTAAAAATCAAAATTTTTTAACATTTTAGGCCAATTTGTTTTCTGCTACATATGTTTGGTAAAAAAAATCACATTAAGCGTATTTTGATTGGTTTGCGCAAAAGTTATTGCGTTTATTAACTTAGGGAAAGATTTTTGTCAATTTTAGTTTTTTTTTTTTAACGAGTAATGGCGGTGATCTGGGATTTTTTTTGCGGGACTGCAACATTGCTGCGGACAGATCGGACCCTTGACTGACATTTTTGACACTTTTGGGGGTACCAGTGACATTACTGCAGTAATCAGTGCTATACATATGCACTGTTACTGTAAAAATGACACTGGCAGGGAAGGGGTTAACTTTATTGGTGATGCAGGGGTTAAGTGTGTCCCTAGGGGTGTGCTTCTAACTGTAAAGGGGTGTGGCTAGTGATGTAACCACAGAGACATACGATCCTACATAGCAGGATCGTATGATCTCTGCTTTTACACTAGGGAGAATGACAGGCGGCTTTGTTTACATCAGCCGTCTGCCTTTCTCCCTCTCCACCGGGAGATTGCGAGTGACCGGCGGACATCGGGTCCGCCGGTCACACGCGCGGACATGTTAGGGAACGAGCGGGGGCGGGAGCGCGCCCCCAGTGGCGCGCGCTCGCCCCCTAGAGGCTCTCAGGTTAGCGACGTAGTACTACGTCACTTTGCCTGTACGGGGCTGACTGCCGCAGTAAATATACTGTGGGCGGTCGCCAAGTGGTAAATGTGTGCAAAAAAAAATAAGATATCCAAAAATGGCTCTGGCAGCGAAAGGGTTAAAGTTGAAAAGCTACACAGATACTGCAGTCTTCCATTAAACATGATTGTTTACTTTCATTTGTAGTTTATTGTGAATCGTTCTAACACCTTCAACTTTACAAACCAATTTGTATGTTTCCTTTTATTTTAATTTTAATTGTTGTTTATATACTGGTCAATTGGTTTATTGTTGACCTGTCCTGTTACCCTGTGACCTGTGTGCAGCTTGACATTCACCTAAACCCTTTTATGCTAAAACAAAAAACAGACTATGTAAACAAATCTACATACTTCTTTGAACAGAACATAGTTAGTAAAACCAAAAAAGAAAGGTATATACTTTTAAAAATAAAATTCAAATTATGTTCTCTACTACTAGGGTGTATGGCAAATATTGGGTACGAATAATTCCAGTTTTTAACAGCAATGCTGTCACCATAAAATTATAAATTCCGTCAGGCTCAACATGTGCTCAAACTGGTGGTAGGCGTCTTCCATATGCTTCTTCCTCTGAGTGCAGAATCATGGGAAGTATGGTGGAAGCCGCCATGGTGGTAAGGCCAAACACTGCTAAAACACCTTTATCAACCACTTGCCGACCAGCCGCCGCCTATATACGGCGGCGGGTTCCCGTATGGCGGTTCGCGGAAGCGATCCTGGAAGCGAGCGCGCCCACTCACCAGCAGGGAAGCCAATCTACAGATCTGTCCGCTGCAATGTCGCAGTCCCGCTAAAAATCGCTGATCGCCGCCATTACTATTAAATAAATAAATATAAATGACATAAATCTTTCCCCTAGTTTGTAGACGGGATAATTTTTGCACAAACCAATCAATATACACTTATTAGAATTTGTTTTTACAAACTAGAATTCAATTTTTTAATTTTTTTTTTTTTTATTGGGAATCTTGTATAGCAGAAAGTAAAAAATACAGGTTTTTTTTTTCAGAATTGTCGCTTTTTTGGGTTTATAGCAAAAAAAAAAATAAAAATCGCACAGGTGATCAAATACCACCAAAAGAAAGCTCTATTTGTGGGAAAAAAATGGACACCTTATTTGTTTGAGTACAGCGCCGCACGACCGCGTAGTTGTCAGTTAATGTAACGCAGTGCCGAATCGCAAAAATTGGCCTTGTTATTAAGGGGGCAAATCCTTCCTGTCCAGAAGTGGTTAACAAAAGTTTCAGGTTTAATCCAAAGGATAGTCACAAACAGAAAGTAGAGGCCTCCAGCCATAACTCATTAGAAAATAAACTTCTGCTCTACTGAGCCCTGTGTCCATTGTCCGACAAAACCCTTGGTTAAAGATAAGCTGGGCCGGAATGGGAATAATTTCATACAGCCCAACAGCATAACGTCATTACTCATAAAAGGGAAAACCATGAATTTTAAAGCACGTTTGAAGAGTGTATATATTATATATATATATATATATATATATAATAACAACATATATGAAAGCACATGGGGCTTATTTATATATTTATATATAATAACAACAGATATGAAAGCGCATAGGGCTTATTCATATATATATATATATATATATATATATATATATATATATATATGTATAAAATATATATTAGAGCAATTTCTGGTTAAAAGTGGAGCTATCATCAAGAACAGTCCATTTATTGCTATGGTGATATATTGCCAGAATAAAGAATAATCAAAGAACTTTACTTCAAAGTATGGAAGATGCAAAAAGTTTCAAAACGTATTTAATTTAACATAAATAAATTACTCACAAAGACACAAAATATTAGTAGATAAATAGTGCACATAAAAAAAGAAAAAAGGGCAAAATGTTTTACCTAACAGTATTTAAATATTGTAACAATTACAATAAACCTTTTGAGATAATAAAAAGTGCAAATATGTTGCTTTTTATTCTGTAACAGTACAAAATGTGCAAAAACCTTTGGAATTCCACACGTCGGAATACCTTGAAAACCTATTGCAAACTTGCTTTCCAGTCCAAATTTAGAAAATAAAAAACCGTTTAAGATGTACTAGTATCATGGCAAGCAACTCAACAGTTTTCAAAAAGTAATGTACAGACATTGCTCAAAAAAGTGCTTTAAAAACAAGCAAACAACTTTAACAATAGATAAAAAACAGGGCTCATTAACTTTTAGGAGGTTGCAATGGGCCAACTGTCTTCTAAAGTTTTAGAAGATAAAATATGCAAAAATGGTAAACAACTAATCCAAAAATTGTAAACAACTAATCCAGTCATAATTTTTTAGAAATAGAGATCAACCATTATTGTAATGTTATGTAAGAAACACCCTTTGTAGCAAGCTGCTTTTCGAAGCTAGAACATCAATGATGGTTTCATTGCTTAGTCTAATCAAGGCTTCTTTTTCCATGAACATCAGCATAAAGGCCTCCAAATGTGGTTGGGAGAGAAAATTTCGAAGTCTGTTCAAGATATATTTAAGTTTTGAAACTGACCTTTCAGATGCTATTTGAGAAGAGGAAAGTGTCAGTGTCAATTTTGTATGCATTAAAAAGTGAACTATGCGTCAGACTGTATAGGTTGGAATGCAGTAACACATTGCAGCAGCATGCTATACAGTTCTTATAAGTCTTGCACTTTCCATTTTCATCACCAGCATTTGAGTATCGTTGTTCCTATGTTTCAACGATATGATAAGAATGGATGGCGTTTTTATCTTTGCCTTCGTTGTTAGCGTGAGTATATTCTTCATCAAGAGACATTTTCAATCTTTGCCACTTTGATGAAAAATCAAGTAGCTCAGTTTGCAGTTTCTCTTTAGTTGCCATGGATTTAAATTTAATTACAAGGCTGCTCAGTCGTTCTAATGCATTGTAGGGAAGGTGTACTAAAATATCTTCAAAATGTCTGGGATCTAAACATGCCAAATCTGCAAATAGCTGACCATGTGTTGTAAATTGGCTATTATTATATAATAATCAGACTATTGTTAATCTTGTCTAAGGTCACATTGTATACCTCCACCCTGAACTGATCACTTGTCAACAAGATTGGTTCTTCTACTGCAAGCTCACTAGCCATTCTTTTCTTCTGTTGTTTTCTTTTAGGTGATGGAAAGTTTTCCTCAATCACAACTTTGCAGTCAGTTGTATCCAACTTGCTGTTTAGCCAGACTGCTAACTTCTTTGCAGCATCTATAATCATTTTAGAATCATGTGCTTGTAAGTTGTCTACTGTTTCTGTCAAAATTCAGTATGCCTGCAGTACGTTCATACCCTGTGTTTGCAGGTACAAGAATAGTGGTGTGGTATTCTTGAAAATAAATAGGTACAGCTATGCTTTTATACCTGTGTTAAATTTCTTGAGGGAGTCTAAGAAAGTTCCAGCCTTGCATCTTATGTCAGCATTAACATGATCAGAACATATCTCTGCCATGGTCTGGATCAAATCTACATACAAGGCTCGACTTGGATTATTAAATGAACCAAACACCTTTGTGCTGCATCTCTGGACCACCATCTTCTTTCTCCATTCACAGAAAGTGATCGATATCTTTCTTCCTGAGACTTTTCCCACCATACATTCATCCGGTGGTAGGATTTACAGATAAACACAGGACATGCATTTAACATGCCGGACAATAATATTGTAACATCCATCATCACTAGAATAAGTACATGTGCATAACACCAGACATGAATCTGGCCAGGTGCTTTATTACTCAGCCATGTGCTGAATCCTTGTACTGCCCCTGCATATTAGAAGCTCCATCTGTTGACTTCTCAACACCATTTGTAACTTCCATTTCCATGGATTCCAATACATTACAAACCAGTTCACACAAAGCCTTCCCTGTTGTGGATGTGCAATTTACCATAGCGACCAGACATTCATGGACCACATCTGACCACATCTGTGACATATCGAATTATTATTGAACATTGGTCTGAGACATTTTTATCCTGTGTTGTATCTAGCTGTATTGAGAACATACATAAGGAAAAAGATAAAAATCACTGTGTCCTCACCTCAGCCGGAGATATAGAGGAGAGTTTCCTATAAGGAGTCAGATACTGTACCTCAAACTCTATCTCATGAAAGTAAAGGGAGCCTGTTTAAGGCCCCTGAACCCATGGGATAGTGACAGCAGAGCAAATATTTATATACTCTAAAAAAAAAAAAAAAATAATACCGTTAGGATGCGCTTTAGATCAACCAACCTTTATTGGTCGGTTGACTGTTAGGAAATTTCTGGAAGGTCAAATCACATGACCTCCAGCAATTTCTGTTAGGGTTTGAGCCCCTATAAAAAGGGGCTCCTAACAGCATTTTTTTCAGTACCAGAGGATCTTCAGGACTGGAGCTGACTTGTTGCCTTTTCTCTCCTGCTGCCTTTGTTTTCCTGGACCCAATTTTTCTCCTGGGACTTATCTCTCAACTTTTATACGTGCCATGGAGGACATGTTGAGGCTTCTGATCGATAAGGCTGGTTCTGCTGGTAGAATGGATTGGCTCAATATGTGCCTTTCTTTACCTGTGCCTCCTCAGCAAGATTCTTCTGCCTGCTATTCGGTTCCTGCGCCTGCTACATTTGATACTGCCTCTTCCTCTAATGCTACTTTGCCCGGTCCTGTCGGCCCTGTTACCGCTGTTTCATCTGATGGTGTTCGCGGACCCTTACCTCTTTCGGCTGTGGGATCGTTTCAACCTCCGCCTTTGTTTTTGTCAGATCCGGAAGTGGCGTCATTCGTTCCTGAACGAGGCGGTGACGGTGGCGGAGCGTCATCTAAGAGGCCTCGGAGAGAGCGGAGGAGGTATTCTCCTTCCCCTGATGTTAGGCCCCGTGACGTCTCTTCTATTCCAGCAGGGGGCGCGCGCAATCGAGGCCGGAATTACAGGATTGGATTACCTCAACCGTCGGCTGGCTCGCGCAGAGCTAGCGTGCCCAGGGGGCGTACTACATCCGAGTGGTCTCCTAGGCAACGAGACGCTCCGACTGCTCCTTCATCTGCAGACAATATTAACCCTTTGTTTCTAACCCCTTCTGATCCAGGTGCAGTGCTCACACAGCTTATGTCCACTTCCCTTCCTCCTTCTGCTGTCTGTCCTTTGCCTATTCAAGAGCAGAATAGGATCCCAGTCATCTGTGCCCCTGCTTCACAGCCTTCTGACGTTCCTACTACTGGTGAGTCTGCTCAGCTTCAGTTGTTAACCTCTTTGAACACTTCGTTGTCTGCTTTGATTAATAGTTTTAAAACTGTTCCTGACAATTCTGCTGCTGTAGTGTGGAATGCCTCTCCTCCTGTATGTGATGTTTCGTCTAATGATGATTTGCAATGTAATGTTCATATTGCTAATTCAAGTTGTGTGAATTTGGTTAATAGGGGTAATGTTCCTGAGGATTGTTTTAAAGAAGTCATGCCGTGTGAATTAACCCCTTTGGGTTTTCACTTGTCTGATGCGGTTAAAGATAAGATTTTGTCAGGAGATTTTATTGATCTGTTGACTCTTTTGCCTTCCTCTAAAGATTTTTTATTTAAAAATGATAAAAAAGATGACAGATCTGATGACGATAGGCGCAGGCCTGTAACGCGGAATTTTAATAATTGGTTGCAGGCCTATTGTATATATTGTAGTGTCCTCTGTTCAAAATACCCTGAAAAAAGCGTAGGTCTGTTTCAACATTTAGATATTGTCCTAGAGGCCTATAAAAATTTCGGTGGTATATCTTGGTTCACATACGATGAATCTTTTAGGCAAAAAGTTTCTGTTCATCCTACTCTTCGGTGGGGTTGTAAGGATGTAGGTTTGTGGCTGAACCTGTTTCTGCCGCAACGTTCATATGTTTCTAAATCACAGCCTCCGCCATCTACAGCTCCTACTGTCTACAAGAAGGGGATCTGTTTTTCTTTTAACGACTCTCAATGTAGGTGGCCCGGTTCATGTCGTTTTCGACATGAGTGTGCGTTTTGCGCGGGCGCTCATCCTATAGCAAAGGGTTTTAAGAAGATGGCTTTTTCAAATCAGCCGCAGAATAGGGAGCCATTTCTTAAAAGCGTTAACGCCAGTGAACTTAACAAGAATGCTCCCTTGGCTTCTAATTTAGGTGTACGTTTAGTAAACTGAGAAGTTTTCTCTCAGTTCAATTCTCGGCAGTTCTCAGAGAAAAAATATCTCCTCTGGCACCCAGTTTAGAAGGCGGAGAACTTCACTTCTCACAGGGTGATCAGAGGAGAAGTTTTTTCTCTGAGAACTGCCGTGATCTCTGTATAACTGGGTGGACTGCTTGTAATCTCACGAGATTTTGTGAGATTACAGGCACTGCTAAGTTTAAAAAGTGAAACTAAAGTTTAAAAGAACTCGTAATGACATGTTCTGACACATGAAAACATATATATACACACACATGCACGGTATATATACATACAGTATATAAATATATATATATACACATACACACACACACACACACATATATATATATATATATATATATATATATATACACATACATACAGTACATACATACATACATGCCAATCTGTATGCAATTGCACTGTGTGTTGGCAGATTGCATGCAGATTGTACACCAGACCACAGGCTATCGTTTGTGGTGTGTGGGTGTGGGGACAGTGGGAAGAGTGATCAACACAGGGGTTCTGGCTTGTAGGATAGCTGGAGGAATCCTAGTAGTGTGTGGTAATTGCTAGACTGCTCCCCAACCCTTAGAGTGCATCAGATTGTATGTAAGATTTGTATCTGCCTGTGTGTGGTCAGCCAGCTGGATTGGACTGGAGTCTCCCTCTAGTGGTGACCGAAGGCAGTGCAGGCTGTGAAAGTATTGCAGCCAATCTAATTACTTAAGCCCCGTACACACGTACCGATCGTCGGCCGAACGATCGGCCGTCTTTTGTCCCCGGGCTGTCATGTCCGCTGAAAAGTGCAAAAGACTGCACACGAATTTTGTCCGCCGACTGCAGAAGTGATGTCATGTGATGGTTAACTTTCCCTGTGTTTTTTCTTTTATGAGCATGCCCAGTCTTGCAAATCTGCTGTCTGTCGGCCGAATTCTGTACTGACTGGCGAACAATCAGCCGTTCTGGTGTCGGCATACAAACATTTTAATGCTTGCACGACAGATTCTGTTCGGCCGAAAGTGCGCTGTCGGCTGTCGGAAGCATCATACTAACAAGCCTACATTTGGTCGATCGGTCGTCTGCCGAATCTTTTCTGCGACAATCGGTACGTGTGTACGAGCCTTTAGTAGGAATTTTCTTTATTTCCGTTATCCCCTTATACTGCCCAGTCACGATTCATCACGTCTCGTTTAGCTAGTCGCCGTGGGCGTGGTTGAATCGTGACAGATTGGTTTCCTCCCACACTCCAAAGACATGCTGGTAGGTTAATTGGATCCTGTATAAAAAATTGGCCCTGCTGTGTATGTATGTGAGTGATGCCTCGTACACACGTACCGATCGTCGGCCGTAAATATTCGGCCTATGACCGATCGGCCGATTGTATGCTTGTTAGTATGATGCTTTCGACAGCCGACAGCGCATTTTCGGCCGAACAGAATCTGTCCTGCAGGCATTAAAATTTTTGTTGGCCAACACCAGAACGGCCGATTGTTCGCCAGTCAGTACAGAATTCGGCCGACAAACAGCAGATTAGCAAGACTGGGCATGCTCAGAAAAGAAAAAACACACGGAAAGTTATTCATCACATGACATCACTTCTGCAGTCGGCTGTTGTTGGCTGACAAAATTCATGTGCAGTCTTTTGCAGTTTTCAGCGGACACGACAGCCCTGGACAAAAGACGGCCGATCGGTACATGTGTACGAGGCATTAGGGACCTTAGATTGTAAGCTCCTTGAGGGCAGGGACTGATGTGAATGTGCAATGTATATGTAAAGCGCTGCGTAAATTGACTGTGCTATATAAGTACCTGAAATAAAAAAAATATATATATATATATATACATACATACACACCAGTACATACAGTATATATATATATATATACAGTGTGTATATATATATATATATACACACACACACACACACACACAGATATATATGTGATTGTATAGTTAATGTGTTTCTAACCTGCTGTTGATGTATATTTCACTGCAGTAGGGAGAGTTTTTACTTTCACTTTTGGGCACGGGGACATTCACAGCAGAGATCTCCTATTTCTTCCTGCTATCTCCACCTCTGAGCTGGAGAAGTAGGAAGAGGAGATCTTCAAAGAGAAGCACAGTGATCAGGTGACATCATGTGTTTCTAAACTGGCCGTTTCTATTGCAGTGAATGCAAGCTGTTTGTGTACTGAGATGAGAAGAGAAGACTATGTTCTCCACTACTCTTCTCAGTATTTTAAACCTGCAATGCTCTGAGACAAGCCGTGATCATCCAGATCTCAGCTTATCTCAGTTTACTAAACGTACACCATACACAGATCGGCGGATGGCTCATCTCTTAGTTGAGGGGTTTAGGGATGGATTTTTATTGCCTAAATTTCAAGGTTCGGGTTGCTCTTTAGTAAATAATCTGAGTTCGGTTGCTGAATTTCCTGATGTTGTTAGGGATAAAATTTATGTTGAAATCATTGAGGGTAGAGTCGCTGGCCCCTTTTTAGGTCCGCCTTTCATTGATTTCAGAATTTCACCTTTGGGAATTGTTCCTAAAAAGGAGAAGGGATCTTTTAGGCTAATTCACCATCTGTCGTTCCCTGATGGCGATTCTCTGAACGATCAAATTGCAGGTGAATTGGCTAGTGTTCATTACTCTTCTTTTGAGGACGCTTTGGATATACTCCGCTCATTAGGTGCGGAAGCCTTTTTAGCTAAAGCTGACGTTAAATCAGCCTTTCGTTTATTACCTATTAATCCGTCTTGCTTTAATTCCTTGGGATTTTATTTTGACAATTGTTTTTTCTTCGATAGATGTCTCCCGATGGGTTGCTCGCTTTCCTGCACTTATTTTGAAGCTTTCTCATCCTTTGTTGAGTGGGTTGTCAACTGCCGGTCGGGTTCTTCTTTAACGTTACATTATTTAGATGATTTTTTGTTTTTCGGTAAATCAGTTGCTGGTTGTAATGCTATCTTGCAATCTTTTTTCTCGGTTATGTTCAGACTTTGGTATCCCTTTAGCCCATGATAAAACGGTATTGCCTTCTACTTCTATCATTTTTTTGGGCATTTTAATTGATACTGAGGCCATGGAATTTCGCTTACCCCTTGATAAAATTTGTAGGTTGCAAGATACCATTGCTGTCCTGATTAGACGGAAAAAGGTTTTGTTACGTGATATGCAGAAGCTTCTGGGTCTTTTGGCGTTCGCCACTAGAATATTGCCTGTTGGAAGAATATTCTCTAGGCGTTTGTATTTGTCTATTTCAGGATTGAAGTCCCCTTCGGCCCATATTAGAATGCATTCTGAATTGAAGGAAGATCTTTTGGTCTGGGCTCAATTTTTGAATGCGTTTAATGGCCGGGCAGTTTTTCAGGAGGATTTTGTAGTTGATGATGATTTTTGTCTTTTTACTGACGCCGCTGGCTCGGTTGGCTTTGCCTCTGTCTGGGGCAATCATTGGTGTGCTTCTCTTTGGCACTCTTCTTGGATATGTAGGGGTCTCGTTAGGAATATAGTGTTGCTTGAGTTATTTCCTATTGTGGTTGCGTTGGAGGTCTGGGGTGAGTATTTTAAGAACAAACGGATTCTTTTTCACACTGATAATAAGGATGTTCTTTACGCAATCAATTGCTTAACTTCCAAGTCACCACATGTTATTAAATTAATTAGATATATGGTTGCTAAATGTCTTACTCTTAATATATGGATAAAAGCTCGTTATCTACCAGGGAAGACGAATGAGATTGCAGATTCTCTCTCTCGTTTGCAGATGTCCAGGTTCAGGATGCTGTTGCCAACTGCGGACGAGAGGGGGATCCAATGTCCTTCGTTTCTATGGACTCTGATTTGAATTTAGTTATGAATTACATTAAAGGTTCTATTGCTCCATCTACGTTCAGAGCTTATTCGTCGGCGTGGCGTCAGTGGCTTGTATTTTTGACGTCTTCTGGGGTACCTCTTTCTTCGTTTTCAGAACATATTGTTTTGTCTTTTGTTAATGATATGATGTCTCGTTCTCTATCCTGGTCTCATATCACGAAAGTTTTGGCTGGAGTTTCTTTTTTTCTAAAATTGCGCAACTTACCAGCTTGTATTGGTTTTTATTCGGTCAAACAAGCCTTGAAAGGCTACAAGCGGGTGCTTTATACTCCCGATAATAGAGTGGCTTTATCCCCGGCTATTCTAGCGCGCCTATGTGTAGCCGTGGGTGAAGTCTGTTTTTCGGTTTATGAAGCTAATTTATTTCGGGCGTTGTTTTCCGTTTTGTTTTTTGGTGCGTTTAGAATATCTGAGGTGATCCCCCCTAATAAATCTACTTTGACTGGATTGAATTTTGAAAATATTTTTGTTTCTGATAAGGATTTAAAAATTTTTATCCCTCGCTCTAAGACGGACCAATTGGGTGAGGGATCTTGGTTGCGTCTTTTATCTTTTCCGGGTTCATCTATTTGTCCAGTGGCGTTGTTAAAAAATTTTTTATCTTTGCGACCCTCTCGACATGTTTTGTTGTTTATTCATGTTGATGGGTCCCCATTGACTAAATTCCAATTTTGCTCTGTTTTCAATCGTTGTTTACGTTTTTTAAAATTGGATGGTCTTAAATTTTCATCGCATTCATTTAGGATCGGGGCGGCTACTGAAGCTGCCCGATTGGGTTTGGATGTGAGTGTTATTAAACGTATTGGTAGATGGCGTTCTGATGCCTATAAACTGTATGTGAGGCCTAATTGTTTTTTCTAATTTCAGATAATTTCTTGTCAATATGGTTGGTTGGACACTCTTATGAACGAAGAGCTTTGCGACGCTGCTATTCCGGAAGCTTGAGTTTTGACCCACACAAGGTTAATATCTCCTGGCATGGTGTCAGGGGCATGCGTTGGCATGATTTGTTTTATTTGTTGAGTAATGTATCTTCTTCTTTTCCTCCTCCCGATGTCCTCATTTTTCATTTGGGTGGTAACGATATGGGGAAGGTAAAAACCTTAGATCTGATTTTTCAGATCAGAAATGATTTATCTCTTCTAAGGTTGTCTTTTCCTAATTCTGTATTTGTTTTTTCGGAGATAGTTCCGAGGTTGGTCTGGTTGGGTACTCCTTTTGAAAAGGTACGTAAGAGGATTAATAGGTCATTGGCAAAGATTTTGCCGGTTTTGGGAGGTTTTTCGTACAGACATGTAGATTTGGAAGGGGGTATTTGCGGCCTATATCGTAGTGATGGTATACATCTCTCCGATATAGGATTAGACATTTTTAATAATGGTTTGCATAATATGGTGGAGATGGCCGCGGTTCGGGGTGGTTGGGCCAGTCTAGTTTCTTAAACTATCCTGGCTTGTGGGGACGTTTTATTTACTGGTTGATGTGTGTATATATATATTTTTTACAACACGAGTCTTAGTGGCTGTGTTGCTGAGTGGTTGTTAATATATACAAGTATGCAGTTATTATATATATATACTGTATTTGGTTACAAATAATATTTATACCAATAATAAAGGCCGTGGCCATTTAAACTCCACAAAATATGTTTGTCTGAGTTGTTTATTTGCTCTATTGCTGTCTACTATACCATGAAAGTAAAGGGAGCCTGTTTAAGGCCCCTGAACCCATGGGATAGTGACAGCAGAGCAAATATTTATATACTCTAAAAAAAAAAAAAAAAAAAAAAATAATACCGTTAGGATGCGCTTTAGATCAACCAACCTTTATTGGTCGGTTGACTGTTAGGAAATTTCTGGAAGGTCAAATCACATGACCTCCAGCAATTTCTGTTAGGGTTTGAGCCCCTATAAAAAGGGGCTCCTAACAGCATTTTTTTCAGTACCAGAGGATCTTCAGGACTGGAGCTGACTCCCACCCTCCCTTCCCTGTCGCGGCCTTAATGTTATGTGGTTTAGGTCTCCTTTCTTTGAAAGGGGGACGTTTTATTTACTGGTTGATGTGTGTATATATATATTTTTTACAACACGAGTCTTAGTGGCTGTGTTGCTGAGTGGTTGTTAATATATACAAGTATGCAGTTATTATATATATATACTGTATTTGGTTACAAATAATATTTACACCAATAATAAAGGCCGTGGCCATTTAAACTCCACAAAATATGTTTGTCTGAGTTGTTTATTTGCTCTATTGCTGTCTACTATACCATGCACCTTTGCCCCATTCAAGGTCAAATCACCCACTATACAATTATTAGAAGGAGTGGATGATAGCGTGATCTTCTAGATATATATTTAAACATATATTTAAGGGGTAAAGGTTCATATAAAAATCTCTCTCTCGAGAGGATCAATTTATTAAAGTATGGTAAAAATAGAACATGAAAAATTGCAAAAACCTCTGACATAACAAAAAATTTAAATGACAATGTTGTCAAAACCAGAGAAGAAAGCAGCTGCAGACAAACACACAAACCCCACATCCACCACACACTAATCTGATGTTAAATCAGAGGCACGTGGCTGCAGATGGAGTACAATGTGTTTTTTACAACAGTTGGCCAGTCTTTGACTTTAAAGGTAGTACATGGCCAGACGTGATATGGAGTATATGAGAGATGGCTGGATCTGCTAATACAGAGTCAATCAGTGGTGCATTTGCATAGTACAGCCGTAAGTACAGGTAAAGGCTGAATGGGGTCTGCGCACTGATGTACTAAATGGTAGCCAAACAGCTAACCTGGCTGTGTAAAGCTAGACTGTGGGCGGGTGCAGATAGGAGCGATGTGCCTGCAGTATCTTGTTAGGAGGACGGCTACATGTGGGTGAATCGGTGTCCTATAGACTGTAGTAAGTCAGTGCGATCTCACCACTCCCCAGCCATGCTGAAGGCTCCTAAGGTCCAGCTTTACACAGCCAGGTTAGCCGTTGGGCTACTATTTAGTACATCAGTGCGCAGACCCAATTCAGCCTTTACCTGTACTTACGGCTGTACTAGCAAATGCTCCACTGGTCAGTTTCTAGCTCAATAGGAGCTACAACACTGTGGTGAATATCTTCACCTACATCAGTATCCATATCCAATTGTACTGTGCTAGGCTTTGCTGTGCTACAGATAGCACCACTGTCTTTATGTAGAGATGCAGGTGGTAAGTCATGCTTTGTTGCCACTATCTTAAACAAGTTACTGACTTTTTGATACTGGATTGCAGTTTTTTCTAAGAGTTTTTTTTTTTTTTTTGCTCCTCCTTTCTGTTTAGTTTTACTTTCACCTTTCTTATCCATGGCAATCACTAAAAAAGAGATATTTCCTATATTTGATTCAGCTTAAAAAACATTAAATACTTAAATCTGAACCATGGGCAAAGCTATCCAGAATCCCAGACTATAAGAGTGGATAGATTAGAACGGTGATTCTAATCAAACTGTAATAGCTTAGAAATGTCTGCTGGGTCATGTGAAAATAATCAAGACTAAAACATGTCCCAATAAAGCCCAAAAAATATTAAGGATATACAGTATCTCACAAAAGTGAGTACACCCCTCACATTTTTGTAAATATTATATTATATCCTTTCATGTGACAACACTGAAGAAATTACACTTTTCTACAAGTAATGAGTTTACATCTTGTATAACATTGTAAATTTGCTGTCCCCTCAAAATACCGCAATACACAGCCATTAATGTCTAAACTGCTGGCAACAAAAGTGAGTACACCCCTAAGTGAAAATGTCCAAATTGGGCCCATAGTGTCAATATGTGTGGCCACCATTATTTTCCAGCACTGCCTTAACCCTCTTGGGCATGGAGTTCACCAGAGCTTCACAGGTTGCCATTGGATTCCTCTTCCACTCCTCGATGACGACATCACAGATTACCCTCATCTTCTTTAGCAAGGCAGTGGTCGTCTTGGAGGTATGTTGTTGGGGCCGTTATCATGTTGGAATACTGTCTTGCGGCCCAGTCTCCGAAGGGAGGAGATCATGCTCTGCTTCAGTATGTCACAGGACATGTTGGCATTCATGGTTCCCTCAATGAACTGTAGCTCCTCAGTGCCAGCAGCACTCATGCAGGCCCAGACCACGACACTCCCACCACCATGCTTGACTGTAGGCAAGATACACTTATTTTTGTACTCCTCACCTGGTTGCTGCCATGCATGCTTGACACCATCTGAACCAAATAAGTTTATCTTCTCATCAGACCACAGGACATGGTTCCAGTAATCCATGTCCTTAGTATGCTTGTCTTCAGCAAACTGTTTACAGACTTTTTTGTGCATCTTCATTAGAAGAGGCTTCCTTCTGGGACGACAGACATGCAGACCAATTTGATGCAGTGTGCGGTGTATGGTCTGAGCAATGACAGGCTAAACCCCCACCCCTTTAACCACTGCAGCAATGCTGGCATCACTTATTCGTCTATTCCCCAAAGACAACCTCTGGATATGGCGCTGAGCATGTGCACTCAACTACTTTAGTCGACCATGGCGAGGCCTGTTCTGAGTGGGACTTGCCCTGTTAAACTGCTGTATGGGCTTTGCCAATGGCTGCAGCTCAGTTTCAGGGTCTTGGCAATCTTCTTATAGCTTAGGCCAGGGGTGTACTAACTTTTGTGTATATTCAGAAATAAAAAGCTTGCCAGGGTTAAAGCCTGTTATAAAAAATGTGTATGAACTAAGAATCAGACTACTCTTTAATCCAATTATGTACAAGAGCATTTTATACATAAGTATATATACATCAGCCTAGACTATCCAAAGTAAGAAATGCAGGGGAAAAACATACAGCATTGTGATCAACTGTACAGAGAATAACAAATCAACTGAAAAACACACCCAAACCCCACATTTCAGGTATAGATCAACGCAATATCATATGACAGACATCCTTTGCCCAGCGCTGGATTGAGGTAAGTAAATACTTATAAATCACTTTTATGGGGGGGACTTAAAAATAATGCCCAATAGGGCATTATTCTTTTGAAGACAGAAAGCTGTAAAAAGGGTTGGACTAACCCTTTTAGAAACAAAGGTGTGCTGTGATTGGCCGGTGTATTTAAAGTGACAGTGTCCTAGTTTATGCTGCCATTTAGGATTTAACAGTGGATACAGTATGCAAACTTCAAAACTATATATAAAAGAACAGCAGCATTGCTATAAATACATTTAAACTAGGGTTTCACCGATACCACTTTTTTAAGACAGAGTACAAGTACTGATACTTTTTTCAATTACTCGCTGATACTGATTACCGATACTTTTTTTTAATGTCATGTGACAGTTTTCAAAGCACAAAACAGACTAATGATATTTTGAGGAACTGTATTATTATTGTTCTGCTTCGTGTTATTGAACTGTTGTATAACACTAGTCAGACAGCTTAACAATAATTCAGAAGTCAAGAAACGTGAGACATCAAATCTGTATGTATTCTTTTTTCTGAATAACTTTGTAAAACTACAACATAAGCATAAACAAAACATATGTGTCAGTACATTAAACATTATGCCTCACTCCATCAGTGAATGTACCTACAGACAATTCCCTCATTAGTTCTGGAATAGATAGGAGCTCTTCTGAATGCTGTCTGCTGTATCAGGAGGTCAGTTGTGAAATGGAGGAAATACAGTTCCAGGTTAAAGGTTACTGCCCTTCCCTCTGAGGGGAATACATTTTCCTGTCAAGCTCTAGCAAATACACTTCCAGGTTAAAGGTTACAGCCTCTTCCTATGATGGAAAACATTACTTCCTATAAGCTCTGGCGAATGATAACTATAATAACTAACTCTGACCACTAGATGGCAGCAACATCAACAATATTGCAGTATAATCTGTAACAGCACATTACTATGACCAATATGGGCAGAAAACTCCCTGTCTGGCATAATTTATTATGTCACTACTCAAACAATTACTGCTATGCAGAAAAAACATAAACAGGTAAAATGGAATCCTAGTTAGTCTGAGATCAAAACTATAATGTCTGTTATAGGTCTGAGATAAATTCTGGCAGTCTAATTTTTTACAATCTTGACCTCTACCTTTCTAACCTTGCCATCCCTGCTTGGTAGAACATTGACAATAAGTCCTATGGGCCACTCGTTTCTGCTCTCTTGGCTGTCCTTCAACAGAACAACATCACCCACTTTTACATTTGGGCGATCCTCAGTCCATTTCCTACGGCGTTGCAGGTTTGACAGATACTCTCTCTTCCATCTTTTCCAAAAGGTGTCTGCCAAGCATTGTACTTGCTTCCATTGTTTCGCATGGACTTGAGTTGTACTTATGGTTCCAGATGGAGCAGACAAAGAGTTCACCTTTTGAGTCAACAACATTGCTGGGGTAAGGACCATAGGTGTATCTGGGTCGGAGGACCATATAGAGTTCTGAAGGCATACTGCTTGAATAGGTCTAGTGGCATAATCTGCAGGGTTTTGCTCTGTAGATACAAAGAACCACTGATCTGGGTGTGTAGATTTCCTGATTCTATTCACTCTGTTGGAGACATACAGATAGAACCTCCTAGTGGTGTTGCAAATGTACCCTAGGACAGTCCTGCTATCAGTGAAGAATTTCACAGCATCAAAGTCAGTGTCTAGTTCATCTGTGATTAGCTCAGACATTTCGACTGCAAGTACAGCAGCACACAACTCTAAACGAGGAATAGTGTGGGCTGGTTTAGGGCTTAATTTGGACTTTCCCATGACAAATCCAACATGACACACATTTTCTGCATCAACTACTTTCAAGTAAGCTACTGCACTTATAGCTGTGGTGGATTCGTCTGAAAAGATACACAGTTCCTTCCTGCAAGCTGATGATAGAGATACGGACACATAGCATCTGTCTATCTTTAGGTGCTCTAACGTTTGCAAGTATTCTGTCCATTGAACCCACTCACTTAGTCTCTTCTGTGGAAGCAATGCATCCCATTCACTTTTCCCAGATGACAGTTCCCGAACTAGGACCTTACCACTTATTGTCACAGGCGATACAAACCCTAGGGGATCATAGAGGCTATTTACAGTAGATAGAATGCCTCTATGTGTAAAAGGCTTTTCCTCTAAGGAAACTCTGAAAACAAAACTATCTGATTCTAGATCCCAACTTAGGCCTAGGCTTTTCTGCAGGGGAAGAGTGTCTGTACCCAGGCAAAGATCTTTCAGGTCCTTAGCTCAGTCTGCTACAGGGAAGGCTTCCATTACTTTTTGGCTGTTGGAAGCAATTTTATGAAGACACAGGTTGGATTCTGCCACCATTTGCTTTGCTTTACTGAGGATGGAAATTGCATCTTCAGGTGTGCTAGCAGAAGTGAGTCCATCATCTACATAGAAATGTCTCAATACAAAGTGTTTGGCTTCTTGTCCATAGCGCTCTGCATCTTTCTGGGCAGCTTTTTGCATGCAGTATATAGCGACAGAAGGAGATGGGCTATTGCCAAATACGTGATCTTTCATTCTGTACTCGACAATTTATTTGTCTATATCATTGTCTTTGTACCAGAGAAAAGGTAGAAAGTCTCTGTGGTCTTCTCTGACAAGAAAACAATAAAACATTTGTCGCACATCTGCTGTGAAAGCAACAGGCTCTTTTCTGAAGCGCATGAGGACACCTAGCAAAGTATTGTTTAGGTCAGGGCCACTCAAAAGTACGTCATTTAAAGAGACTCCTTTATACTCTGCACTGGAATCAAAAACTATTCTGATTTGGTTAAGTTTGTGTGGATGGTAGACACCAAACATTGGTAGATACCAGTGTTCCCTGTCTGTCTCAAGTGGTTCTGCAACTTCAGCGTGATCGTTGTCTAGCATCCCTTTAATGAATTCAATGAAATCTTTTTTCACCTCTGGCTTTCTCTGCAGTGTTTTGCTGAGTGAATGCAAACGCTTCATGGCTTGTTCCCTGTTACTAGGCAAAACACGTCTGGGTGTGCGGAAGGGGAGAGGGGCCACCCAACTGTGATTGTCATCTTGGTAAGCCTCTCTATCTATAATCTGCAAGAAGGTCTGATCCTCTATAGAGAGGGCCTGTTTGTCATCATCTTTAGTTTTCTGGAACACTGTAATCCCTAGACTGTCTGTTTCAATGTTGGAATTGACTTCGTCTTTACCATATAGTGTAAAAGAGTCACAGTGTTGTGTTGACACGCCAAAGCTTTCCTTGACAACGAAGCTGTTGTGACAGGGACTGAGAAGAGATGTACGTCAATTTGTTAACACGGATGTCTTCAGAGTGCTAATGTTGTCAGGCTGGTGCACTGTCCCCAGGCAAACTTCTCCTACAATGACCCACCCCAGGTCCAGTCTCTGTGCATAGGGGGCATTATAAGGTCCATTTATTTGCTGGCGCACCTTGTGTACCTGAAGGATGTCTCTCCCAAGAAGTAGAAGGATAGAAACATCTGGCTCAACAGCTGGGATAAGGTGAGCAATTAAGCGGAGGTGAGGGTGGTGATGGGCTACTTCTGGAGAGGGGATCTCAGTTTTGTCGTCAGGTATCATGCCACACTCTTAGGGTAGGAAGCGGGAACTGCACTTTCTTATTGAAGGATTCCATGGTAAAGTCAGTAGCTCTTCTCCCTGTGGTTTCAATTGTCCCCGCACATGTCCTTAGAGTGTATGGAACTGCACTTGCCTTAAGGTTAAAGATATCAAAGAAATCCGACTTTGCAAGGGATCTGTTGCTCTGTTCATCTAGCACTGCATACAGTTTCACTGCTCTTTCTCTCTTGCCAGTGGGATACACAGTCACTAAACAGATTTTTGAGCATGATCATGCACTCTTGCCTTGTCCACATACTTCAGTGCAGTTAGACATTACTGAGGAGAGTGGGGTCTCTTGTTGCTCCCTGCCCTGATCTTTCCTGGGTTCTACAGTCTCTAGTGGAGCAGGGCCAGGGTGTAAAGCTGCAATATGTCTCTCACTGCCACATTCTGTACATTCTACTGGTATTTTGCAGTCTTTGGCAATGTGATAAGTAGACCCGCAGCACTTGAAGCAGATGCCGTTTTGTTTAAGGAAGGACATCCGCTCTGCAATGGGTTTGCTTCTAAAGCCTTTGCATTTCTTTAGTGGATGTGGTTTTTTGTGTATTGGGCAATGTCTATCAGGGTTTTCTATGGTGTGTACCTTGTGGGTGCTTTGGTAGTCTGTGACTTCTGAAGGTACAGCTGTTTTGTGTGTGGATACAGAGGTCCTACCGTGAGGTCTGTGAGGTCTCTCAGGTCTGTGCGATTGATTACTGCTGGTGGTGAAGGCGAAACTGGGATCACTTTGGATTTTTGCTTGCTGTCGGACAAACCTAGAAAACACAGAGAAAGGGGGAAAGGCAACTCCATAATCTTCTTTGAATTTACCTCCCACAGACATCCACTTGTCTTGCAAATTTGAGGGCAGTTTCTCTACTATGGGATTAGTGCCTCTAGCTGTATCTAGATATGAAAGTCCTGGCAAGTAGCCATCCTCTTTGGCATATTCTATCTCTAGTAGAAGATCACTTAGTTCTTGTAGCCGCACGTTGTCTCTGTAGCCCACCTTGGGAAAGACTTCAAGTTTTCTCAACAGTGCTCCTTCTATTACCTCTGGGGATCCATATGTTTCTTCTAGCCTTTTCCAGGTCATGTTGAGTCCTGCTTCAGGATTGAACAGGTTTGCTCTTCTCATCCTCTTCGCATGCTCTACTGACTCGGTACCAAGCCATTTTATCATTAAATTAAGCATTTCTGCTGGTGATAAGTTTAGGCCTTCAGTGGCATTCAGAAAGGAAGATTTCCATGCCCAATAGTTTTCAGGACAGTCATCGAATTGGAGAAAGCCTGAGCTAACCATTTCTTTGCGGATGAGATATTTGGTGACGTCCACTGCACATTGTTGTTTGCGCATGTAATCTATAGGTTGAGGCGATGGGAACACTTGTTTTTTGTTCTTAGGGGTTTCTGGTGCTTCATTCTTAATTTGCTGGCAGCCGCTGACCTCATGTGGTTGATTGGGCCTGCTCAGGGGGTCTGTTGATCTCGGCCTGACTTCCTTTGCTTCAGATTTAAGAGACTGTTCCTTTGTATGCACATCAGTAAGGTTCTGGATGTACTCACTTGTACGATCTGCAGAGAATAGAGGTTTTTCTGGAACCTCTGCGCCTTTATATGATTTTTCACTTCCTGATCGACTTGTTCCTATGTAGGCATCGGCCTCTGCTTGAGCAACTGCAACTGCAGTTTGTCGCTGCAGGATGAGCAATTTTGATTCTAATTCCGCATCTTCTTGTGCCATGACAGCTTTCTTTGCTGCTAACTCCTGCATCATCTTGGCTTCTTCTTGTGCTGTGACAGCTTTCTATGCTGCTAACTCCTGCATCATCTTGACTTCTTCTTGTGCTGTGACAGCTTTCTTTGCTGCTAACTCCTGCATCATCTTTGCTTCTTTTTCTTGGTACTGTAGCTGGACACGGGCAGCTTCTGCCTTGGCACGAGCTCTAGCCGCTGAGGAACTTGCTGAGGACATCTTGCTAGCCCATGAATATCTGGATGCATGCGATTGTGCATCGTCTTGCTGGGCGCCGGGAATGTTCTCCCTGCCTTGCTGTGTCGGCGGTGTCGTGACATCAGCCTTGTACTTTGTTCCTGATCTTAGACTCATGCTGCAGTAATGGCGTCTCAGTTTATTCCAGACCGGATGTAGTTGTCTTTTTACTGTTCTGCTTCGTGTTATTGAACTGTTGTATAACACTAGTCAGACAGCTTAATAATAATTCAGAAGTCAAGAAACGTGAGACATCAAATCTGTATGTATTCTTTTTTCTGAATAACTTTGTAAAACTACAACATAAGCATAAACAAAACATGTGTGTCAGTACATTAAACATTATACAGCAGCCTCACTCCATCAGTGAATGTACTTACAGACAATTCCCTCATTAGTTCTGGAATAGATAGGAGCTCTTCTGAATGCTGTCTGCTGTATTAGGAGGTCAGTTGTGAAATGGAGGAAATACAGTTCCAGTTTAACCACTTAAGCCCCGGAGGATTTGGCTGCTAAAGGACCAGACCCCTTTTTTCAACTTGGCACTTCGTGACTTTAACTGATAATTGCTCGGTCATGCAATGCTGTACCTAAACGAAATTTACGTCCTTTTTTTCCCACAAACAGAGCTTTCTTTTGGTGGCATTTGATCACCTCTGCGCTTTTTATTTTTTGCGATATTAATAAAAAAAGAGCGAAAATTTTGCAAAAAAATGACATTTTCAACTTTGTCTTTTAAAAAATATCCAATATACTCAATTTATGTCATTTTTTTTGGCCAAAATATATTTAGCTACATGTCTTTGACAAAAAAAAAAATCAATGAGCGTATTTTTATTGGTTTGCGCAAAAGTTATAGCGTCTACAAACTATGGTGTAAATACTGAAATTTACGAAGCTTTAATTTCTGACTGCCTATCTCATTTCATGAAGTGCTAAAATGGCGGGGCAGTACAAAACCCCCCCAAACTACCACTTTTTGGAAAGTAGACATCCTAAGGAATGTTCTGAGAGGCATGTTGAGCTCATTGAATATTTTATTTTTTTGTCACAGGTGTTTGAAAAATGACTAAAAAATTTTTTTTTTTTTTTTTTACACAAAGTTGTCATTGAAATGATATATTGCTCACACATGCCATGGGTATATGTGTAATTACACCCCAAAATATATTCTGCTGCTTCTCCTGAGTACAGGGATACCACATATGTGAGACTTTTTGGGAGCGTAGCTGTGTACGGGAGCCGGAAAACAAATCACCACCATCAGAATTTCAAAGGGCGTACATTTTTCATTGCATTTTCTCACTACCTATAACGGTTTAGGAGGCCCTGAAATGTCAAGATACCACAAAACCCCCCCAAATGACCCCATTTTGGAAAGTAGACACCCCAAGCTGTTTGCTGAGAGGCATGGTGAGTCCATGGAATATTTTATATTTTGCCACAAGTTTCGGGAAAATTACAATTTTTTTTTTTAATTTTTTTTTTTTACACAACGTTGTCACTAAAAGATACATTTCTCACACATGACATGGGTATATGTGGAATGACACCCCAAAATACATTCTGCCGCTTCTCCTGAGTATGGGGATGCCCCATGTGTGAGACTTTTTGGGAGCCTAGCTGTGTACAGGACCGCGAAAACCAATCAACACTCTCAGGTTTTCTAATGGCGTAAATTGTTCATGTCACCTCTGCACTACCTGTCGCAGTTTCGGAGGCCCTAAAATTCCAAGATAGCACAAAACCCCCCCAAATGACCCCATTTTGGAAAGTAGACACCCCAAGCTATTTGCTGAGAGGCATGGTGAGTCCATGGAATATTTTATATTTTGCCACAAGTTCCGGGAAATATATATATATATATATATTTTTTTTTTTTTTTTTTACACAAAGCTGTCAGTAAATGATATATTGCTCACACATGCCATGGGTATATGTGAAATGACACCCCAAAATACATTCTGCTGCTTCTCCTGAGTACAGGGATACCCCATGTGTGAGACTTTTTTGCAGTCTAGCCGAGTACAGGACCCCGAAAACCGACCTCCACTTTCAGGCTTTCCAAGGGCGTAAATTGTTGATTTCACTCCTGACTACCTATCACAGTTTCGGAGGCCCTAAAATTCCAAGATAGCACAAAACCCCCCCAAATGACCCCATTTTGGAAAGTAGACACCCCAAGCTGTTTGCTGAGAGGCATGGTGAGTCCATGGAATATTTTATATTTTGCCACAAGTTCCGGGAAATATATATATATATATATATATATTTTTTTTTTTACACAAAGCTGTCAGTAAATGATATATTGCTCACACATGCCATGTGTATATGTGAAATGACACCCCAAAATACATTCTGCTGCTTCTCCTGAGTACAGGGATACCCCATGTGTGAGACTTTTTTGCAGTCTAGCCGAGTACAGGACCCCGAAAACCAACCTCCACTTTCAGGCTTTCCAAAGGCGTAAATTGTTGATTTCACTCCTGACTACCTATCACAGTTTCGGAGGCCCTAAAATTCCAAGATAGCACAAAACCCCCCCAAATGACCCCATTTTGGAAAGTAGACACCCCAAGCTGTTTGCTGAGAGGCATGGTGAGTCCATGGAATATTTTATATTTTGCCACAAGTTCCGGGAAATATATATATATATATATATTTATTTTTTTTTTACACAAAGCTGTCAGTAAATGATATATTGCTCACACATGCCATGGGTATATGTGAAATGACACCCCAAAATACATTCTGCTGCTTCTCCTGAGTACAGGGATACCCCATGTGTGAGACTTTTTTGCAGTCTAGCCGAGTACAGGACCCCGAAAACCAACCTCCACTTTCAGGCTTTCCAAGGGCGTAAATTGTTGATTTCACTCCTGACTACCTATCACAGTTTCGGAGGCCCTAAAATTCCAAGATAGCACAAAACCCCCCCAAATGACCCCATTTTGGAAAGTAGACACCCTGAGCTATTTGCAGAGAGGCATGTTGAGTGTTTTGCAGATCCCACTTTTTGTCACAAAGTTTTGGAAATTGAAAAAAGAGGAAAAAAAATGCATTTTCCTGTTTTTTCTTCATTTTCCAAAAAAAATGAGAGCTGCAAAATACTCACCATGCCTCTCAGCAAATAGATTGGAGTGTCTACTTTGCAAAATTGGGTCATTTGGGGGGGTTTTGTGCTATCTTGGAATTTTAGGGCCTCCGAAACTGTGATAGGTAGTCAGGAGTGAAATCAACAATTTACGCCCTTGGAAAGCCTGAAAGTGGAGGTTGGTTTTCGGGGTCCTGTACTCGGCTAGACTGCAAAAAAGTCTCACACATGGGGTATCCCTGTACTCAGGAGAAGCAGCAGAATGTATTTTGGGGTGTCATTTCACATATACCCATGGCATGCGTGAGCATTATATCATTTACTGACAACTTTGTGTTAAAAAAAAAAAAAAATTATTTTCCCGAAACTTGTGGCAAAATATAAACTATTCCATGGACTCACCATGCTTCTCAGCCAATAGCTTGGAGTGTCTACTTTGCAAAATGGGGTCATTTGGGGGGGTTTTGTGCTATCTTGAAATTTCAGGGCCTCTGAAACTGTGACAGGTAGTCAGGGGTAAAATCAGCAATTTACGCCATTAGAAAACCTGAAGATGTGGATTGGTTTTCGGGGGCGCGTACACAGCTACGCTGCCAAAAAGTCTCACACATGGGGTATCCCTGTACTCAGGAGAAGCAGCAGAATGTATTTTGGGGTGTCATTTCACATATACACATGGCATGTGTGAGCAATATATCATTTAGTGACAACTTTCTGTAAAAAAACAACAAAAAAAAAAGAAATAATAATTTTCCCGACACTTGTAGCAAAATATAAAATATTCCATGGACTCACCATGCCTCTCAGCAAATAGCTTTGGGTGTCTACTTTTCAAAAAGGGGTCATTTGGGGGGTGTTTGAACTGTCCCGGCATTTTATGCTCAATCTTATCCACACATCACCCACTCTTCTAACCACTTGAAAACCAAGCCTTTTCTGTGCCTTTTTGTTTACATGAAAAAATATTTTTTTTTTACTAGAAAATTACTTTGAACCCCCAAACATTATATATTTCTTTAAAGCAGAGGCCCTATAGAATAAAATGGGGGATGTTGCAAATTTTTTTGTCACACGGTATTTGCGCACAGATTTTCCAAACGCAATTTTTGCGAAAAAAATACATTTTTTTTTAATTTATTGCACAAATACACTATATAATTCCAATTTTTTTGGTAAAATTTAAAAGATGATCTTATGCCGAGTTCATAGACACCTGACATGACATGCTTTAAAAATTGCGCACGCCTGCGCAACGGCAACAACGTACGTACATTTTTAAAAACTTTAAAAGTCTCTACAGGTTACCACTTTAGACTTACAGAGGAGGTCTACTGCAAAAATTACTGCACTCGATCTGGCGATCGCGGCGATACCTCACATGCATGCTGAAATTGCGGTTTACATATGACACTAGACCAACGCTTGCGTGTGCCATTGCGTGCAAGCACGGGGGGAAAGGGGGGGGGCTCAATTTTTTTTTTTTTTTTTGCTTTTTTATGTTATTTTGACACCTTTCCTTTAATTTTTTTTTTTAAATCATTTTTATTGTTATCACAGTGAATTTAGATATCCCCTATGATAGCAATCGGTAGTGACAGGTACTCTTTTTTAAAAAAATTGGGGTCTTTTATACTCTAGATCTCTCCTCTGACCTTAATGTATCTGACCACGCCAAAATTGGTGTGATAAAATACTTTCCCAATTTCCCAATGGCCCTGTTTATTTCTGGCGAAAAAGAAGTCATGAAATGCTCGTAGCCTCCGGCATCTTAGGCCATAGAGATGATTGGAGCCATTCTAATCTTCAATTAGCTCTATGGTTAGATAACTGAACCACCGGCTGCACTCTCGGGTTAACCGGTGGGACAGGAGAGCCCGAGAAAAACCACGGAAGGCTGCGGAAGGCGGCGGTGGGGGGGGGAGACCCCTCCCACTGCATGTAAAAGCAGTCTAGCGGCCAATTACCTGCTAGGATTGCTTTTACATGTTAGCCGACCGCTGGCTGTAAAAAACGATACCAAGATGATGCCTAAATCTGCAGGCATCATCCTGGTACAACCACTCAAAGTCCAGCAACGTACCAGTACATTGCTGGTCCTTGTTTGGCATATAGGTTTTTTTTTTTCATGCAGCCTGTGGGCTGAACGGAAAAAAAGAGAACCTATCAGAAATCAGCACAGGAATAATGCGTAGTATTACTCATCATTAACCGCCCAAACAACCACCCACTGAATTTAATGATGGGTATACACGACACTATCCACGTATACCAAAATAGGATTTTAACTGCAGTGCTGAAATCAGAAAATCACCACAGCTGCTATCAGCAAAGGTATCCATATATGCTGAGCGCAAACACTGTTTGTGTCAGAATATATAAAATCAATGCGTGGTAGCCGACGAGGGACCTGCAAGAGAAACAGGTCACAAAAGAATGAAAAAACAAACAAAGTACATTAAAAAAAAGTACATTAGGAAGAGTAGGACATATAAAATGACTGACACAACAAAAGTTTTTGGATTCTCATCATTAACCGCCCAAACAACCACCCACTGAATTTAATGATGGGTATACACGGCGCTATCCACGTATACCAAAATAAGATTTTAACTGCAGTGCTGAAATCAGAAAATCACCACAGCTGCTATCAGCAAAGGTATCCATATATGCTGAGCGCAAACGCTGTTTGTGTCAGAATATATAAAATCAATGCGTGGTAGCCGACAATTACCTGCAAGAGAAACAGGTCACAAAAGAATGAAAAAACAAACAAAGGACATTGAAAAAAGTATAGTAGGAAGGAGTAGAAGGACATATAAAATTACTGACACCACAACAGTTTTTGGATCCTTTTATTTTACTTTCTAACTGTTCCTTTATTTCTTGATTTGGGAGGGAGTGCGATCTTCTGCGATCTTCTCTTCCAGCTTGGGTCTCTCAAAATGTCGATGGACATCCAACATCCTTCGAGACCCTGTGTTTGTGTGCCCTACACTGTGTCGTGCTGTACCCTACACTAATACTCCACTAGTGTATGGTAGCGCTCAAAACATTCCCCGATGCAGAGACCAGGATGGTCAGGACATTTGGGACAATAATAACGGGTGTCACGCCTAAATCCGCGCCTGCTACAGACACGACATCGTCTTTGGGGTCGTATTTGGGTAGGGGTACTCGGGAGGGCATAAGGAAAATGCCTCTCATGCAGCCGGCTCACTGCATCTGGAAGGGGAAGTTGGGCAGGCATGCCTCCTGGGTACAGGTAGGCAAGGATGACCGCTTCCTGGAATTCCCGGAAGGGTCCAGTTCGTCCTGACGCCCTGTATAGGACAAAGGCGTTCAGCATAGCCAATTGGAAAAGGTAAACAGACACTTTTTTGTACCAGCGTCTGGCTTTACGGGCAACTAAATACGGCGCCAAAAGCTGGTCGTTAAGGTCCACCCCTCCCATGTTAAGGTTATATTCGTGGACACAGAGGGGTTTCTCCATAACGCCAGTTGCCGTAGGGATTTGGACTGTCGTGTCTGCGTGAAGGGAGGACAGAACATAAACATCCCGTGTATCCTTCCACTTCACCGCAAGTAATTTGTCCGTTTTTAAGCAGGCTCTCGCCCCCCGACTAAGACGGGAATTTACAAGCCGTTGGGGGAAGCCCCGGCGATTAGGTCGCACGGTGCCACATGCGCCAATTTGTAAATCAAGCAGGTGACTAAATAGTGGCACGCTTGTGTAAAAATTGTCCACGTACAAATGGTACCCCTTTCCGGATAAGGGTGACACCAAGTCCCAAACAATCTTACCGCTGCTCCCTATGTAGTCTGGGCAGTTCGGGGGCTCCACAGTGCTATCTTTTCCCTCATAGACACGGAAATTAACTGTATAGCCTGTGGTCCTGTCACAGAGCTTATACAACTTGACCCCGTATCTGGCACGCTTGCTGGGGAGGTACTGTTTGATAGCAAGACGGCCAGTAAATTTAATCAGGGACTCGTCAATGCAGACAACTTGTTTGGGGGTAAACAAGGCTGCAAACCGCTGATTGAAGTGGTCTATGAGGGGCCGAATTTTGTGGAGCCGATCGTATGCAGGGTCTCCCCGAGGACGACAGATTTCATTGTCGCTGAAATGCATAAATCGCAGAATTTGCTCGTATCTCCCCCTGGACATGGAGGCAGAGTACATGCGCATATGGTGAGCTGGGCTAGTGGACCAATATAGCCGCAATTCACTTTGTTTAGTTATGCCCATGTGGAGGGAAAGGCCCAGAAAGATCTTAAATTCGGAAACCGTTATAGGATTCCAGCCGAATCGTCTGGCAAGGTGCGAATTTGGGTTGGCGGCGATAAATTGTTGAGCATATAAATTTGATTGATCCACAATAGATCTGAAAAGATCTTCCGTGAAGAACAGCTCAAAAAAGTTCAGGGGCGTAAAACCAGCTGTCTCCACGTGGATTCCAGGTTGGGCGGTGAATGGGGGAAGTACTGGCGCTGTAGAATCAGTGGGTTGCCAATTGGGATATGCCAGCGCATCAGGGAGGGCACTATGGGCTCTACGGGCCTGTCTTCGAATACGCGGTGGCTGCGGGCCACTACTTGTGCTAGCCACCGCACCAGCTTCAACTGCACTTAGGGGACTCGCCACGTCACCAGGTCTTACTGCAGTGCTGGTTGTACTAGGTCTAGGTTGTACTAGGCCGCTAGCGCTTGCCAGGTCGCCAGAAGGATGAGCGGCACTAGTACCCACACTCTGCTCCATACGAGCACCCTGCGATTCCTGCATTTCAACAACACCAGAATGGGGTCGGGTACGCCTGGGTCTAACAGGGACCCATCTGTCGTCGGAGCTGTCTGTCAGGGAGCCGCTGCTGTCATCTGGTTCGTATACTGACCCTGATTCTGCCGGTGAGGCTTCCCCATCGCTCTCACCTGACATGGTCATTATACTGTAAATAGCTTCATCACTGTACGAACGTTTAGACATTTTGGTAACTAAATTTACCCGTACAGTGATGCGACTCACAGGTAATAAAAGCACCTGGTTGTCGAAGACTATTTCAAGCGCTACCAAAAAAACTGCTAATGCTAGCAGGGATCAGGCCTGACTCTGCTAACACAGCGGTTTTGTGTCTTGTGTTTTTTGTAAGTGACAGTAATCTATTGATTACTACACTTACCTGGGTGAAAGGGTTAAACGCAGGTGCTGGCCGGAATCAGTGCTGATCGTGCAAACACCGCGTTTTAGGAACCCTAAACTATGGGGGCGCTAGTATAGCTCTGATCAGATCAGATATTGATCTGTTCAAACACTATACTAGAAATGGAAGTGTAGGTGCGTGCGTGCGTGTGTGTGGTGATCAAGGGGTTACTTCTAAACTATGCGCCGGGGATCTGGGGGGGGGGTGGCGGGGACCCTAAACCTCCTTTGGGAAAGAAACTAGCTAGCTAGCGCAACCTCAAGTCACAATGACACCAATACAAAATACAGTAAAAACAGTATATTATGTGTGTATTAGTGCTAATGTGACAGAGGGTGTAGGGGTTAACGGGATGTGATCAGGGGGGGATCAGGGGTTTAAATCTTTATTGGAAGGGACTGGCGGGTATCCTAAGGATAAAAGGAACGGTGGCAAGCGCTAAACCTGGTCACAAGTCACACTTATACGGGTATATAGAAAATGCTATATACTGTATACAGTGTGCGTTGTGGCAGGGGGTGTAGGGGTGATCAGGGGGGGATCAGGGGATTAAATCTTTATTGGGCGGGTGGCGGGGACCCTAAACCTCCTTGGGACACAAACTTAGTCGCCTGCGCTAATTCTGATCACAATCACACTAATACAAAAATACAAAAACACAGTATATTACGTTTGTATTAGTGCTGATGTGACAGAGGGTGTAGGGGTTAACTAGCGGTGATCAGGGGGGGGGGTCAGGGGAGATCAGGGGCTCAAATCTTTATTAGGGGGGGGTGGCGGGTAATTCAAGTGGAAAAAAGGGGGTCGCAAGCGCTAGACCTGACCACAAATCACACTTATACGGGTATATAGCAAAATGCTATATACTGTATACGGTGTGTGTTATGGCAGGGGGTGTAGGGGGGGTCAGGGGCTTAAATCTTTATTGGGCGGGTGGCGGGGACCCTAAACCTTCTTGGGACAGAAACTTAGTCGCCTGCGCTAATTCTGATCATAATCACACTAATACAAAAATACAATAACACCGTATATTGCGTTTGTATTAGTGCTGATGTGACAGAGGGTGTAGGTTAACGGCGGTGATCAGGGGGGGGTCAGGGGAGATCAGTGGGTTAAATCTTTATTAGGGGGGGGTGGGGGGTAATTTGAGTGGAAAAGGGGGGGTCGCAAGGGCTACACCTGTTCACAAATCACACTTATACAGGTATATAGGTATATGCTATATGCTGTATATAGTGTGTGTTGTGTCAGGTGCTGTAGGGGTTAATTGGGGGGGCGATCGGGGGTGAAATGTGCCTATCTAAGTGTGTATGTACGTGCTTGGTGCTGTACTTACAATTAGATGTGCTCTCCTCTCACGCTGGATCCAAAAAGACCGTTGGGAGGGGAGGGCACATCTCCTCTAAGCCTGTGTTTACATTTCACAGGCTTAGAGGGAGATCTGATTGGGCAGGACCGATCAACAGGTCCAGACCAAAAATGATTGGCCTGGACCTGATGACTGATCGGTTCTGAACCCAATCGAGTCATCGGCGGGACCGCGGGTGCGCGCGCGCGCGCCAGAGCGGCGAAGGCTAGTGACGTACCGCTACGTCACTCTGCCTGGCCGGGGCTGACCGCCGCAGTATATAGTCGTGCGGCGGTCGGCAACCGGTTAAAGGTTACTGCCCTTCCCTCTGAGGGAAATACCTTTTCCTGTCAAGCTCTAGCAAATACACTTCCAGGTTAAAGGTTACAGCCTCTTCCTATGATGGAAAACATTACTTCCTATAAGCTCTGGCGAATAATAACTATAATAACTAACTCTGACCACTAGATGGCAGCAACATCAACAATATTGCAGTATAATCTGTAACAGCACATTACTATGACCAATATGGGCAGAACAATTATATTAAATTAAATATTAGGATACAATAAAACAAATACCAGCAATTTGTATTGGCAGAATTCAAATTACCTCCAAGGATGCAGTCTCCTCGGGTAGTCCTCTGTATATCTCCAATCTCTCTGTGAGAATAAGGCAGCCCCTTAAAGTTAGGTTACAGGGCAGTGGCTGTATGAAGGACCCTCTTCTCTGCCTCACAGCTGTACCTCTTCAGGAGATCTATTTTGATGGCATTCTTGATCTCATGGATCATGGTTGTGTCCCCCATGTGTCTGCCATGTTCTGCAGGAGTTGTGCATTTAGAGGGGCAATCAGAGACACTGTTGGATTGCGCTCTTTTGACTTTAACGTGGTTGCATCCTTCATTTTCTTTAATACATTTACAACATTCTCTGCATTTCACACATCTGTTTAGTTGAGAGTGCAGAGATCCGACTCTCCTTTTCTGACTTCTGAGAACAGCAAGGTGGCACAAATTGCAGGTTGTTCTAAGAACCTCCCAACTATGTCAAATGAGCTATTCCATCTTGTTGGCACATCAGTTATCAGCTTATGATTCTTCAGGCCAAGACATTTCTGTTTCTCTTTTAGACAGTGGCTCACTGTAGTGCTTCGCTGAAGTGCTGTGGTGAAATTGGTGAAAGTTGATATTCGTGGCACTCTGCCAAGAAGCCTGTAGAGTGTGGCCACTTTCAGTGCCCGCTGGGACACAAGATTTAGTGTATGCACAAAGCATTTTACCTGGGGGAATTTCCCAACTTGAGCTGCAACTATCCTGTTCGACACGTTGTCATTCACAAGCACTATAGATTTATCGGACAGCTGCCATTCTTCCACGACATGAGACAGCAGCTCCGCCAGATAAGTACCCATGTGAGATTCATAAATGGCTTTTGTTTTCAGCACATGGGACAAGATCTGCCAGTCCTTACTAACGTAATGTGCTGTTACTGTAACATAAGACTCCGTTGTGACTAAAGTTCATGAATCACACGTTATTAGGAGTAGACTGGCTTGGCTTATTGACACAATTACCTGAGCTTTGGTTTCATGTTAAAGTGCAGGTATAACATTTTCTGTAAAGTGACTGCGTGATGGGAACTTATAACGTGGCTCTAGCATCTTCAACAGGTGGTGAAACCCAGGGTTGTCCACAACACAGTAAGGTTTTAGATCCTTAGCTATGAAAGCTGCCACAGCTTTGGTTATTATCTTCCCTTTTTCAGAGTTGGGCAGCAAAGTTGAAAGCAGCTTGGCTGAGCTGAGTATGCTATTTCATTGGCACTGGCAGTGGCAGGTGTTAGCATCTCAGAGTGAAAACGGCTACTGTGGTTTCTCAAGTTAGTAGTATTTCTTAGGTATTCATTTTTGTGTGACAGGCTTTACACACAGAGTGTGTCTTGTCCAATTTGTGCTTCCCAGTTTGTTTATAAAACCCAAAACGTGCCCAGTGATGCTTTTAAAATGCTGGGTGCATTTTTTAATCTCTCGCTCTATTTGGTCTTCTGTCATTTTAGCATGCCACGTACAGTATGTGATGGATGACATCAACAAACTCTGTCAGTGTTAAAAACAAAAAAAGCACTTGTGAAGCTGCGACCAGAAAATCAACAAGCAACTTTAAATGCAAGATCATCAGCTTTAAATTCAGATCAACTTGTTCTGTCAAACAAGGACTGGTACACATGGGCAGAATGTCTGCCGGTTTCTCTACTGTACCGGCTGACTTCTGTGATTTTCAGCCCGTGTGTATGGGGCTTAAGGCTGCGTTCACACTGTCTGGGAGGTGTGGATGTACGACTAGAGAACTGCTCTTTAGACAGATGCTAATGGGACAGTAGACAGAATCTCATAAAAAAAAAAAAAAACACTTAAAATGCAATATTTAAATATAATAAAAAGACAACCAATAATTGGATTAAACTGGCCGCTGCCCTTTATTGGCATTGATATTAAATCCAACATTGTATGTAACATACACCAACAATATTTATTAAACCATAAATAAATACCAGCTCATACTATAAGATAACCATTTTAACTCAGCCATAACAGCTTGAGTTAATACCATTTAACAATAACCGTCCCCTTTCAAAAGAAAGGGACTTTAATGTCACATAAAAGGACCACGACATGGGAGGGAGGGCGGGGCAATCTTCTCCTGCTGTCCCCGCCGACTGTCGAACTGATAAAGGAGTTATTGACTTATATACTCTTCCAGCTTCTGCAATAACCGTTTAGATATGAATTTATATTTTTAACCAATTACAAATCCTATAAAAATTAGTAGTACTTAATTATTAAGAAGCACAATCTTTTAAGGTTTGTCACTGTCCCATAGGTGTAGGTAGTGCAAGTTATTTGCCCTCCCTCACCTTATATGGGACAATAGACAGAACCCCATAATAAAAAACACTTAAAATGTGATATTTAAATTTAATAAAAACACAACCAATAATTAGATTAAACTGGCCTCTGCAATTTATTGGCATTAATATTAAATCCAAAATTGTATGTAACATACACCAACAATATTTATTAAACCTTAAACAAATACCAGCTCATACCATAAGATAACCATTTTAACTCAGCCATAACACCTCGAGTTAATACCATTTAACAATAACCGTCCCACGCGCCAGGCTCACATACAATGAGCCTGGCACCCCACCCGAACCAAGGCCACTTCAATACAATTTTGTATGCCCAGATTGAAAATATCCAAAGCAATGTCGGCTAAATGAACATCATCTGAGTGAAAAAAACAGTAAATCGCCTTCAAGGTCAACGTGTCTACAGGATAAACCTTGAATAGAAGGCATACATTTAGCCACAGCCCTATTAATACACTTACGTTTTTTCTGGCAAAACCGCATCTCAGTTAATAACGACCATTTAAGTCGAGGAATGATTTCCGAAAAAACTAGGATATGCAAAAAAAGTGAATGTAGCTGTAAAAATTCTAATTTAATTCGAAAAATAATATTCAAAGTTTTTTGGGAACCAATATCGTTTCCCCCCAAGTGAATAATGATAATTGAAGGAGGAGGCTAATACAAATACAGAAAAGACAAAGATTTACACCATTTCATTCCCTGTTTCCCACACCACCAAACTTGAAATAAATACAGTTGAAAACCCAAGTTGGAACCATAAATTCTGTGAGCTGCATGACGTGAGGCCCAGAAAACGAAAGAGTGGTCTATCATCCATAGGTGCTGTTTTACAACTGCAAATTAAACTGAAAAATTAGGTCTCACATAAAAACAGTAACAATCAGAACTCCACCCACCAATACATTGAATAACAGGAGCAGATAATCCTAACATAGCAGCTTCTGTAGCTGCCACTATACAGAGCGAATGTGAAGTAATATGGAGGTGTTGAAGATTTAAATTATGCAAGCATTTCCGTTATACGGAGTTAAACTGATACATAGTCAGTGGGCAGCTGGATAAATGAATAAGAAGAAGTGAACCCACATCTGGGCGAACAGACAAATATACACGAAGCAGAGAAACAATACATATCAAAGAACCATACAATTTTCAAAGGGTGATCTAGCGGCCACGACCAAACTGATCAGCTTTACTGTGGCGGAGGAAAAGCTGAACCAAATAAGGACCCATCCGCAAATCCGAGTAAAAAAACCCAAGCTGAAGAAAAGTCACACTAGGTCCCACAAATACGGCGGGCAAAAACTGCCATAAGTGTCTGCGTTTGGTACTAGTTCTCGAAAGCGATCCAACTGCAAACGGGACAGAGAATCAGCAATTACATTAGAAATACCAGGAATATATTTGGCCTTGATCCAAACATTAAGTTCCAAACATTTAAAAACTAAATGACTTAAAACAGCTAATACTGGCAAGGATTTTGAAGACAGACAGTTGATAGCATAAACACCCATATTATCAGAATGTAACAAAATATTACGATCTCGAAAATTTGAACACCACAGCTCAAGAGAAATCAATAATGGGAAAACTTCAAGCAAAACGATGTTATTGGTAAAACCCTTGTCTTTCCATGAAGCAGGCCACAACCCCGTAGACCAATGTCCCTGCCAAAATGCACCATAGCCAAAAGCACCAAAAGCATCAGTAAATAAGTTAAGGGCAGACAAAGAGCAAAAAGGTTTCCGCCACAATGAGCAACCATTAAAAATTGACAAAAATCCTCACGCAAGGATAGAGAGATACGAACAAAATGAAAAGGAGAAGAAATGCCGGGAATGGAACGGTACAAATGTTTAGAAAAAATTCTACCCATCGAGATAACACGAGAAGCAAATGCCAATAAACCTAATAACGATTGGAGCGTCTTCAAAGTGACCTTCCATTTAGATAAAACAAAATCAACCAAACCATATAGCCGGAAAATCTTCTCTGGAGGCAAATGGGACTCCATTGCTTCTGTATCAATAGTGATACCCAGAAAATCCAAACAAGACGTTGGGTAAACAGATTTTTCATGTGCCAATGGAATACCAAATTCACAACAGATTATTTTGAATTCTGTAAATATATATAGGCAATCGGTGGCACCAGCCTTACAGATGAAAAGAAAATCATCTAAGTAATGTATTAAATGTGAAGAACCCATACAGTAACTAATTACCCACTCCAAAAAAGATGAGAATACTTCAAAATAGCGACATGACAAAGAACATCCCATAGGGAGACACTTATCAAAAAAAATAATGTCCTTCAAAATGAAATCCCAATGAATTAAAAGCACCGGGATTAATTGGCAATAGCCGAAAAGCCGACTTGATATCAGTCTTAGCAAAAAGAGCGGATCTGTCCACCTGCCGGATTATATGCAAAGCATCGTCAAATGATGAATACGATGTTGTACAAATTTCAGAGTCAAGCTCATCATTCAACGAAAGACCCTTAGGAAAGGACAAATGGTGGATCAACCAAAAGGAATTTGGTTCTTTTTTTAGGAATGATGCCCAATGGAGAGATCCGGAAGTTAGAAAAAGGTGGGGAAACAAAGGGGCCTGCAACTCTGCCTTCGCAAACTTCTTTCAAAATCTTTTCAGCTACCACATCAGCGTAGCGACGGATGGAAGGCACGTTGTCATAAATCATGCAACCGGAACCAGAAAAAGAAGGTAACGAGATCCCGAGTGAGAAACCTTCAAACAACAGGTCCGCCACCTGATGTTTTGGCCAGATGCAAAGCCACGGCAACATGCTTATTAACCTCACCAAGGTGACTGCTTTTAAGAAAAAGCTCCTGCGACTGATGTGAATTGATAGAAGCCAATTTCTTAAAACAGCGAGAAGCTGAATGAGTCCCGGCGCAATGAGCGCACTCATGTTTATACTTGCATGCAACCGGCCATTTATAATGGCCTCAGTTAAAACTGAAACACAAACCCTGCCAAAATGACCCAACAGGAACCTCCGCAGGCCGTTTTTGCAGTGTCAGAAAGTTGAGCCATAGTCTGACATCTTTCATACCCCAACGCACAGATTTATGAACTGCAAGCTTCTGACGAGAAAGATTTGTCATAGAAAAACCAAGAGAGGCCATTGAAGTTCTAAAAGGCTTCCAACATAATCTTGACGTAGCCACTGTAACGTTCCAGATGTTTCTTACCCATGACGCTAGCGTAAATACAAAAAGCTTGCAGCCAATTATTGAAAGATCTTGTGGGGGTTCTACACTTGTCATTGTCACATTTATCTAATTCCTTCTTCTCCAATCTATTTTCTTTAGAGGAAGCCAATAAAGACAAAATATCTATATAATCTTCTTTCCAGATTTGTTCTGTTAGTCCAGTACTTAAATGAAAACCCAACGGCGAAAGTTTGCACGTCAGCGCTTCCGTGAAGCAACTCTCAGGAATGGAAGAAGCAATATAGGCAAAGCAATTACAGATGCCGAAGTAGAACCTGAAGTAACTCCAGCCATAGATTGTGACGCAGCACTACTATCATACCAAACAGAGGCAACATTGCTATTTCATTGGGGTAAAGAAGTACATTTGTCAACTATAACAGAAAATGAGCGAGCCAAATTTAACAATAAATTTAAGTTGTCAGACTAACCAGCAGCTTGTGCAGGAGTTAACGGAGCAGCAGGCACCACTGGATGGACCACAGGTATAGGCATTTCAGGGACATCTGTACCAGCAAGGGGTGCCAAAACTGGGAGCACAGAAGGATCCTCCGTCACCTGCAAAATAGAAGAATGTGGGGGAAGGGGGCTTGAATCCTCATGAAATGGATCCAGGGAGAAGAAGTTTTTATTAATAGAACGTCCTCCTTTTTTAGATTGCTCTTTTCAGCAGCAGAGCGGTGAGGAGGAGAAGGGGATCCGAACTGGTGAGATCTCTTTGCCTTTCTCCTGTGTCTTCCTTGAGACAGAATTGCGCATTAGCCCGCGGATGAAGACTGCCCAGGGTTATCTGCCGGAAACTGGGAGTTAGATGAGAACACAGCCAGCGGCGACAGAGACGGGACATCCTGGAGAGGCGCAGGCAGCTGAGAGTGATGTCACACTGGCGGGTCGGGGGGGGGGGGCCTGATTAGTCATTAAATGAGGAGGATCATGAACCGGGCCCGCATCCAAAGGAATTGAAAGGCAACAGCGCATCCACTCATCACCGCCTGTGTCGGCTCTCTTCATTGCGCTCCGCAGTAATGACTGCATTCTTGGTACAATCTTCTCCTGCTGTCCCCACTCACTGCCGAACTGATGACGCAGTTATTGGCTTTTATACTCTTGCGGCTCCTGCAATAACCATTTAGATTTGAATTTATAGTTTTAATCAATTACAAATCCTATGCAAATTAGTAGTACTTAATTATTAACCACTTTACCACCGGAGGATTTTCCTGCTAAAAGACCAGGGGGTTTTTTGCGATTTTTTACTGCGTGACTTTAACGGACAATTGCACGGTCCTGCGACGCTGTACCTAAACGAATTTGGCGTCCTTTTTTTCCCACAAACAGAGCTTTCTTTTGGCGGTATTTGATCACCTGTGCGATTTTTTGATCACGCGCTATAAACAAAAAAAGAGCGTAAATTTTGCAAAAATAGCAATATTTTTCCCTTTTTTTTATATGAAATTCCCCCAAAAAAAATGTAAAAATCAAAATTTTTTAATATTTTCGGCCAATTTGTTTTATGCTACCTATGTTTGGTAAAAAAAATCGCAAAAAGCGTATTTTGATTGGTTTGCGCAAAAGTTATTGCGTTTACTAACAAAGGGAAAGATTTTTGTCATTTTTGTTGTTTTTTTTTTTAACGCGTAATGGCGGCGATCTGTGATTTTTTTTGCGGTACTGCGACATTGCGGCGGACAGATCGGACCCTTGACTGACATTTTTGACACTTTTGGGGTTACCAGTGACATTTCTACAGTAATCAGTGCTATATATATGCACTGTTACTGTAAAAATACACTGGTAGTGAAGGGGTTAACTTTATTTGAGAGGGAGGGGCTGTGTGTGTCCCTAGGGGCGTGATTCTAACTGTGATTGGCTGTGGCTTCAACTGTATGCAGAGTGATCAATGGATCTACATAGTAGATCCATGTGATCATCTCTCATACAGAGAGGAGAATGACAGGCAGCTTGTTTACACAAGCTGCCTGACTTTCTCCCTCTCCCCCGCCGATCGCAGAGTGGCCGGCGGCGATCGGGTCTGCCGGTCACACGCGCGGGGGGGTCCGTGACCACGCGGGAGCGGGAGCGCGCCTCCGGCGGCGCGCGCTCGCTCCCTAAACCCTCACAGGCGAGTGACGTAGACCTACGTCACTTTGCCTGTGAGGGGCTGACCGCCGCCGTAGATAGTCGTGCGGCGGTCGGCAAGTGGTTAAGGCCTGGCTATAAATATGAACCATACACTTTATAATAACACTATCCCATAGTTAAACAGCTTTTATTTGTTAAGCAGAGAGACTGGCGAAATCAGGATTGCTAGTTGTGTATTAAACCTGAACTCCAGCCAAGTATAGAAAAACGCACCAATGCAGCATTCAGAGAGGAACTTAAGGGCATAATTTATGTGTGTTAGGGCATAAAACACGCATACGGACGTATGAGCGAAAATTTATTCCAATAACCAGAATTAATATGATATTGAGATTATATATAATCGTGCAGGTTGAATGCCATGCACGCATAAACATGCAACATTATTGGCATTTAATTTCTGACAAGTTTTGGCAGAAAAAAATCCAACATATTTAGCCACTTGCCTATTGGGCACTTTCACCCCCCTTCCTGCAGACACATCTTCAGCTTTTAGTGCTGTCAAAATTTGAATGACAATTGTGCGGTCATGCAACACTGTACCCAAAATAAATTATATTTTTTTTCACATAAATAGAGCTGACATTTAGTGGTATTTAATCACCAATGGGTTTTTTTTATTTCTGCTAAACAAATGGAAAAAAAAGAATATTTTGGAAAAAAAAACAAAACACTTTTTTATAGTTTGTTATAAAATTTGCAAGCAAGTATTTTTTTTTCTCCTTCACTGATGTGCCAGCACATTCATAAGCATGAGGCTGCACTGATGGGCACTGGTGGGCACTGATAGGTGTCTCTGTTGAGACGGCACTGGTGGGCACTGATTAGGCACTGATGAGATGGCACTGAAGGACACTGGTAGGTGGAACTGATGGGCACTGGTGATGAGGTGGCACTGATGAGGTGGCACTGAAGGGCACTGATAGGTGACACTGATAGGCGGCACTGATGAGGAAGCACTAATGGGCACTGATTGGTAGAACATAGAAAGAAGCAGAGATTTCCCTACAAAGGTGTTATATAGTTATATAATACAACTTACGTTTAGGGCTGCAACTAACGATTATTTTCATAATCGATACGTTGGCCAATTATTGTTTCCATTAATCAGGTGAAATCATAAAAAAAAAATATATGCCATTTTTTAATTTATTTAAAATTAATGAACGGATTGTTACACACAAACTGCAGAAACAAAAACGTAAACTTTACAATTTACATTACATTACACAACTGTGCAAATTTTTAAAAAGCAACAACATAAACATTCTGAAAAAAGGTGGACTAAAACTGTTCAAGAAACTTTGCATTGGAATTTAAAAATGTCAACATGTTCACGTGCTCAGGGCTGAGGCTCACTCTCTTTTTTGGAAACGATGTTGCTTGTAACAGAAAAGAGGTACTCTAAAGGAGTGGAGGTGCCTGGGATGCACAAGAAGGATTTCACTAATTTTGCCAAGGTGGGATATTTCTCTTAGTTACCCTTCCACTAATTCAAAGGGTTTCCCTCCTTGGCAAGTGGCATCTCTGCAAAATAAGCCCGGACTTCATTCCTTACTTGTGTATGAATATCCTCCTTAAGTTGCCCCTCTTCCTCTTCACTGCTGCCCCCAGACTCAAGGAGTGAGTCATGTAGAGATGCTGAAGATGTTGAAGGCTCAGCAACTCTAGTTGCAGGCGAAGTGGTTGTTTGTTGCTGCACCATCTCCCTTCTTAAAGCAAGCGCCTCTGTCTGTTCTTTTACCTGTACATTAATAACTTGCTCTGGTGTTAAAAATGTTAAACTTCTAAGTCTTGAGTCCAGGGCAGAGGAAAAAATACTGTGTTTGGGACCTTCCATCTGCTTTGAAGCTGGTCTGTTGCAGTGGCTTGGAAGCTCTTCAGCGGAGAGGATTGGACCGCAACAGCCTCTTCACAAGTGCAGGCACGGATGATAGAGTAACATATTCTTGGCCAATCATGAACACATTACAGCATTCAAAGGGATTAAGAGCAGTAGAAAGCTCTTCAAGAATACTCCACTGGTCTGGTTTTAAGTCCAGATAATGTTTGCCCCTTTGTGTAACTGATGGGTCAGACAGAGTTGCAGTTACTGCCCACCTTTGTTCAATGAGTCCGTCAACCATATAGTAAGTGCTATTCCATTTTGTGCTTACATCTTGAAGAAGCTTGTGCTCAAATGTACCCAGTTGCTTCTGCTTCTCCTTTAATTTGCTGCTGGCTAGCTCACTTTTTTTTAAATGTTTAACTAGTCCTCTTGCAGCACTAACAGCTCTCTCAATTCCTGAATTCGTTAACGCAGCAATGATCACCAGCTGCAAGGTGTGGCTAGTGCAGAGGATACTGGTCCAGCCATGTCCTCCAGGATTTTTGCAACAGCCACAATATTGCACCATTGTCATGGACAATGGCAATTATTTTCTGAGCCGGAATTTCAAATTTTGCAGCGACCTTGTCCAACCATTCTGCAATATTTGCTGCTGTATGTCTGTCTTCCAGAGGCATGGTAGTGAGGTAGATAGAAATCATCTTCCACCCTTCCCTATGTAGTGGCAAGTAATGCCATGGAAAGCCTCAGTTGCTATACTTCTCCATATGTCCACAGTAAAGGCAATTTTGCTTTCATTAGCGCTGATGACATCCTTCACATTCGGAAATGTCTCCTGGTACTTTCTCTCCACAAGTTTAGTAAAATGGGTTCTTGATGAAAGAGTATATCCAGGGTTCAGTACACTGATCATGCACCCTCTGACATTTTTATAATGCATTTTTTTTGCGCCTAAAAAAAAAAAAAAAAAGTGCGGAGGCGGAGAGCAATTTGGTTATTTTGAGGAATATTTTTTTTTTTTTAAACTTTACATATCTATATGCACTGCAGTGTTAAATATGATGAAAACCCACATATATGGTTAGGGAACAAAATAAATATCTAATCAATTCTCAGAACACCAGAAGAAATTTTTTTTAGAAAAGACCTACAATTCTATATTGCAGATTTTCAGACAGGACTGTAATATAATATTATGCATGACAGAGTCCCCTCTCATATACAGATATCCTGCTGTTACGGGTAAGTTACTTAGTAGCAGCAGCGTATCATGTCATGATGGAGTTAAAAAAAAAAAAATAGCCCTTTAAAGTACAAAAAAAAAAACAGTTATGCAGATATACTGTGAATCCGTGAAAGTGATTTTTTTATTTTATTTTTTTCTTCTTACTTTTTGATTTTTTTTTTTCTCACAGGGAACATCACAACATAACTGCTAAAGTATACTCTTCATCAGGGGAGGGCTGGCAGCCTTAAGCCTGGGGGGCAAGTCCGGTCAAGTGGCCCGTTGAACTACCGAATCAACTCACCATCCATGCCCAGCTTTTTAGTGGGACTGCGACATTGCGACGGACAAATCTGACACAAAGTGACACTTTTTGGGGACCAGTGGCACTAATACAGTGATCAGTGCTAAAAAATGCACCGCTACTGTATAAATGACAATGGCAGGAAAGGGGTTAACACTAGGGGTGATCAAGGGGTTAAGTTTGCTCCTAGGGAATGCTTTCTTACTGTGTGGGGGATGGATGTACTAGAGAAAATAAAAAGATCTGTGTTTCAGCTCAGCTGAAACACAGATCTCCATCTTCCTGTGACAGAACAGCCGCCTGCCTTGCTTACAAAGGCAGACCGCCGTTCTGTCATTCTCCTGCATGATCGCAGGTGACCTGCTGATTGGCTCCCGCTGTGTCGCGTCCCCTAGATCCCGTGCACAAAATCACGCATCGGTATGTGATTTTGCACAGCCAGGCCGCCCTGCCACACTATATATGTGGTGGGCGGTCTGGAAGTGGTTAAGCTGGATGAGTGGGTCCTGTAGTCCTTCACTAGTTGGGGGATCGGGGGTGGGTTACACATGCTGAGCTCTGAGGGGCTTATGCTAGGACCTGTAGTCCTTCACTTTTGCAAAAAGCAAAGGACTGCAAGTCCCAGCATGAACCCTGGCTGAGATCTACACATGTGACCTCCTCCTTTGCGGCCAGCTTACGCTCCCATGACACAAGGGGGAGCCCTAGGGGACCTCAGGGACCCAATACCTTTAAAGAGGATGTAAAACCATGAAACTATTTTTTTTTTTTTTTTTGCTGCAACCTGAAAGAGAAACCCATAATGAGCTAGTATGCATTGCATACTAGCTCATTATGAAATACTTACCTTAGAACGAGCCCCCGCCGTGCTGCCTGCTTACCTGTATGATGGGCGACATGTCCAGTCACCCGTCTTCCGGGATCGCGGCATCCGGCCATCTGATTGGCCGGAGCCGCGGGAGCCGACGGTCACGGCACCGGACTCTGAAGGAACGGCACCAGCGGCCGTTCCTTCAGAGCGCATGCGCCAGTGACGTCACTGGCTGCATGTCAGGTAAATATCTCCTAAACGGTACATGTTTAGGAGATATTTACAGTACCTATAGGTAAGCCGTATCATAGGATCACCTATAGGTACAAGTGTCAGAGGAGGGTTTACTTCCTCTTTAAAGATGTTGTAAACCCACCTCACAAACTTTTACCTATAGGTAAGCCTATATTAAGGCTTACCTATAGGTGCTATAAATATCTCCCAAACTTACACCGTTTAGGAGATATTTAGAGTGCATACTGCCGATGATGTCATCGGCGCAGGCGATCTGAAGGAACGGCCACCCGTGCCGTTCCTTCAGAGCTCAGTGCCGTGAACGGCGGCTCCCGCACGCTGGCGCGGGAGTGATGTAATCACGCCTCCGGCCAATCAGATGGCCAGAGGATGCGAACCCGGAAGCAGGACGGCCGGACATGTCGCCGTCCTGTCGCTAAGGTGGCGGCACGGCGGGGGCTTCGTTTTAAGGTAAGTACTTCACAATGAGCTAGTATGCGATGCATACTAGCTCATTATGCCTTTCTCTTTACAGGGCTTTTTTTTTCTTGGTTTTTTGGGGGTCTTTACTTCCTCTTTAAGATGGAAGTAAACCCTCCTCGGACACTTTTAACTATAGGTAAGCCTATATTAAGGCTTACCTATAGGTACTGTAAATATCTCCTAAACATGCACCGTTTAGGAGATATTTACCTTACATGCATCCAGTGACGTCACTGGGGCATGCGCTCTGAAGGAACGGCCGCTGGTGCTGTTCCTTCAGAGTCCGGTGCTGTGACCGTCGGCTCCCGCGCGACGTCACCGCGGCTCCGGCCAATCAGATGGCCGGATGCCGCGATCCCGGAAGACGGGCGACTGGACATGTCGCCCGTCATCCAGCTAAGCGGGCGGCACGGCGTGGGCTCGTTCTAAGGTAAGTATTTCATAATGAGCTAGTATGCGATGCATACTAGCTCATTATGTCTTTCTCTTGCAGGGTCAAAAAAAAAAAAAAAGGGTTTACAACCTCTTTAACTGGCCTGTATACAGCCTGTATATTGATGTCTAGCTGCTCCTGGCTCTAAATACTTGTCTCATACCTGTATAATACAGGTATGAGACAGGTATATAGTGCCAGGAACAGCTAGACATCAATATACAGGCTGTATACAGTGCCAGGGGGTAAGTACAGGGAAAAAATGCTCCACATGTTGTCCACACATCACATGACACTTTTTTTTTTTGTCACTCACTGGAAATTCTTCTCCGAGTCCCGACCACGTCCTCACAGACACTGTGTCCACCGCAGCAGCCAGCAGGTAACTTCACTTTAAATCAGGATTGCCGATTTGCCGCCGTAAGTTTACCAGGCCAGGCCAGCCCTCTCTTCTGCATCGGCCCCACGTTGATGGATGGAGGGAGGAGCCGGAGGAGGGTGGGGCCGAGCGGCTGGGGCCAGTAATCGGCGCGGAGGACGGCTGACCGCGGCGCTTTGGATGGGTCCTCCTCTCTGCTCTGGAGACCGTGACGTCACTGGTTGCTAGACGCTAAGCGGTGATCTAGCAACCAGGTCTCCAGGGCAGGGCTGTCGCCGGAGCTTCCAGGAAGTGTCAGCGCTGCGTGTGACTGTGTAAGTGCCTGAGCGCCTCCCATTTTCAATCGAGTACCGAGACTACCGACTGACACAAGATACTGAGCGGCCTTTTCTGAGGGGTATCAGATCGGCCCGGGGGGAAATTGCCACCTTGCCCCCCGGCCCAGCCCGTGCCTGCTCTTCATTCATTACTGACAATGCATTGAGGGGGATGGCCCTAAATGTGAGAGGGGACTGTACTGGAGGGTGGGAGGGAGTTAGCTAGTTTGGAGACCAGGCGTTAGAGGGAGTAGGTTGGGAGGGAGACAGTTTGGAAGAGAGGCATGTGGGAGAGGAACCAGACCAGAGGGTGTTGCGATAGAAAGGGAGTTTATTGGGACAAGGGACCGGACCCAAAAGGGGGAAAGTGGGCTGGGGCAAAAGGGCCAGACCAAAGCGGGCTGGAGGAGCCAGATCAGAGTGTGAGAGGGAGAGGTGGCGGCTCTGGACCGGAGTTTGAGAGGGAGAGGTCTGTGTATTCCTCCCACTGACACCAATGATGGGGCACTATTGCTCCCACTGATACCAATGATAGGGCACTATTCCCCACCAATGATGGGGCACAGCCCCCCCCCCCGGGAGCACCAATGATGGGGCACTATTGCCCTCGGGAACACCAATGGCGAGGCACTGTTCCCCCTGGCAATACCAATGATGGGGCACTGTTCCCCCTGGCAACACCAATGATGGGGCACTGTTCCCCCTGGAAACATCAATGATAGGGAACTGTTCCCACTAGCAACACCAGTGATGGGGCACTGTTCCCCCTGGCAACACCAATGATGGGGCAATATTGCCCCCAGGAACACCAATGATGCAATGCACTGTTCCCCCTGGCAACATGTGTAGCAAAAATCATTTGCTACACATGAAGATAACAAAAAGACAGGATTGCTCAAATAATTTCAGGATAAAAACATATGTTGAAAAAAGGATCTAGTATGTGTAAATATTTAACATCAAAGGTGTGATTTAGAAAATACAACAATATATACACCAAAATGTTACAAGAATGAGATAGTGTGTAAAAACTCATGAAATCTGCTACAAACAGGCCGATTGTCAAATAGGTCAGATATAAAATCACCAATCGGTCGACTGGACAAAAAGACCTGCATATGGACAGTGACACTGGCAGTAAATCAGACTAGAGAAATAGGGGAAAATACATAATCACCAGCTAAACCCAGATCACTAATCTCCAAAGGCAAATAAATAATAAATTGAATTAAATTAAATATGTATGTTAGGATAAACTGCCAAAGGAAAAAAAAAAAAGAAAAACACACATATCTGACAAGCACCACTGACAGATACAAAGTATCCACAGAGCTAAGGGATCATCTCAACTGCAACATCGCTGCACATAGCCTATAAATTTAGCTGTCAAACCGATGTAGCATGTTATAGCAACAATTGAACAGCAGACATCGCTGGGTGTGATCAAGTAAAAAAAAAAAATTATACCAATCCCACACACCAGACAATATCATTACCGATCAAATTGGGCTAATGCTAATAGTCTAAATGTCTTTTAGTCTTTGTGCGCTGGCAAGCATCAGGGAGCAGGAGATCCAAAGCTGTTTTCATCCACTAGATGCCACACTTTGGAGCAGATGAAATGTGGCTTGATTAATGCTGCAGGGGCTCCCGCTGGGCAGACGGTGAACTGTACAAGCAGAGGCCGCAGCCAGCCTGGAATGTAAGCCAGCGCTGGGACCAGAGCCGGGAGGGGCATCGGGGCCTGATGATGTCAGAGAAGAGTGGGAGGTAACGTGTTTCGGAGGGAACCTGCTTCTTGAAAATGCAGAGCGGGTCTTATTGCACCCGCTCTGCATGTATGGGGCCGTGGCATGACAGCAAGTAAAAAAAAAAAATTTATAACAGTTAATTGGTTATTAACAAAATAAATTTGATTGGTTAGTTAAATAACAATTTAATTGGTCAGTAGGATACTTACCTTTAATTGGTTAAAATTTACAAATTTAGCTACCTAGACATGAGAATTTTCCTATAAAAGAAGGTAGATCCGTTAGATCGATCAGTCAGCGGGAGCAGAGGAAGAAAATGTGTTTCTTACCTGGTCACGGTGTCACTGCTGAGGAAGTTGATGGAGAGAGCTGGCGGTGCTGATGGAGAAGCCTGGATGTTGAAGTACCTCTCGTTTCCGCATGATGTCTTGGTTCCGTTGCAGCCTCGTCCGCCATCTTCGTCCCCTTCTATCGACGAAGTTCCAGTTCCCGTTGACCTTCCCGCTGACGCGGATTCCGTTCTTTGCAGCCGACAAATGGAAACAGCTGCCGCAAATGACCCCATTGACGATTTCCGGGATCGTCATTTCTGGGCGACGTCTATTGCCGGAAACACGGACAGAAGGTCGGTGAGGGACTCCAAGCGGCCCGAAAGATTCGGTCCAGCTCGGGATCTTCTTCTTCCAAGAGCAGCGCTGTGAAGAAGGGGAGGATGAATAAAGGTACTTTTGGTGCCCATGCTCCGGTTGCCCCTTCGGATAACGTTTTTCCTTTTATACAGGGAGAAGTTTCAGGTGGAAGCCAGCGATTGAGCGCTCCTGTGGTATCCGGACCGGTACCGAAGCCGCCTACCTCCACTTCAACGGCTTCTGCAGCTCAACTGTCACCGGCTACTGTTCCTGCGGTCAGTAGTGACTCAGTACTTGAAGATGAGCAACCATCTAATTTGGTTTTGCTTGAATTTTGTCAGTTAATGTCATCTTTTTGTTCTAGGTTGTTACCCAGTACTCTTGATGTACCTTGTGATAATGGATGTAGCAGTGCTAGTTCTAATTCTGTTGACCCTGTGCCAGTTAATGTTCCTACTTTAGGTAATGTTTGGAATGCTGATGTGTTTGGTGACAATTCCTATTTTAATTTGAGGGGTACTTTACATAGTGATGTGCAGACTAACAATGTTGATGTGACCAGGCCTTTACAGTCCATCCCTGAAGCTTCTCTTAAAGAAGCATTGCCTTGTGTTATTTCCCCACTGGGCTTTCATTTAAAAGATTCAGTTAAGGAAAATATTTGGAAGGGTGACTATGTGGACGTATTGTCTTTGTTGCCTGGACATAGGCCTTCCAAATTTGGGGGGGACAAATCTAGTGATGATAGGACTAGAACTGTCCCCCGCTCATTTAATAACTGGCTCCAAGGTTTTTGCATTTTTTCTAGTGTCATGGGTGAAAGACAACCCGACTTATGTAGTGGGCTATTCCAACACTTAGACACAGTGCTGGAAGCCTACAAGAATTTTCCTGGACTTGCATGGTTGGTTTGTGACGAATCATTTTGTCAGAAGCTTTCAATTCACAAGTCACTTAAATGGGGTGTTAAGGACATTGGCCTCTGGATCAATTTATTGTTGCCCCAGAGACAAACTACTTTTCAAAAACCTAATAGTTTAGTACAACATCGAAAAGGTGTTTGTTTTGCATTTAATGATGGTCAGTGTAAATGGCCTCATAATTGCAAGTTCAAGCACGAATGCTCTCATTGTGCTGGAACTCACCCTCGGTCTAACTGCTTTAAAAGAAATGTTTCTCTTACTGCACATCCTAACAAGGACCAACTTTTTCTTAAAAGTGGTAACTCTGTTGAGCTTGGTAAGAATACTCCCTTGGCTGCAAGCTTACCCAGACCATGAAAAAGCTTGTGTGCTCTTTCATGGTTTTCTTTATGGTTTTGATCTGCCTTCCTTTTCTGGAGAAGATTGTTTGGTCCAGGCTAATCTGCCTTCAGTGGCTGTATTTGCTCACATAGTCCGCAATAAAATATCTAAAGAGATTGCTGGTGGTAGAGTAGCCGGACCCTTTTCTTAACTTTTCATAACTTTCGGATTTCCCCTTTAGGTATCATTGCCAAAAAAGGAACCTGGTGAATTTTGATTAATTCACCATTTGTCCTTCCCTAATGGTGTGTCTTTGAATGATGAAATTGATCCTGCTTTGTGTACAGTTTCTTATTCCACATTGGAGGACGCATTGACAAAAATCAGGGGAGTTGGTGATGCTGCATTGCTTGCTAAAGCCGACCTAAAGTCTGCTTTTAGGTGCCTATCCATCCAGGGGCGTTTAATTCATTGGGTTTCTTTTTTGAGGATAGTTTTTTCTTTGATACAGTAAGTGCCTGCCTATGGGCTGTTCGCTTTCATGCTCTTATTTTGAGATGTTTTCCAGTTTTTTGGAATCGGTGGTAGCCTATAGAGCTCATTCAGACAATTTGTTGCATTGTCTAGATTACTTTTTATTTGTAGGTCAGTCTGGATCTTTAGATTGTCTTTGCCTGTTCACTGAATTTTGGATAGTATGTAATAACTTTGGTATTCCTTTGGCAGAAGAAAAGACGGTTTACCCGACTACTTGCCTGGAATTTTTAGGTATCCAAATAGACACCATTAACCACTTGCCGACTGCCTAACGCCGATCCACGTCGGCAGTCAGCCCCTCACAGGCAAAGCGACGTAGGTCTACGTCGCTAGCCTGTGAGGGTCTAGGGAGCGAGCGTGCGCCCCCGTAGGTGCGCTCCCGCTCCCGCGCGGTCACGCACCCCCCCGCGCGTGTGACCGGCAGACCCGATGTCCGCCGGTCACTCTGCGATCGTCGGGGGAGAGGGAGAAAGTCAGGCGGCTTGTGTAAACAAGCTGCCTGTCATTCTTCCCTGTGTATGAAGGATGATCATACGGTTCTACTATGTTCATACATCTGAAGCCACAGCCAATCACAGTAGAAAGCACGCCCCTAGGGACACACATAGCCCCTCCCTTTAAAAAAAGTTAACCCCTTCACTGCCAGTGTATTTTTACAGTAACAGTGCATATGTATAGCACTGATTACTGTAGAAATGTCACTGGTAACCCCAAAAGTGTTAAAAATGTCAGTCAAGGGTCCGATCTGTCCGCCGCAATGTTGCAGTACCGCAAAAAAAATCGCAGATCGCCGCCATTACGCGTTAAAAAAAAACAACAAAAATGACAAAAATCTTTCCCTTTGTTAGTAAACGCGATAACTTTTGTGCAAACCAATCAAAATACGCTTTTTGCTATTTTTTTTACCAAACATAGGTAGCATAAAACAAATTGGCCGAAAATGTTAAAAAATTTTGATTTTTACATTTTTTTGGGGGGGAATTTCATATAAAAAAATGTGAAAAATATTGCTATTTTTGCAAAATTTACACTCTTTTTTTGTTTATAACGCATGATCAAAAAATCGCACAGGTGATCAAATACCACCAAAAGAAAGCTCTGTTTGTGGGAAAAAAAGTACGCCAAATTCATTTAGATACAGCGTCGCACGACCGGTCAATTGTCCGTTAAAGTCACGCAGTGCCGAATCACAAAATACCCCCTGGTCAGGAAGGGGGTAAAATCTTCCGGGGCTTAAGTGGTTAAGGTGGAATTTCGTTTGCCTTCTGCCAAAATATCGAAAATGAAATTCCTGTTGAATTTCAACTTGGGGAAACAAAAAGTTTAATTGAAAACGGTACAGTCTTTGCTTGGTTTATTCAATTTTGCCTCTAGGGTAATGCCCATGGGCAGGGCTTTTACTAAGCGCTTATATAGAGCTATTTGCGGTATTTCGTCGCCTTCCCATTTCATTCATATATCTTTTGATATTAAAGAAGATTTGTTGGTTTGGCTGAAAATTTTGGACTCATTTAATGGTTCTTCTATGTGGCAGGATTGTTTTTGCTCGGCTACGGCTTTGAATTTGTTTACAGATGCCTCGGGCGCCCATGGTTATGGCATTTTTTGGAATGGCCATTGGTCGGCAAATTCATGGCATCCAAATTGGGTTGCTAGAGGACTGAATCATTGCATAGTTCTTTTGGAATTATTTCCTTTCGTAGCATTGGAGTTATGGGGTACTCATTTTAGGAATAAAAGGATTAATTTACATTCTGATAATAAAGGGGTAGTGTTCGCTATTAACTGTTTATCTTCACGCTCGCTTCCGGTTATTTCGTTGCTGAGATATTTGGTCCTTCAATGTTTAAAGTTTAATATTTGGTTGAAGGCAAAATTCATTCCAGGTCATTCCAATGATATTGCGGATTCACTGTCTCGCCTACAGATAGAGCATTTCAGATATTTGGCACAAGGAGCGGATCATTTGGACCTATCTTGCCCTCCCCATCTCTGGGACTTGGTTTGAATAAGGTCACCTCTGCAATAGTGAATTCTGTGGCTCCATCAACCTGGAAGCCTTACCAATCTGCGTGGAATTTGTGGACTTCTTTTTTCATTGACAAGGGCCTGCCTGTTTTTTATTTTTCCGAACATAATATTTTGTCATTTTTAGATAAATTATTGGGAATGCAGTTTTCTTATTCCCACATTCTTAAGACCTTGGCTGGCATTTCTTTTTTCGCAAAACTGAATGGTGGCCCCTCTTGTCTTTTTTTTTTTCTCTGTAAAACTTGCGTTACGTGGCTATCGCAAAACTCATGTACTTCCGGATAGGAGGTTTGCAATATCGCTGTCATTACTACAGGGACTGTGTAAAGCCACAAATTCTATTTGTTTTTCAAAATATGAATCCTTGTTGTTCAAATGTGCTTTTTGTTTTTGCTATTTTGGTGCTTTTCGCATCTCAGAACTGCTGGCCTCTAAGTCCTCTGCTGTGAATGTTTTAAGCTATTCTAATGTCTCTGTAGTCAATAACACACTGCGAATATTATTGAGACGCATTAAAACTGATCAGTTGGGTCAGGGGCGATGGATTTCCCTTGGTCGTAATATGGATACTACTGCTTGCATGGTTAGATTGGCCGAGAGATACATGGGTCTTCGGCCCCTACCTTTTCTTCAATTTTTTTGTCCATCAGAATGGTTCTCCGCTTACGATCTTTCAATTTAATGCCATTTTAAAAATGTTTTTGTCTTTTTTGCATTTGAGCCATCTGCCAATATCATCTCACTCCTTTAGAATAGGTGCTGCTACTACTGCTGCACATTTTGGTTTCTCTGATACTTCTTTTAAAGCTATTGGCAGATGGCATTCTAATGCATTTAAATCTTATGTTAGGCCTAATGCTTACGTTTGATTTCAGGTCTATCTAAAGTTGTATGGATTGTCGGGCATTCGTTCATATTTTGGGCCCACAGAAGAGCTGAATTATGTAATTATGGTGTGAACTTGGGGATTTCACCATCTTTTGTATCTACGTTTTGGTACGGTAGGAGGGGAATGCATTGGAGGGATCTTTTTTCTGTTTTTTCTGACCTTCGTATGCAATGGCTTTCCCCGAATATCATTATCATCCATCTAGGCGGTAATGACATTGGTTTTCGTAAAAATATAGATCTTCTTTTACACATTAAGTCAGATTTTTTGTTTTTTTTAGTCAGTGTTTCCTGCTTGTAAGTTTGTTTTCTCTGAAATTATCCCCCGTTTGGGTCGATTTTCGGAGGAGGCAATATTTTTGGAAAAAAAATGCAAAAGGGTGAATAGGTCAGCTTCCAAGTTCACGCCTTCTATAGGGGGGTTCTCTTTTAGGCATACAGATCTTGAGGGTGGTTTGCGTGGTTTCTGTAGGTCAGATCTGGTTCATATGTCGAATGTTGCTAATGACATCCTTAATTTAAATTTACAGACTTGCATTGAATTGGCCGCAGGCTTGGTGGTGGTGCCTTGCTCATAAGGTATGAGCATGGCTTGTGGGATTGTTTTTTATAATTTATGGGTAGTTCGAATTTTTTGGCTGAACTACAATTTTAAGTTATTTATTGTTTAATAAATACAACAATATGGTTCGTTTGAGCTTTTTGGTGTTTTATTTGAATTTAATAAATGGGCTTAGCCAATTACACCAATTGCAAGTCTAGTGTCAGGAGTGTCTTTATTTAATAAATGTATAAGTTTTGTTGTTCTGCCTACGGCACCATGAAAATGCTGAGCGGGTCTTATTGTACCTGCTCTGCATGTATGGGGCCATGGCATGACAGCAAGTTAAAAAAAAAAAAGAAAGAATTTATAACAGCTAATTGGTTATTAACAAAATAAATTTGATTGGTTAGTTAAATAACAATGTAATTGGTCAATAGGATACTTACCTTTAATTGGTTAAAATTTACAAATTTAGCCACCTAGACAGAGAATTTTCCTATAAAAGAAGGTAGATCCATTAGATCGATCAGTCAGCGGGAGCAGAGGAAGAAAATTCGTCCCTCCCTCTCGCCCTGGATTCTGTCGCGGTCATCATTGTGTTGATGGGGGATTGTTTTTTATTATTTATGTGTAGTTTGAGTTTTTTGACTGAACTACAATTTTAAGTTATTTATTGTTTAATAAATACAACAGTATGGTTAGTTCGAGCTTTTTGGCTGAAGTATAAAAGTATATATATATATATTCATAATTTAAGTGTTTTATTTGAATTTAATAAATGGCCAATTACACCAATTGCAAGTCTAGTGTCAGGAGTGTCTTTATTTAATAAATGTTTACGTTTTGCTGTTCTGCCTACGGCACCATTGTCAAACCATAGAAGGGGAGGAGGGATGTACGTGGCAAATTTAATGCAGCGAGATAAATTGGGGAGAGGTCTGTTTTGTATCTTAGATACTAAGAAGAGGGCTGAACTTCAGCAGGGATGCCTGGGCATGAACAGGGTCAATTGCTAATTGATCCTATCTATCAAGACTAGCCGAGGCTATTATAGGGGAGCTCTGGCCCGTAATATAAACTTTATTCCAATAGAAATAAAAAAAGGGATGAATAATGGGAATCAAATGGAATGACTAAAGGGATTAAGGGAATATATTAACCACTTTACCACCGGAGGATTTTGCTGTCTTCCGTCCAGGCCACTTTTTGCGATTCGGCGCTGTGCGACTTCAACTGACAATTGCACGGTCGTGCGACGCCGTACCCAAACGAAATTTACGTCCTTTTTTTCCCACAAACAGAGCTTTCTTTTGGTGGTATTTGATCACCTGTGCGATTTTTACTTTTTGCGCTATAAACAAAAAAAGAGCGTTTATTTTGAAAAAATAACAATATTTTTAACATTTTTTTATATGAAATTCCCCCCAAAAAAGATGTAAAAACCAATTTTTTAAAAAATTTTTGGCCAATTTGTTTTATGCTACATATGTTTGGTAAAAAAAATCGCAATAAGCGTATTTTGATTGGTTTGCGCAAAAGTTATTGCGTTTACTAACAAAGGGAAAGATTTCTGTCATTTTTGGTGTTTTTTTTTTTAACGCGTAATGGCGGCGATCTGCGATTTTTTTTGCGGGACTGCGACATTGCGGCGGACAGATCGGACCCTTGACTGACATTTTTGACACTTTTGGGGGTACCAGTGACATTACTGCAGTAATCAGTGCTATAAATATGCACTGTTACTGTAAAAATGACACTGGCAGGGAAGGGGTTAATTATATTGGAGAGGGAGGGGTTAATGTATGCCTGGTGCTTACTGACGTTTAGGGGGGGAGGTGACTGTGTGAGTCATGGACAGATCGGATGTCCAGCTATGCTGAACAGTCCGATCTGTCACTCCCTGTCACTATGGAGATCCGCCCGCTGTGTTTACACACAGCGGGCGGATCTCCAGACTCGATCCCCGACGATCGGGTAAGAGCAGCGGCGATCGCCGCTGCTCCTCCCCTGGCCCGACTCCCGCTGTGAATGAAAACAGCGGGAGCGAGCCTCCGGCGGCGCGCAAGCGCCGCCCAGAAGGGGGAGTGTCCAACGACGTTAATACTACGTCGCTGGACGATAACGAACCACTATGCCGCAGTAGTATTACTGTGAGCGGTTCTAGAGTGGTTAAAAGATATAAAAAATTATGTGTTGGGATGTACAATAAACATGAAAAAATATGTAAAATATTATGAAAGAGTGGGTTAGGTATTTTGTTGCCTAACCATAAAGCTGGTTATTTGTATTTACCACTGCATATAGATATTCAAGAATAAATTGTCTTTTTTAAAGCTTTTTATATTAACCACTTACCGCATACTAACGTATGGGTACGTCGGTAAACTTTGCGGTAGTGTACCGGGATGATGCCTCTAGCTAGAGGCATCATTCCGGTACCGTGGTTTAGAGCCGACGGTTGGCATTCGGGAGCCGCTCGATCATTACCCGGGAGGCGGGAGGGGACGCCCCCCCCTCCCGCCGCCTTCCGTGGCTTTTACCGGGGCTCCCATCCCACCGGGAGCCCCGAGCACCCAGCCGACACGTCCGCCGGCTGGATGCTTTGATCGGGTCTCCGATGACGTAACCCGGAGGCGGCGTCCATGACGTCACTTCCGGGTTACTGTGCTGCAAAAGGCGGCAGATTTGAAAAACGGCTGTATGCAAAAACGCAGTTTTCTGCGTTTTGCATACAGGGAAGTGTAGTGGAGGGGTCTAGGGTCTTTTAGACCCTCGATCCCTCCATAAAGTGTACCTGTCACTACATATTGGTGTCACAAGGGATGTTTACATTGCTTGTGACAGCAATAAAAGTGATCAGATTTTTTTTTTTTAAAACTGTAATAAATTTAAAAAAATAAATAAAATAAATGAAAAAAAAAAAAAAAATTTAGCCGCCCCCATCACCGTTAGCTCGCGCACAAAAAAAAACGTATACGGAAGTTGAGCCGCAAATGAAATCGCTGTTCAAACCACACATGTGAGGTATCGCCGCGATCGTCAGAGCGCGAGCAATAATTTAAAAAAAATAGCTACACTCTAACTCTAAACTGGTAACCGTTAAATAAATTTAAAATGTCGCCTATTGAGATCTCTATTGACCGTAGTTTGTCACCATCCCACGGGGGGGTGCAATTTTAAACCATAACATGTTGGGTATCTATTTACTCGGTGTGACATCATCTTTCACAATATACAAAAAAATTGGCTAACTTTACTGTTTAGTATTTTTTAAATGCAGTGAAATATGATTTTTCAAAATTTTTCCAAAAAAATGGCGTTTTAAAGACCGCTGCGCAAATACCGCGTGACAAAAAATATTGCAATGACCGACATTTTATTCTCCAGAGTCTTTGCTAAAAAAATATATATAATGTTTGGGGGTTCTAAGTAGTTTTCTAGGAAAAAATACTGATTTTAACTTGTGAACAAAAAGTGTCCGAAATAGGGCTGGGGCTTAAGTGGTTAACTAAATTTACACCAACTTTTTTTTATCCTATTCTTCGATTAATTGAAACAACAATTCCAACTAATTGAATATGAAAATTGATCATCTGCAAGTGATTGGCCCTAGATGCACACAGTCGACTTATCTTTTTATATCATTGAAAAAAAGCACCTTTTTGTAGATCCAACAGAACCAAGTATCACTTCTATTGGTGCTATCATACAAATATCATGCAGAGAGACAGAAAAAAATGAAATCATGCAGTAAGAATACATTACCTATCACATTCGTGTTCTCGGTTACTGAAGTTTGTCAGATATTAAGGACAAGTAGATGCAGATCTTACCAAAGATGCTGCCACTGACACGGATGCAGGGCCAGTGCAAGGCAGACAGACCTGGCCACGGACCCCCCAGGCACCAGTTCACTTACCTTGAGCAGTTAGCAGTATAAAGCGGGAGCAGTTAACAGTATACAGGGGGGAGCAGTTGGCAGTATACAGGGGAGCAGTTAGCAGTATATAGGGGCAGCGAGCAGTATAGCAGTATACGGGAGAGAGCAGTGGGCAGTATACAAGGGGGAGGACAGTGAGCAGTATACAGGGGGAGATCAGTGAGCAGTATACAGGGAGGGAGCCGGGGGGTCATATATGGGGGCAGTATACAGTGGGGGGAGCAGTTAGCAGTATACAGGAAGAGAGTAGTGGGCAGTATATGGGAGGGAGCAGTTAGCAGTATATAGGGGGATACAGTAAGCAGTATACAGGTGTAGAGCAGTGTGCGGTATATAGGGGCATTATACAGTGGGGGGGAGCAGTTATCAGTATACAAGGGGGAGGACAGGGAGCAGTATAAAGGGGGGAGCAGTGGGCAGTATACAGGGGGAGCAGTTAGCAGTATACGGGGGGAGAGTAGTGGGCAGTATACAAGGGGGAGGACAGTGAGCAGTATACAGACGGAGAGCAGAGGGCAGTATCCGGGGGGGGGCAGTGGGCAGTATATGGGGGCAGTATACAGGGGGGGCAGCGACCAGTATACAGGTGGAGAGTAGTGGACAGTATATGGGAGGGAGCAGTTAGCCGTACAAGGGGGGGTACAGTAAGCAGTATACAGGGGTAGAGCAGTGGGCAGTATACAGTGGGGGGCAGTGAGCAATATACAGCGGAGCAGTTTACAGGGGGGAGGGGAGGGAGCTGAAGAATTGATGATAGAGGAGGAAATTGCTGCAGAAGTCACTTACCATATGGGTGTAGGTGAAGACTCCCAGGGTCACCATGCATGCTCCTCCTCCGAGAGTCCCCTACCATTTTCAGCATGGGCAACTGCCTGTGCAACTAAGTGAAGGTAGCCACACCCCCGCCCCACCCCGCCCACCAGCTTAGTCGGCCACTGGAGAAGCTGCCGACTCAGAAAGAGACCATCAGGTGACAGGTCTGCCAGCCACAGGAGGCTACACGTTGGAGAAAAAGCTGTACTACACTGCACTCTGGGGAGAAAGTAAAGGGAGCTTGTAGCTCCATATGGGCAGCCCTTGTTACATAGGTTCAACCTGGAGGTCCTACAGTGGATAGGAGGGGCGGCATAAGTAGGAACCGTTCCGTCCATTTCTCTCCTGCTGCCTCTGGATGCCTGGGGGAGGGGGAGGGGGAGGGGGAGGAGGAGAATAAGCAGACACTCAGCGGCCGCAGGTGAGAAATGGATGGATCGGTTCCTACATATGCCACCGCTCCCACCGGTGCCCCCTGGTAAGTTGCGCCCTAGGGGGCTGCCTAGGTCACCTTACTGGTAGCGCAGGCCCTGCATGGATGATGGCTGGGCTTTGAAGCTGTTTCTTTTTCACATGAGCTCTTGAAAAAGCTTCCAATGATGCTGTTGGAGTAAGGGATGATGGAAGGATGGACACCTTACAGGTTCAAAACATTGATAGGCAAGTCCATTAACCATTTGCCTACCAGGCCATAGCCGAATGACGGCTACAACGCGTTCGGCTTATTCTGGGAGGGCGTACAATGACGTCCTCCCAGAATCGTGCTTCCTGCGCGCCCCCGGGGACCCGCCGCATCACGGATCATAAAGGGCTAATGACAGTAGCTTTACCACGTGATTGCTCCATCCAATGACGCAGCGATCACTTGTCAACAAGCCGACGCATGTCCGGTTTTTTTCTCCCCTCTCTTTGCACATTGTACACAACGATTGGTACAGTGTGTGAGAAGAGATGAGAGACCGCAGCTGCACCCATCTCCTGCCCCCTCTATACCTCAACTATGCCCATCCATGCCTCATCCATGCCTCATCTGTGCCCACCCATGCCACCTCAGTGCTCATTCGTGGCTCATCCATGCCACATCTGTGCTCATCCATGCCACATGAGTGCTCATCCATGCCACATCCATGCCATGTCAGTGCTCATTCATGCCACATCAGTGCTCATCAATGCCATGTAAGTGCTCATCCGTGCCACATCCATGCCATGTCAGTGGTTATCTATGCGACATCAGTGCTCATCAATGCCACATCCATGCCACATCAGTGCTCATCCATGCCACGTCAGTGGTCATCCGTGCCACATCCATGCCACGTCAGTGGTCATCCGTGCCATGCCAGTGGTCACCCATGCTACACCCATGCCACGTCAGTGCTCATTCGTGCCACGTCAGTGGTCATCCGTGCCACATCCATGCCATGTCAGTGCTCATCCGTGCCATGTCAGTGCTCATTCCTGCCACATCCATGCCACGCCAGTGGTCATCCGTGCCACGCCAGTGGTCATCCATGCCACATCCTGCCACGTCAGTGTTCATCCATGCCACATCCATGCCACATCCATGCCACATCAGTGCTCATCCATGCCACATCCATGCCATGTCAGTGTTCATCTGTGCCACATCCATGCCTCACCCGTGCCACCGCCATGCCTCATCTGTGCCCACCCATGCCACATCAGTGCTCTTCAATGCCACGTCAGTGCTCATCCATGCCACATCCATGCCATGTCAGTGCTCATCCATGCCACATCAGTGCTCATCAATGCCACATCAGTGCTCATCAATGCCATGTCAGTGCTCATCTGTGCCACACCCATGCCACGTCAGTGGTCATCCATGCCATGTCAGTGCCCATCAATGCCACATCAGTGGTCATCCGTGCCACACCCATGCCACGTCAGTGCTCATTCCTGCCACGTCAGTGGTCATCCGTGCCACATCCATGCCACATCAGTGCTCATCCATGCCATGTCAGTGCTCATTCCTGCCACATCCATGCCACGCCAGTGGTCATCCGTGCAACGCCAGTGGTCATCCATGCCACATCAGTGCTCATCCGTGCCACGTCAGTGCTCATCCGTGCCACATCCTGCCACGTCAGTGTTACTCCGTGCCACATCCATGCCACATCAGTGCTCATCCATGCCACATAAATGCCATGTCAGTGTTCATCTGTGCCACATCCATGCCTCATCCGTGCCACCGCCATGCCTCATCTGTGCCCACCCATGCCACATCAGTGCTCTTCAATGCCACATCAGTGTTCATCCATGCCACATCCATGCCATGTCAGTGCTCATCCATGCCACATCAGTGCTCATCAATGCCACGTCAGTACTTATCCGTGGCACATCCATGCCATGTCAGTGGTCATCCATGCCACGTCAGTGCTCATCAATGCCACATCAGTGCTTATCAATGCCATGTCAGTGCTCATCCGTGCCACACCCATGCCACGTCAGTGCCCATCAATGCCACATCAGTGGTCATCAGTGCCACACCCATGCCATGTCAGTGGTCATTCGTGCCACATCAGTGGTCATCTGTGCCACGTCAGTGCTCATTCCTGCCACACCCATGCCACGTCAGTGCCTATCAATGCCACATCAGTGGTCATCCGTGCCACACCCATGCCATGTCAGTGGTCATTCGTGCCACGTCAGTGCTCATCCATGCCACATCAGTGCTCATTCCTGCCACATCCATGCCACGTTAGTGGTCATCCGTGCCACGCCAGTGGTCATCCATGCCACATCAGTGCTTATCCATGCCATATCCAATATCCATGCCACGTCAATGCTCATCCGTGCCATATCCATGCCACGTCAGTTCATCCGTGCCACATCCATGCCACATCAGTGCTCAGCTGTGCCTCATCCATGCCACGTCAGTGCTCATTCCTGCCACATCCATGCCACATTAGTGGTCATCCATGCCACATCCATGCCACGACAGTGCTCATCCTTAGCCACATCCATGCCACGTCAGTGCTCATTCCTGCCACATCCATGCCACATCAGTGGTCATCCATGCCATGCCAGTGTTCATTCATGCCACTTCCATTCCACGTCAGTGCTCATCCGTGCCACATCCATGCCACGTCTGTGCTCATCTGTGCCACATCCATGCCACATCAGTGCTCATCCGTGCCACATCAGTGTTCATCCATGCCACATCCATGCCACTTCAGTGCTCATCCGTACCACATCCATGCCATGTCAGTGCTCATCCGTGCCCCATTCATACAACGTCAGTGCTCATCTGTGCCACATCCATGCCACATCAGTGCTCATCTGTGCCACATCCATGCCACGTCAGTGCTTATCTGTACCACATCCATGCCACATCAGGGCTCATCCGTGCCACATCAGTGTTCATCCATGCCACATCCATGCCACATCAGTGCTCATCTGTGCCACATCAATGCCATGTCAGTGCTCATCCATGCCCCATTCATACCACGTCAGTGCTCATCTGTGCCACATCCATGCCACATCCATGCCACGTCAGTGCTCATCTGCACCACATCCATGCCACATCAGTGCACATCCGTGCCACATCAGTGTTCATCCATGCCACATCAGTGCTCATCCGTGCCATATCCATGCCATGTCAGTGCTCATCCATGCCCCATTCATACCACGTCAGTGCTCATCTGTGCCACATCCATGCCACGTCAGTGCTCATCTGTGCCACATCCATGCCACGTCAGTGCTCATCTGTACCACATCCATGCCACATCAGTGCTCATCCGTGCCACATCAGTGTTCATCCATGCCACATCCATGCCACATCAGTGCTCATCCGTGCCACATCAGTGCTCATCCATGCCACATCAGTGCCCCTACAGTGCATATCAGTGGCCTACAGTGCCTCACAAAATTGTAATGGGAAGTTAGGAAATGACTATGCTCCCTGCATGTTGGGCCTCTTGTATGTCACCAGGCTGTGTAAAAGTGTCACACATGTGGTATTGCCATACTCAGGAGGAGTAGCAGAATGTATTTTAAGATGTAATTTTTGCTATGTACATGCTATGTGTTAGAAATATCTTATAAATGGACAACTTTGTGTAAAAAAAAAATGTGTTTTCATTTTCTTTCCACATTTTAGAAAAACTTGTGAAAAAAATGACATGTTCAAAAGACACATTATGTCTCCCAGATTATGTGTTGGGATGTTTGTTTTCCAAAATGAGGTCATTTTGTAGGCATTTCCATTGTACTGGTGCTCCAGGGCCTTCAAAAGTGTGATAGGTTGTCAGGTTGTCAGGTTTTTGCTCCTAGAACACCTGGAGGTGCTACTTGGATGTTGGACCCCTGTATGTGGTCAGGCTGTGGAAAAGTGCCACACGTGGTATCGCCATAATCAGAAGGAGTAGTAGAATGTATTTTGGGGTGTAATTGCAAGTATGCCTGTACAGTGTGTGAGAAATAACTTGGTAATATGACCATTTTGTGAAAATATATATATATATATATATATATATATATATATATATATATATATATATATATTTATTTTGCAAAGAATTGTGGAAAAGAATTACAAATTCAAAAAAAACTCACCATGCCTCTTGCTAAATACCTTGGAATGTCTGCTTTCCAAAATGGGGTAATTTGGGGGGTATTTGTACTTTACTGGCTTGTTAGGGTCTCAAGAAATAATATAGGCTGTCACCACGTCAGGTGGTAGACAGAGGACTACTTCAGCTAATTTTGGAAGGTTAACATGGGGTACCTCCATGTTCGTAAAAATGGGTCATCATAAATGCATTCCACTTGCTGGCTACAGACCCTGCTGGTGCTGATGTATTACGTTTGGGTATTTTCTCTTTTAGGAATGCATTAAGAAAAGTCAATTCATTAAACAAAGTATCTTAATCTATTTGGACATTTTGTGTTCAGAAGTTCAACTGTCTTCTCAATATCAGACCTTGCAGACACTCTTTTCAGAAGGAAGTGTTGAAGGTCTTCAAGGTCATCTACATGCTTTCCCCAAGCATGTAAATATTGGACTGAGGCATCAAAAAAAGGAGTGAGCAAGTATAAAGTACAAAGCTTGTGTTAAACCTCCAGCTCTTTCTATTTCCTTGATTTGTTTTTTACCATCACTTGCACAAAGTCTTCCTCATGTCTAGCAGACAGTTTTGTTTTAAGGGTGTTGATGATCCCAACTGATCGCCCCTCCAATAATTTTATTGTGTCATAGAAAAGTGACATAGTACTGTGGATGAAAGTGAGCCACAGTTCTGTTGTAGGGCCTTCAAGTATCTTCCTAAGGACAACTGGACACTTTTCTTCAGACAAAAAAAATGACTTCAATGGCTCATAGAGCATAATAATTTAGTCTAAAGCAGGTAACATTGAGTGCCACCTGACATTGCTGTGCCCAAGGAGGTTTTGATATTCTTGCCCCACAAACTCACAAAAACTTTTCAGTCTTTCAACACAAACAGTAAATATATGAAAATATCCGAAAATCTTGTTAGGAATATATTCAACATCCACTGGGAGTGTATCTAGGGCAGTTATGGAACAATTGTGGACAATATGAGCTTGACATCCAAGACCTATAACTTCTCATTAGAGGGATCTTCTAACTTTAGTGTGCACACCTTCTCTCCCTTGCCTCCGTAGTCCACCAAAGTTTGTGTTTGTATTGTCGGCAGAGAAGGACACAACTTAATTTTCCATGTGGAATTTTTGTATAATTTCTATCACCTAATCTGAAATAAGTTCAACTGTTTCACCTTTCAGTTCAACAAAATCAAGAAATGTTGTCTCCACAGAGCTGATTTCCTCTTGTACCTTAAAGTAGCGAGCCATAATAGGCAGCAACTTTACATGTCCATGGCTTGAAGCATTTACCGAAAGTGCTACTAAATTAACATTCTCAAGGTCATGTTTGAGCTCATCTGTTGACCAAGGAGCAAATACATTTGTGACAATTGCATCACACTTTGTCCGTGCACAACAAAATTTAGGATTGAAGAACTTTCTATTCAATCCTGAAGTGCAGTCCATTGATCTGAAACTATGGTTATGGGCAATGGTGTGCTATGAAAAAATTCCCTCTTTTAAAACAAGGTCATATTCACTCTGTGAGGGGTCAACTTTTTGAAAAAAATGTCACAGAGGTCGAACCTGCACAGGCAGTTAGAGCAACTTTGTGTTTACTTGTGGCTCCATGCTTTTTAATTGATGTCCTACCTCCACGTGAAATAGTAAACACAGAATGACATATTGTGCATAAAATAGAAGATCCCTTTCTAGCACTTTTCAGGAAAGGATACTCTTTTTAGAGCGGATCATTGAAAAAGCACTTTCTTTTGCTGTGCATTGCCATGACACTTCTGCAATCACTACACTGCAAAACTGGTACAGAATCTGTAGAGAGACAAACATGTCTTACCTAAAGGGATACTACCATTAACAGATAAGCTGTTACTAGATTACTTACGCATTACATAGAAAAAAAAAAAAACACCTGCATAGTAAAAGAAAAAATAAAGTTAGGTGTTTATCGCCTGCATTTATTTTGGTAGTGTAACTTTTATCACTTACCAGACACATGCAAGTCTAGGAGTCGGTTTTCAGACTCAAAAGCCCAAAGCCCCACATTGAGGAACAAGTGCTGTAAAGACACTGTGGAGGGCAATTTACAAGACAAAATATCACAAAATAGATGCACAGCGACACATGCAGTGTAAAATATTTTAATATTTTAAAAAAATATACATGAGAAAAACAAAATACATATTAGATAGCGCCAATATAAAATAAACAAAATAAGGACATTTAATTTTTTTGGTGGTAGTGTTCCTTTAAACAGAGGTAGAAGATTGCCTGGCAAGGCAAGTACTGGGGATGTGGGGAAGAAAAAACATATTTGCTTGCTAACATCTAAACTGTAAAAGGAAAAAAAAGTCCAGTATCCAAAAGTCACACTACTGTTTTGTTGTTTGTGTCAGTATGTGACTGTGTGTATTTGAGTGTGTCTGCATGTATATGTTTGTGACTGTCTGTATGTTTGTCTACCACTGAATTTAATATTATGAGTCTATATCATCTTTACTGTCCTCATCATCCTCACCAACATTTTTCCAACTCCTCAAACCTAACCCCCCCCCCCCCCCTGGCCATCTATGTCTTCACCATCAATAATATGGATGGTGATCTCTATCCTCATGATGATTCTTCTCTTCTAACACTTTTCTCCTTTTCCTCATTACTTAAGATTGCCATCCATGGGTGTGCACAGCCCATTGCATTGGGGTGTGCACCCCAAAGCTCAAACAAACACACACATGATTGTAAAGTGACAGGACCATGTGGAAAACTGCTCCTTTAACCACTTTAAATCCGTGGCATAGCTGAAAGACGGCTGCAGCGCAGCTCTGCTGTTTCAGGAGGGCATGGACTTCCTCCAGGACCACGCCCCTGAACGCCCACTGGGATCCACATCTGGTGTGCTCAGTGACCGCTGATCAAATGTAAACAGACTTGCTGGTTATCTGCAGTATTTTGCTCAAGCACTGCCACAGCCTGTGATCAATGCAGGCCCATTAGTGCTGCCCATCTGTGTCTCCTATCAGTGGCCATTAGTGCAGCCTATCAGTGCAAATCAGTGCTGCCCATCAATACCTCCTCAAAAGTGCCTCCCATTAGTGCCTTATCATCAGTGCCACCTATCAGTGCTGCCTATCAGTGTTGCCTATCATTGCCCATTAGTGCTGTGATGAGAGTCACTTTGGGCAGGGGGCCTGTGAAACCCAGATTACCTTAGAGAGGTCGGGAAACTCCTTGTCCAGCTCCCCGACCCCTCCTATGTGTAAGTCACCCTGTGTCTATTAGGGGCATAGGGTGAGCAAAAACCCCATTCCGGTCTGCACTAACCCGTCTCACGGTTACAACCACACTGGACTCAGCATTTTGTTAGTGATGAGCCGAACACCGCCCAGTTTGGTTTGCACCAGAAAACCGCAAACCGAGGAAAAGTTTGTTCGAATAAACAAACCCCATTGAAGTCTATAGGACTCGAACCTCGAAAATCAAACGGCCTCATTTTGAAGGCTTAAATGCAAGTTATTGCCCCAAAAAAGTATATGGTGGTCCGGGTACTGACCTGGGGAACATGTAGCAATGAAAAAAAAAAACATTTTAAAAACGATTATTTTTAAATGAGCACTGATTTACTGATTTTAATGAGGCTTAAAGTGAAACTATAAAAATGAAAAATTCCTTCAAATATCGTGCCTGGGTGGTCCCCTGAATGTGCCTATAAAGTAGCGCATCCCTACGATGTATGTAGCTGCGGCAGCAATACTGACATTTCTAAAGCAAAAAATGTCATATACAAATATACATACAAATTTCAAATCGCATGTACTTGTCATATGGGTGCAGAAAAATTGGGCCTTGGTTGTTAGTGGTGCCTGAACACCGTAACCCCTCACAGTTACTCTTGCTGGGCGCAGGAACTGGCCCTGCTGCTAAAAAATCCATACAAATTTTAAATCGCATGTACTTGTCATACAAGTGCCAAAGATTTGGGCCTTTGCTGTAGGTGGTGCCTGAACACCGTAACCAAGCCCTCGCAGTTACTCTTGCTGGGTGCAGGAACGGGACCTGCTGGTAAGAATTCCATACAAATTCGAAATTGCATGTGCTATACAGGTGTCAAAAATTGGGCCTTTGCTGTTGATGGTGCCTGAACACCGTAACCAAGCCCTTGCAGTTACTCTTGCTGAGTGCAGGAACAGAACCTGCTGGTAAGAATTCCATACAAATTTGAAATTGCATGTGCTATACAGGTGCCAAAAATTGGGCCTTTGCTGTTGGTGGTGCCTGAACTCCGTAACCAAGCCCTCGCTGTTACTCTTGCTGGGTGCAGGAACGGGACCTGCTGATAAGAATTCCATACAAATTTGAAATTGCATGTGCTATACAGGTGCCAAAAATTGGGCCTTTGCTGTTGGTGGTGCCTGAACTCCGTAACCAAGCCCTCGCTGTTACTCTTGCTGGGTGCAGGAACGGGACCTGCTGATAAGAATTCCATACAAATTTGAAATTGCATGTTCTTGTCATACAGGTACAAAAATATTGGGCCTTTGGTGTTGTTGGTGCCTGAAACCGTAACCCCTCACAGTTAGCAGGGCACAGGGACAGAGCCTGCTGTTAAAAATGACATACGACATTTAAGTTGTATGCACCTGTCATACAAGTGCAGAAATATTAGGCCTTGGGGGTTGGTAGTGACTAGTGCACGGACACGGACACTTTACTGTATGTTCGGGTAAAAATCCGTGTTCGGTCGTTTTATTTCCGGGTTTTGCATGCTTTGGCGCTCTTTTCATGGCGGGCTTTCAACAGCCAATCAACAATCGTTTAACTGGTGTGCCTTAAGCCATCCCAGCCATGCCTGCAAATGTCTTAGTAGCTGTGATTGGCCGTCTGAAGCATGTGACCAAGTCTTTATAAGTTCGAGGCAGCCGCCGCAGCAGCGTCATTCTGCTGCTTAGCTAAGGGACAGAGCACACATCAATGTGCTGGCTGCTGATTAGGGAAAGATAGGCAGGAAAAAACCATTTGTGTCCGGATAGAATTGAGGGACAGGTCGGAGTGTTTAGGCAGGGCGAGTTGTAGGCATTTTAGGGATAGAGTCTGCTGAATTATAGGGTCAGTGTCTTCTACAAACTACAATCGATATTGCTGTGTGGGGGGTGGGGTGAATCTGCACTCAATCCTGATCTACGATCTCTTCTCAATCCTGTTAGGGACAGAGTCTGCTGAATTTTAGGGAAACTGTGTTCTACAAACTACAATCGATATTGCTGTGTGGTGTGGGATTGGAGATAGGCAGGTGTCAGTGATCCACATCCATTTTTCTGTGTGTGAGCTGCAGTGAACACAATCTTTTTGGGCTGCAGTGAACACAATCTTTTTGGGCTGCAGTGAACACAATCTTTTTGGGCTGCAGTGAACACAATCTTTTTGGGCTGCAGTGAACACAATCTTTTTGGGGTGCAGTGAACAAAATCTTTTTGGGGTGCAGTGAACACAATCCTTTTTGGTGTGCAGTGAACACAATCTTTGTGGGGTGCAGTGAACAAAATCCTTTGTGGGGTGCAGTGAACACAATCTTTTTGGGGTGCAGTGAACAAAATCCTTTTTGGGGTGCAGTGAACAACATCCTTTTTGGGGTGCAGTGAACACAATCTTTTTGGGGTGCAGTGAACAAAATCCTTTGTGGGGTGCAGTGAACACAATCTTTTTGGGGTGCAGTGAACACAATCTTTTTGGGGTGGAGTGAACAACATCCTTTTTGGGGTGCAGTGAACAAAATCCTTTTTGGGGTGCAGTGAACAAAATCATTTTTGGGGTGCAGTGAACACAATCTTTGTGGGGTGCAGTGAACACAATCTTTTTGGGGTGGAGTGAACAACATCCTTTTTGGGGTGCAGTGAACAACATCCTTTTTGGGGTGCAGTGAACACAATCTTTGTGGGGTACAGTGAACAGAATCTTTGTGGGGTGCAGTGAACACAATCTTTGGGGGGTACAGTGAACACAATCTTTTTGGGGTGCAGTGAACACAATCTTTGTGGGGTGCAGTGAACACAATCTTTTTGGGGTGGAGTGAACAAAATCATTTTTGGGGTGCAGTGAACAACATCCTTTTTGGGGTGCAGTGATCAAAATCCTTTTTGGGGTGCAGTGAACACAATCTTTTTGGGGTGCAGTGAACAAAATCCTTTGTGGGGTGCAGTGAACAGAATCTTTGTGGGGTGCAGTGAACACAATCTTTGGGGGGGTACAGTGAACACAATCTTTTTGGGGTGCAGTGAACACAATCTTTGTGGGGTACAGTGAACAGAATCTTTGTGGGGTGCAGTGAACACAATCTTTGGGGGGTACAGTGAACACAATCTTTTTGGGGTGCAGTGAACACAATCTTTGGGGGGTACAGTGAACACAATCTTTTTGGGGTGCAGTGAACACAATCTTTGTGGGGTGCAGTGAACACAATCTTTGGGGGGGTACAGTGAACACAATCTTTTTGGGGTGCAGTGAACAACATCCTTTTAGGGTGCAGTGAACACAATCTTTGTGGGGTGCAGTGAACAACATCCTTTTAGGGTGCAGTGAACACAATCTTTGTGGGGTACAGTGAACAGAATCTTTGTGGGGTGCAGTGAACACAATCTTTGGGGGGTACAGTGAACACAATCTTTGTGAGGTGCAGTGAACACAATCTTTGTGGGGTGCAGTGAACACAATCATTGTGGGGTGCAGTGAACTCAATCTTTGTGGGGTACAGTGAACACAATCTCATACTTCTGAAGATTTGAGGGTGCTGCCTGTTCCATACTCCCCCTACTCCTCATCTAGCCTTTTAGGGGTACAAACAATAGTAATTGGGGCCTAGTGTGGTTGTGTACGTGTGATATACATACACTTTTTTTGGATCATATTTTCTATTCCGCTATTTAATCAAAAACCTTTGGGGATCAGTTAAATTGGGGGATAGTCTGTGTTGGTACGTGTGAGAGAGATCCACCTTTCCAAGTTGTTGGGGTTCATCTCATACTTCTGAAGGTTTGAAGGTGCTGCCTGTTCCATACCCCCCCTACTCCTCATCTAGCCTTTTAGGGGTACAAACAATAGTAATTGGGGCCTAGTGTGGTTGTGTACGTGTGATATACATACACTTTTTTTGGATCATATTTTCTATTCCGCTATTTAATCAAAAACCTTTGGGGATCAGTTAAATTGGGGGATAGTCTGTGTTGGTACGTGTGAGAGAGATCCACCTTTCCAAGTTGTTGTTGTTCATCTCATACTTCTGAAGGTTTGAGGGTGCTGCCTGTTCCATACCCCCCCTACTCCTCATCTAGCCTTTTAGGGGTACAAACAATAGTAATTGGGGCCTAGTGTGGTTGTGTACGTGTGATATACATACACTTTTTTTGGATCATATTTTCTATTCCGCTATTTAATCAAAAACCTTTGGGGATCAGTTAAATTGGGGGATAGTCTGTGTTGGTACGTGTGAGAGAGATCCACCTTTCCAAGTTGTTGGGGTTCATCTCATACTTCTGAAGGTTTGAGGGTGCTGCCTGTTCCATACTCCCCCTACTCCTCATCTAGCCTTTTAGGGGTACAAACAATAGTAATTGGGGCCCAGTGTGGTTGTGTACGTGTGATATACATACACTTTTTTTGGATCATATTTTCTATTCCGCTATTTAATCAAAAAACCTTTGGGGATCAGTTAAATTGGGGGATAGTCTGTGTTGGTACGTGTGAGAGAGATCCACCTTTCCAAGTTGTTGGGGTTCATCTCATACTTCTGAAGGTTTGAGGGTGCTGCCTGTTCCATACTCCCCCTACTCCTAGCCTTTTAGGGGTACAAACAATAGTAATTGGGGCCTAGTGTGGTTGTGTACGTGTGATATACATACACTTTTTTTGGATCATATTTTCTATTCCGCTATTTAATCAAAAACCTTTGGGGATCAGTTAAATTGGGGGATAGTCTGTGTTGGTACGTGTGAGAGAGATCCACCTTTCCAAGTTGTTGGGGTTCATCTCATACTTCTGAAGGTTTGAGGGTGCTGCCTGTTCCATACTCCCCCTACTCCTCATCTAGCCTTTTAGGGGTACAAACAATAGTAATTGGGGCCCAGTGTGGTTGTGTACGTGTGATATACATACACTTTTTTTGGATCATATTTTCTATTCCGCTATTTAATCAAAAACCTTTGGGGATCAGTTAAATTGGGGGATAGTCTGTGTTGGTACGTGTGAGAGAGATCCACCTTTCCAAGTTGTTGGGGTTCATCTCATACTTCTGAAGGTTTGAGGGTGCTGCCTGTTCCATACTCCCCCTACTCCTAGCCTTTTAGGGGTACAAACAATAGTAATTGGGGCCTAGTGTGGTTGTGTACGTGTGATATACATACACTTTTTTTGGATCATATTTTCTATTCCGCTATTTAATCAAAAACCTTTGGGGATCAGTTAAATTGGGGGATAGTCTGTGTTGGTACGTGTGAGAGAGATCCACCTTTCCAAGTTGTTGGGGTTCATCTCATACTTCTGAAGGTTTGAGGGTGCTGCCTGTTCCATACCCCCCCTACTCCTCATCTAGCCTTTTAGGGGTACAAACAATAGTAATTGGGGCCTAGTGTGGTTGTGTACGTGTGATATACATACACTTTTTTTGGATCATATTTTCTATTCCGCTATTTAATCAAAAACCTTTGGGGATCAGTTAAATTGGGGGATAGTCTGTGTTGGTACGTGTGAGAGAGATCCACCTTTCCAAGTTGTTGGGGTTCATCTCATACTTCTGAAGGTTTGAGGGTGCTGCCTGTTCCATACCCCCCCTACTCCTCATCTAGCCTTTTAGGGGTACAAACAATAGTAATTGGGGCCTAGTGTGGTTGTGTACGTGTGATATACATACACTTTTTTTGGATCATATTTTCTATTCCGCTATTTAATCAAAAACCTTTGGGGATCAGTTAAATTGGGGGATAGTCTGTGTTGGTACGTGTGAGAGAGATCCACCTTTCCAAGTTTTTGGGGTTCATCTCATACTTCTGAAGATTTGAGGGTGCTGCCTGTTCCATACCCCCCCTACTCCTCATCTAGCCTTTTAGGGGTACAAACAATAGTAATTGGGGCCTAGTGTGGTTGTGTACGTGTGATATACATACACTTTTTTTGGATCATATTTTCTATTCCGCTATTTAATCAAAAACCTTTGGGGATCAGTTAAATTGGGGGATAGTCTGTGTTGGTACGTGTGAGAGAGATCCACCTTTCCAAGTTGTTGGGGTTCATCTCATACTTCTGAAGGTTTGAGGGTGCTGCCTGTTCCATACTCCCCCTACTCCTAGCCTTTTAGGGGTACAAACAATAGTAATTGGGGCCTAGTGTGGTTGTGTACGTGTGATATACATACACTTTTTTTGGATCATATTTTCTATTCCGCTATTTAATCAAAAACCTTTGGGGATCAGTTAAATTGGGGGATAGTCTGTGTTGGTACGTGTGAGAGAGATCCACCTTTCCAAGTTGTTGGGGTTCATCTCATACTTCTGAAGGTTTGAGGGTGCTGCCTGTTCCATACTCCCCCTACTCCTAGCCTTTTAGGGGTACAAACAATAGTAATTGGGGCCTAGTGTGGTTGTGTACGTGTGATATACATACACTTTTTTTGGATCATATTTTCTATTCCGCTATTTAATCAAAAACCTTTGGGGATCAGTTAAATTGGGGGATAGTCTGTGTTGGTACGTGTGAGAGAGATCCACCTTTCCAAGTTGTTGGGGTTCATCTCATACTTCTGAAGGTTTGAGGGTGCTGCCTGTTCCATACTCCCCCTACTCCTCATCTAGCCTTTTAGGGGTACAAACAATAGTAATTGGGGCCCAGTGTGGTTGTGTACGTGTGATATACATACACTTTTTTTGGATCATATTTTCTATTCCGCTATTTAATCAAAAACCTTTGGGGATCAGTTAAATTGGGGGATAGTCTGTGTTGGTACGTGTGAGAGAGATCCACCTTTCCAAGTTGTTGGGGTTCATCTCATACTTCTGAAGGTTTGAGGGTGCTGCCTGTTCCATACCCCCCCTACTCCTCATCTAGCCTTTTAGGGGTACAAACAATAGTAATTGGGGCCTAGTGTGGTTGTGTACGTGTGATATACATACACTTTTTTTGGATCATATTTTCTATTCCGCTATTTAATCAAAAACCTTTGGGGATCAGTTAAATTGGGGGATAGTCTGTGTTGGTACGTGTGAGAGAGATCCACCTTTCCAAGTTGTTGGGGTTCATCTCATACTTCTGAAGGTTTGAGGGTGCTGCCTGTTCCATACCCCCCCTACTCCTCATCTAGCCTTTTAGGGGTACAAACAATAGTAATTGGGGCCTAGTGTGGTTGTGTACGTGTGATATACATACACTTTTTTTGGATCATATTTTCTATTCCGCTATTTAATCAAAAACCTTTGGGGATCAGTTAAATTGGGGGATAGTCTGTGTTGGTACGTGTGAGAGAGATCCACCTTTCCAAGTTTTTGGGGTTCATCTCATACTTCTGAAGATTTGAGGGTGCTGCATGTTCCATACTCCTCTTCCTCATCCTCCCTTTAGGGTAGGAAAAAATTTAATCGGGCCTAGTCTGTGTTTGTACGTGTGAGATACACAGTTTTTTATCCTATTCCGCTATTCAATACACACCCTTTTGGTGTAAAAAACATTAAATTGCGGCATAGTTTGCATATTTGACATTTGCATATATTGTGCCTTGTTGCGCTGTTTTGGGTACTCCACCAACATGGCCAGTGGCAATGACGCCATTCTCAGCTTAACTATCCCACTTCTATGCCTCCTTGAAAAAACAATTTGGGCGATGATGGAAGAGGATGTGGCACAGGATGAGGAGGAGGAGGAGGAGGATGAAGAGGTAACATTTCAAAGGCTTTCAGGGCAGTCATTCGCAAGGGGCTCCGAGGGTGGGTTCCTGCACACACAAACGCCAGGGACACAATTGTCCAGCAGGGGCACAGTTCTGGAGGATGAGGAGGATGAGGAGGAGGAGGAGCTGGAGGAGGAGATGGAACCATGTTCACAGCAGGGTGGCACCCAGGCCAGCTCATGGCCATCACTGATGCGTGGCTGGGGGGATACAGAGGACACGGACGATACACCTCCCACAGAGGACAGCCTTTCGTCGCCTCTGGGCAGCCTGGCACACATGAGCGATTACATGCTGCAGTGTCTCCACAACGACCGCCGAGTTGCCCACATTCTAACTTGTGCTGATTACTGGGTGGCCACGCTGCTGGATCCCCGTTACAAGGACAACGTACCGTCCTTAATTCACTCACTGGAGCGCGATCGCAAGATGCGCGAGTACAAGCGCACGCTGGTAGACGCCATGCTGCTGGCATTCCCATCTGACAGCGGGGCCACAGTGGAAGCACAAGGCAGAGGAGGAGGAGGAGGAGGTCGCCAACGCAACCAGGGCACCGCCAGCACCTCAGAAGGCAGGGTTAGCATGGCCGAAATGTGGAAAAGCTTTGTCAGCACGCCACAACAAACAGCAGCACCAGCAGCTCAGATGGAACGTCTTAGCAGGAGGCAGCATTTTACCAACATGGTGGAGCAGTATGTGTGCACACGCCTACATGTAGTGAATGACGGGTCTGCCCCCTTCAACTTCTGGGTCTCCAAATTGGGCACATGGCCTGAGCTTGCCCTTTACGCCTTGGAGGTGCTGGCGTGCCCTGCAGCCAGTGTATTATCTGAACGGGTATTTAGCACGGCTGGGGGCGTTATAACAGACAAGCGCAGCCGCCTGTCCAGAGACAATGTGGACAAGCTCACGTTCATTAAAATGAACCAGGCATGGATCCCACGGGACTTTTCCGTACCTTATGCAGAATAGCAATGGATACCGACCTTACCCCCCCATTGTTCCATTTTTGCTCTTTCTCACTCTTTTGGGGTGTACCCTCATTTAAAATTTTTGAAAAGAAGCAGTGTTGGCTACCTCGTCCTCCTCCTCAGGGCCAGATTAATGTAGGGGCTATTGGAGCTGCAGCTCCAGGCCCCTACCTTTTATATAGGCCCCGGGTTGGCCATATTCACTGTTACCGCTCTTCTGTCACTTGTAAACACAGAAGTCTGGCTTCTATGCTCGCTTCCCCAGGCAGCACCCTCAGAACCTCCCCACACAGCGTGAAGGCCGGACAAGGAGGGACAGTTGGCGATGCATGGATGTGTTTATGGGCTTCAGAGACAGCATCCCATGTTGAATTAGGCATGCATGGCTGCACCCTTCCTCCTCTGGGTGCATGGCAAGGCACGGCCCTTAAGGCCCTTCAAAATCCTCAGCACCAAGCCCATGATGCTGTTAATCCGGCCCTGGTCCTCCTCCACCGCCGCTTCCACCTACACCGCCCATAGGTGTGCGCAGCCTATTGCATTAAGGTGTGCACCCCAAAGTTGAAATACACATGCATGTGTTTGCCAGCAGGGAGAGTAATGTATCGGGGCCATGTACCTGTAGGCAAGGAGAAATAGAGCAGAGCAGGTCCCAGGGAGATCTTTCCCATCTCCTCACTGGCAATGCTATGTGCCCTAGGTGATTAGGGTGTGCCCAGGCACACCCAGCACACCCTGTGCGCACGCCTATGTCACCGCCACATCCACCACCACCTCAACCTCCCTCCTACTCCATATGGGCCTCGTCCTTCAGAGATGAAGAAGAACATTGTTTTATTTTTCTGTTTTTTTTTGTTGTTTTAAGTTATTTCCCTATCCACATTTGTTTGCAGAGCACTTGCCATGCTCTTAATTACGTTTTGCTGCCATTTGCAGCACTCTAGCCCTTTCCTTTGGTGTTTTAGAGCCATTTTAGTGCCTTAAAGTTCGGGTCCCCATTGACTTCAATGGGGTTCGGTGTCCGGGAAAAGTTCGGTAAAAGTCCGGGACACGGACCCGGACTTTTTTTTAAAGTTCGGCCGAACCCGTCGAACACGGACATCTAGGTGTCCGCTCAACCCTAGTAGTGACCTAAACCAAAAACATTGTTGGAAGCTAGCAGAATCAAGGTAGAGGAATGGGATAGGCAGCATATGCAGTCTTCAAAGGAAGGCAGACCCCTAGCAAATTCAATCAGTTACATCAGCATCAGGGGCTTGATAGCTCTTGTTGATCGAGGACTGGTTCATTTTGATAAAAGTCAGCTGATCAACAGAGTTTGTGGACAGATGCACTCTTTGTCCGTCACAAAAACTCCAGCAGCACTGAACGTCCATTTGGAAAGCACTCTGGAAGCAGGACAAGCCAGTAGCACCATTGCATATTGAGCAAGTTCTGGCTAGTGGTCCATCCTTTAAGACTCAGTAAGCCAGTGGATGCTCAGCTGGAAAGGTCTCCAAGTCTGCTCTTGCACCTAGATAATCATGCGCCATATGATGGAGATGCTGCCAATGGTTGCTTAAACCTAACAGCCCTGGGTGCTGCTGAGGACAAAAGAACTGTTTAAAGGCATTGGTCAGCCGGCCACCTTCTCCACCGCTCCTCCTTTGGCTGAACAATGCCTCAGAAACATGTCCAGAGATTGTTGACCTCCCAGTGTCTGGAAAGGTGGTACACAAATTTTTTTTTCAAGGCCTCCTCAAGATGTTTCATCCTCTGCTCCCTCTGGGAAAGCAGGAAGAGCTCTGCAACTTTACCCTTGTAACATGGATCAAGAAGGGTTGCCAACCAGTAATTATCCCTCTCCTTGATTGCACGAATCCTCGGGTCCTTTCGCAGGCTCCGCAGAATCAGGGAGCCCATGCATCGTAAGTTGGAGGAGGCATGAGCTTCTGGATCACTAAGGATGACATTGTCAGCAGGAGCAACCTCTCCCCAACCACATACAACTCCTGGGGTTTCGAGGGAATCAAAACCATCCCTTGAAGACTGCTGTATGCTATCCTCTACATCCATGCTGCCGAAATCCTCATCCTCCTCTTTCTCCTGTGTGTTTTGTGGCCCAGCAGGAATGATATCATAAAGGGGGCCATGTGAGGAAAGTAAGTCCTCCTCTTTCTGCCACTGTTCTGCCTCAAGTGCACTGTCCATGATTCCACGCAGCATGTGCTCCTGCAGGTAGACTAGCAGGATAGTGTCATTGATGCATGCATCGTCCCGGCTCACCATCTTTCTGGCCTCCTCAAATGGTGACAGGATGATGCATGCATTCTTTATCAAAAGCCACTGGCGTGGTGAAAAAGCCAAGCTCCCTTGACCCTGTCCTTGTGCCATACTTGCACAGGTACTGATTGAGGGCCTTTGCTGCATTTGCAGCCACTGCAGCATTGCCAACGTTGAGTTCCACCTGGTGGGCATGTCACAAATGAGGCTTTTGGTGGACAGGTTGAATTTACGATGAATGTCAGATAAGCGAGCACTGGCATTGAACGAATGGCAGAAATGGCCACAGACTTTTCCGACCTGCCTCAGGAGATCTTGGAAGCCCGGGTATCTGCTCAAGAAATGCTGCACCACCAGATTCAGAACATGTGCCAAGCATGGAACATGTGTCAAGTGTCCCTGTCGGAGGGTGGAGAGAAGGTTGGTGCCATTATCGCATACAACCATTTTCTGGCTCAAGCTGTCATGGCGTCAACCATCTCTGAGCCTGCCCCTGCAGAGCTGACAGAATCTCTGCACCAGTGTGACTCCTATCCCCTTGACAGACCAACTGAAGCACAGCATGACATCTTTTAGACTGACTGCTTGCGTAGCCCCTTGAACGCTTAGGGAGCACTGCTGTTTCAGAGGACAATTTAGCAGAAAAGGACATGGAGGAGGTGGTGGAGTAGCCAAATGTGGCAGAACCAGCACCAGCTTTTTGGAGGTGTGGTGGCAAAACAAGCTGCAACAACAAACTCTGTCCTGCATCCTTCCCAGCTGCCAGCAGAGTTACCCAGTGCACCATGAAAGAAATGTAACCTTCCTGTCCGTGCCTGCTGGACCAAGAGTCAGCAGTAATGTGCACCTTCCTGCTGACCGCTTTGTCCAACGAGGCCAACACACTACCTTCCACATGATGGTAGAGAGCCGTTTTAGTTATAGGATTAATGTCAGGGTCCGGACTGGTAGCAGGAGCGGTGCAGGGAGTGGATCCGCTGTGTCAGTGAGGGATTGGCGTGGACCGTACCGGAGGATCGGTTCTAAGTAGTTACTGGTTTTCACCAGAGCCCGCCACAAGGCGGGATGGGCTTGCTGCGGCGGTAACTACCAGGTCGTGTCCTCTGGTAGCGGCTCAACCTCACCGACTGCTGATATAGGCGTAGTACAAAAGGGACAGGCAGAGGCGTAGTCAGACGTAGCAAAGGTCAGGGCAGGCAGCACAGGTTCAGAGGCGATAGTCGTTAGCAAAGGGTTCGGCAACAGGCAAAAGATTACACAAATAATGCTTTCACTAAGGCAACAAGGCAACAAAGATCCGGCAAGGGCTGGAAGGGGCAGGTCACTTATATAAGAAACAGGTCACAGGAAACAGGTCACAGGAAACAGGTCACACGTCACAGGAAACAGGTCACAGGAAACAGGAAGGGAGGTTTGGACCAGGCACCAATTACTGGTGCACAGGCCCCTTAAATTTCAAACGACCGGCGCGCGCGTGCCCTATGGTGCAGGGGCGCGCACGCCGGGAACCATGTGAGCGGGGAGCGGAGGAGGGAGCCGGACCGGGCACAGGTGAGTGGATCTGGAACGAACGCTGTGAGCGCTCCGGTCCAGAAGCAGGGACCGGAGTGCTCAGCGTTACAATTAAGAAGGTAATACCTGTGTCTGTGGTATGTCCTGTGTCCTCAGACAGGTTTTCGGGAGACATAGAGTTGTCCAAAGTTGCTGATGTAGATGGTAGAGTACTGGAGGTAGAAGACAGTGTACATATGGATGATCTGGCATCCACCTGCTTTGTGAGGAACCGCAGGCTTTCAAAATATCACAGTCTGGGAATGTATATATTATCTGCTCCTGCTCCAGATTTTTATGAATCAACAATCTTATTGAGTTCCCGTTTAAAAACAGTTCTCAGATTAGTTATTTTATTACGGACATAATTCATGTCCGCAGACATACAAATCGGTTTGCAAAGTTCAACTAGTTTCCCTGGGGCCTCATGCCTTTTATTCCGGTCTGAGAATTCTTTTGATTTTATCTTCCACAAGCAGGGCATCTGCCTATACATCTCAATGAATTTTGGAAGGAAATCAGGGGATGTAAATGTGTCCGCCATGGTTCCTAGAAAGATAAAAATGCAAGTTCAGCTATGTTGCACATCATTTACACCTTTATCGAAGTACGCAAAAATATATGTCTTTAATTCTAAATAAAGTGGCAGTGGTAGTACATAAGGCCTCTTGCAAGCATACACAATTTTTGCACTACCACAGCAATGACACCCTTTTTTATGTGTCACTGTATAAAAAAAAGAATGGAGATATGTAATTTAAAGCATCTTGATATTGAAATATACACTGAGATGCTATGAACCTGCACAACATTACAATGGAAGAAGAAGACCAGAAAAATGAAGAAGCAATGGCCTTGAAAATCATACGTTGCAATGCTTCAGCAGAACAATCTTAAGAACAAATTAGTAGTTTACCTTCTTTTGTTGACACAGATCTGTCGTGAATCTTAAAATGCTCGTTCAGTTGAATCAAAACCATGAGTAGAATCCTTCCCGTGATTGAGCCTGCCACAGTATGAACATTCGGTGTTCGGTGGACTGTGCATGCGTCCGTCGTCCCGCCCCTATCCAACGCTACTGTGTGTACATGCACTTCGTCCGCTGTGATTGCAAGAACGAAGACAGCACCTGTAAAAGAAATGAATGTCTGACGCGGAGGAGAACCAGATGTCAGCCCAAAAACGTGGGAGACAGGAAAGAAAAGAAAGAAAATTCAAGGCAACACCGATGTCAAAAAATGAAATGGAGATGGTGAAGATCCTGGAGAAGCATGACTACGATGGCAAGCTTGACATTATAAGAGGCCTAATACAAGGAGGGACCGCATCCTGGACAAGGTAATGGAAGTCCTCAAATGCAAGCATGGTGTTGAACGGTCCAAACACCAACTGAGAAAGCGGTGGTCTGATTTAAAACATCGCGAGCAGGAGCAACTGCTGGAAATCCAAGAAAGGATTAAAAAAAGTATGGTACATATATTTGCTTCTTGACCTTTATTATTGCTTTCTAATGCTTTTTGATTCTTGCTTCCGAATCATATGATGCACATGACTGTGTATATTATATTTAAATGATGTTTATTGTTTGTGCTCTTTTTTACATATGTTATATAGCTGTGAATGTGCCTGCCTCGATATATGCTGTCATTTACTAACCAAAATTTGATGTGATTTTCTTATAGTGAAATAAATGAGGTTGAAAAAACAGCTGCACCATCAGAGAATTCAGGAAAGGAGGATGGATTCAGTATCGGAGCCTGAAGCTGTGCATGCGGAGACATCATCTGATTCTGTATATCCCGCTGCATTAGGTAGGTCATGTGGATTTGCAAAGCAAGTTTAAATTTCTCTGATGACATAGCAAGTAATCCAACTTATATGTATTTTTATTTCGTGTAGGCCCTTTAAAGAGGAAGAGACCACGCATAGAATCTCACAGTGACGATTCAGGAGGAGAAAAAGCAGAACAATCACCAAGCAATTTCCAGGATATAGATAGTGGTGTCATCACCATTGAAGAATCTTCATTACCTGAGCATACAGAATTAGGTAGGTTTTTCTAAAAAATTATCCAGGGAATGTTAATGTTGATGGTAGATGATAACAGTGCACGATTTGTGAGGGAGGACATGTTCTGGGAAGCATTTGAGCACACTCCGTATAGTACCAAAGTTCAGAGCTAATACGTATATAAAGTGTGCTGGTGCAGTTCGAAACAGTTTGGCAAGACAACAAGGTAATCCTGTAATATTGGTGAAAGATCCCTATCATACGTAAATCGTGTTATCAAGTATAACAAATTTGTACATAGGGACAGAATGCTTGTAATCAAACTATGCTACTTTTCCAGATGAAAAATGTGTCGAAGCAATGTAGCAGGAACAATGCAGTGTTTCTTCTACAATCCAAGTATGGGATGTCATAAGGGAGGAAACAATTGTCTTTCCCACACGGAGCACAGAAGATCCTCTGCAGAGTGTGACCAGCACACGTAAGTACAAGTGAAAAGATTATGTAGTGGTCTTTCCAGATGCACACCTGATTAGTTATGAATGCCTCTCCTTTATTACAGAACCTGGTTTGGATGTTGCTACAGTTGCCCAGATGTCCAGGGAGTTAATTTTAGCATGTAATGACCTCCAGAGGATCAAAGATGCAGCTACATGTGTAGTGAGCCGTTTGCAGTACTTTATAGACATTCTTGCGAAATTACAGACACATGTGTAGCCTGGTCGCACGGCTGATATTGTTCAAACTGTTATTTGTTAATAAGGGTCTGGATAGACAGTGGCTCTGGAATTATGGGAGATGTAGTTTCTGGAGGAGCCAGGATCATAGACTGTTAGAGAGAGAGAGACTCTTCTCCCAGGGAGCAGTGGGGCACGCGGAGCCTGCTGGGAGTGCCTTTATATAGGGGGCTGGATCGAGTTTTGCTCTCTTGACTCAAGGACAGATTGCTATAAAGAAGGGGAAGAGCTGCTGCGGATCGCAGAGGAGTAGGTCAGAGGCCTAGTAGCAGACACCGGAGCTGAAGCGGGTGGTGTGAGAGCGATGAGAAGTCTCGGTAGTGTGACCAAGCGGAAGGTCATCCGACAGGCTGAGAGAGACGCTGAGCAGAGCAGGGAGCGGAAGTCCCGGTTTGGGTGAGAGACATCCAGTATCTACATCTGCACTAATCACAGACCTAGGCTCAGTCAGGGCAGGACTGCCAAACTGTTTGCTTAAAAAGGCCATATGGAAATATAGTCATACCACTAGACACTGCAGTCACGTATATAGTGTGAGGTGGGTGAACTAGGCCTTAAGTCCTCTCTCCAGTCCCAGGCTGTTAGTCTGTTGAGACACATTAACATCTGTTTTACATTAGTTTCTGTGGATTACAATTATTGACTACTCTGGGGATTACAGTTCATCATCATCATCACCTTTATTGGATTACAATTACTTTCCTTGGATTGTTTGAGGATTCCTTACCAGTGAAGACTAGTGAGGCCTCACTCTTCAGGAGACTATTTAAGTTCAGTATAAAGGGGGCCCCCATTAGTACACAGAGTGCATCTGATAGTAGATCTAGTATTGTTACATTGTTTATTCTACATTAGTCATTAAGTGTAGTAATTCATTATCTGTAGTCACTCTCTAAGTATACTAAAACATTCAGTGTTTATTTGTTGCTGAACGCAATCCTCTAGTATATATATGTATTTATTTACATATATATGTGTGGCTTGTGTTCCAGATCCTGAGTGCTGAACTATGCTCGAATCCTTGGTTGGGAACTCAGGATCTATTTCATTGTTAACTCTTGCATTATCTATAATTCTGTCTGCATACTTTTGTTTATTCCTATTTCAAAAGCAGTAAACTTGTTCTTACACTGCAATTATTTGTGGTCTTAATTATTCATTATGACAGAACGAATAGTGTCAGTTGGGTTGGAACCAGCTCAGGGTGAAAGAAGTGAAGAGGATACTCATGCATTAAGCCACCCCCATGGGGGCAGGGCTACACATGTTCAATGTGATTTTTGCCATGCTTGTCTTCTGTCTAATCATTTTTTTGTTTTATTTATTTTTTTCTCCAAACCAGCAGTTTAGGGTTGTATTTGTCTGCACTGCACGCAAATCGCACAATGGTTCACACTGCGATCTGCAAAACATTAGGGGCGTCAATGTTAGGTTAATGACACCCCAAAATTAGTTTTCCGATCACCTTGTGAACTGTGAAATGGTGCTGGAATAGGATTGCATAGGTGTAAACACCCATGCAATCCCATTCCAGTGCAGTGCCAAAAGAGGGTCATGGCCCATTATTTATGTTAAGTTATGTGGTTGATTGCTGGAAAATTATAGCTGCTGATTGTTCTTTTTTTTTTTTTTGGAACAAATTTTATTATCTAAAAATAAAACTTTTAACTGGTTTCAAATCTTTGCTTTTTTATTGCTTGAATATAATCATTTACCACTTTGTGTAAGTGCTACTTTTGTTAATAGGAGGGCCAAATGTTATAGAACCTTATAATAGAAAGTTATTTCGGATAAAGAACCTAATTCTGCCGTATAATAGTACACTGTTTATAATGAAAAAAAATAGATATTTGATACAGTGGAAATATTTATTCAGCACATTTGAAAACACAAAATATTATAGACATGTAACTTTTCTTCTTTTCTAGGTAATCTTAGCTTTTCTAGCCACGGCATACAATATGTAGATAAGACGGCTAGTTTTGAGCAAAATAAAACATAACAACTAGATAAGCAAGAAATTTAGGAGGAAAAGAACACAACAATCATTTTTTTAGGCCAATTTCCAGTAAACAGCCTGCCATATTGCATATGCATATTATTAGCTTTAATGTTGTCCAGTGGTCTTTTACTTGTCATCCTGCCAGGAAACTGAGCCCCTACCAACAAAATACTCCATGTAATCCAGTCGACATTGCATTTTGTGAGGGGAGTCTAGGATATCCACTGTTCAGGGGAGTTAGTAAATCCATATGCTCATGACTGTCTCCATGAATGGTACTCCCTGGCATTGATGAAGGAACATCAGGCTCTCTTTCAAAGGGCACAAGTGTCATGTAGCCATGGGAATTTTTCCGCAGATAGTTGTGGAGGACACAACAGCATAGAACAAGGCAGTCAATTTTATACAGTGCTAGATTGATTGTGGTGAGAACAATGCGGAAACGATTTGCAAGGATGCCAAATGCATTTTCAACATCCCTGCGTGCCCGGGACAATCTATAATTGAAGATCCTCTGTCGTCTTGTGAGATTTCTCATCGGAAATGGTTTCATGATATGTTCACTAAGTGCAAACGCGTCATCAGCAACAAAGACAAAGTTCATGCCCTCAAAGGTTTGCTCGCAGGATGGCAGGTTGAGTTTCCCTTCCTTGAGACGCTTGTAGAACTCTGTTTTATCAATGTTACTTCCATCCGAGTTCTGCCCATTCTTGCCAATATCTAAATACATAAACTCGTAGTTGGCATTAACTACAGCAAGCATCACAATACTAACAAAACCTTTATAATTATAGAAAAAGGAGCCAGGTTTGGAGGTGGCACAATACAAATATGTTTGCCATCATTGCTCCCCCACAATTAGGAAAGTTCCAATGCTGTTGGAAATTGTTGGCAACCTCATTCCACTCATGGGGGTTGCTGGGTAACTGAAAGTAAATAAAATAAAAGGTCAAACAAAAAGATAAACATAGAGCTGTACATTAACATAAAAAAAGCTTCACTGTACCTTGATATATTCTTGCTGTAATGTCATAACAATAGCCTTGCAGGTTTCTGGGATTATTTTCCCAAGTGCTTGTGGAGAAATGCCAGTTGAAAGACTTCTCCCTGTCCCCAAGTAGTGTAGAGTAGCAATTAGCTGTTGCTTGGGGCTAATAGATTCCCGCATTGGTGTGTCCTTTTTGAGGATGAATGGTGTGATGGCTTGAAGTAAATTTTGGAAACAGTCATCATTCATCCTTAAAAAATTCTGATAGTCGTCTGGATTGTTCTCATTCAAGTGTTTTAGCAGAGACATGTGGGAGTACTTCTGTTGGTCACGCAGCCATTGCTTGGACCATGTCCTCCTTTTTTTGCTTCTTCTTGTTAAGTACATTCAAGATAGCCAGTACCCCCAAGATGGAAATTGGAAGCCCTGTGTCATGCATTCCTTCAAGTACAGTTCTCCGTTTGTATTATGAGAACGAGTGAATAAACGCAAGCAAACGATTAAACGCGGTGAAGAATTCACAGATATGCCTCTACAATACGAACGGAAGGGAAAAAGGCGTGTCAGACACAGGGGTCACACGTATGTGACGTATGTGACATCACTTCCGATACGTAGCTACACATTCAGGGAACTTTCACACAATTGTACGACAGAAATCATATGGTTAGTACACATAGTTAAATTCAACATTTTGTATCATGCAACAAAACGCGAATGATAAGTTGTATGATTATCGGAACGTGTGTACAAGGCATTAACCCACCCCTCTATTTATTTCAAGGTCCTTAGAATTACCTTGGCTGGCCAGATAATTTAGAAAGGTTCTTTACAGGATTGGCCAAAAAACTCTGACACTTGCAGATGTGATCATTGTCAAGAGCCACAGTGTGCAGGACTCGACAGGGGCAAACGGTGGCTGCAATAGAGCTTTCAGCACTACTCTCAAATCTTTTGACAGAAAAAAAGGGTCTTCCTGGGAGACCCTATTCAAATCGCTGCCCAGAAGAGACACTTAACCAATGGCTCATTTGCTAACTTGGGCCCTGTAAAGGAGGATAAGGCAGATACATGCACCTTGATTGAGTTGTACCCTAACCCTATATCTAGAGTTGATTGTAGAAACTCTAAGATATTCGAGAGGATTGGAGACAGTGGAAAAAAAAAATTCTGTCTAGTGAAAGATAAAAACCTCTCCCAAAATCTGCTATAGGTAGCGTTACTTGATGTTTTCCTTGCTTTTAATAGAATTTAGATTACCTGGGCTGAAAGCCCTTGTACTTGCAATCTAGCTAATTCAAGAGCCACAACATCAGCTGTAGCCTCACTGGATTAGGAGGGGTGCCAATGATTCTGATATAATGGATTCCACTTTATTGGCAGAGAGTTAGGAGGAGCGGATGTCTCCAGGAGTACACAAAATCATGGTCTCCATGGCAAAAAGGGCAGGATTAGAATGGCCTGAACTTGTTCCTTCAAGATCTTTTGCAGTACCCTCATGATCAGCGAGGCAAGAGGAAAGACAGATTAAGGGGTAGTTCCATTGTAAATGCATCTTGGACCAATGCTTTCTTGCATTTGTATATAGTTGCAAACCACCGTACTTGCACGTTTGACGAGGTCGCCATGAGATTAATGGAGGGCAATCCCCACTGTGCAAATATCGGATTGAGGTACTTCCTGTTGATTACCCAGTCATTGCTGTTGGGAAAATCTTTGCTAAATTGGTCTGCCAGGAGATTCTATTTGCCTGGCAAATAAGCTGCCATCAGCGCTTCCACGTGTGCTTCCGCTTAGTGAAAGATCTTCGTTGCTAGTTGTAACAAGGGTAGACTCTTGGCACCCCCTTGCCAGGCAACTGCCATCTGGTTGTCCAGCATTATTTTGATGCAAGCCTGGTGAATCAGATTTTTAAAACATAGTAGGGCCAGAAAGCTGCCTGTAACTCCAGGAGATTGGAGTGCCTGCACTCCATCACATCCCATTTGCATTGAACCTGCCTCCTGAGGCAGTGAAGCCACCCACCCCTGGAGACAGGCATCCAAAGTCACTACTATCCAATCCCCTGGACTGAGGGACATGCGTCCACCAAGCGAGATTCTGACAGATGTCACCCAAGACATTGCCGGTATTGAAGCTGTTAACATGAAAAAGGAATCTTCATAACTCCACTAACACACAAGATTAACTTGGCAATCTTGCAACTTGGTTATGTAAACTGCTCCTCCTGAGTATTGAATATTGTGCCAGGATACTCTATTGTCTGTGCCATTGTTAACTGATTTTTTTTTTGCCAGTTTATCACCTAGCTGAAGCTGGCTAGCATTTTGAAGACTGTTTTGCGATGAAATGTTACCTCTTTGCTTGAAGGGGTGATAATTAAGATGCCATCCTGATAATGGAACACTTTGGAATCCCAAATGAATAAAATGCACTCGGTGCTTCAGATAATATCCTCAATATTATATCACACAGCTGCACTCAAAAGCCATATGAATACTAAAGCTAGGTGAAAATTGTCTAAAAAATAGTTGTGCTATGTGAAAAATTCTTAAACAACCAAAAACAAGTATAAGAAAAATGAAAATAAGTCCAAGGTAGAAAAGTATTCCAATATGTACACCAGATGTACACCAATATATCAAGTCCACAAATGTGTTCAGAGTGTATCAACTCCAAAATGAAACTGCATGTTATTGAAAATACACAGTAATGTGTGTGTGAAAAGTTCAGGAACAAAATTAAATAATCACAAAATTGAAACAATATATCAATTCTTAAGTGTATTCAAAATATATCCAGTCTAGTGTGCTCCAACAATGATGTTCACACGAGCTGCTGTAATTAAGTGTGATCTGTGAACCCACCACCTAGATAAATCAAACTGCTTACCAGAAATGCCGACCCAAGATTATAGGAGGTCTGGCAAGGCACAGTAGTGTAAAAATGGATCATCTGATCAGAGGGTATCAGCAGCACTCCACATCAAACTTGAACTAAGGAATCCTCATCCTGTGGCGCGCACCTATCTCCCATTCTCAGTTGAAGCCCTATTGGAGGAAACGCGTCAGAAGGGAGGCGTGCTGTCATTGCGTCACTCGGAGTCCGTGCTGCAGCCGGATACGAGTCAATACAGAGATCCTCTGCTTGAACAATGTAAGTGCAATCTTTTTTGTGAAATAAAAAATCATTTGAGGTAATGCACTATCAGCTTCCCTATACTCTTTGCATATGTTGCCGATTCATCGTGTGAGCCGTTAGCCACCTACCCCTTTTGAGAGAGACAGGAGGAGTTTCTACAAGTTTCAGCCGTTGATTAGAAAGCTGACTTTTTTCCTTCGTCTGGTAAGAGGCTTATATTGGTTTTCGCACTGGTGGATCTGTGCACAAGTGGAGGTGTTCATGTTGAGATTTATACAGCTATCACACAAGAATATATTCTAAGGCACTTATCTTATATCCGCCGGGTAAGGAGGCATTTCACAAGGTGGAGGGATTTAACTAGTGTTGAGCGAACACGGACTGTATTATTCGTGTTCGTACCGAATAATTGGATTTTTTGTACCCGAACACGGACACGGACACTTTACTGTATGTTCGGGTAAAAATCCGTGTTCGGTCGTTTTATTTCTGGGTTTTGCATGCTTTGGCGCTCTTTTCATGGCGGGCTTTCAACAGCCAATCAACAATCGTTTAACTGGTGTGCCTTAAGCCATCCCAGCCATGCCTGCAAATGTCTCAGTAGCTGTGATTGGCCGTCTGAAGCATGTGACCAAGTCTTTATAAGTTCGAGGCAGCCGCAGCGGCGTCATTATGCTGCTTAGATTCAGGGACAGAGAGCACACATCAACGTGCTGGCTGCTGATTAGGGAAAGATAGGCAGGAAAAAACCATTTGTGTCCGGATAGAATTGAGGGACAGGTCGGAGTGTTTAGGCAGGGCGAGTTGTAGGCATTTTAGGGATAGAGTCTGCTGAATTATATAGGGTCAGTGTCTTCTACAAACTACAATCGATATTGCTGTGTGGGGGGTGGGGTGAATCTGCACTCAATCCTGATCTATGATCTCTTCTCAATCCTGTTAGGGACAGAGTCTGCTGAATTTTAGGGAAACTGTGTTCTACAAACTACAATCGATATTGCTGTGTGGGGGGTGGGGTGAATCTGCACTCAATCCTGATCTACGATCTCTTCTCAATCCTGTTAGGGACAGAGTCTGCTGAATTTTAGGGAAACTGTGTTCTACAAACTACAATCGATATTGCTGTGTGGGGGGTGGGGTGAATCTGCACTCAATCCTGATCTACGATCTCTTCTCAATCCTGTTAGGGACAGAGTCTGCTGAATTTTAGGGAAACTGTGTTCTACAAACTACAATCGATATTGCTGTGTGGTGTGGGATTGGAGATAGGCAGGTGTCAGTGATCCACATCCATTTTTCTGTGTGTGAGCTGCAGTGAACACAATCTTTTTGGGCTGCAGTGAACACAATCTTTTTGGGCTGCAGTGAACACAATCTTTTTGGGCTGCAGTGAACACAATCTTTTTGGGCTGCAGTGAACACAATCTTTTTGGGGTGCAGTGAACAAAATCTTTTTGGGGTGCAGTGAACACAATCCTTTTTGGTGTGCAGTGAACACAATCTTTGTGGGGTGCAGTGAACAAAATCCTTTGTGGGGTGCAGTGAACACAATCTTTTTGGGGTGCAGTGAACAAAATCCTTTTTGGGGTGCAGTGAACAACATCCTTTTTGGGGTGCAGTGAACACAATCTTTTTGGGGTGCAGTGAACAAAATCCTTTGTGGGGTGCAGTGAACACAATCTTTTTGGGGTGCAGTGAACACAATCTTTTTGGGGTGGAGTGAACAACATCCTTTTTGGGGTGCAGTGAACAAAATCCTTTTTGGGGTGCAGTGAACAAAATCATTTTTGGGGTGCAGTGAACACAATCTTTTTGGGGTGCAGTGAACACAATCTTTGTGGGGTGCAGTGAACACAATCTTTTTGGGGTGGAGTGAACAACATCCTTTTTGGGGTGCAGTGAACAACATCCTTTTTGGGGTGCAGTGAACACAATCTTTTTGGGGTGCAGTGAACACAATCTTTGTGGGGTACAGTGAACAGAATCTTTGTGGGGTGCAGTGAACAAAATCTTTGGGGGGTACAGTGAACACAATCTTTGTGAGGTGCAGTGAACACAATCTTTGTGGGGTGCAGTGAACACAATCATTGTGGGGTGCAGTGAACTCAATCTTTGTGGGGTACAGTGAACACAATCTCATACTGAAGGTTTGAGGGTGCTGCCTGTTCCATACTCCCCCTACTCCTCATCTAGCCTTTTAGGGGTACAAACAATAGTAATTGGGGCCTAGTGTGGTTGTGTACGTGTGATATACATACACTTTTTTGGGATCATATTTTCTATTCCGCTATTTAATCAAAAACCTTTGGGGATCAGTTAAATTGGGGGATAGTCTGTGTTGGTACGTGTGAGAGAGATCCACCTTTCCAAGTTGTTGGGGTTCATCTCATACTTCTGAAGGTTTGAGGGTGCTGCCTGTTCCATACTCCCCCCTACTCCTAGCCTTTTAGGGGTACAAACAATAGTAATTGGGGCCTAGTGTGGTTGTGTACGTGTGATATACATACACTTTTTTGGGATCATATTTTCTATTCCGCTATTTAATCAAAAACCTCTGGGGATCAGTTAAATTGGGGGATAGTCTGTGTTGGTACGTGTGAGAGAGATCCACCTTTCCAAGTTGTTGGGGTTCATCTCATACTTCTGAAGGTTTGAGGGTGCTGCCTGTTCCATACTCCCCCTACTCCTAGCCTTTTAGGGGTACAAACAATAGTAATTGGGGCCTAGTGTGGTTGTGTACGTGTGATATACATACACTTTTTTGGGATCATATTTTCTATTCCGCTATTTAATCAAAAACCTTTGGGGATCAGTTAAATTGGGGGATAGTCTGTGTTGGTACGTGTGAGAGAGATCCACCTTTCCAAGTTGTTGGGGTTCATCTCATACTTCTGAAGGTTTGAGGGTGCTGCCTGTTCCATACTCCCCCTACTCCTAGCCTTTTAGGGGTACAAACAATAGTAATTGGGGCCTAGTGTGGTTGTGTACGTGTGATATACATACACTTTTTTGGGATCATATTTTCTATTCCGCTATTTAATCAAAAACCTCTGGGGATCAGTTAAATTGGGGGATAGTCTGTGTTGGTACGTGTGAGAGAGATCCACCTTTCCAAGTTGTTGGGGTTCATCTCATACTTCTGAAGGTTTGAGGGTGCTGCCTGTTCCATACTCCCCCCTACTCCTAGCCTTTTAGGGGTACAAACAATAGTAATTGGGGCCTAGTGTGGTTGTGTACGTGTGATATACATACACTTTTTTGGGATCATATTTTCTATTCCGCTATTTAATCAAAAACCTTTGGGGATCAGTTAAATTGGGGGATAGTCTGTGTTGGTACGTGTGAGAGAGATCCACCTTTCCAAGTTGTTGGGGTTCATCTCATACTTCTGAAGGTTTGAGGGTGCTGCCTGTTCCATACTCCCCCTACTCCTAGCCTTTTAGGGGTACAAACAATAGTAATTGGGGCCTAGTGTGGTTGTGTACGTGTGATATACATACACTTTTTTGGGATCATATTTTCTATTCCGCTATTTAATCAAAAACCTTTGGGGATCAGTTAAATTGGGGGATAGTCTGTGTTGGTACGTGTGAGAGAGATCCACCTTTCCAAGTTGTTGGGGTTCATCTCATACTTCTGAAGGTTTGAGGGTGCTGCCTGTTCCATACTCCCCCTACTCCTAGCCTTTTAGGGGTACAAACAATAGTAATTGGGGCCTAGTGTGGTTGTGTACGTGTGATATACATACACTTTTTTGGGATCATATTTTCTATTCCGCTATTTAATCAAAAACCTTTGGGGATCAGTTAAATTGGGGGATAGTCTGTGTTGGTACGTGTGAGAGAGATCCACCTTTCCAAGTTGTTGGGGTTCATCTCATACTTCTGAAGGTTTGAGGGTGCTGCCTGTTCCATACTCCCCCTACTCCTAGCCTTTTAGGGGTACAAACAATAGTAATTGGGGCCTAGTGTGGTTGTGTACGTGTGATATACATACACTTTTTTGGGATCATATTTTCTATTCCGCTATTTAATCAAAAACCTTTGGGGATCAGTTAAATTGGGGGATAGTCTGTGTTGGTACGTGTGAGAGAGATCCACCTTTCCAAGTTGTTGGGGTTCATCTCATACTTCTGAAGGTTTGAGGGTGCTGCCTGTTCCATACTCCCCCTACTCCTAGCCTTTTAGGGGTACAAACAATAGTAATTGGGGCCTAGTGTGGTTGTGTACGTGTGATATACATACACTTTTTTGGGATCATATTTTCTATTCCGCTATTTAATCAAAAACCTCTGGGGATCAGTTAAATTGGGGGATAGTCTGTGTTGGTACGTGTGAGAGAGATCCACCTTTCCAAGTTGTTGGGGTTCATCTCATACTTCTGAAGGTTTGAGGGTGCTGCCTGTTCCATACTCCCCCCTACTCCTAGCCTTTTAGGGGTACAAACAATAGTAATTGGGGCCTAGTGTGGTTGTGTACGTGTGATATACATACACTTTTTTGGGATCATATTTTCTATTCCGCTATTTAATCAAAAACCTTTGGGGATCAGTTAAATTGGGGGATAGTCTGTGTTGGTACGTGTGAGAGAGATCCACCTTTCCAAGTTGTTGGGGTTCATCTCATACTTCTGAAGGTTTGAGGGTGCTGCCTGTTCCATACTCCCCCTACTCCTAGCCTTTTAGGGGTACAAACAATAGTAATTGGGGCCTAGTGTGGTTGTGTACGTGTGATATACATACACTTTTTTGGGATCATATTTTCTATTCCGCTATTTAATCAAAAACCTTTGGGGATCAGTTAAATTGGGGGATAGTCTGTGTTGGTACGTGTGAGAGAGATCCACCTTTCCAAGTTGTTGGGGTTCATCTCATACTTCTGAAGGTTTGAGGGTGCTGCCTGTTCCATACTCCCCCTACTCCTAGCCTTTTAGGGGTACAAACAATAGTAATTGGGGCCTAGTGTGGTTGTGTACGTGTGATATACATACACTTTTTTGGGATCATATTTTCTATTCCGCTATTTAATCAAAAACCTCTGGGGATCAGTTAAATTGGGGGATAGTCTGTGTTGGTACGTGTGAGAGAGATCCACCTTTCCAAGTTGTTGGGGTTCATCTCATACTTCTGAAGGTTTGAGGGTGCTGCCTGTTCCATACTCCCCCTACTCCTAGCCTTTTAGGGGTACAAACAATAGTAATTGGGGCCTAGTGTGGTTGTGTACGTGTGATATACATACACTTTTTTGGGATCATATTTTCTATCCCGCTATTTAATCAAAAACCTTTGGGGATCAGTTAAATTGGGGGATAGTCTGTGTTGGTACGTGTGAGAGAGATCCACCTTTCCAAGTTGTTGGGGTTCATCTCATACTTCTGAAGGTTTGAGGGTGCTGCCTGTTCCATACTCCCCCTACTCCTAGCCTTTTAGGGGTACAAACAATAGTAATTGGGGCCTAGTGTGGTTGTGTACGTGTGATATACATACACTTTTTTGGGATCATATTTTCTATTCCGCTATTTAATCAAAAACCTCTGGGGATCAGTTAAATTGGGGGATAGTCTGTGTTGGTACGTGTGAGAGAGATCCACCTTTCCAAGTTGTTGGGGTTCATCTCATACTTCTGAAGGTTTGAGGGTGCTGCCTGTTCCATACTCCCCCCTACTCCTAGCCTTTTAGGGGTACAAACAATAGTAATTGGGGCCTAGTGTGGTTGTGTACGTGTGATATACATACACTTTTTTGGGATCATATTTTCTATTCCGCTATTTAATCAAAAACCTTTGGGGATCAGTTAAATTGGGGGATAGTCTGTGTTGGTACGTGTGAGAGAGATCCACCTTTCCAAGTTGTTGGGGTTCATCTCATACTTCTGAAGGTTTGAGGGTGCTGCCTGTTCCATACTCCCCCTACTCCTAGCCTTTTAGGGGTACAAACAATAGTAATTGGGGCCTAGTGTGGTTGTGTACGTGTGATATACATACACTTTTTTGGGATCATATTTTCTATTCCGCTATTTAATCAAAAACCTTTGGGGATCAGTTAAATTGGGGGATAGTCTGTGTTGGTACGTGTGAGAGAGATCCACCTTTCCAAGTTGTTGGGGTTCATCTCATACTTCTGAAGGTTTGAGGGTGCTGCCTGTTCCATACTCCCCCTACTCCTAGCCTTTTAGGGGTACAAACAATAGTAATTGGGGCCTAGTGTGGTTGTGTACGTGTGATATACATACACTTTTTTGGGATCATATTTTCTATTCCGCTATTTAATCAAAAACCTTTGGGGATCAGTTAAATTGGGGGATAGTCTGTGTTGGTACGTGTGAGAGAGATCCACCTTTCCAAGTTGTTGGGGTTCATCTCATACTTCTGAAGGTTTGAGGGTGCTGCCTGTTCCATACTCCCCCTACTCCTAGCCTTTTAGGGGTACAAACAATAGTAATTGGGGCCTAGTGTGGTTGTGTACGTGTGATATACATACACTTTTTTGGGATCATATTTTCTATTCCGCTATTTAATCAAAAACCTCTGGGGATCAGTTAAATTGGGGGATAGTCTGTGTTGGTACGTGTGAGAGAGATCCACCTTTCCAAGTTGTTGGGGTTCATCTCATACTTCTGAAGGTTTGAGGGTGCTGCCTGTTCCATACTCCCCCCTACTCCTAGCCTTTTAGGGGTACAAACAATAGTAATTGGGGCCTAGTGTGGTTGTGTACGTGTGATATACATACACTTTTTTGGGATCATATTTTCTATTCCGCTATTTAATCAAAAACCTTTGGGGATCAGTTAAATTGGGGGATAGTCTGTGTTGGTACGTGTGAGAGAGATCCACCTTTCCAAGTTGTTGGGGTTCATCTCATACTTCTGAAGGTTTGAGGGTGCTGCCTGTTCCATACCCCCCCTACTCCTCATCTAGCCTTTTAGGGGTACAAACAATAGTAATTGGGGCCTAGTGTGGTTGTGTACGTGCGAGATACATACACTTTTTTTGATCATATTTCCTATTCCGCTATTCAATAAAAACCTTTGAGGATCAATTGAATTGCGGGATAGTCTGTGTCGGTACGTGTGAGAGAGATCCACCTTTCCAAGTTGTTGGGGTTCATCTCATACTTCTGAAGGTTTGAGGGTGCTGCCTGTTCCATACCCCCCCTACTCCTCATCTAGCCTTTTAGGGGTACAAACAATAGTAATTGGGGCCTAGTGTGGTTGTGTACGTGCGAGATACATACACTTTTTTTGATCATATTTCCTATTCCGCTATTCAATAAAAACCTTTGAGGATCAATTGAATTGCGGGATAGTCTGTGTCGGTACGTGTGAGAGAGATCCACCTTTCCAAGTTGTTGGGGTTCATCTCATACTTCTGAAGCTTTGAGGGTGCTGCCTGTTCCATACTCCTCCTCCTCCTCATCCATCCTTTTAGGTGTACAAACAATAGTAATTGGGGCCTAGTGTGTTTCTGTACGTGCGAGATACATACACTTTTTTTGATCATATTTCCTATTCCGCTATTCAATAAAAACCTTTGGGGATCAATTAAATTGCGGGATAGTCTGTGTCGGTACGTGTGAGATCCACCTTTCCAAGTTTTTGGGGTTCATCTCATACTTCTGAAGCTTTGAGGGTGCTGCCTGTTCCATACTCCTCCTCCTCCTCATCCATCCTTTTAGGTGTACAAACAATAGTAATTGGGGCCTAGTGTGCTTCTGTACGTGTGAGATACATACACATTTTTTGATCATATTTCCTATTCCGCTATTCAATAAAAACCTTTGGGGATCAATTAAATTGCGGGATAGTCTGTGTCGGTACGTGTGAGATCCACCTTTCCAAGTTTTTGGGGTTCATCTCATACTTCTGAAGCTTTGAGGGTGCTGCCTGTTCCATACTCCTCCTCCTCCTCATCCATCCTTTTAGGTGTACAAACAATAGTAATTGGGGCCTAGTGTGTTTCTGTACGTGTGAGATACATACACTTTTTTTGATCATATTTCCTATTCCGCTATTCAATAAAAACCTTTGGGGATCAATTGAATTGCGGGATAGTCTGTGTCGGTACGTGTGAGAGAGATCCACCTTTCCAAGTTGTTGGGGTTCATCTCATACTTCTGAAGGTTTGAGGGTGCTGCCTGTTCCATACCCCCCCTACTCCTCATCTAGCCTTTTAGGGGTACAAACAATAGTAATTGGGGCCTAGTGTGGTTGTGTACGTGCGAGATACATACACTTTTTTTGATCATATTTCCTATTCCGCTATTCAATAAAAACCTTTGAGGATCAATTGAATTGCGGGATAGTCTGTGTCGGTACGTGTGAGAGAGATCCACCTTTCCAAGTTGTTGGGGTTCATCTCATACTTCTGAAGGTTTGAGGGTGCTGCCTGTTCCATACTCCCCCTACTCCTCATCTAGCCTTTTAGGGGTACAAACAATAGTAATTGGGGCCTAGTGTGGTTGTGTACGTGTGATATACATACACTTTTTTTGGATCATATTTTCTATTCCGCTATTCAATAAAAACCTTTCTAGGGCAAGATCTTAAATTACAGAAATATGAGGAGACCGTCAAATAAGGGCCGTGGCCTGGGTCGTGGTGCTGCTGGTAGAGCTCCTGTTGCAAGGAGAGGACATGGTCGATCTGTGCCAGCTACACGCACAAGTGAAACACCTTCCTCAAGTGTGAGTAGGCGACAGAACCTGCATCAGTATTTGGTAGGGCATCAAACGCCCCTAGAATTGATGAGGCCAGAACAAGTTGAGGCGATAGTAGATTGGTTTGCTGCTGACAGTGCCTCCAGTTCCTTCACATTGTCTCCCACCCAGTCTACTGCAGAAAGGTCAGAGTTGGCACCTGCAGCCAATGTCCAACCGTCTTTCACCTCACCCCCTTGCAAATCAGGCCAGCAGTCTGAGCCCCAAGCCATACAGCAGTCTCTTATTCTTTTTGAGGACTCTGTCAGCAGGGTTTCCCAGGGCCATCCACCTAGCCCTGCCCCAGAAGTGGAAGAGATTGAGTGCAGCGATGCCCAACCACTTATTCCTCAAGATGAGTACATGCAAGGATCATCGCAGCACGTCTCCGATGATGACGAAACGCAGGTGCCAACTGCTGCGGCGTTCAGCATTGTGGAGACCGACAAGGAGGGCAGGGGTGAAGACTGGGTGGAAGATGATGTGGAGGACGATGAGGTCCTCGACCCCACATGGAATGAACGTCATGCAGGTGAACTGAGTAGTTTGGAGGAAGAGGCGGTGGTCGCACAGAGCCACCAGCACAGCAGAAGAGGGAGCAGGGTGCAGAAGCGGAGCGGCCGTGCCCTAGACACTACGCCCGCTACTGCCCAACGCAGCAAGGGAACGAGCGCACCAAAGTCAGCTCAAAGGAGTTCTCTAGCGTGGAAGTTCTTTAGAAAATGTGCTGATGACAGGACACGAGTGGTTTGCACCCTGTGCAATCAGAGCTTGAAGCGAGGCATGAACCTTCTCAACCTGAGCACAACCTGCATGATCAGGCATCTAAGTGCAAAGCACGAGCTGCAGTGGAGTACACACCTTCAAAACCAAGAAACGTCTCTGGCTCATCCTGCTTCCTCTTCTGCTGCAGTCTCGGCCGCTCCAGCCACATCTGTAGTGATACCGGCACCTGCCACCCCGCAAACAGACGATCTGTCAGCAACACCACCACCTGGGTCACCAACAACCATCTCCACAATGTCCCGTGGAAGCGTTCAGCTTTCCATCTCCCAAACACTTGAGAGGAAGAGGAAGTACCCCCCTACCCACCCGCGATCCCTGGCCCTGAATGCCAGCATTTCAAAATTATTGGCCTTTGAAATGCTGTCATTCCGTCTGGTGGAGACGCACAGTTTTAAAAACCTTATGTCGGTGGCTGTCCCACAGTACGTCGTGCCCAGCCGCCACTACTTTTCCAGGCAAGCCATCCCTTCCCTGCACAACCAAGTGGGGGAAAAAATCAGGTGTGCACTGCGCAACGCCATCTGTGCCAAGGTCCACCTAACTACGGATACGTGGACCAGTAAGCACGGTCAGGGGCGTTATATCTCCCTAACGGCACACTGGGTAAATGCAGTGGCGGATGGGCCTGAGGCGGATAGCAATTTGGCGCATGTCCTTCCACCACCGAGGATTGCAGGGCGCTTCAGTTTGCCTCCTGTTCCTAACTCCTCCTACTCCGCTTCCTCATCCTCTACCGCCTCCTCATCCGGACAGCGTAACACCTTCACCACCAACTTCAGCACGGCCAGGGGTAAACGACAGCAGGCAGTTTTACAACTTGCCTGTTTGGGGGACAAACCACACACCGCGCAGGAGTTGTGGAGGAGCATGGAACAGCAGACAAATGAGTGGTTGCTGCCAGCGAGCCTCAAGCCCGGCCTGGTGGTGTGCGATAACGGGCGAAATCTCATAGCAGCTCTGGGCCTAGCCGGTTTGACGCACATCCCTTGCCTGGCGCATGTGCTGAATTTGGTGGTGCAGAGGTTCCTTAAAAACTACCCCGATATGTCAGAGCTGCTGCAGAAAGTGCGGGCCGTTTGTGCGCACTTTCGGCGTTCTCACCCTGCTGCTGCTCGCCTGGCAGCGCTGCAGCGTAACTTCGGCCTTCCCGCTCACCGCCTCATATGTGACGTGCCCACAAGGTGGAACTCCACCTTGCACATGCTGGAAAGACTGTGCGAGCAGCAGCAGGCCATAGTGGAGTTTCAGCTGCAGCACGCACGCGTGAGTCGCTCTGCGGAACAGCACCACTTCACCACCAATAACTGGGCCTCCATGCGAGACCTGTGTGCCTTGTTGCGCTGTTTTGAGTACTCCACCAACATGGCCAGTGGCAATGACGCCGTTCTCAGCTTAACTATCCCACTTCTATGCCTCCTTGAAAAAACAATTCGGGCGATGATGGAAGAGGATGTGGCACAGGATGAGGAGGAGGAGGAGGATGAAGAGGTAACATTTCCAAGGCTTTCAGGGCAGTCATTCGCAAGGGGCTCCGAGGGTGGGTTCCTGCACACGCAAACGCCAGGGACGCAATTGTCCAGCAGGGGCACAGTTCTGGAGGATGAGGAGGATGAGGAGGAGGAGGAGCTGGAGGAGGAGATGGAACCATGTTCACAGCAGGGTGGCACCCAGGCCAGCTCATGGCCATCACTGGTGCGTGGCTGGGGGGATACAGAGGACACGGACCATACACCTCCCACAGAGGACAGCCTTTCGTTGCCTCTGGGCAGCCTGGCACACATGAGCGATTACATGCTGCAGTGTCTCCACAACGACCGCCGAGTTGCCCACATTCTAACTTGTGCTGATTACTGGGTGGCCACGCTGCTGGATCCCCGTTACAAGGACAACGTACCGTCCTTAATTCACTCACTGGAGCGCGATCGCAAGATGCGCGAGTACAAGCGCACGCTGGTAGACGCCATGCTGCTGGCATTCCCATCTGACAGCGGGGCCACAGTGGAAGCACAAGGCAGAGGAGGAGGAGGAGGAGGTCGCCAACGCAACCAGGGCACCGCCAGCACCTCAGAAGGCAGGGTTAGCATGGCCGAAATGTGGAAAAGCTTTGTCAGCACGCCACAACAAACAGCAGCACCAGCAGCTCAGATGGAACGTCTTAGCAGGAGGCAGCATTTTACCAACATGGTGGAGCAGTATGTGTGCACACGCCTACATGTAGTGAATGACGGGTCTGCCCCCTTCAACTTCTGGGTCTCCAAATTGGGCACATGGCCTGAGCTTGCCCTTTACGCCTTGGAGGTGCTGGCGTGCCCTGCAGCCAGTGTATTATCTGAACGGGTATTTAGCACGGCTGGGGGCGTTATAACAGACAAGCGCAGCCGCCTGTCCAGAGACAATATGGACAAGCTCACGTTCATTAAAATGAACCAGGCATGGATCCCACGGGACTTTTCCGTACCTTATGCAGAATAGCAATGGATACCGACCTTACCCACCCATTGTTCCATTTTTGCTCTTTCTCACTCTTTTGGGGTGTACCCTCATTTAAAATTTGTGAAAAGAAGCAGTGTTGGCTACCTCGTCCTCCTCCTCAGGGCCAGATTAATGTAGGGTCTATTGGAGCTGCAGCTCCAGGCCCCTACCTTTTATATAGGCCCCGGGTTGGCCATATTCACTGTTACCGCTCTTCTGTCACTTGTAAACACAGAAGTCTGGCTTCTATGCTCGCTTCCCCAGGCAGCACCCTCAGAACCTCCCCACACAGCGTGAAGGCCGGACAAGGAGGGACAGTTGGCGATGCATGGATGTGTTTATGGGCTTCAGAGACAGCATCCCATGTTGAATTAGGCATGCATGGCTGCACCCTTCCTCCTCTGGGTGCATGGCAAGGCACGGCCCTAAGGCCCTTCAAAATCCTCAGCACCAAGCCCATGATGCTGTTAATCCGGCCCTGGTCCTCCTCCACCGCCGCTTCCACCTACACCGCCCATAGGTGTGCGCAGCCTATTGCATTAAGGTGTGCACCCCAAAGTTGAAATACACATGCATGTGTTTGCCAGCAGGGAGAGTAATGTATCGGGGCCATGTACCTGTAGGCAAGGAGAAATAGAGCAGAGCAGGTCCCAGGGAGATCTTTCCCATCTCCTCACTGGCAATGCTATGTGCCCTAGGTGATTAGGGTGTGCCCAGGCACACCCAGCACACCCTGTGCGCACGCCTATGTCACCGCCACATCCACCACCACCTCAACCTCCCTCCTACTCCATATGGGCCTCGTCCTTCAGAGATGAAGAAGAACATTGTTTTATTTTTCTGTTTTTTTTTGTTGTTTTAAGTTATTTCCCTATCCACATTTGTTTGCAGAGCACTTGCCATGCTCTTAATTACGTTTTGCTGCCATTTGCAGCACTCTAGCCCTTTCCTTTGGTGTTTTAGAGCCATTTTAGTGCCTTAAAGTTCGGGTCCCCATTGACTTCAATGGGGTTCGGTGTCCGGGAAAAGTTCGGTAAAAGTCCGGGACACGGACCCGGACTTTTTTTTAAAGTTCGGCCGAACCCGTCGAACACGGACATCTAGGTGTCCGCTCAACCCTAGATTTAACCATTTGTTTATCACCACATTGATTACGTTTTGGATTCGCCATCACTTTATATATTTTTTATCACAGAAGTCTAAGAAGAATTTTATTTCTTTTCATTTGTGAACTTTTTGCACATATGGACTGTGGACATTTTATTACACATTGTGATATATTTTGATTTATTTTGACTTGTTTCATCCTATTGATTTTTATATCACTATTTTTATGCCACAAGGAGGTTTTTATATATCACTATTGAGTATTTATGTTAAGTTTATAACACATTTACATATTTTTGAAAGGCGCACCATTCACATTACACATATTAAATATAATTGTCACTGTTGAAGGTGTAAAACACATTCACTGGCGTATTAATGACCAAAAAAGGATATTTATAAGAATAAATATAAATCAAGTTCTGAATTTACCCCTTTGGTTGTAGAGTTTCCAAATATGGATCCACTGGACCTCACATTTTCTAAGTTGTAATTCACAATTTCCTCCCCTTCTATTTCTTTGTATATTATCTATAACCATAAACCTCAATTGGGACACTGAGTGTCCTTTCTCTAACCACTTACCGCATACTAACGTAGATCTAGCTAGAGACACCATCCCGGTAACGTGGTTTAGAACCGACGGTCGGCTTTCCGTCGGAACTGACCGATGCGACTCGGGAGCCGATCGATTGTTACCCGGGTGAGCGCCCCCCCCCCCCCTCCCGCCGCCTTCCGTGACTTAGCTCGGGACTCACGTCCCACCGGGAGCCCCGAGCACCCAGCCGGCACGTCCGCCGGCTGGATGGAGTCCCGATCAAAGCCGGAAATGGCTTAGATCGGGTCTCCGATGACGTAACACGGAGGCGGCGTCCATGACGTCACTTCCGGGTTACTGTGCTGCAAAAGGCGGCAAATTTAAAAAACGGCTGTATGCAAAAACGCAGTTTTCGGTGTTTTGCATACATGGAAGTGTAGTGGAGGGGTCTAGGGTCTTTTAGACCCTCGATCCCTCCATAAAGAGTACCTGTCACTGCATATTGGTGTCACAAGGGATGTTTACATTGCTTGTGACAGCAATAAAAGTGATCAGATTTTTTTTTTTAAAACCTATAATAAAGTTAAAAAAAAATAAAATAAATAGGGAAAAAAAAACAACATTTTAGCCGCCCCCGTCACCGTTAGCTCGCGCACAAAAAAAAACGTACACGGAAGTCAAGCCCCGAATTAAATCGCTGTTCAAACCACACATGTGAGGTATTGCCGCGATCACCAGAGCATGGGCAATAAAAAAAAAAAGAGCTACACTCTAATTCTAAACTGGTAACCATTAAATACATTTAAAGCATCGCCTATTAGAATCTCTATTGACCGTAGTTTGTCGCCATCCCACGGGGGGGGGGGCGCAATTTTAAACCGTAACATGTTGGGTATCTATTTACTCGGCGTTACATCATCTTTCACAATATACAAAAAAATGGGCTAACTTTACTGTTTAGTATTTTTTAAATGCAGTGAAATGTGATTTTTCTAATTTTTTTCAAAAAATTGCGTTTTAAAGACCGCTGCGCAAATACCGCGAGACAAAAAATATTGCAATGACCGACATTTTATTCTCCAGAGTCTTTGCTAAAAAAATATATATAATGTTTGGGGGCTCTAAGTATTTTTCTAGGAAAAAATACTGCTTTTAACTTGTAAACAAAAAGTGTCTGAAATAGGGCTGGGGCTTAAGTGGCTAAAAAGTGTCTCGCTAATGGCAACTGGGTTAATTTGTCCCTAATTGAGTATTTATGTCGGGCAATACGATCTTTAACTTTTTGAGTTGTTTCCCCAACATAATATAAGCCACAAGGGCATTTGATAATATATACAACATATGAAGATTGACATGTAAAGTGATCCTTGATTTTTATGTTGTATCCCTTGTGTGGATGTGAGAATTTTTTTCCTTTTATCATTGAGTTGCATTGAATGCAGCTCAAACATGGATATGAGCCTGTATTTTTTGATCCTAAAAATGTCACAATGGGAGTGGGTTCAACATACTGATCTGTCTTCACTAACCTATCATGTTAGGTTCTGCCTTTTCTCTACGATAATAATGGGGGTACATGAAATTCTGGAATGTTGGGATAATTCTCTCCCAATATGGACCAGTGTCTCTTAACAATTTTTTGTATATTAGCCGAAAATGTGTGAAATTGTGACACAAATGGGATCCTTTTTTGGGAACCTCGTAAGTTTTTAAATGTCATTTGTTGTTTTTGTTCCCGATTGACAATCTATGAGGAGTATCCCCTTTGTGTCAACTTCCAAACTCTGAGGACTTTACCGGAAGTGACGAAACGCGTCAGTTTGGACTGCATAGCGTCATCATGTCACGTCTAGGTGGGACGCAAGCTGGAAGCCAGCCCGCCACTCTGCGAGGAGGATGAGCAGCCCGCACTGCTACACCACCAGTGATGTTTTAACTTTTTCCTATGCAAATTTTACCCGATTTATGGGAAATAAACTTTTTCATACCTAATACTACTACACTATTTGGAGCCTTCTTTCTCCTTTCATACCACACATTAGCCGATTACCCCGGAGCCTAAAGGAGCCACCAGCAGCCCATAGGACCACCAAAGGGGGAAACCTACTGAGCCCAGGGGGCTTTCTAAGTGCAAATGGTTCTAATGCCATATGGCATATAGGACCCACTAGATCTGGTAAGTGATCCAATCTACTTACTTACACTGGGAGGAAATCGATGATATGGCCAATCATGAGCACTTTGCACATTCGAATTTGAAGACTCACCTTCACTAAGGACTCTATATAAAAATTCTTGAGCACTAAAGTCAACTTTTATTCTGGACTATTTATTATTCATATTTTTATTATTGTTGATTGTACTTGCCTTATATATATGGTTTTTACTCACCAGTCACGGGCACCTGTGGAGAGGAGGCCGGCATCGGATGATGGCCTGCAGAAAGTAAGTCCCGTGGGCTCCTGGAGCAAGGAGGACGCTGACGCTGGAGAGCGCTGTTAGAACTCCGTGAGCATCGGGCAGAGTGACTGGCAGTGTGGGTGGAGGAAGAGCCAGCGCCAGCAGCTTCAGAGGGGCGTGCAGACCCAGCACCCCCCCGTCCAGTGGCTCTGGGAGGACTGGGGCTCAGTCTGGAAGGAGGGCGGGTGGATCAACTGGGCCTATATAGTGGCAGCCCAGGTGCTGGGGCAGAGTCAATGGGAGCAGGGGCGACTGTCTAACCCCTGAGTAGAGGAAAAAACAATAAGCCTGGCCTCTTGATAGCAGATCCCGGACCCTGGCGACCACCTCGTCCTCATCCATTGCGCATCCAGATAGGGCCGCAGGGGATGCAATACGCGGGACGTCAGCAGCAGTTCAACTCTTGTGACGTCAGAATCTCCTCAGAGTGGTGGGATGTGCCCCTTTTCTAGAGTTCATGCTCCACCTCATCACCTCGTGTCTTAGTGGACAATCCTGTCAAATCCACCTAAACTTCCCGTTTATCACGACACCCACATAGCTGCCAATCTTCTAGCAGTCAAGGCTCCCTTTCCCTAAATAATGGGGTCAAGGGGCCTTCATTACAGTGACAGCTGAGTGTCCCTACTGAAAGAGTTCTCTATACATGTTCCATTTGTATTTGCCTCTTTCTGTCCCAGTGACAATGGACATCAGGATTATAGAGTTGGTAATACCTCTCTGGGAAACGCAAACAGATATAAAAACCTGACTGAGGTTCTTGCAATTCCTAACTCAAATATCAAAACAATGTTTGGTTTAAGATACATTTTAGGATGTTTTATACATAGTTTAAAACAAAATGTAATACTTACCAGTCCAGCCACCTGCGCTGCAGATCTCTCCTAAAATAAAAACTTGCAAAAGAATCGTAGGAATTCTACTCTTCCAGGTGTGTTGGCTGCCTGGCCCCTCTCTGTGTGCTTACACTGACTGCCTTGTCACTACTGTGTCCTATAGAAATGAGGGAGCCAGTAGAAGAAACCACATAATGTGGAGAATGAACAGCCATCTGCTGATCCCAGTAGTGTCAAATGCTGATGATTCTTCACTAAGCTGTGAAGATCAGCAGCATTGGCAGTGGGGCAGGTAAGTATTGAATCTTCTTTTTGCAAGGTTTTGTATGTTTAACCATTGTTTTATTAGGTATCAGGAATGTACAAAACCGTGTCAAAAAAGGTAACATGGATCAAACAAAGGTAACATGATATTGTGAAAACAGATTATTCAATTATCAAGTTGGCCATCATATGGAGTATTGTGTCAAATGTTGTATGAGAATAAGGCACGTTACCATATGAATACACTTATAAGTAATATTGCAATAAAGAAAAATATTAACAGAGATTAAGTCTGTTTTTTTTTTTTGTGAAGTGTTTGCCTGAGTAGATTTTACTATATTTTGTGGTGCACTCATAAGGACAGTGGGGTTCCGGACCATACCCGGGTGACCATCAAGTACTCCATCAAGTAGCATTGTGGCAAGCTAGAGGGGGAGAACCAGGCTAATGTGCTAGCCTGCTCAATGCCTACTGCCTGTCCTGCTGTCACTCTGCAGTAACAGGACAGACATTGTGGCAGGCTGGCAGAGGGGGTGACACCATGTTTTACAGCAGCAGGTGACACTAACTCTGGTGACACCACTGCATAAGGACACTTTGTCCCTGCATTTGTAGACCTTTGAAAGGTGGGGATGCCAAGTCACCAGTACACATGTACAATATGTAAGAAGGTACATTACAGAGTAAGGAGAAGTGAAGCTAGATGTAAGAAGGATTAGAAGAAGGTTAGAATAAGGAGGCAGGGATAAAGAGGAAAGAAAAATGGATAAAGGGGCAAAACAAAAAAGACAGTGGGGAGTAGAAAACTATTCCGACAGTTGGGGAGTGATCACTCACGCCAAGCAGCAGAAAATAAATTGCACAGTAGCATCTCAATAGTAGCATGAGGTTTAGTAAATAAGTTCAGTGGAGTTACGGATTAGAGGTAATTAGTTTGGAATATTCTCCTGACCAAGCCATGTGCCGATTATGGCACGGGAGAGCAATTGAGTAAGTAGGAGGAGTTTTCCAATCTAGAGCATTTGTTTGTGCTATGATTTTAGAAAATTGCATTGATGTAGGGCAGGGAGTGGGGAATGCTAGTTTTCCAAACCAGGTAACCAAAGGGCTAGGGTAGTTGTAGAAGAGATCTTTTGCAAGATAAATGTCCCGTATATGCAAGGTGGTTTGTGTTATTGATGGTAGAATGTTTTTGTCAGGGTGAAGGACTGTGTATTCCTTAAGAAGGAGATACATCTTGGGGTTGTGAGATATTTTTGATTTTGGTATAGCACCAATCTGTGATTCTGATTAAGGGTGCTTCAAGGCAGAAAGGGAAATGTCTGGCAATGTAACTCAGCATGAACCAATGCTGACTATAAGTTAGCCAAAGGTCCTACAATTGTAAGAGTCCTATGTGAAGAGTAAGTGGCAATGTACCAAGGGCTACTACTGCTTGATCTATGAGCAGTTAATAAAACAGAAAAAAAATAATTTTTCTTCACTCTGAGATTGTGTGAAACCCAGCATATCCATAAGTCTCCGTTCACATGTCAGCGTATGGATCGCAGCGCGATTCCGCCCGCGATCCGGAGATTATTGCAAATCGCGGGACGCCTGTGCGTTGCCCGTGATTTGCAATAGCCCCCCAAACGCTGAGCGATGTTGCCGCGATTTCCGCCTGCCGAATCGCGGTAACATCGCGCAAAAAAAATCGCGGGACGCATTACGCCCAAAAAAGTACAAGAGCTTCTTTGGAGCGTATTGCGTCCCACGATTTTGTTTGCGCGATGTTACCGCAATTCGGCAGGCGGAAATCGCGGCAACATCGCTCAGCGTTTGGGGGGCTATTGCAAATCACAGGCAACGCACAGGCGTCCCGCGATTTGCAATAATCTCCGGATCGCGGGCGGGATCACGGGCGGAATCGCGGCGATTCTGCCCGCGATCCAAACGCTGACATGTGAATGCAGCCTAACAAAACAGAATGGGTAAGAACAGTAAACAACATGATTATAGCAGAACGACAAGACCAGCAAATAGGTAAATAACAATGCAACAGGCATGGCATATTTTCAGGGAAACACACAGGTGTAGCAGAGTGTACCCAAGTAACCAATGGGGATCCAGTTTTGCAGGCTGATCTACTTACTGTATGTCTCTCATATACACAAGGAAAAGACTTCCTCAAATATCAGCGTGGACAGCCAAAGGAGATACAGTATATGATGGGACTAGTTAACAGTCAGGAACAACCAAGTTTGTCTTTTTTGAAAACTAGTCAGATATTAAAAGTGAGACCATACTCCACAGGTATGTATGTATGTTGATCAATAACAATGAGCAATGAGTATAAGAGGTGTGTAGCTGGTTTAAAGTACTGTGCGGATTGCATAGTTAGTATTAGAAGACAGCCATTCCCACTAAGGAGTAGGTAATCTGAATAAAACAGGGGCTTATTACACTCTGAAGTCAGGTTTTTGGGGCTTTGGAATCAGTATGAGCATATCAGAGCAACAACATTGCTAGATAACAGGCAACATTTCAATAACAGACCAAGCAACCGCGCGCAGGACCAAACAAGTGTTTCCTGGAATGTACCTTATTTACCCTAAAATAGCCAATTATCCAAGTGGGTCTACCCATAGCCCTCACATAGATAATAGAGTCAAAACATCCTATACAATTCTATAAGCCTGGAAGATTGTATGGAGATTGCCACAGTGACTCTTGTCAAGGTCCAAGAGGGCATAATACCAGACAGGTGGGTGCTTGGGGAAGTCCAAGTAGTAGTCAGCAGGCTAGTTTATTTCTTATACCTGAACATGATCCATAAGTAATGCAATACAGCCTTTCCCACTGAGATGAAAGAAGTGTGGAGTAAAGGCTCTTCACTGGCTAGTGTTAAGTGGTTTCCTGGCTACTGGGACAAGAGGCAAACAGTTAGCCTTTTGATCACTATGGAAGATCAAGATGCCTAGTCGGTGCAGGAACAAGAGAGAGTCTTTAATTAACTGGAATACTGGAATATTAATGCCTGTTGATTAGATATGGCATGCAGTTTAAAAGAAAATCTTCTGTATGGGCTCAAGCATGGAGAGAACAGTTGTGTTTAGCCAGGATATAACTGGAAAGGTTATTGAGGAGGAAAATGCGTGCCTCATCAAAATCAGTTCAATCTTTATCCTGGATGGTTTTCCTAACATCTTTTTTGAGATGAAAATATTGCAACCTTCCCAGCATTATCTTCTGGATTTCTGGTCCCCAGGGCTTTGTCAAGGAGAAGCTCTGCTATGGAAGTGTGGCCCAGCAAAGAGTTCAATTTGTTCTGTAACTTTAAAATATTACAATGAAGGTGCATATTACCCCAATAATATAATAAAGAGAAATATACACAAGCAGCGCTAGACATGAAATGGTTAATAATTGAAACAAAGTCCAATAATGCTCATAAAACAGGTTTTCATGAGAAGTGTGCAACTTGGAATGTCTCTATGCAGTCCACCATGGGATTAGTCACCAGTGCTGGAGCCGGAAAAGTATACATCAATCCCTTCACCTCACCATGTGTACCTTTCCCCCAGGGGAACACACTTACCAGAAGATGGTAAGAAAAACAGCCCAATTCAAGGTAGCAGAAACCAATATATTCAGACCGCAATGCATCCAAGATCCACTAGTATAAAGTAAGCGCCTGTTCTCCTGGAAGTGCAGAGCTCAGGTAGAGTGCATGCGGAGAAACAAAGAAGGGCACATAGAGCAGTATTGCTAATAAACAATTTATTATGGCCCAACCTCCTTACATCAATGCACTTACAAAACGAACAGGATAAAACAGCATAGCAATGTACATGTAAAAAGCAGTAGCCGACACTTGCGGGAGCCTACCAGACCTCCGTCTCAGGGTTCCGGAAGTCTGCGAGTGCTGCCGAGACTCCCTCCTAGCGTCCTGCTGTCAGGTGACCGCATTGCTCATGCCCTGACCGGTTTCGTCATTCAGAGACTTCTGCGGAGGGCGTGGGCACGCGGCTCCATCACCAATATTTATCTCAAACCTCCGCCGTTGGTAATTAACCCCTTACTACAATCTCTACACCGCCAAGAGAAGGAGAAGGACGGCATCACAGGTAATCATTGATGCTGGATCCTATCATAGATCCGGAATTAATCACCCTTACAGGAAATCATCATCAATTCATTTTACAAATAAAGGAACATTGCTCTCTATTAAAATGCATACAAACAAAAATAAGAATGTGAGTAGTTACCCCGCATGCTAATGTATACATCTGAGTAATATTCCAGCTGGGACGCAGATCTAAGTACACAGTGCCGCACCTAGTACGGTATCATCTGAATACAATTACTGCAATATCCACGTCCCATACTCAGAGGCATACACATAAACATGCAATCCGGGCACCATTTGTATAAAACCAGCTAAAATCAAAACCTGATAAAATTGTTAACATTAAAAACCAGTACCAAGGGGGAAAACACAGAGGCAAGCATACCCCTCGTTTTGATACTCAAATCAATAAAAAACATTAAAAAACAGCAATGTCATCCCATTGTATTCAAGGAGACTAGAAAATTAAACTATATATAAGGGTCCCTAAATCAGGGATCCCGCCAAATTAAATAAATTAAAATAAATCTGCACCTATAGAAATTCTTACAGCCGATCTGTGCAGGAACACCAAAAAGAGAAAGTCTGTATGATACAGCAGCAAAAAAAAGGAGAAAAAATGTATTATATTGTATTATACCACAGCCTAGTCCATATAATAGAGACCCCTGCCTTCCGACAATACTCGAGGGCCCCAAGATCATACTATAGAGCTAATTAGGAAGTGGATCATCCATTTTTTTTCACACTAATAGTCACTGATAAAACAGTTGACATCAAGGTCCACGTTTAGACCCTTTGGATGCAGGGCGTTGGTTAAATATATCCAGTGGGTCTCTCTTTTCGAGAGTTCCCTCACAATATTGGATCCTCGCCACTGCGGGTACGCTCTCTCAATCCCCCAGAACTTCAGTCCAGATGGATTGCGATTGTGTACCTTTTTAAAATGAAGGGACACGCTATGGTACTTAAAGCCCTTAACTATATTGGAGATATGTTCAGACACCCGTTTAGTGAGAGTTCTTTTCGTACGTCCAATATAAATAAGGCCGCAGGGGCACTCAAGACCGTACACCACGCGCGTGGTATTGCATGAGATGAAATCCTTAATCTCGAAGGACTTACCATTCGCACTAGATGTAAGACAGGTCTTGCCCCTCGGGTGTTCTCTGACCTGCCTACAAGATTTGCACCTACGGCACGCGTAAAATCCTGCCTTATCCCAAAACATCTTGGGTCCGACAGGCGGGTCAAGAACTTTGTGCACTACTTTATCTCCAAAGGAGGGACCTTTTCTGTATATAAACACTGGGTCGCTGGGAATGACTTTACCCAGTACTTTATCCATGCATAACACACCCCAGTGCCTCCTAAAGACCTCTTCTATCTCCCTATTAGGGATGATCGAACTTTTGAAAAGTTCAGTTCGACCAGAACACCCGAATTTCCCGAAAGTTCGGTTCGGATTCCAGAACCCTATTGAAATCAATGGGACCCGAACTTCGGTAATCAAAAAACACAATTTTGAAGCCTTAAAACCCAATAAATGCCCCTAAAAAGTGCCTAGGGTTCTGGGTCACGCCCCAGGGACTATTAATCACACACACAAAAAAGTTCTTAAAAATTGTCGTTTTTGATAGAGAGCCAATTATTGAAAAAAAAAATGAGATTTCTTTGGATTTAGTGTCTGGAGGTCTAAAATGTGTACCTGTGAAGTTTCAGCTCTGTAGCATGTCCAGAACCAGAATTATAGCATACCAAACCAAAAATGACTTTTTTGCTTAACCGCGCCTTTCTTTTGCTCCTAATCAACTGCACAGCCAATGTGTATGATGGGGACATAATGCAGTGCACTGGGAACAAGATTTTTTTGGAAAAAGGTGCTGTCTCTTTAAATGTACATATAATTAACGGGTGTATTTTCACAATGGGGCTATTATTACCAAATGTTTTCAAGAAGTCAAAAGATGTATATAGATGCACTTTATTTCATGTAAAATGGTGTTTGGTGCACTTTAACTTGAATTCTCACAAGAAACAGACATATATGCATGGATACATTGAGGGTTAGGGGTAGGGGCCACAATGTAGTGCAGAGTGAACAAGATTAGAGATGTTTTGGATGAATACTGTTGTCTCTTGACTTTGAATAGACGTAAAGGATGCTTAAAAATTGGGCCTTTGGTGGTGCCGACGATGCCTTGACACCATAACCCTATGAAAGTGCTGGTCGTGAAGGCAATAATTGCCTTTTTAAGGAAAAAAATTGCAATGATATGCATCTGTGTGACCGGTGCGCAAAAATTGTTGTTTGGGTGTTGGCAGAGCCATACCACTGTAAGCCCAAAGAGCTGGTGTTGAAGAAGGCGTAAAAATTATGAAGGTGTGCACCTGTGGAACAGGTGCGCAAACATGGTATTTTTTGTTTAGCGGAGCCTCCCCACCGTAACCCCAAAGAGCTGGTGTTTTACGGAGGCCCAAAAATTATAAAGGTGTGCACCTGTGGAACAGGTGCGCAAACATGGTATTTTTTGTTTAGCGTAGCCTCCCCATCGTAACCCCAAAGAGCTGGTGTTGAAGGAGGCCCAAAAATTATAAAGGTGTGCACCTGTGGAACAGGTGCACAAACAAGGTATTTTTTGTTTAGCGTAGCCTCCCCACTGTAACCCCAAAGAGCTGGTGTTGAAGGAGGCCCAAAAATTATAAAGGTGTGCACCTGTGGAACAGGTGCGCAGACATGGTATTTTTTTTTAGCGTAGCCTCCCCACCGTAACCCCAAAGAGCTGGTATTGAAGGAGGCCAAAAAATTATAAAGGTGTGCAACCTGTGGAACAGGTGCGCAAACATGGTATTTTTGTTATAACCAAAATGAGGTTCTGTGAACCTAAACAGAATGAGAGGAGGGTTTGAGGTTGGCACCATGGTCCAGGCTTAAACTGAGGCTCAGCAGCCACATCGCAACGATAGCCTAGTCTACAAGGTCTGCATCAGGTGCATCAAAGCTTGATATCCACGACTGATTCATTTTAATGAATGTCAAACGGTCGACTGAGTCGGTGGAGAGTCTCGTTCGATGGTCTGTGATGAATCCTCCTGCTGCGCTGAATGCCCGTTCCGATAGGACACTGGAAGCAAGGCAGGCCAACAACTCCATGGCATACTGGGCCAGTTCTGGCCAGTGGTCTAATCTTAAGACCCAGTATGCCAGTGGATCGGCTTTGTCACATGAAAAGCCCTCTAGATGCATGGCGGTTACAACATCCCTCTGAAAAAGAGTACACTTTTTTTTCTACGCCGCATAAGACTTATTCTAGAATTGATTTCTTTCTTATACCACATGCACAATTACAATCAGTTCAAAAAACAAGTATAGGTAGTATCACATGGTCAGACCACGCACCTATATCCTTGCTGTATAATTTGGTGGTGAACTCTGCACAGGGGAGGAGCTTCTGGAGGCTAAACGAAAGTTTGCTACAAAAGGAAGAGATATTAAAGGAAGTTGAGAAAGAAATGAAAAGTTTTTTTTGAAATAAATGAACAACCAGACTGTAAGATGGGAATACTCTGGGAGGCACATAAGGTAGTTGTGAGAGGACTCCTTATAAAACATGGAGCACGTATTAAAAAAGAAAGGAATGAGCAATTGTCACAGCTATTGGGAAAACTTAGAGAACTAGAGATAGAACATAAACAAAGACCAATAGATGTAACCTTGGTGGAGTTAAAACTAGTCAGGAAACAGATAACAGACCTGTTACAGTATAAAGCAAAAGCTGCCTTACAAAGATGCCGCAAGTTAAATTATGAGGCGGGAGATAAATGCGGGAAAGTACTGGCTAGAACTGTGCGTGAGCAGAGGACAAGAGCTTATATACCATCTATCACATCAAGAGAGGGAATTAAAAAGACTTTGCCAAAACAAATATTGAAAGAATTTGAGATATATTATACTTCTCTATATAATCTACAGGAGGCACCCCCTCAACAGCAAGATATGGATCAGTATCTGGTACAGTCACAGATGCCTAGACTCTCAGAGGAGGATCGGGAAAGTCTGGAAGCCGAGATTACACTAGAGGAAATAAAACAGGCAATTAGAGCCATGAATCCCGGGAAGGCGCCTGGCCCAGACGGCCTAACGGTACAATATTACCGGGTACTGTTCCATATCTTGGGACCGTATATGGCAAAGCTGTATAATGCATCAGGTCCGGAAGGGAAACTAGCGAGAGATACACTTACAGCTCATATCTCGTTAATATTAAAAGAGGGTAAAGACCCAGCGGCATGTGGCAGCTATAGGCCAATATCCCTATTAAATGTGGATTTAAAAGTACTGACTAAAATCTTGGCAAGTAGATTGGCAGAATTCCTTCCAAAATTAATACACCTAGATCAGGTAGGCTTTATGCCATCTAGAGAGGCAAAAGACAATACAACAAGAATCCTCAATTTGATGCAAGTAGCAAAAGAAAAAAAGATCCCTTATGTTGTGCTGAGTACGGATGCAGAGAAGGCATTTGATAGAGTGGGATGGCCGTTTCTGTTTTCCGTACTCAGACACATCGGATTAGGAAAAAATATGCTAGAGAAGATTACTAGGGTATACACGGAACCGATAGCTAGAGTAAAGGCCAATGGGTTATTATCAGAAGCTTTCCCAATAAGGAATGGTACTAGACAGGGATGTCCCCTGTCACCCCTCCTGTTTGCCTTAACGGTGGAACCTTTTCTGTGCAGAGTCAGACTGAATCAGGATATTGAAGGGATAGAGGTAAAAGAAGTGCAATATAAAGTAGCTGCTTACGCAGATGATTTATTATTTTCCCTGACTAAACCGGGTATCTCACTGCCAAATCTCCTACAGGAATTTAAAAAATTTAACAACTTGTCCTATTTAAAGATTAACTATGGAAAATCAGAAGCAATGGGCGTAGGATTATCTATAGCTCAAATTAACCTATTAAGAGACAGTTTTGGTTTTAAATGGAAGGAGGACGCAGTGAGATACCTGGGGACTTATATACCAGCAAGGTTAATACAGGTGTTTGACCTTAATTTTTTACCACTTTTGGAAATGACTAGGAAACTACTTAAACAGTGGAATGGCGGGCTACATTCTTGGTTCGGTAAATGCAACTTATTAAAAATGATAGTACTACCTAAATTTTTATATCTATTACGTGCCTTGCCAGTTAAGATACCAAGCGCGTTTTTCAAGACAATACACTCTCTTTTTGTAAAGTATATATGGGCCCATAAAAGACCCCGCATAGCACGTAGAACTTTAACCCTACCGAAAAAGAATGGGGGCCTGGCTGTACCAGATGTCCGAGTCTATTATCTTGCAGCACATATGAGCAGGATATTAGATTGGTGGCATCATTCAGAAAATAAACTTTGGGTACAAATTGAACAGACTCAAACAGAAATAGACTTAAAGAGGGCGATATGGGTCTACCAGTGGTTACCTAAGGAATTGAAAAATCACCCAATAATAGGAAATACACTGTGGATATGCTCGCATCCGAGCATATATAGTAAACTAACGAAGAAGGAATCACCTTTATTTCCAATATTAGGGAATCCGCAGTTTACTCCGGGCTTAGACTCCAGAAGCTTTATACAGCTGAGAGAAAAGAAACAGGAACAGGCTTCATCATTTCTTATACAAAATAACTGGGTTTCGATCAGTGAATTGCTGGAGAGAGATGGTGCATATAGCTTGTCTTTCTGGCAAGCAGCGCAACTACATCATTTCCTGGACTCTATACAGGGCTCAGAGAAGTATGGTAGAGCATTAACAAAATTTGAAAAGCTATGTGTAGAACCAGGGAAACTACCACGTACATTGTCAATCTCCTACGATTTACTGATGGAACCAGAAGAGCAAGTCAAACCTCAGTGGGTGGGAAAGTGGGAGAAAGATTTAGGGTTTGAGTTAACAGAAGGGCAGGTACAGAGAATAGTGAGACTAACCTTTAAACCAGCAAGATGTACCAAGACTCAAGAGATGAACTATAAGTTCATGATGAGATGGTATATTACTCCTGAGAAATTGCATAATTGGTATCCAAGAGAAACCAGTGAATGCTGGAGATGTAAAAAAGAAATAGGCACGCTGGTCCATATTCTCTGGACATGCACAGAAGTTAAACCCTTTTGGGGAAGAGTAAAGGAGGTAATCCAGAAATTTACTGAAAATAGAATAGAGGAAAAACCAGCCCTTTTTCTGCTGCACTTGTCGGATATACCGACAAAGAGTTATAAAAACTCGATCGTCCCATTTTTGATAAATGCAGCAAAGGCATGTATACCGAGTAATTGGAAAAAAGCACACCCCCCCTCGATAGGAGAATGGGTAAATAGAGTAGAGGAAATAAGGAGAATGGAGGAAATGATTGCATCCTCTCAGAATAGGCAGGGAAGATATAAGAAAATATGGGAGGAGTGGAGTCAATTCATAATCTCGGAAGAAGGGAAACAACTTACAATAGGATAAAGTAATCTGGAAAAACTTATTGATTGCTTTGATCACTTGAACATTGGCTGTGGATGGAGGGGTGAGGGGGGGAGAGAGAGGAGGAGAGAAAACTTATGGGGGTTTTCCTTTTTTTTTTTTTTTTTTTTTTTCTCGTCTCTTGGGTTTTGATAGGGAGGGAGGGAGGGAGGGAGGGAAGAAAGAAAAAATGTAGGAATATAAGAGGTAAAAAGTGGAAGAGGAAGATTAAATTACGTGTTAAAAAATGTTGTAAATTTCACTTTGAAGTAAATGTTTGTACTTTGTTTTTTTTTTTGTATGAATATTCCTGAATAAAAATTTTATATTTGAAAAAGAAAAGCCCTCTGTGTCACTTTGTGCCCTGGCGTAATCATCCACCATGTGATGCAGACGCTGTCGATGCGATGTGGCAGCTGAGAGGCCTGGGCAGTGAGGACTAAAAAAAGACCGAAAGGCATCCGTCAACAGCACGCCTTCTCCAACGCTCCTCTCGTGACCAGCAGTAGAGTCCATGGTAGGTTGTCCCCACCCCTGCACCCTACGGGAGTCGGGGAACGTGTTCACCAGAATCCTCTTGAGACTGTCCTCAAGGGATTTGATCCTGTGGACTCTCTGGGTGGATGGGAAAAGCTCCGAGACTTTTGACTTGTACCGGTGGTCAAGTAGGGTGGCTAACCAATAGTGGTCAGTCTGTTTAATGGCCTTGATTCTGGGGTCCTTTCGCAGGCTCTGAAGCATGATGTTTGCCATGCGTCGCAAATTAGCAAAAGCCTGAGGAGCTGACTCCTGGGGGTCACTCAAAACTACATTATCTTGAAAGGGCTCCTCCTCCTCCCAGCCGCGCACTACTCCAAAGTGTCCCGAGGGAGTCAAACTAGGCCTTGCAGATTGCCACATGTCTTCCTCCTCCTCGTCAAAGCCTGCAAAAGTTCCCGAAGAATCGTCCTCCTCCTCCTCCTCTTCCACCCCTGGATCCTGCTCGGGCCTCTGGGAGCTAGGCATAATGGGGTCAGGATTCTCAGGATAAAGGGGGCCTTGAGAGGCAAGGAAGTCCTCCTCTTCCTCCTGCTGCTCTGCCTCCAGTGCCCTGTCCATAATGCCATGCAGAGTGTGCTCCAACAAAAACAGTACGGGTAGGGTGTCACTGATGCATGCGCTGTCCCGGCTGACCATCCTTGTGGCCTCCTCATATGGCGAGAGGACAGTGCATGCATCCTTAATCAAAAGCCACTGCCGTGGTGAAAAGAAGCCCAGGCGCGCTGAGCCAGTGCTGGTGCCGTACTGGCAGAGATATTCATTGAGGGCCCTCTGCTGCGTGTACAGGCGCTGCAGCATAGCCAAGGTGGAGTTCCAGCGGGTGGGCATGTCACAGATGAGGCGGTGTACCGGCAGGTGAAACTCGCGCTGCACTTCGGCCAAACGTGCAGTGGCACTGTACGACCGCCTGAAGTGACTGCACACCCTTCTTGCCATCCTTAGCACATCCTGCATTCCCGGGTACGAGTTAAAAAACCGCTGTACCACGAGATTCAGGACATGCGCCAGGCATGGCACATGGGTCAACTTACCCTGACGAAGGGCGGCCAGGAGGTTTGACACAGTATCGGTAACCACCATCCCTGGCTGCAGCTGGCGTGGTGTCAACCACCTCTGGGCCTGTGCCTGCAGAGCCCCAAGAATCTCAGGGGCAGTGACACACAAGCTGCCGTGACACCTTTTGGCCTGAGACATAGAATAGCCCTTTGAACGCTTATGTAGTACCTCATCATATTCAAAGGACCATTCTGCAGAGGAGGGTATGGAGGAGGTAGAGGAGGAGGAGCAGGAGGGGGTAGAAGTTATCGATCTACCCGGATCAGCGACACCACCAGCTGTTTGCAGATGTGGGGGCAATACTGGCTGCAGCACCAAGCTCTGGCTACAATCCCTTCCGCTGGCAAGCAGTGTCACCCAATGAGCAGTGACAGAAATGTACCGCCCCTGCCCATGTTTGCTTGACCAAGTGTTAGCCGTCAGGTGTATCTTACGGCTGACTGACTTGGCCAGGGACGACACTACATTGCCTTCCACATGTTGGTATAGGGATGGCAGGGCCTTACGGGCAAAGTAATGCCGACTTGGCACCTGCCACTGTGGAACTGCACATTTTGCAAAGTCACGGAAGGGAGCAGACTCTACCAGGTTAAATGGTAACAGTTGCAGAGCCAGTAGTTTTGCCAAACTACTGTTTAGACGCTGGGCATGTGGGTGGCGGGGAGTATACATTTTTTTTCATTCCAGCATGTGTGGAATTGAAATTTGGCATCTAGATGTTACTGCTGGTGGTGTGCTGGAGGTAGATGCGACACTGCCTGCTATATCATCATCCCTGTCAGTGGAGGCTGCCAACAGGTGACGAGTGACTATAGCAGGGCCAGGAACAGACTGATGTGCAGGTGGAGCACGAGGAGGAGTGAGAGGAGGACTAGGAGGCCGACTGACCGATCTTTTGCCCTTTTGTGGGTTCTTCAAATGCTCCTGCCAATGGGCCAAGTGGTGGGTTGTCAAATGCCTTTTTAGCCAGCTTGTACTCAGGTGGTTGACATTTTTGCCACGTTTTATACCCTTCTGACAAATCTTGCAGATCGCAACTGTTCGGTCTGCATGGGATGTCTCAAAAAAGGCCCAGCAAGAAGAGGTGTGTATAGTGGCCCGGGAGACAACAGGTGCGGCCTTAGATGGAGCCGGGCCGTCTGCTCTCCCCTCTTGGTTGCTCTGCCTCCTCCTCAACCTCAGACCCAACATCTGACTCCATAAAGGACTGATCATCAGACGTGGCCCGGGAGACAACAGGTGCGGCCTTAGATGGAGTGGGCCATCTGCTCTCCCCTCTTGCTTGCTCTGCCTCCTCCTCAACCTCAGACCCAACATCAGACTCCATAAAGGACTGAGCATCAGGCTGGAGTAGATGGCCGACACTGTGGTCAAACAGCTCAGCTGACTCCTCTGCCATGTCTGAAGTTGGGTCTAAGGGAGGATGTGAGGTGGACATGGACTCATCTCTATTTGTTCTGCCAACTGTAGAAGACTGACCACTTTTCTCTGCCTGGGTCACTGTAGTTGCAGATGATGCCGATGATGAGGGTTTGGTCATATAGTCCACCACCTCCTGTACGTACTGTGGACGTATAGCTTGGCCACTGCCGGAGAACAATCCAAATGGTGGCCTGGCTGAACACTGACCACCACGTCCACCCCTGCCTCTAGACACCCTAGAAGCTGTGCCCCTTTCCGCAGCAGGGCCATGTATGCCTTTTTTTGGTCTACCTGTCATATTTGTCACTGAGGCGTTGGCAACTCTGTGCGGTGAAAAACGCACACTGCTATGCGACCCACAGTTGTCTCTGAATACAGCACAGCAGATGCGTGTAACGCACAGTAGCAAAGCCTTTTGCACAGTGGACCTAACGCTTTGAAGAACAGGCGTTAAGTTGTCACTGAGGCGTTGGCAACTCTGTGCGGTGAAAAACGCACACTGCTATGCGACCCACAGTTGTCGCTGAATACAGCACAGCAGATGCGTGTCACGCACAGTAGCAAAGCCTTTTGCACAGTGGACCTAACGCTTTGAAGAACAGGCGTTAAGTTGTCACTGAGGCGTTGGCAACTCTGTGCGGTGAAAAACGCACACTGCTATGCGACCCAAAGTTGTCGCTGAATACAGCACAGCAGATGCGTGTCACGCTTTCAAGAACAGGCGTTAAGTTGTCACTGAGGCAATGTATTTTGCTGCCTAGCAATCACGTATACCTGCTGTAGATATATCAGCACTGTGCAACGTGCTCACTACACAGAACCCTCACACTTTCACTTTCCCTACAGAAACTTGATTATTACATCTAACTACTGTGGTACAAAGTTCCCTAACTACACTAGATATCCCTCTACTCACACTAAATAAACAGCTCCATACAGCAGAAGACTGACACTGTCCCTTAAATTTTTTTTTTTTTTTCTAACTCAAAAAACCAGCACAATCGCTTTATTTCTAACTACACTGACTGGCTGTAAGCTGAATGCAATTCTGCTATATGGAGCTTTAGAACCACTCGTCTATGCAGAAAATGTAGTGTAGCAAAGCAGGAGTAAGAGAAATGCTTCCACTCTCTTCAACAGACTATGTATCACTGTGCTAGGGTTTAGGCAGGGCTTATTCACTCCTGATTGGCCTCTGGTCCCCGTAGTCACTCCAATCACGTTCCTAGGAGACTCCTGCCCCCTCATTGGCTTTTGCTGACGTTTCTGGGCCAATCACGGGCTTTTAAAGCCCAGTTCCTGTCCCAGTGCATTTTGGGCGGTTCTGGTGGCCAAATTCCGAACTTTTACCGCAAAAAGTTTGGAATTCGGCCGAATATCGAACAACCAATGTTCGGGACGAACCGATGGTCGACCCAAACCGTTCGATTATCCCTACTCCCTATATTGTTCGTTGAAGCTGGTGATAAATCCCTATTCATGTTTGTTACCTACATCTCCAACTTTAGCCTTGTCCTCCAAGCATTTATCCTGCGTTAGATTTTTAGTTTCTTGGATACTTCTCTCCAAAACCGAGGAGTTGTATCTAGGGTTGAGCGGACACCTAGATGTCCGTGTTCGACGGGTTCGGCCGAACTTTAAAAAAAAGTCCGGGTCCGTGTCCCGGACTTTTACCGAACTTTTCCCGGACACCGAACCCCATTGAAGTCAATGGGGACCCGAACTTTAAGGCACTAAAATGGCTCTAAAACACCAAAGGAAAGGGCTAGAGTGCTGCAAATGGCAGCAAAACGTAATTAAGAGCATGGCAAGTGCTCTGCAAACAAATGTGGATAGGGAAATAACTTAAAACAACAAAAAAAAACAGAAAAATAAAACAATGTTCTTCTTCATCTCTGAAGGACGAGGCCCATATGGAGTAGGAGGGAGGTTGAGGTGGTGGTGGATGTGGCGGTGACATAGGCGTGCGCACAGGGTGTGCTGGGTGTGCCTGGGCACACCCTAATCACCTAGGGCACATAGCATTGCCAGTGAGGAGATGGGAAAGATCTCCCTGGGACCTGCTCTGCTCTATTTCTCCTTGCCTACAGGTACATGGCCCCGATACATTACTCTCCCTGCTGGCAAACACATGCATGTGTATTTCAACTTTGGGGTGCACACCTTAATGCAATAGGCTGCGCACACCTATGGGCGGTGTAGGTGGAAGCGGCGGTGGAGGAGGACCAGGGCCGGATTAACAGCATCATGGGCTTGGTGCTGAGGATTTTGAAGGGCCTTAGGGCCGTGCCTTGCCATGCACCCAGAGGAGGAAGGGTGCAGCCATGCATGCCTAATTCAACATGGGATGCTGTCTCTGAAGCCCATAAACACATCCATGCATCGCCAACTGTCCCTCCTTGTCCGGCCTTCACGCTGTGTGGGGAGGTTCTGAGGGTGCTGCCTGGGGAAGCGAGCATAGAAGCCAGACTTCTGTGTTTACAAGTGACAGAAGAGCGGTAACAGTGAATATGGCCAACCCGGGGCCTATATAAAAGGTAGGGGCCTGGAGCTGCAGCTCCAATAGACCCTACATTAATCTGGCCCTGAGGAGGAGGACGAGGTAGCCAACACTGCTTCTTTTCACAAATTTTAAATGAGGGTACACCCCAAAAGAGTGAGAAAGAGCAAAAATGGAACAATGGGTGGGTAAGGTCGGTATCCATTGCTATTCTGCATAAGGTACGGAAAAGTCCCGTGGGATCCATGCCTGGTTCATTTTAATGAACGTGAGCTTGTCCACATTGTCTCTGGACAGGCGGCTGCGCTTGTCTGTTATAACGCCCCCAGCCGTGCTAAATACCCGTTCAGATAATACACTGGCTGCAGGGCACGCCAGCACCTCCAAGGCGTAAAGGGCAAGCTCAGGCCATGTGCCCAATTTGGAGACCCAGAAGTTGAAGGGGGCAGACCCGTCATTCACTACATGTAGGCGTGTGCACACATACTGCTCCACCATGTTGGTAAAATGCTGCCTCCTGCTAAGACGTTCCATCTGAGCTGCTGGTGCTGCTGTTTGTTGTGGCGTGCTGACAAAGCTTTTCCACATTTCGGCCATGCTAACCCTGCCTTCTGAGGTGCTGGCGGTGCCCTGGTTGCGTTGGCGACCTCCTCCTCCTCCTCCTCTGCCTTGTGCTTCCACTGTGGCCCCGCTGTCAGATGGGAATGCCAGCAGCATGGCGTCTACCAGCGTGCGCTTGTACTCGCGCATCTTGCGATCGCGCTCCAGTGAGTGAATTAAGGACGGTACGTTGTCCTTGTAACGGGGATCCAGCAGCGTGGCCACCCAGTAATCAGCACAAGTTAGAATGTGGGCAACTCGGCGGTCGTTGTGGAGACACTGCAGCATGTAATCGCTCATGTGTGCCAGGCTGCCCAGAGGCAACGAAAGGCTGTCCTCTGTGGGAGGTGTATGGTCCGTGTCCTCTGTATCCCCCCAGCCACGCACCAGTGATGGCCATGAGCTGGCCTGGGTGCCACCCTGCTGTGAACATGGTTCCATCTCCTCCTCCAGCTCCTCCTCCTCCTCATCCTCCTCATCCTCCAGAACTGTGCCCCTGCTGGACAATTGCGTCCCTGGCGTTTGCGTGTGCAGGAACCCACCCTCGGAGCCCCTTGCGAATGACTGCCCTGAAAGCCTTGGAAATGTTACCTCTTCATCCTCCTCCTCCTCCTCATCCTGTGCCACATCCTCTTCCATCATCGCCCGAATTGTTTTTTCAAGGAGGCATAGAAGTGGGATAGTTAAGCTGAGAACGGCGTCATTGCCACTGGCCATGTTGGTGGAGTACTCAAAACAGCGCAACAAGGCACACAGGTCTCGCATGGAGGCCCAGTTATTGGTGGTGAAGTGGTGCTGTTCCGCAGAGCGACTCACGCGTGCGTGCTGCAGCTGAAACTCCACTATGGCCTGCTGCTGCTCGCACAGTCTTTCCAGCATGTGCAAGGTGGAGTTCCACCTTGTGGGCACGTCACATATGAGGCGGTGAGCGGGAAGGCCGAAGTTACGCTGCAGCGCTGCCAGGCGAGCAGCAGCAGGGTGAGAACGCCGAAAGTGCGCACAAACGGCCCGCACTTTCTGCAGCAGCTCTGACATATCGGGGTAGTTTTTAAGGAACCTCTGCACCACCAAATTCAGCACATGCGCCAGGCAAGGGATGTGCGTCAAACCGGCTAGGCCCAGAGCTGCTATGAGATTTCGCCCGTTATCGCACACCACCAGGCCGGGCTTGAGGCTCGCTGGCAGCAACCACTCATTTGTCTGCTGTTCCATGCTCCTCCACAACTCCTGCGCGGTGTGTGGTTTGTCCCCCAAACAGGCAAGTTGTAAAACTGCCTGCTGTCGTTTACCCCTGGCCGTGCTGAAGTTGGTGGTGAAGGTGTTACGCTGTCCGGATGAGGAGGCGGTAGAGGATGAGGAAGCGGAGTAGGAGGAGTTAGGAACAGGAGGCAAACTGAAGCGCCCTGCAATCCTCGGTGGTGGAAGGACATGCGCCAAATTGCTATCCGCCTCAGGCCCATCCGCCACTGCATTTACCCAGTGTGCCGTTAGGGAGATATAACGCCCCTGACCGTGCTTACTGGTCCACGTATCCGTAGTTAGGTGGACCTTGGCACAGATGGCGTTGCGCAGTGCACACCTGATTTTTTCCCCCACTTGGTTGTGCAGGGAAGGGATGGCTTGCCTGGAAAAGTAGTGGCGGCTGGGCACGACGTACTGTGGGACAGCCACCGACATAAGGTTTTTAAAACTGTGCGTCTCCACCAGACGGAATGACAGCATTTCAAAGGCCAATAATTTTGAAATGCTGGCATTCAGGGCCAGGGATCGCGGGTGGGTAGGGGGGTACTTCCTCTTCCTCTCAAGTGTTTGGGAGATGGAAAGCTGAACGCTTCCACGGGACATTGTGGAGATGGTTGTTGGTGACCCAGGTGGTAGTGTTGCTGACAGATCGTCTGTTTGCGGGGTGGCAGGTGCCGGTATCACTACAGATGTGGCTGGAGCGGCCGAGACTGCAGCAGAAGAGGAAGCAGGATGAGCCAGAGACGTTTCTTGGTTTTGAAGGTGTGTACTCCACTGCAGCTCGTGCTTTGCACTTAGATGCCTGATCATGCAGGTTGTGCTCAGGTTGAGAAGGTTCATGCCTCGCTTCAAGCTCTGATTGCACAGGGTGCAAACCACTCGTGTCCTGTCATCAGCACATTTTCTAAAGAACTTCCACGCTAGAGAACTCCTTTGAGCTGACTTTGGTGCGCTCGTTCCCTTGCTGCGTTGGGCAGTAGCGGGCGTAGTGTCTAGGGCACGGCCGCTCCGCTTCTGCACCCTGCTCCCTCTTCTGCTGTGCTGGTGGCTCTGTGCGACCACCGCCTCTTCCTCCAAACTACTCAGTTCACCTGCATGACGTTCATTCCATGTGGGGTCGAGGACCTCATCGTCCTCCACATCATCTTCCACCCAGTCTTCACCCCTGCCCTCCTTGTCGGTCTCCACAATGCTGAACGCCGCAGCAGTTGGCACCTGCGTTTCGTCATCATCGGAGACGTGCTGCGATGATCCTTGCATGTACTCATCTTGAGGAATAAGTGGTTGGGCATCGCTGCACTCAATCTCTTCCACTTCTGGGGCAGGGCTAGGTGGATGGCCCTGGGAAACCCTGCTGACAGAGTCCTCAAAAAGAATAAGAGACTGCTGTATGGCTTGGGGCTCAGACTGCTGGCCTGATTTGCAAGGGGGTGAGGTGAAAGACGGTTGGACATTGGCTGCAGGTGCCAACTCTGACCTTTCTGCAGTAGACTGGGTGGGAGACAATGTGAAGGAACTGGAGGCACTGTCAGCAGCAAACCAATCTACTATCGCCTCAACTTGTTCTGGCCTCATCACTTCTAGGGGCGTTTGATGCCCTACCAAATACTGATGCAGGTTCTGTCGCCTACTCACACTTGAGGAAGGTGTTTCACTTGTGCGTGTAGCTGGCACAGATCGACCATGTCCTCTCCTTGCAACAGGAGCTCTACCAGCAGCACCACGACCCAGGCCACGGCCCTTATTTGACGGTCTCCTCATATTTCTGTAATTTAAGATCTTGCCCTAGAAAGGTTTTTATTGAATAGCGGAATAGAAAATATGATCCAAAAAAAGTGTATGTATATCACACGTACACAACCACACTAGGCCCCAATTACTATTGTTTGTACCCCTAAAAGGCTAGATGAGGAGTAGGGGGAGTATGGAACAGGCAGCACCCTCAAACCTTCAGAAGTATGAGATGAACCCCAACAACTTGGAAAGGTGGATCTCTCTCACACGTACCGACACAGACTATCCCGCAATTCAATTGATCCTCAAAGGTTTTTATTGAATAGCGGAATAGGAAATATGATCAAAAAAAGTGTATGTATCTCGCACGTACACAACCACACTAGGCCCCAATTACTATTGTTTGTACCCCTAAAAGGCTAGATGAGGAGTAGGGGGGGTATGGAACAGGCAGCACCCTCAAACCTTCAGAAGTATGAGATGAACCCCAACAACTTGGAAAGGTGGATCTCTCTCACACGTACCGACACAGACTATCCCGCAATTCAATTGATCCCCAAAGGTTTTTATTGAATAGCGGAATAGGAAATATGATCAAAAAAAGTGTATGTATCTCACACGTACAGAAACACACTAGGCCCCAATTACTATTGTTTGTACACCTAAAAGGATGGATGAGGAGGAGGAGGAGTATGGAACAGGCAGCACCCTCAAAGCTTCAGAAGTATGAGATGAACCCCAAAAACTTGGAAAGGTGGATCTCACACGTACCGACACAGACTATTCCGCAATTTAATTGATCCCCAAAGGTTTTTATTGAATAGCGGAATAGGAAATATGATCAAAAAATGTGTATGTATCTCACACGTACAGAAGCACACTAGGCCCCAATTACTATTGTTTGTACACCTAAAAGGATGGATGAGGAGGAGGAGGAGTATGGAACAGGCAGCACCCTCAAAGCTTCAGAAGTATGAGATGAACCCCAAAAACTTGGAAAGGTGGATCTCACACGTACCGACACAGACTATCCCGCAATTTAATTGATCCCCAAAGGTTTTTATTGAATAGCGGAATAGGAAATATGATCAAAAAATGTGTATGTATCTCACACGTACAGAAGCACACTAGGCCCCAATTACTATTGTTTGTACACCTAAAAGGATGGATGAGGAGGAGGAGGAGTATGGAACAGGCAGCACCCTCAAAGCTTCAGAAGTATGAGATGAACCCCAAAAACTTGGAAAGGTGGATCTCACACGTACCGACACAGACTATCCCGCAATTTAATTGATCCCCAAAGGTTTTTATTGAATAGCGGAATAGGAAATATGATCAAAAAATGTGTATGTATCTCACACGTACAGAAGCACACTAGGCCCCAATTACTATTGTTTGTACACCTAAAAGGATGGATGAGGAGGAGGAGGAGTATGGAACAGGCAGCACCCTCAAAGCTTCAGAAGTATGAGATGAACCCCAAAAACTTGGAAAGGTGGATCTCACACGTACCGACACAGACTATCCCGCAATTTAATTGATCCCCAAAGGTTTTTATTGAATAGCGGAATAGGAAATATGATCAAAAAAAGTGTATGTATCTCGCACGTACAGAAACACACTAGGCCCCAATTACTATTGTTTGTACACCTAAAAGGATGGATGAGGAGGAGGAGGAGTATGGAACAGGCAGCACACTCAAAGCTTCAGAAGTATGAGATGAACCCCAAAAACTTGGAAAGGTGGATCTCACACGTACCGACACAGACTATTCCGCAATTTAATTGATCCCCAAAGGTTTTTATTGAATAGCGGAATAGGAAATATGATCAAAAAATGTGTATGTATCTCACACGTACAGAAGCACACTAGGCCCCAATTACTATTGTTTGTACACCTAAAAGGATGGATGAGGAGGAGGAGGAGTATGGAACAGGCAGCACCCTCAAAGCTTCAGAAGTATGAGATGAACCCCAAAAACTTGGAAAGGTGGATCTCACACGTACCGACACAGACTATCCCGCAATTTAATTGATCCCCAAAGGTTTTTATTGAATAGCGGAATAGGAAATATGATCAAAAAAAGTGTATGTATCTCGCACGTACACAACCACACTAGGCCCCAATTACTATTGTTTGTACCCCTAAAAGGCTAGATGAGGAGTAGGGGGGGTATGGAACAGGCAGCACCCTCAAACCTTCAGAAGTATGAGATGAACCCCAACAACTTGGAAAGGTGGATCTCTCTCACACGTACCGACACAGACTATCCCGCAATTCAATTGATCCTCAAAGGTTTTTATTGAATAGCGGAATAGGAAATATGATCAAAAAAAGTGTATGTATCTCGCACGTACACAACCACACTAGGCCCCAATTACTATTGTTTGTACCCCTAAAAGGCTAGATGAGGAGTAGGGGGAGTATGGAACAGGCAGCACCCTCAAACCTTCAGAAGTATGAGATGAACCCCAACAACTTGGAAAGGTGGATCTCTCTCACACGTACCGACACAGACTATCCCGCAATTCAATTGATCCTCAAAGGTTTTTATTGAATAGCGGAATAGGAAATATGATCAAAAAAAGTGTATGTATCTCGCACGTACACAACCACACTAGGCCCCAATTACTATTGTTTGTACCCCTAAAAGGCTAGATGAGGAGTAGGGGGGGTATGGAACAGGCAGCACCCTCAAACCTTCAGAAGTATGAGATGAACCCCAACAACTTGGAAAGGTGGATCTCTCTCACACGTACCGACACAGACTATCCCGCAATTCAATTGATCCTCAAAGGTTTTTATTGAATAGCGGAATAGGAAATATGATCAAAAAAAGTGTATGTATCTCGCACGTACACAACCACACTAGGCCCCAATTACTATTGTTTGTACCCCTAAAAGGCTAGATGAGGAGTAGGGGGAGTATGGAACAGGCAGCACCCTCAAACCTTCAGAAGTATGAGATGAACCCCAACAACTTGGAAAGGTGGATCTCTCTCACACGTACCAACACAGACTATCCCCCAATTTAACTGATCCCCAAAGGTTTTTGATTAAATAGCGGAATAGAAAATATGATCCCAAAAAAGTGTATGTATATCACACGTACACAACCACACTAGGCCCCAATTACTATTGTTTGTACCCCTAAAAGGCTAGGAGTAGGGGGGAGTATGGAACAGGCAGCACCCTCAAACCTTCAGAAGTATGAGATGAACCCCAACAACTTGGAAAGGTGGATCTCTCTCACACGTACCAACACAGACTATCCCCCAATTTAACTGATCCCCAGAGGTTTTTGATTAAATAGCGGAATAGAAAATATGATCCCAAAAAAGTGTATGTATATCACACGTACACAACCACACTAGGCCCCAATTACTATTGTTTGTACCCCTAAAAGGCTAGGAGTAGGGGGAGTATGGAACAGGCAGCACCCTCAAACCTTCAGAAGTATGAGATGAACCCCAACAACTTGGAAAGGTGGATCTCTCTCACACGTACCAACACAGACTATCCCCCAATTTAACTGATCCCCAAAGGTTTTTGATTAAATAGCGGAATAGAAAATATGATCCCAAAAAAGTGTATGTATATCACACGTACACAACCACACTAGGCCCCAATTACTATTGTTTGTACCCCTAAAAGGCTAGGAGTAGGGGGAGTATGGAACAGGCAGCACCCTCAAACCTTCAGAAGTATGAGATGAACCCCAACAACTTGGAAAGGTGGATCTCTCTCACACGTACCAACACAGACTATCCCCCAATTTAACTGATCCCCAGAGGTTTTTGATTAAATAGCGGAATAGAAAATATGATCCCAAAAAAGTGTATGTATATCACACGTACACAACCACACTAGGCCCCAATTACTATTGTTTGTACCCCTAAAAGGCTAGGAGTAGGGGGGAGTATGGAACAGGCAGCACCCTCAAACCTTCAGAAGTATGAGATGAACCCCAACAACTTGGAAAGGTGGATCTCTCTCACACGTACCAACACAGACTATCCCCCAATTTAACTGATCCCCAGAGGTTTTTGATTAAATAGCGGAATAGAAAATATGATCCCAAAAAAGTGTATGTATATCACACGTACACAACCACACTAGGCCCCAATTACTATTGTTTGTACCCCTAAAAGGCTAGGAGTAGGGGGAGTATGGAACAGGCAGCACCCTCAAACCTTCAGAAGTATGAGATGAACCCCAACAACTTGGAAAGGTGGATCTCTCTCACACGTACCAACACAGACTATCCCCCAATTTAACTGATCCCCAGAGGTTTTTGATTAAATAGCGGAATAGAAAATATGATCCCAAAAAAGTGTATGTATATCACACGTACACAACCACACTAGGCCCCAATTACTATTGTTTGTACCCCTAAAAGGCTAGGAGTAGGGGGAGTATGGAACAGGCAGCACCCTCAAACCTTCAGAAGTATGAGATGAACCCCAACAACTTGGAAAGGTGGATCTCTCTCACACGTACCAACACAGACTATCCCCCAATTTAACTGATCCCCAAAGGTTTTTGATTAAATAGCGGAATAGAAAATATGATCCCAAAAAAGTGTATGTATATCACACGTACACAACCACACTAGGCCCCAATTACTATTGTTTGTACCCCTAAAAGGCTAGGAGTAGGGGGGAGTATGGAACAGGCAGCACCCTCAAACCTTCAGAAGTATGAGATGAACCCCAACAACTTGGAAAGGTGGATCTCTCTCACACGTACCAACACAGACTATCCCCCAATTTAACTGATCCCCAGAGGTTTTTGATTAAATAGCGGAATAGAAAATATGATCCCAAAAAAGTGTATGTATATCACACGTACACAACCACACTAGGCCCCAATTACTATTGTTTGTACCCCTAAAAGGCTAGGAGTAGGGGGAGTATGGAACAGGCAGCACCCTCAAACCTTCAGAAGTATGAGATGAACCCCAACAACTTGGAAAGGTGGATCTCTCTCACACGTACCAACACAGACTATCCCCCAATTTAACTGATCCCCAAAGGTTTTTGATTAAATAGCGGAATAGAAAATATGATCCCAAAAAAGTGTATGTATATCACACGTACACAACCACACTAGGCCCCAATTACTATTGTTTGTACCCCTAAAAGGCTAGGAGTAGGGGGAGTATGGAACAGGCAGCACCCTCAAACCTTCAGAAGTATGAGATGAACCCCAACAACTTGGAAAGGTGGATCTCTCTCACACGTACCAACACAGACTATCCCCCAATTTAACTGATCCCCAGAGGTTTTTGATTAAATAGCGGAATAGAAAATATGATCCCAAAAAAGTGTATGTATATCACACGTACACAACCACACTAGGCCCCAATTACTATTGTTTGTACCCCTAAAAGGCTAGGAGTAGGGGGGAGTATGGAACAGGCAGCACCCTCAAACCTTCAGAAGTATGAGATGAACCCCAACAACTTGGAAAGGTGGATCTCTCTCACACGTACCAACACAGACTATCCCCCAATTTAACTGATCCCCAGAGGTTTTTGATTAAATAGCGGAATAGAAAATATGATCCCAAAAAAGTGTATGTATATCACACGTACACAACCACACTAGGCCCCAATTACTATTGTTTGTACCCCTAAAAGGCTAGGAGTAGGGGGAGTATGGAACAGGCAGCACCCTCAAACCTTCAGAAGTATGAGATGAACCCCAACAACTTGGAAAGGTGGATCTCTCTCACACGTACCAACACAGACTATCCCCCAATTTAACTGATCCCCAGAGGTTTTTGATTAAATAGCGGAATAGAAAATATGATCCCAAAAAAGTGTATGTATATCACACGTACACAACCACACTAGGCCCCAATTACTATTGTTTGTACCCCTAAAAGGCTAGGAGTAGGGGGAGTATGGAACAGGCAGCACCCTCAAACCTTCAGAAGTATGAGATGAACCCCAACAACTTGGAAAGGTGGATCTCTCTCACACGTACCAACACAGACTATCCCCCAATTTAACTGATCCCCAGAGGTTTTTGATTAAATAGCGGAATAGAAAATATGATCCCAAAAAAGTGTATGTATATCACACGTACACAACCACACTAGGCCCCAATTACTATTGTTTGTACCCCTAAAAGGCTAGGAGTAGGGGGGAGTATGGAACAGGCAGCACCCTCAAACCTTCAGAAGTATGAGATGAACCCCAACAACTTGGAAAGGTGGATCTCTCTCACACGTACCAACACAGACTATCCCCCAATTTAACTGATCCCCAGAGGTTTTTGATTAAATAGCGGAATAGAAAATATGATCCCAAAAAAGTGTATGTATATCACACGTACACAACCACACTAGGCCCCAATTACTATTGTTTGTACCCCTAAAAGGCTAGGAGTAGGGGGGAGTATGGAACAGGCAGCACCCTCAAACCTTCAGAAGTATGAGATGAACCCCAACAACTTGGAAAGGTGGATCTCTCTCACACGTACCAACACAGACTATCCCCCAATTTAACTGATCCCCAGAGGTTTTTGATTAAATAGCGGAATAGAAAATATGATCCCAAAAAAGTGTATGTATATCACACGTACACAACCACACTAGGCCCCAATTACTATTGTTTGTACCCCTAAAAGGCTAGGAGTAGGGGGAGTATGGAACAGGCAGCACCCTCAAACCTTCAGAAGTATGAGATGAACCCCAACAACTTGGAAAGGTGGATCTCTCTCACACGTACCAACACAGACTATCCCCCAATTTAACTGATCCCCAGAGGTTTTTGATTAAATAGCGGAATAGAAAATATGATCCCAAAAAAGTGTATGTATATCACACGTACACAACCACACTAGGCCCCAATTACTATTGTTTGTACCCCTAAAAGGCTAGGAGTAGGGGGAGTATGGAACAGGCAGCACCCTCAAACCTTCAGAAGTATGAGATGAACCCCAACAACTTGGAAAGGTGGATCTCTCTCACACGTACCAACACAGACTATCCCCCAATTTAACTGATCCCCAGAGGTTTTTGATTAAATAGCGGAATAGAAAATATGATCCCAAAAAAGTGTATGTATATCACACGTACACAACCACACTAGGCCCCAATTACTATTGTTTGTACCCCTAAAAGGCTAGGAGTAGGGGGAGTATGGAACAGGCAGCACCCTCAAACCTTCAGAAGTATGAGATGAACCCCAACAACTTGGAAAGGTGGATCTCTCTCACACGTACCAACACAGACTATCCCCCAATTTAACTGATCCCCAGAGGTTTTTGATTAAATAGCGGAATAGAAAATATGATCCCAAAAAAGTGTATGTATATCACACGTACACAACCACACTAGGCCCCAATTACTATTGTTTGTACCCCTAAAAGGCTAGGAGTAGGGGGAGTATGGAACAGGCAGCACCCTCAAACCTTCAGAAGTATGAGATGAACCCCAACAACTTGGAAAGGTGGATCTCTCTCACACGTACCAACACAGACTATCCCCCAATTTAACTGATCCCCAGAGGTTTTTGATTAAATAGCGGAATAGAAAATATGATCCCAAAAAAGTGTATGTATATCACACGTACACAACCACACTAGGCCCCAATTACTATTGTTTGTACCCCTAAAAGGCTAGATGAGGAGTAGGGGGAGTATGGAACAGGCAGCACCCTCAAACCTTCAGTATGAGATTGTGTTCACTGTACCCCACAAAGATTGAGTTCACTGCACCCCACAATGATTGTGTTCACTGCACCCCACAAAGATTGTGTTCACTGCACCTCACAAAGATTGTGTTCACTGTACCCCCCAAAGATTGTGTTCACTGCACCCCACAAAGATTCTGTTCACTGTACCCCACAAAGATTGTGTTCACTGCACCCCAAAAAGATTGTGTTCACTGCACCCCAAAAAGGATGTTGTTCACTGCACCCCAAAAAGGATGTTGTTCACTCCACCCCAAAAAGATTGTGTTCACTGCACCCCACAAAGATTGTGTTCACTGCACCCCAAAAAGATTGTGTTCACTGCACCCCAAAAATGATTTTGTTCACTGCACCCCAAAAAGGATTTTGTTCACTGCACCCCAAAAAGGATGTTGTTCACTCCACCCCAAAAAGATTGTGTTCACTGCACCCCAAAAAGATTGTGTTCACTGCACCCCACAAAGGATTTTGTTCACTGCACCCCAAAAAGATTGTGTTCACTGCACCCCAAAAAGGATGTTGTTCACTGCACCCCAAAAAGGATTTTGTTCACTGCACCCCAAAAAGATTGTGTTCACTGCACCCCACAAAGGATTTTGTTCACTGCACCCCACAAAGATTGTGTTCACTGCACACCAAAAAGGATTGTGTTCACTGCACCCCAAAAAGATTTTGTTCACTGCACCCCAAAAAGATTGTGTTCACTGCAGCCCAAAAAGATTGTGTTCACTGCAGCCCAAAAAGATTGTGTTCACTGCAGCCCAAAAAGATTGTGTTCACTGCAGCCCAAAAAGATTGTGTTCACTGCAGCCCAAAAAGATTGTGTTCACTGCAGCTCACACACAGAAAAATGGATGTGGATCACTGACACCTGCCTATCTCCAATCCCACACCACACAGCAATATCGATTGTAGTTTGTAGAACACAGTTTCCCTAAAATTCAGCAGACTCTGTCCCTAACAGGATTGAGAAGAGATCGTAGATCAGGATTGAGTGCAGATTCACCCCACCCCCCACACAGCAATATCGATTGTAGTTTGTAGAACACAGTTTCCCTAAAATTCAGCAGACTCTGTCCCTAACAGGATTGAGAAGAGATCGTAGATCAGGATTGAGTGCAGATTCACCCCACCCCCCACACAGCAATATCGATTGTAGTTTGTAGAACACAGTTTCCCTAAAATTCAGCAGACTCTGTCCCTAACAGGATTGAGAAGAGATCGTAGATCAGGATTGAGTGCAGATTCACCCCACCCCCCACACAGCAATATCGATTGTAGTTTGTAGAAGACACTGACCCTATATAATTCAGCAGACTCTATCCCTAAAATGCCTACAACTCGCCCTGCCTAAACACTCCGACCTGTCCCTCAATTCTATCCGGACACAAATGGTTTTTTCCTGCCTATCTTTCCCTAATCAGCAGCCAGCACGTTGATGTGTGCTCTGTCCCTGAATCTAAGCAGCATAATGACGCCGCTGCGGCTGCCTCGAACTTATAAAGACTTGGTCACATGCTTCAGACGGCCAATCACAGCTACTGAGACATTTGCAGGCATGGCTGGGATGGCTTAAGGCACACCAGTTAAACGATTGTTGATTGGCTGTTGAAAGCCCGCCATGAAAAGAGCGCCAAAGCATGCAAAACCCGGAAATAAAACGACCGAACACGGATTTTTACCCGAACATACAGTAAAGTGTCCGTGTCCGTGTTCGGGTACAAAAAATCCAATTATTCGGTACGAACACGAATAATACAGTCCGTGTTCGCTCAACACTAGTTGTATCCTTTTTCCACAAATCAGTTTTTGATAACCTCTGCCTGCTTGAGGAAGTCCGATTCCTTAGTGCAGTTTCTCCTAATTCGGAAAAACTGACTCTTGGGGATATTCCTTAACCACTTTGGATGGTGTTCACTATACATTGGGAGATAGCCATTCTGATCTGTCGGCTTAAAGAAGGCTTTTGTACAGATTCTACCACTTTCCACAAAGATCTCCACATCCAGGTAGTGTATATTTTCTCTACTCCAGCTGAAGTCCAACTTGATGTTGTTATTGTTGGAGTTTAGATGGTGCATGAAGGTCTGCAATTCTGACTCCGCCCCTTTCCAAATAAAAAATAGATCGTCTATATATCTTTTATAAAGAACTAACTCAGATCTCTGGTTAGCATATATAACGATCCTCCCAGTCCCCCATGAAGAGGTTCGCCAAACTTGGAGCATATTTGGCCCCCATGGCTACGCCCCTCTTTTGAGTATAGTAGTTACCACTATACCAAAAGTAGTTATGCGAGAGGCAGTAGCACAACGCATGGTTAAGGAACCTCTTCTGGGGGTCAGGGATATCATCTCTCCTACTAAAAGCCCAATTCAGGGCTAGAAGGGCGTCGTCATGTTGGATTATTTTGTACAATGAGGAGACATCCGCCGTCACTAAGTACACATTATCCATTATCCATATTCAATCCATCCAAAGCCCTCAAACACTTCAAAAACTCCAGCTTCAACAAACAATATAAGGAGATAGAAGAGGTCTTTAGGAGGCACTGAGGTGTGTTATGCATGGATAAAGTACTGGTTTAAGTCATTCCCAGCGACCCAGTGTTTATATACAGAAAAGGTCCCTCCTTTGGAGATAAAGTAGTGCACAAAGTTCTTGACCCGCCTGTCAGACCCAAGATGTTTTGGGATAAGGCAGGATTTTACGTGTGCCGTAGGTGCAAATCTTGTAGGCAGGTCAGAGAACACCCGAGGGGCAAGACCTGTTTTACATCTAGTGTGAATGGTAAGTCATTCGAGATTAAGGATTTCATCTCATGCAATACCACGCGCGTGGTGTACGGTCTTGAGTGCCCCTGCGGCCTCATTTATATTGGACGTACGAAAAGAACTCTCACTAAATGGGTGTCTGAACAATCTCCAATATAGTTAAGGGCTTTAAGTACCATAGCGTGTCCCTTCATTTTAAAAAGGTACACAATCGTGATCCATCTGGACTGAAAATCTGGGGGACTGAGAGAGCATACCCGCAGTGGCGAGGATCCAATATTGTGAGGGAACTCTCGAAAAGAGAGACCCATTGGATATACTGTATTTAACCAACGCCTTGCATCCAAAGGGTCTAAACGTGGAGCTTGATGTCAACTGTTTTATCAGTGACTATTAGTGTGAAAAAAAATGGATGATCCACTTCCTAATTAGCTCTTTAGAATGATCTTGGGGCCCTCGAGTATTGTCGGAAGGCAGGGGTCTCTATTATATGGACTAGGCTGTGGTATAATACAATATAATACATTTTTTCTCCTTCTTTTGGTTGCTGTGTCATACAGACTTTCTCTTTGTGGTGTTCCTGCACAGATCGGCTGTAAGAATTTCTATAGGTGCAGATTTATTTTAATTTATTTAATTTGGCGGGATCCCTGATTTAGGGACCCTTATATATAGTTTAATTTTCTAGTCTCCTTGAATACAATGGGATGACATTGCTGTTTTTTAATGTTTTTTATTGATTTGAGTATCAGAACGAGGGGTATGCTTGCCTCTGGTTTTTTATGTTAACAATTTTATCAGGTTTTGGTTTTAGCTGGTTTTATACAAATGGTGCCCGGATTGCATGTTTATTTGTATGTGCCTGAGTATGGGACGTGAACATTGCAGTAATTGTATTCAGATGATACCGTAGTAGGTGCGGCACTGTGTACTTACAGTAGATATGCATCCCAGCTGGAATATTACTCAGATGTATACATTAGCATGCGGGGTAACTACTCACATTCTTATTTTTGTTTGTATGCATTTTAATAGAGAGCAATGTTCCTTTATTTGTAAAATGAATTGATGACGATTTCTTGTAAGGGTGATTAATTCCGGATCTATGATAGGATCCGGCATCAATGGTTACCTGTGATGCCATCCTTCTCCTTCTCTTGGCGGTGTAGAGATTGTAGTAAGGGGTTAATTACCAACGGCGGAGGTTTGGGATAAATATTGGTGATGGAGCCGTGTACCCACGCCCTCCGCAGAAGTCTCTGAATGACGAAACCGGTCAGGGCATGAGCAACGCGGTCACCTGACAGCAGGACGCTAGGAGGGAGTCTCGGCAGCACTCGCAGACTTCCGGAACGCTGACGAGTGAGACAGAGGTCTGGTAGGCTCCAGCAAGTGTTGGCTGCTGCTTTTTACATGTACATTGCTATGCTGTTTTATCCTGTTCGTTTTGTAAGTGCATTGATGTAAGGAGGTTGGGCCATAATAAATTGTTTATTAGCAATACTGCTCTATGTGCCCTTCTTTGTTTCTCCCCATGCACTCTACCTGAGCTCTGCACTTCCAGGAGAACAGGCGCTTACTTTATACTAGTGGATCTTGGATGCATTGCGGTCCGAATATATTGGTTTCTGCTACCTTGAATTGGGCTGTTTTTCTTACCATCTTTTGGTAAGTGTGTTCCCCTGGGGGAAAGGTACACATGGTGAGGTGAAGGGATTGATGTATACTTTTCCGGCTCCAGCACTGGTGACAAATCCCACGGTGGACTGCATAGAGACATTCCAAGTTGCACACTTCTCATGAAAACCTGTTTTATGAGCATTATTGGACTTTCAATTATTAACCATTTCATGTCTAGCGCTGCTTGTGTATATTTCTCTTTATTATATTATTGGGGCAATATGCACCTTCATTGTGGTTTTATATATATTTAGGCAGCTGCTTTCTTGTTTTTTTTTGCCCTGTGTTTTCCTTAATACATATGCACAATAGTAGTGCCTAAGAGCTGGGTGATTGGGAGTGGTGGTTCGCCACTTTTATCTTAATCCTTTTTTCAACTTTAAAATATTGTTTAATACATATATATATATATATATATATATATATATATATATATATATATATATATATATTTAAAATATTGTTTTGGTATTTTGATTCTCAAAGTTATCAGTGATCGATATAGCATCATTTAGATGACTTGCAGTGGTTTTGATGTCATTTGCCTGGGTTTCTAGAGTCGGAGCAAGTTGAAAATATTGGTATTTCAGTGCTATGACTAGCATCTGGGTATCTTTCAGACCCTGTTTATGAGCACTAGCCTCTGCTTTATTAAAAGATTCTAAGAACTTTACATACAGTTCCAGATCATCTCTAGCAGATGTATGCCTGTTAGTTCCAGGCTGCCACTGAGCTGAAGTTATGTGGTGAACCCTTTAACATACCTATGGTGTAATGTGATGCTGGTTAGCCCAGGCTGCCAGGATTATGTGGCCACTACACTCTGCAATCTTGGTTTCCACTGAGAAGCACTGCTTCTTGCATTTCTTTCCTACATTCTTGTTAAAGAGGAGCTTCAGCCCCCCCCCACCAAATACTGTAGCTGCTGACTTTTAATATTAGGACACCAACCTGTTCAGGGACTCCATGATATCGGCACCCTAGCAGATTTTTCAGTCAGCTTTTGGGTGCTGCCGCTGCCATTCCTTTGTATGGGAAACCATCAGTAAAGTCTTGTGGCTTCACAGCCAGTTCCCTACAGCGTGTGTGCAAAGCGTGCTGCACTTTGTGAATGGCCTGGCTGCGGGGGAAAGAGGAGGGGGGCCAAACTTCAGGGGGGACCTCGCTGTGGTGAGATCACCAGGAAGTGGCGACTGGTACCTGTCACAAAACAGGTACCCACTCCCCCACAAATAGTGCTAAATGTGGTACCGGGGGGGAAAGGAAGCAAACAAGTGGAGCTTCCCCTTTTGGGTGGACCTCTGCTTTAAGATTGTGAACGAGAGAAACACTGGCTGCAGCTGCTCTCTGTAGCTGATGCCCTGTGGTGCTGAACCGAATAAAAGCTATTTCAGCAAAAGGAGGGAGCTGCCGCACAGGAGTTCAATAGACTGAGCCAGGCAGTGGGAATTGTAGTTAGAGGAGAGACTCTAATGTGTAATAAAGAGCTTTTAAACTACATTCCTTATGGAGATGAGACTGCCGGGAATAAGGGGAAGAGTTGCATTTTCCCAGGCTGTACAGGACACAGCTTCATTTTGTCATGAGGGTGACTGGAGAGTGCACATCGCTGTTCAGTGTGCACCACCAATGCTGCATATAAGCGGCCTGAACAGGATCCAGATTGCTGAGTTCAAGGTGCTGACAGCCAGTCACCTTGGTGCAGAGCAGAAAGTGGACTAGCTGTGTGTGACGGGATGGTGACCTGCAATATCACTGGAACTGGTGAGCTGCTGCTGTGGGGATATACCATCTGCTGGTAGAGAGGGAGGCAGCCCTTTAGGACGACTAGACAGTTGAGTTACTGAATGAGAGACCATTTTTCTGATATTAGAAAAAACATAAATACCAATTTAGCAAGGCATTTTAATCAACTTCATCATCAGGATGTACAATCCTTTAAAAAACAAGAAAATAGATTTTTATACAATTATAAAGTTTAGATTATTGAAAGGTTCAATTGCCCGAACTGGGGTGGTGATCGCTTCTCACTCCTGTGTAGGAGGAAGGTGTATTTGATTTTAAACTGGATACCCGTATCCCAGTGGCTTAAACTTTCAGTGGGATATTACACATTATTATGAGTAAGTTCTACTTATCCCCCCTTTCTTTTTACTATTATTAACTCATCTTCCCTGCTCTAAATCAATACTAAAATAAAAATTCATGGTTAAGCTTACTAATATTCGTATGCATCAGACGTGCATCATCATGATACATCTATATTAGAGTGCACTGTTGGGGGCTTTGTATAAGTAGTCCTAATTTCAGACTTATTAAAAAAAAAAAAAAAGTTTTTTTCTTTTAATCTATATATCAGTTGTTTTTACACAGTTATTTAATAAAGTTAAGTTTTAAAGGGGTTGGGCTTATATTTCAGGCTATAATATGCATCAACGTTTTCTGTTTTACTTTGGATTGTACCTTTTCTATTTTGATGTTCTGATCTCAGTGGTTGCCTGTTTGTTCTATCTTACTAGAAAGCTCCACAGCCAGATTCATGTACATCTGACACTCCTTTTTGAATGATTGGAGCAGCCAATGATGCATAAACACCCCCCTCTACCTTTGTTTTGGGATCTTCATCCCTATGATTAGGCTCTGAGGGGTAGAGCGAAACACATTAGGAGCATGGCCTGGCTGGAGCCCAGACTGAGGCTTACATATACTATCACAAGCTTGCTTGCTTCGATGTGTGTCTACAGGCACTTTCAAACACATTGAGCCCTTTTGGAACTGACCATCTAGTAGCTCTATTATCTGCCTGCAGGTGTGACTGGGACTGTACTCATGTGCACCAACAGTGCAGCTGTGCCCAAACAATAGCCTGCTGAAGAGTTTGGACTAAACACTGCCTCTTTACAGCTGATACACAGAGACATTTATTTATTGTTTATGCTAAGAAGGTACCTCTCAAGGGACATTGCACCATATCCTAGCCATTTTCCTAGAGTGTACTGCAAACTAGTTATAGTGCCATTATTTACATTGCAGTTAAGGCTTATATGCACTGTTTATTGCTGACTTTGCTGATTAATGAGTTAATTCCAGTCTAGTGGTACAGAACTCTATTCTAAATTACCTTGGCACAGTAATTTTGCTGCCTAGCAGACTGTTTTCTAAACCTGCCTTCTGTGGGTTCATTTATGCTCAAACCACCATTTATTCCAATCCGTATCAATAGAGTTCATTTAGCATTGAACAGTCTTGTGTCTATTTCCAGGTACTATTCTACAGCCAAGATGAAGGTATCTATACTTGTAAAGTGCTTTTAGTAGCTTTCATTCAGCCAGGTGTGTCAGAGGGGCTGAGGTTGTTCTTGGAGTTGACGTGTAGAACAGAGAACCAAAACTACCAACGGCTCCACCTAAAAAAAGAAGGTGGTAGGTGGAGAGGTATATACTAAGATCACGCTCATAGGCCAGTGTGGTATGAGAACTCATCTTCATCTGACCAAGAACAAGCTGCTCCCCTGACTATTTTATTCTTAATTTTTAATCTAACAAGAGATTCTTTATATGAAATCACATGAAGTTAAAACCCTGATTTTAATGGTCCTTATAAATCACAATTGCTTTTACTGCACTGATTTCTACATCACCCATCTATCAGTACACAAGAACATTTCTCATCGGTCCTCTGCTTCATGAAACCAGCACTTACCCAGCCCATGAACATTCCAAAGAGTATGGTACATCTCTATACTGATATCTTTTAGAAGGGAAACCATTATCTAAAAACAAAACGTACCCTAGTCCTGTACTTGGTATATTGTTAAGTATAAGTACAGCAGGGGGCTGCTATACATGAAGTGATAACATCTTGTACTTTGGTTGTACCAAACTCGCTGTGTAAAGCTGGCCATAGATGGATCAGAATTCAGCCGGTTCAGCAGGGAGTGTCTGAATTTCAATTTATCTATGGCTGGGCCTGTCTACTGATCAATTGCTCGTGAACAGGCTTGCTGGAAAACTTTGGTCCAGCTGACTCCTCCTATCCGAATACAATGACACAGCTTGGGGAATTCTTATATCCATCTTGAATGTGTGGATGGGGGGAATCTTTGCAGTTTTTTTTTTCAGCCCACTGGCTAAATGGAAAAAATGGAGCCATATATGGCAGCTTTAATAAACTGGTTTCCATCAAAATCAAAATGTTATCTTTTTTAAATATCATGTAAAACTGAAAAAAAGGAAACAAAATAGTAACATTGGGGTTTTTGTAACCTCATTCAGAATGCTCCTCTTTAGCTGTAAGTATTATATACCAATAACTGCTAAATTACTGACCTGCTTACAACATCATCTAAAATGGCAAAAAAAAATATTAGCATTATTTAAACAATAAAGAACATTATTAGCATTATTTTTACAAGAAAAATCAACTGACTTCTTTTATATAATTCAGCTAAATATTTTTCATCCCAGATTTTTTTTATTCCAATGTAAGGAAATGTGTTGTATTTTCTTCATTCTTCCTCTTTGATCAAACGGTCTGTACTTCTGTGCTGCTGCATTTTCCTCTGTTTTCTTGTGATAGCTGGGTAGATGTGTAGTTGTACAATAGGTGGGTCTTTTGAAATACCGCAGCTGCGGCTTCAGTACTGAAAAAGAAACATGCTATTATATTCAGGTGAGTATACGAATTTTATTGCATCCTTTACAAAGCTGTTTTTTTTCTAAATACCACTTGGTAAAGTGTTCAGCCCCATACAGCCACCGTCTCTTTCAGCGTGGCAAAGACTTTGACAGGCTACAGACAGAGGGGTGCATGCTTCACCTGTGCTTCTTGGGAGAATTCAAACTCTGGGTTTGAATGAACACAAGCTAAACACCCAGGATAACAAGAAGTTCGAAAGGCAATAAAGCAACACATATTGGGAAACCAATGAGATCTATGATTAGCAACAGCATGATCCTAAAGAACTATCCTTTGTATCTGACATCAAGTCTCCTGAAATAGAGACATCAGACAACCTTCCAAAGTGGGATCCCTTCCCCACCCTGGCATGGGCTGCTATGGCTACGTTTACAACACTGCCCTAAAATAACAATGAACATATGATCAATAAAAGCAAGAATGTGGGACTTTAAATGAGGTTGACTAGACAAGGAATTTTATTGCAAAAGTACAATTATTGTTTATGTATTATTACAGGGATGGAGGCCACTAGACATGCTATGTGGCAGGTCATAGACGAATTCTCTCCTTCGCATACACGATTAGGGTGGAAGACACCCGTATTTCTGTCCTATGCCCCTTTTAGGAATTTATTTAGCCCTATATATTATTAATTATTTATCTATTTATATATTCCAGGGTTGCTATAGCCTCTTTGTCCAATCCTTATTGTACAATTGGTTATGGAACCCTACATCATCCATTAACAATTTATCATATTTTGTTCAATAATGATTCCTGAGCTTGTCTCCATCCAGTTCGGGATCGGGGGATTCGGTCGATCCGGACTTCCTGGTCCGGGGCTGCGATGGGTGGCCGGCCGCCTCCCCCCTGTGCCTGTCTCTGCGTCAGCATCCGGGCTGGGGGTGGGGCGTCACGCCACCCATCGGCGCCATGCCTAGTACACCCGGTGCGTGACGGCCATCTGGCGTCCCATTGCCAGGGTTACTTTCCATCTTCCCTTGCGTCAATGGCGGACCGTTCCTACTGATGTCCGGTCTGTCCAACCGGATGTGGGAGGTCTTTGGCCGCCTACATAGACTGACGCCAGCATGGCGCTGGCGTGGCATTACCCCGGCAATCGTGGACACACGACTTGGACTGGACCAACCCTCACTCTCACAGGCATACTTTACTTGATGCAAGCCTTGGGTAAATAGATATCTTCTTTTACACAGCTCCATATTTCACTCATCACTCCGTCACATGTCCCCTTACAAGCACACTTTAGTCACATTGGGCTTTCTAGTGCACCGTGTTTCTTCTCACAGCCCTTCACCATTATTTTGGCACCCCCCTTTTCTGCTAGGCAATGTCTCTTTTCACGGTTGGACTAATTATCACACTAATTTAATGCTCATTAGTAGCATATTCTGTCACCATGGTTTTTTTCTCCTGGGTACACTTTATTTTTTCCTTCTGTTTCACACCCACCCTCCCTTCCCACCAGAGGTGTCCCCCCTCTTCCCTTTTGTCTTCGTTCATTTCCTTTTTCCCTCTTTCCACTTCTCCTCACATCTTGGTTTCATTATGGGCTTCACCAGCTAGCCCTGGTTATCTTCATACCATTTTGCTATCTCCTTGGTGGCTTTTTTATTGGCACTATTCTTTGGGTCTATTAAATTTAGTATACGCATCCAACACTTTTGACAATTTTGTTTCTGAGATGGTTTTCTCAGTATATCTTATTCTTATAGTATAATTATTGGATTTTTTATACATTTCTACAGACCCTGTTTTTTGGTTTACAACGTGCCTTTACCATCATATTCTTAAGCAATACACCTGGAGTCTTTTGAGTTGTTCTGGTCATGGTCCTCTCCCCCTCTGTTGTCCCTCTGCCGGTTATATTCCGCGCCTCAGCCCCGGGACAGGCTTCTCCCGGATCTCCTGTGGTCCCTCATTCCCGAACTGGATTGCTCATGAATTCTGATACTACTTAAGGTAGTGTCCTTTCTTATATATACTTTCCAAATTATCTTATTGTGTAAAACAATACACTAATACAATCCATATTCTCACTTTATAGACGTATATCTAAGCTCCTGATGAATGGACGGAGGTCCATGAAACGCGTCGAGCCTACGATCACTCAGATATTTTAATGTATTATGACATATTTTAGATTGTGAGCACACAGAGATTATGAGGTCCTATTATACTCATTTACTTCAGAGAGATCCATATGTGATCCGACAAATATTGTATTTTATTTGTATTTATTTGCATCAATTTGTACCATGTTATCCAGTGTCTGCTACATCTCTGTGTGTACCTATGCAACAATATCTTTATATGTTTATGTACTTTTGCAATAAAATTCCTTGTCTAGTCAACCTCATTTAAAGTCCCACATTCTTGCTTTTATTGTTTATGTATTATTACAGGGATGGAGGCCACTAGACATGCTATGTGGCAGGTCATAGACAAATTCTCTCCTTCGCAATGAACATATGATCTTTTGACAGGAGCAGGGTGAGGATTTAACATTCACAGAGACCCAATGTGTGGCTTTAGGGAAATTATAATATATATTCAGATGCTAAATACAGATTAGTGGGCTGATTGATCGGATCCTTCTTCTACCCTGGCTTCTCTAAACTTTCTTGCAAGCAGAAGGCATTTACTTTGGAGGGGAATAGTACCCAACGGAGGGTTAAAGTAGAACTATAGGCAAAACTTTATTTTTAATTTTTGGATAGAGTAAGGGAGGATTATAAGCCCCTGTCATTTTTTTTGCCATCTGTGGCAAATTTACCTTCTGTGTGGGATTTACCTTCACTTCCTATACCATAGTCAAAACAGGAAGTGAGAAGAAAGCCCTGATAAACTGCAAATTAAGGGAATCCCTTAGGGCCCTCCAAGTCATCAGAACTAGTGTCCCTATTGGAAGATTTCCTCTCTTACTTTTCTTGGGACAAACCAAAACATGGGATTTTTTACATTCACTTTAAACGATAATGATAGTGATTGTGAATGTCCCTAACGGGGGGGGGGGGGGGGCACAGACAGTAGTAAGAAACCTAGTAAGTGTTCTAATCCATCTCCACTCTGTCCAAACTAAAAAAAAAAGTTTTTGCCTTTAGTTGTCCTTTAAATATTAAGCATGTGCAGCAGCACAGTGAGATAGTGGTTAGCGCCTCTGCCCAGCAGCACTAAGGTTGCTGGTTCGAATCCAAAACACGCACCACCTGCCCAGAGTTTGCATGTTCTCCCTGTGCCTGCATGGGTTTCCCCTGGGTACTCCGGTTTCCCCCACACTCCAAAGACATGCTGGTAGGTAATTGACTCCCATCTAAATTGACCCTAGTATGTGTATGCATGTGAGTTAGGGACCTTAGATTGTAAGCTCCTTGAGGGCAGGGACTGTTGTGAATGTACAATATATATCTAAAGCACTGTGTAAATTGATGGTGCTATATACTGTAAGTACCTTTAATAAATAAAATAAATAGGTCAGTCTATTAGCTAAGTGACAGAGTTTTATATAGTACACCCTAGTCTGATTTATTTGATACTGCAATACATTAAATGAAAACATACTGTCTTACCAGGCAATTTGAGCAGGTATGGGGATTCAACTGTGCAGGATGGATCATTACTCTTGCATCCTACACCTAGAAATAGAAAAGAATCAAGTGACATATATTAACAAAGAGTTGATTACAACAGAAACACATACAGAAGTATCACTGTAATAAATATTTGAAGCACATATACAAACCCAATTCCAAAAAAGTTGGGACACTGTACAAATTGTGAGTAAAAAGTAATGGCCTTATTTACAAATCTCATAAACTTATATTTTATTCGCAATATAATATAGATAACATATCAAATGTTGAAAGTGAGACATTTTAAAATGACATGCCAAATATTGGCTCATTCTGGATTTCATGAGAGCTACACATTCCAAAAAAGTTGGGACAGGTAGCAATAAGAGGCAGGAAAAGTTAAATGTACATATAAGGAACAGCTGGAGGACCAGTTTTCAACTTATTAGGTCAATTGGCAACATGATTGGGTAAAAAAAGAGCCTCTCAGAGTGGCAGTGTCTCTCAGAAGTCAAGATGGGCAGAGGATCACCAATTCCCCCAATGCTGCAGCGAAAAATAGTGGAGCAATATCAGAAAGAATTTTCTCAGAGAAAAAATGCAAAGAGTTTGAAGTTATCATCTACAGTGAATAATATCATCCAAAGATTCAGAGAATCTGGAACAATCTCTGTGCGTAAGGGTCAAGGCTGGAAAACCATACTGGGTGCCCGTGATCTTCGGCACTGCATCACATACAGGAATGCTACTGTAATATAAATCACAACATGGGCTCAGGAATACTTCCAGAAAACATTGTCGGTGAACACAATCCACTGTGCCATTCGCCGTTGCCGGCGAAAACTCTATAGGCCAAAAAAGAAGCCATATCTAAACATGCTCCAGAAGCGCAGGCGTTTTCTCTGGGCCAAGGCTCATTTAAAATGGACTGCGGCAAAGTGGAAAACTGTTCTGTGGTCAGACGAATAAAAATTTGAAGTTCTTTTTGGAAAACTTAGACACCATGTCATCTGGACTAAGGAGGACAAGCACAACCCAAGTTGTTATCAGCGCTCAGTTCAGAAGCCTGCATCTCTGATGGTATGGGGTTGCATGAGTATGTGGTATGGGCAGCTTACACATCTGGAAGACCGTGCATTTTCCAACATGACAAAGCCAGACCACATACTGCATCAAGTACAACATCATGGCAACGTAGAAGAAGGATCCAGGTGTGGAAATGGCCAGCCTGCAGTTCAGATCTTTCACCCATAGAAAAAATTTGGCGCGTATCATAAAGAAGAAGATGCGACAAAGACCTAAGACAGTTGAGCAACTAGAAGCCTGTATTAGACAAGAATGGGACAACTTTCCTATTCCTAAACTTGAGCAACTTGTCTCCTCAGTCGACAGACATTTGCAGACTTGTAAAAAAAAGAGGGGATGCCACACCGTGGTAAACATGGCCTTGTTCCAACCTTTTTGAGATGTGTTGATGCCATATAATTTAAAATCAACTTATTTTTCTCTTAAAATTATACATTTTCTCAGTTTAAACATTTGATATGTCATCTATGTTGTATTCTGAATAAAATATTGAAATTTGCAACCTCCACATTATTGCATTCTGTTTTTATTCACAATTTGTACAGTGTCCCAACTTTTTTTGAATTGAGCTTTTATATATAAAACTGACTTATTTCAACTGTGGCAAATTACAAGAAAAAGATATCTTCCCTCCAATAATCTGGCAGTTTAAAAATGTTATTGCGGCTCAGATTAATAAAAGTGTCTATCCATTATAGTCAGGAGGATCTCTAGTTATTTGCTTTTTCAACATTATGGGAAATACAATGGTAAAGTTTGGCTTTGTAATGGTTGAACTAGAAATTCTGGTGCCATAAGCTAGGGTTCTTTCAGACAGGCAGTAAATGTACAGCCCTCTGAAAAGCGATTCATGGTGGATAGCTTTTCAGAGGACAATATAGTGGTGGCTGACAGCGTTCAGGAAGCCGTACTGCCGCATCCAGATTTTTATTTTTTTGTTTTTTACTTTTGGTAATTGCCTTGTGCAATCCACTCCGCAGCCGCCATGGAGATGTGTGAACCAGCTCCATTGAGAGCCGGTCACGCTCTTCTGTCATGCAAACTGGATGCGGGAAAAACCCACATCCAATTCGCATTAGTGTGAACCCTGCCTTATTCAGCATAACGTCATGTTTTATATTTTACCACAATTTGGGTAGTATATTGCGTTTGTGTGCAATAAATACTGTTTGAGGTACCTAATTTACAGGCCTAAATCATTATTTTAAAGGATAAGTTCACCTTCGGGAACATGTCCCACTCGTTTTTAGGGTAGAACATGTAACATGTTTCCACTCCTGCAATTCTCCCTCCAATCTCCCTTTTCCCTGGGACAAGGAGCCAGGGATTAGACATGTGTGGCTTGTTTCGTTCCAAATAAATATTCAGACTATATTTTCATTATTCGGATATATCCGAATACCCGAATTGCAGTATAAATGAAGTTTATTGAATGCTCCGAATAACAAAATGAAGTGAAGTTCGTCTGAATTTCGGATATATTTAAATTGAAATTCAAATCTAATTTTACATCAAATTCTAGTCAAATTCGAATTCTAAACATGTCTCTGAAATCAAAGACTGTGTGTTATTAGAGTACCATTTCGAAATAATGCTGTATTTGTTAAGCCAAAGATTATTTAAAGAGCCATTGTAATCATTTGATGAAGATTTTTCTTTTGTTTGTTCACTTTGTCACATTTGAATCGAAAAGAAAAAATCGAAAGTTTTCTTTTCGACCCATTCAAAATGTATTGGTTTGAACGCTATAAAAAATCTGTGAATTCAAAGAAAATTTGAAAAAGACATAAAACAAATTCAGAATACGAATTTCCGAATACAAATCCCAAATAGAAATTGAACTAATCATCAACCAAATTTAATGAAACAAAATAACTAGACTAGTGTTTCTCAACTCCGGTCCTCGGGGAACACTAACAGGCCAGGTTTGCATGAAAACTGAAATACATCACAGGTGATATAATTTGCTGCTCAGTGATTGCAGTATTCTAGTCTGCATCTCCCCAAGGTAATCTGGCCTGTTAGTGGGCCCTGAGGACCGGAGTTGAGAAACACTGAACTAGATTAACCAAATTAAACAAAGCAAAACAATTTTTTTTCGTCATACACATGTCTACCAAGGATCTTCTCCCCGCACCCGCTGTTACAATTTTAAAAGAGAGCCATGTGGGGCTCTGCCCACACAGCCGCGTCATTCAATCACAGAGTTCTTTGAATGATTAGATTACAAGTACTGATATCTTGTGCAGTTGACGGTTTGTAGCTGCTAGTGAGCATCCTCGTTGATTCTTCCTGGATTTAAGTAACTGCTTGTCTGTATCAGAGGTACGGAAAAACAGCTACACTAAGGCTGGCCATACATTATACAGTTTTCCTTTAGATTTACCCAAAACATATAATATGAGGTCAAACCTAAACACTTTCTATTTGTATGCAGTCAGGCAGGCCTTTGCCTGTTCTTGCATCGTTGAAGGTACAGTGCCTTGCGAAAGTATTCGCCCCCCACCCCTTGAACTTTTCGACCTTTTGCCACATTTCAGGCTTCAAACATAAAGATATAAAACTGTAATTTTGTGTGCAGAATCAACAACAAGTGGGACACAATCATGAAGTGGAACGAAATTTATTGGATATTTCAAACTTTGTTAACAAATAAAAAACTGAAAGAATGGGCATGCAAAAATATTCAGCCCCTTTACTTTCAGTGCAGCAAACTCTCTCCAGAAGTTCAGTGAGGATCTCTGAATGATCCAATGTTGACCTAAATGACTAATGATGATAAATAGAATCCACCTGTGTGTAATCGAGTCTCTGTATAAATGCACCTGCACTGTTATAGTCTCAGAGGTCCGTTTAAAGCGCAGAGAGCATCATGAAGAACAAGGAACACACCAGGCAGGTCCGAGATATTGTTGTGGAGAAGTTTAAAGCCGGATTTGGATACAAAAAGATTTCCCAAGCTTTAAACATCCCAAGGAGCAAGCGATAATATTGAAATGGAAGGAGTATCAGACCACTGCAAATCTACGGAGACCTGGCCGTCCCTCTAAACTTTCAGCTCATACAAGGAGAAGACTGATCAGAGATGCAGCCAAGAGGCCCATGATCACTCTGGATGAACTGCAGAGATCTATAGCTGAGGTGGGAGACTCTGTCTATAGGACAACAATCAGTTGTATACTGCACTAATCTGGCCTTTATGGAAGAGTGGCAAGAAGAAAGCCATTTCTTAAAGATATCCATAAAAAGTGTCGTTTAAAGTTTGCCACAAGCCATCTGGGAGACACACCAAACATGTGGAAGAAGGTGCTCTGGTCAGGTGAAACAAAAATCAAACTTTTTGGCAACAATGCAAAATGTTTTTTTTTTTTTGGCGTAAAAGCAACACAGCTCATCTCCCTGAACACACCATCCCCACTGTCAAACATGGTGGTGGCATCATCATGGTTTGGGCCTGCTTTTCTTCAGCAGGGACAGGGAAGATGGTTAAAATTGATGGGAAGATGGATGGAGCCAAATACAGGACCATTCTGGAAGAAAACCTGATAGAGTCTGCAAAAGACCTGAGACTGGGATGGAGATTTGTCTTCCAACAAGACAATGATCCAAAACATAAAGCAAAATCTACAATGGAATGGTTCACAAATAAACATATCCAGGTGTTAGAATGGCCAAGTCAAAGTCCAGACCTGAATCCAATCAGGAATCTGTGGAAAGAACTGAAAACAGCTGTTCACAAACGCTCTCCATCCAACCTCACTGAGCTCGAGCTGTTTTGCAAGGAGGAATGGGCAAAAATTTCAGTCTCTCGATGTGCAAAACTGATAGAGACATACCCCAAGCAAATTACAGCTGTAATCGCAGCAAAAGGTGGCGCTACAAAGTATTAACTTAAGGGGGCTGAATAATTTTGCATGCCCAATTTTTCAGATTTTTATTTGTTAAAAAAGTTTGAAATATCCAATAAATTTCGTTCCACTGCATGATTGTGTCCCACTTGTTGTTGATTCTTCACAAAAAATTACAGTTTTATATCTTTATGTTTGAAGCCTGAAATGTGGCAAAAGGTTGCAAAGTTCAAGGGGGGCGAATACTTTCGCAAAGGCACTGTAAATCTAAAGGAAATTGAAAAAGAAATGTATATAATGTATGGCCAGCTTAACAGTATGCAGGAGCCTGACATTTCATCATGTCTGCATTGAGTTTGTATGCTCCCTCGTCATAACATGGATTTCTTCCAGGTACACATACACTACCTTGTGTGCAGTCTTTGGACATGTTAGCGGTTTGTCACTAAGCCAATAATCCTACGTTTTACAGGCTGATAGGGCAGTACAACTGGTTCTGTTGTTCCGGGCCCCATCAATGCAGCACGGGGCCCAGGCAGCTTTATATTTATTTTCTGCCAAATAAAAAAAAGATTACTAGCCTAATCTACTCTCCCACTCCTACTTGCTTAAAGCGGTTGTATACTCAGAAAATACTAATTTACATTTGCATTTGGGGAGCAGTAAAAACATGCAGCTGAGCTGCATTTTTACTGCCACCCAAACACTCCCCTTCAACCTCTTTAGTCCTAGCGCAGTTTTAAAACGGCATTGGGACTGTGCTGCAAACATGTTTTTATATACACTTCTGGCCCCAGCACCCTGTATATTTGTAAGGGCAGCTGTCACTGCACTGTATGCATACCTGCCAACTGTCCCATTTTTGCAGGGACAGTCCCGGCAAATATGACCCTGTCCCGGGTAATTTAATTTGTTCCGGCTGTCCGTAAATGCCATTTACGGGCAGCCGGTGCCCATAAAAAAATTGTTGTGGGCCGACATCCTAACGTCGTATGCGCCATTACGACGCCTGCCAGGCTTGGGAAAGCTCGTACAAGATCGGCCGGGAGGGTGCATACGCAGTTACGTAAGGGCGCCGCCTGGCACAATTTTTAAATCAGAGGCACTCGTTCTCAGCAGTGCCTTGCTGGGGCCGGCCGCCACATTCAGCTGCAGAGCAGAGAAGGACCGTTACCCCAAAAGTGCTGCTGGACACTACTTGCCCCTTGCAGGGGATGAACATATTTTGTGGAAGGTGAGAAAGCCTTAAATTTTGAATGGGTTTGGGGGCCAATCTCTGACAAGTAGAAGCATTAGAGGCACTTCCTGGAATTAAACAACAGGACTACAAGGACCATTGGAAACTTATTCTGCACCTACTACCCTTTATCAAAAATAAACATAGCATTTATGAGTGCAAGGCTTCGCTTACAAAAATATTGGTATGCATTAAAACTTGGAAAAGCATAAGTTGAAAGAACCATTATAAAATACAATTTCAGCCTTAAAGGAGGGCAAATGTAACAAAGTGTTTTCAATGAGCTTGTGTCACTTAAGATATAATTTATTATGTGTGCACCTCCCTTTTCCATTTCCTGTAATTCTCTCTTTATTGAGTAGACCCTATAATCTGATGACAAGTAGGCGTAGATTAATTATGTGGAGTGGGCGGAGCTTCAGTGACGTGGGTGTGGTAAGTAATTGATAGCTGTGCTGCAAAGTGTCCCTGGAAATTTTTTTCAAATGTTGGCAACTATGACTGTATGCCCCCCCCAAAGACAAAGCCACATTTTGTTTTGAGGTAGGGTCAGGGGAGTGGCCGGGGGGCAGAGTCAAGGGTGAGGTCGAAAGGGGCTCCATCAGGTAGGCTGTACAGGGCCCTGCAGACCAGTCCAGTATTTGGAACCAAATCCTGACATTCCACTGTAGGTACCCTTTGTCTCACATTGCCAAAGTTGTAGCCATGCTGAAAAGTGATGTTTTGGAACCAATCCCAGTGTCTGTCCACTTAGAGCATGGGGACCGATCCATGTCGGGTTCATAGTCCTGCATAATATTAGAGCCTATATTCACTCTTTTTTTGTTATCGCCAATGTGCTAAACAGATGATTCTCATTGTTTCTTTACCTGTTTCTGTGTTACACTTGTTTTACAATTTTAGATGAGCTTATGCTTATATGAAAGCCTATTTCCTATAGGTGTTGCATATAAAATTTTTTACATTTACCCTTTTGCACAATTTGAATATACTCTATATTCATAATTTATTGTGGTTTTTTTATTGTAACAATTTTCTTTTTTTTTTTTAGCATATTTAACCACTTCTGGATCAGAAGATTTTCCCCCTTAATGACCAGGCCATATTTTGTGATTCGGCACTGCGTTACTTTAACGGACAATTAGGTACAGCGTCGCAAGAAGTTTCGAAATTCAGCTGAATTCCAAACTTTTTGCGGTAAAAGTTCGGAATTCGGGTCACCCGAACCGCCCAAAATGCAATGGGACAGGAAGTGGGCTTTAAAAGCCCGTGATTGGCCCAGAAACGTCAGTAAAAGCCAATGAGGGGGCAGGAGTGTGCTAGGAACGTGATTGAAGTGACTACGGGGACCAGAGGCCAATCAGGAGTGAATACGCCCCCCAGTATATAACATAGCCCCGCCTAACCTCTAGCACTGTAATACAGAGGCTTTGGAAGAGACTGGAAGCATTTGTGTTTATCCTGCTGTGTTAAACAACGTTTGCTGCATAGCCGATTGCTTGTAAAGCTCTAGATCAGCAGAAGAGCAGTCAGCTTACAGAAAGATTGTCAGTGTAGTTAGAAATGCAGCGATTGTGCTGTTTGAGTTAGAAAAAAAAAAAATTAAAGGGACAGTGTCAGTTAGAAATTATCTTCTGCTGTATGGAGCTGTTCTTTTAGTGTGAGGAAAGGGATATGCAGTGTAGTTAGGGTACTATATACCACTATAGTTAGATTCAATAATCTAGTTTTTGTAGGGATAGTTTTAAGTGTCAGGGTTCCATCTAGTGAGCACGTTGCACTGCTGAAATATATCTACAGCAGGTATACGTGCTTGCTAGTCAGCTATTGGGCAAAATACATTTCAGCGATACACACATCTGCTGTATTTAGCGACAACTTTGGGTCGCAATAGCAGTGTGCGTCTTGCAGGTGATTTTCACATCGCACGGTTGATAAAGCCTCAGTGACAAGTTAACGCCTGTTCTTGTTGCAAGCGTTAGGTCCAATGCAAAAGGCTTTGCTACTCTGCGTCACACACATCTGCTTTATTTAGCGACAACTTTGGGTCACATAGCAGTGTGCATCTTGCAGGTGATTTTCACATCGCACAGTTGATAAAGCCTCAGTGATAAGTTAACGCCTGTTCTTGTTGTAAGCGTTAAGTCCACTGCAAAAGGCTTTGCTACTCTGCGTCACACACATCTGCTTTATTTATTGACAACTTTGGGTTGCATAGCAGTGTGCGTCTTGCAGGTGATTTTCACATCGCACAGTTGATAAAGCCTCAGTGACAAGTTAACGCCTGTTCTTGTTGTAAGCGTTAAGTCCACTGCAAAAGGCTTTGCTACTCTGCGTCACACACATCTGCTTTATTTAGCGTCTTGCAGGTGATTTTAACATCGCACAGTTGATAAAGCCTCAGTGACAACTATGTCAGGTAGACCAAGGAAAGGAATACGTGGCCCTGCTGTGGAAAGGGGCACAGCTTCTAGGGTGTCTAGAGGCAAGGGTGAACGTGGTGGTCAGTCCTCAGCCAGGCCACCATTTTGATTGTTCTCCCGCAGTGGCCAAGCTATACGTCCACAGTACGTACAGGAGGTGGTGGACTATATTACCAAACCCTCATCATCGTCATCATCAGCAACTACAGTGACCCAGGCAGAGAAAAGTGGTCAGTCTTCTGCAGTTGGCAGAGCAAATAAAGATGAGTCCATGTCCACCTCAAGTCCTCCCTTAGACCCAACTTCAGACATGACAGAGGAGTCAGCTGAGCTGTTTGACCACAGTGTCGGCCATCTACTCCTGCCTGATGCTCAGTCCTTTATGGAGTCTGATGTTGGGTCTGAGGTTCAGGAGGAGGCAGAGCAAGCAAGAGGGGAGAGCAGACGGCCCACTCCATCTAAGGCCGCACCTGTTGACTCCCGGGCCACTATACAAACCTCTTCTTGCTGGGTCTTTTTTGAGACATCTCATGCAGATCGAACAGTTCCGATCTGCAAGATTTGTCATAAGGGAATAAAACGTGGCAAAAAGGTCAACCACTTGGGTACAAGCTGCCTAACCAGGCATTTGACAACCCACCACTTGGCCCGTTGGAAGGAGCATTCGAAGAACCCCGCAAAAGGGCCAAAGATCGGTCAGTAGGCCTCCTAGTCCTCCTCGCGCTCCTCCTCGTGCTCCACCTGCACATCAGTCTGTCCCTGCTATAGTCACTTGTCACCTGTTGGCAGCCTCCACTGACAGGGATGATGATGTAGCAGAGAGTCGCATCTACCTCCAGCACACCACCAGCTGTAACATCTAGACGCCAAATTTCGATTCCACACATGCAAAAAAAAAGTATACACCACGCCACCCACATGCCCAGTGTCTAAACAGTAGTTTGGCAAACACTACTGGCTCTGCAACTCTTACCATTTAACCTGGTAGAGTCTGCTCCCTTCCGCGACTTTGCAAAATGTGCAGTTCCACAGTGGCAGGTGCCAAGTTGGCATTACTTTGCCCGTAAGGCCCTGCCATCCCTATACCAACATGTGGAAGGCAATGTAGTGTCGTCTCTGGCCAAGTCAGTCAGCCATAAGATACACCTGACGGCTGACACTTGGTCAAGCAAACTTGGGCAGGGATGGTACATTTCTGTCACTGCTCATTCGGTGACACTGCTTGCCAGCGGAAGGGTATGTGGCCAGGGCTCGGTGCTGCAGCCAGTTTTGCCCCCACGTCTGCAAACAGCCGGTGGTGTCGCTGATCCGGGTAGATTGATCACTTCTACCCCCCCCTGCTCCTCCTCCTCATCCTCCTCATCTTCCTCCATGCCCTCCTCTGCAGAATGGTCCTTTGAATATGATGAGGTACCACGTAAGCGTTCAAAGGGCTATTCTATCTCTCAGGCCAAAAGGTGTCACGTAGTGCTGCAGCTTGTGTGTCTAGGGGACAGGCAGCACACTGCCCCTGAGATTCTTGGGGCTCTGCAGGCACAGAGGTGGTTGACACCATGCCAGCTGCAGCCAGGAATGGTGGTTTCCGATAATGGGTCAAACCTGGCTGCCCTCCGGCAGGGAAAGTTGACCCATGTTCCATGCTTGGCGCATGTCCTGAATCTCGTGGTACAGTGGTTTTTGAACTCACACCCGGGAATGCAGGATGTGCTAAGGATGGCAAGAAGGGTGTGCAGTCACTTCAGGCGGTCGTACAGTGCCACTGCACGTTTGGCCGAAGTGCAGCGCGAGTTTCACCTGCCGGTACATCGCCTCGTCTGTGACATGCCCACCCGCTGGAACTCCACCTTGGCTATGCTGCAGCGCCTGTACACGCAGCAGAGGGTCCTCAATGAATATTTCTGTGAGTACGGCACCAGCACTGGCTCAGTGCACCTGGACTTTTTTTCGCCACGGCAGTGGCTTTTGATTAAGGATGCATGCGCTGTCCTCTTGCCATTTGAGGGGGCCACAAGGATGGTCAGCTGGGACAGCGCATGCATCAGTGACACCCTACCGGTACTGTTTTTGTTGGAGCACACTCTGCGTGGCATTATGGACAGGGCACTGGAGGCAGAGCAGCAGGAGGAAGAGGAGGACTTCCTTGCTTCTCAAGGCCCTCTTTATCCTGACCCCATTATGCCTAGCTCCTAGAGGCCCGAGCAGGATCCAGGGGTGGAAGAGGAGGAGGAGGAGGAGGAGGACGATTATTTGGGAACTTTTGCAGGCCTTGAGGAGGAGGAGGAAGACATGCGGCAATCTGCAAGGCCTAGTTTGACCCCCTCGGGACATTTTGGAGTAGTACGTGGCTGGGAGGAAGAGGAGCACGTTCAAGATCATGTAGTTTTGAGTGACCCCGAGGAGTCAGCTTCTCAGGCCTTTGCAAATTTGTGACGCATGGCAAACATCATGCTTCAGAGCCTGAGAAAGGACCCCAGAATCAAGGCCATTAAAGAGACTGACCACTATTGGTTGGCCACCCTACTTGACCACCGGTACAAGTCAAAAGTCTCTGAGCTTTTCCCATCCACCCAGAGAGTCCACAGGATCAAATCCCTTGAGCACAGTCTCAAGAGGATTCTTGTGAACACGTTCCCCGATTCCTGTAGGGTGCAGGGTCGGGGACAACCAACCATGGACTCTACTGCGGGTCACGAGAGGAGCGTTGAAGAAGGCGTGCGGTTGACGGATGCCTTTCGTTTTTTTTTTAGTCCTCACCGCCCAAGCCTCTCAGCTGCCACATCGCATCGACAGCATCTGCATCACATGGTGGACGATTACGTCAGGGCACAAAGTGACACAGGCTTTTCATGTGACAAATCCGATCCACTGGCATACTGGGTCTTAAGATTAGACCACTGGCCAGAACTGGCCCAGTATGCCATTGAGTTGTTGGCCTTCCCTGCTTCCAGTGTCCTATCGGAACGGGCATTCAGCGCAGCAGGAGGATTCGTCACAGACCATCGAACGAGACTCTCCACTGACTCAGTCGACCATTTGACATTCATTAAAATGAATCAGTCGTGGATATCAAGCTTTGATGCACCTGATGCAGACCTTGTAGACTAGTCTATCGTTGCGATGTGGCAGCTGAGCCTCAGTTTAAGCCTGGATCAGGGTGCCACCCTCAAACCCTCCTCTCGTTCTGTTTAGGTTCACAGAACCTCATTTTAGTTTCCACTAGAAAAGATACTTTTTTTTTTTGCCCTTCTGCAACACCAGCTCTTTGGGCTTACGGTGGGGAGGCTCCGCCCACACCAAAAATACCATGTTTGCGCACCTGTTCCACAGGTGCACACCTTCATAATTTTTACGCCTACTTCAACACCAGCTCTTTGGGCTTACAGTGGTATGGCTCCGCCAACACCCAAACAATAATTTTTGCGCACCTGTTTCACAGATGCATATCATTGCAATTTTTTTCCTTACAAAGGCAATTATTGCCTTCATGACCAGCACTTTCATAGGGTTGTGGTGTCAAAGCATTGTCGGCACCACCAAAGGCCCAATTTTTAAGCATCCTTTACTTCTATTCAAAGTCAAGAGACAACAGTATTCATCCAAAACATCTCTAATCTTGTTCACTGTGCACTACATTGTGGCCCCCTAACCTTAACCCTCAATGTATCCGTGCATATATGTCTGTTTCTTGTTAAAATTCAAGTTAAAGTGCACCAAACACCATTTTACATGAAATAAAGTGCATCTACATACATATTTTGACTTCTTGAAAACATTTGGTAATAATAGCCCCATTGTGAAAATACACCTGTTAATTATATCCACCTTTTTCCAAAAAAAAACTCTAATCTTGTTCCCAGTGCACTGAATTATGTCCCCATCATACACATTGGCTGTGCAGTTGATTAGGAGCAAAAGAAAGGTGCGGTTAAGCAAAAAAGTCATTTTTGAAGATTAGGCATGCTATAATTCTGGTTCTGGACATGCTACAGAGCTGAAACTTCACAGGTACACTTTTTAGACCCCTCAGACACTAAATCCAAAGAAATCTCTCTTTTTTTTTTTTTCAATAATTGGTTCTCTATCAAAAACAACAATTTTTAAGAACTTTTTTTTGCCTGATTCATAGTCCCTGGGGCATGACCCAGAACCCTAGGCACTTTTTAGGGGCATTTATTAGGGTTTAGGGCTTCAAAATGGTGTTTTTTGATTCCCGGAGTTTGGGTCCCATTGATTTCAATGGGGTCCGGGAATCCGAACTGAACTTTCGGGAAATTTGGGAGTTCTGGTCGAACCAAACTTTTCAAAAGTTCGATCATCCCTAATCGCCACCATTACTTGTAAAAAAGTAAAATAAATAAACATTTCATAAATATATCTCAAAGTTTGCAGATGCAATAACTTTTGTGCAAACTAATCAATGGACGCTTTTTGTGATTTTTTTTTTTTTTTTTTAGTAAAAATTTGAAGCAGAATACATATTGCCCTCAATTTTTGAACAAATTAGATTTTTTTTTTCAACTTTATATTGGATGTGTTTTTTATAGCAGAAAGTAAAAAAGCATGTTTATTTCTGTGCCTCTGCCTGATGATCGTCGGGAGCCAGGGGACATTGAATACCCAGCACCTGCCCATCGGCTTTTCCGCTGTGTGTAATCACGGCACGTATGCGTGCTCCCGCCCCCGCTGAGCAGTGGGGACTCCGATGCACGGGGCAGGTGGCTCCAATTGCTGCCTGACACCTGCGATCACTCGCCGCTGAGAGAGAAGGACGGGCAGCTGTTGTAAACACAGCTGAAGTTCTTCTCTCTCATATTCAGAACTCTAGATTTTTGGCCATAAATGTCTTCCTATGTGTTACCAATATGCTATTTGGATAAACTTTGTTATTCTCTAATAAATAAAATTGTATAGGCAAGCCTGAAGAACTTAGTGCTTCAGTTATGGTGAAGCATGGCATACCATGACAGCACTGATCCCTGCCAGTTGGCATTTATGATAAGTGTGTATCAGCGCTGCTCTTCCTACTTAGGTATACCTAATTCTAGGCTGCTGCTAATATAAGGCAATGGTAACCTTAAATGAATTAATAATGTAGGTATTAGCGCTGCTCTAGGTACCAAATAGATAAATATAAAGTGTCAAGTGTATATCCTCAATCAGCAAAAAATATTCATCAACAATACATAATAAAAAATAGATAGAGATAAAATATGTGAATATGAAATAATATAAATTGTCCTTGTATTGATCAAAAAGTCCTTGTGGTGATAAAGTGTCTGTGCTTATAAACAAATGTGCTAACAATTAAATAGATAATAAATAAATAAATAGTTCTTGTGGATAAAGTGCTCGTGCTTCAAATTGATTGTGCAGATCACTCCGTGCTCCCCTCTTGTGTCCCCACTCATCGGACAAATTAGGGGATAAAGTATGTATTGCCTTTCAGCATATGGGGTTTTGTTTTGCCACTTTCTTAATCCTTAAATGGAAGGGCCTCCCAGTGTGGACTCTCCGGTACCAGAGTATATGCATCAGAAAAGAGCCTCCATAGTGTAAAGCCGAATATTTATTAAGTAAAACAAAATATATCCCCTTACATGTAGAAAATTGCAAACTGCTATCTGTTAGGTATTTGGTACCTAGAGCAGCGCTGATACCTAAATTATTCAGTTGGCATTTATATCTAGAACCCAAGGCATTTAGTCATGAGATGTTGTAATAAATACTTGGAATTTTAAACATAAGTACTGTGTAGTTCATACTGTACCATGAAAGTCCTAAGTGCCTCAATCCAATGTTCTGTCTTGTATTTAACTATATAGATCAGACCATAATGAGGGACAAATGATGAGGAAAGAGGGACTTTGTTCCAAATGAGGGACAGTTAGGAACCACGCTCAGGAGACTGGGAGAGAACCCTGCAACTTTGGGAGACCTCTAAGTTTCCCAGGAGACTTGACATCACTGCTGCATTCTCAAAGTGTATTTATTACCTGGTCAGACACATATGTGTGTTTACCATGTTTGTATTCTGGAATCTGGATACTTTTTGCAGCATGCTGCATTATAATGTGGTGTTTACGATCCTAATTCTTTATTCTCATTCCATGCCTTTTTCATTTTTATCCTTAGTTCCCCAGACTTGTGTATACAGTCGTGCTCATCGAAGAGTATATAGGTTGAGCTGCATAGCATATTGCACACATGTTAACATGCAGAAAAGGGCGAACATTTGGTAGACACATATCAAAAACATTCTTTTTCTTTTGATTTTGCTAATATTTTAAAATGGTTAAGTAAAAAGCAATAGTTACTGCTGACACTAGACAGCAAATATGTTACCAAAGTTAAAAAATGTACTAAATTTACCTAAAATTATCTGTGTTTTCCCCTTGCTGGACAAAGCAGCAGGTTCTGTTTCGTGGAGGGCTCATCAACAGCAAACTTTTCCATCACTCCCCAACAGCTCTGCCTTGCAGCTGGCAATGAAGAATAATATTTGGTAGTTCAGTTATGGGGGAAGTATGTGTCTCAGTCCTCTTCCTCAGATGTGATAGTGCTTGGCGATTGGCCACTCAGGCACCCAGAGTGCCTGTGTGGCCAATTAATTCTGACTTGGAGCCTAAACAGGGTTAAAGTGGTCAAACATGCTTCAATAAATGATAAATTATTTCCATCAATCCCTTTTGATAATAACAACTGATCTATAGTTGGCAGGGCCCCTCTGCTAGGGCAGTACAACTGGTCCTGTTATACTGGGCACAGGCCCCATCAGCTAAACAGGGGGGCCTGGGGTAGCTTTATTGTTCATTTCTGCCTAAATGAATAAATTGTTTTTACTAGACCACACCCCCTCTCCTTCTTGTTTACCAGGACTTAAAGAGGTTGTACACCGAGATTTTTTTTTTTCCTCTTCTTTAAATCCTGAAAGAGAAACCCATAATGAGCTAGTATGCATCGCATACTAGCTCATTATGAAATACTTACCTTAGAACGAGCCCCCGCCGTGCCGTCCGCTTACCTGTATGACGGGCGACATGTATAGTCGCCCGTCTTCCGGGATCGCGGCATCCGGCCATCTGATTGGCCGGAGCCGCGGTGACGTCACTCCCGCGCACGCGCGCGGGAGCCGACGGTCACGGCACGGGGCTCTGAAGGAACGGCACGATCTGCCGTTCCTTCAGAGCGCATGCGCCAGTGACGTCACTGGCTGCATTAAAGGTAAATATCTCCTAAACGGTGCATGTTTAGGAGATATTTACAGTACCTATAGGTAAGCCTTAATATAGGCTTACCTATAGGTACAACTTCCTGAGGAGGGTTTACTTCCTCTTTAAATTGCATTTCCCTTGGTCCCATCATGTCAACAGAGGGGTCCAGGAGGTAGGAGCAGAGCAGGGACTGTTTTTTTTTTTTTCATTTTCAGGGTGTAGGCGGATAAAATCAGTGCCATTGTTCCACTGCACCTCAGACTCAGTGTGGAGACAGGGTTGTGGGGGGGGGGGGGGTATCAGGAAGGCTGTACAGGGCACCAAGTTTACTAACAGCAGCCCTGATATTTGACAACCAATTCAACGGATATATCATGAGGGGAAGTGTATTTCGATCGATAGTTGGAAGACATGATCGTAACTTACATCACAAGTTATTGGTCACATTTTCTAGTTACACTATGTAATCTCATAATATGATTGATCAAAATGCGATCGCATTACCCACTTGCCGACTGCCGCATGACTATATACTGCAGCAGTCAGCCTCTCCTGGGCAAAGTGACGTATGGGTACGTCACTCACCCACGAGCCTGTAGGGGGCGACCGCGCGCCGCCACCAGTGTGTTCCTGCCCCGCTTGTACCCTGCCTTCCCCACGCATATGTGACCGGCCGCTCCGATGTCCGCCGGCCACTTGCGACCTCGCTCAGGAGAGGGAGAAAGACAGACGGCTGATGTAAACACAGCCGTCTGTAATTCTCCCTTAGATCATCACTGCTATGTAGGATCGTATGTCTCTGTGATGATCTAACAAGCCACACCCCCTGACAGTTAGAATCACGCCCCTAGGGACACACTTATCCCCTTGATCAACAATAAAGTTAACCCCTTCCCTGCCAGTGTCATTTTTACAGTAACAGTGCATATTTATAACACTGATTACTGTAGTAATGTCACTGGTACCCCCAAAAGTGTCAAAAATGTCAGTCAAGGGTCCCATCTGTCCGCCGCAATCCCGCAAAAAAAAATCGCAGATTGCCGCCATTACTAGTTAAAAAGAAAAACAATAAAAATGACATAAATCTTTCCCATAGTTAGTAAACGCAATAAATTTTGCGCAAACCAATCAAAATACGCTTATTGCGATTTTTTTACCAAAAATATGTAGCAATGTTGATTTTTACATTTTTTTTGAGAATTTCATATAAAAAAAAATGTGAAAAATATTATTTTTTCAAAATTGACGCTTTTTTTTGTTTATAGCGCAAAAAGTAAAAACCACAGAGGTGATCAAATACCACCAAAAGAAAGCTCTGTTTGTGGGAAAAAAAGGACATCAATTTCATTTGGGTACAGCGTCGCACGACTGTGCAATTGTCCGTTACAGTTACGCAGTGCCGAATCACAAAATAGGGCCTGGTCTTTGAGCAGCCAAATCCTCCGGGGTTTAAGTGGTTAATGAACAAAGTATCTCTGTGCATCAGATCAAATTGATTGATCATTTTCTGCCCTGGCCGTTCAACTCAGTTTGATTGAATCCAATTTACATTGAGTCTAAATTGACTGGAAAGGTATGGCTGTTAGACTGTTTGTGTATTTGATTGCTGTTTGATGGCTGTAGTTCCAGATAGCAAACACCTCGCAAAGAACTTGCATTCATATATCCTCTTTTGTTGATGTGCTGTTACTAGAGTTGGGTGAACAGTTAGGCCCGAGCATGAGTTTGGGCCGAACATTAGCTGTTCGCCCATTCAACGAACACCCCAATTATCAGGGTGTTCAACCCATTGTTCAACCCACCAAAGGGCCACAATGCACTGTGCCACCGCACAAAGCAGTGGAAGCCCTGATTGGCTGAAGCAATGAAAGCTTTGTCCAATCAGGGCTCATAGAACTGTCTGAGCCATAATTGGAGAAAGTAATGATGACTCTATCCAACCATGTCTCATTGCTCTTAGTCCTGCCCCACTCTATGAGAATATTCTTTCAAAAAGCGACCATTTGCAGTGTGATATTGGCATGGAGAGAGATAGAACAGGGCTCTGTGCAGTGCTACTAGCGAGTTAGTGTGCTACAGTGTACTATTCTGATTCTATTGTCAGTGTAGAATATGAGTTTAGTGTGAATCTAGTGATAGCTGTAGCATGAGTGTAGTTTGAGAATTCATTTATACTTTAGTGTCAGTTTATTTTGTAAGTGCAGGTTTCCTGCAGTGTATTTCAGTGTGTTACTGCGCATTTAATGCAGTGTTTTTCAGTGCATTACTGCACGATTACTGCAGTATTTTTCAGTGCGTTACTGCACATTTAATGCTGTATATTTCATTGCATTGGTGCACTTTAAAACAGTATATTTCAGTGCAGTATACTTCAGTACAGTATATTTCAGTGCGGTACTGCACGTTTAGTGCAGTGTTTTTCAGTGCGTTACTGCATGATTACCGCAGTATATTTTTAGTGCGTTACTGCACATTTAACGCTGTATATTTCATTGCATGGGTGCACTTTAAAGCAGTATATTTCAGTGCGGTACTGCACGTTAATGCAGTGTTTTTCAGTGCGTTACTGCACGATTACCGCAGTATATTTTTAGTGCGTTGCTGCACGTTCAACGCTGTATATTTCATTACATGGGTGCACTTTAAAGCAGTATACTTTAGTGCAGCATATGTCAGTGCGGTACTGAACGTTTAACACTGTATATTTCGGTGCATCAGCTCCAGAAGTGGGTGTTTTTTTTTGGTGGTGAACCAGCACTACAAATTTAGGGGCATAATTCCTATACCCCCTTTTGCATCTCAGACGCTATTCCTTCAGCTCCAGACGTGGGTGTTTTTGTTGTTGGCGCACCAACACTAATAGTATTAAGGGCACAATTGCTGTGACCCCTTGTGCATCTCAGACACTATTCCTTCAGTGAGTGTTTTTGTTGTTGGCGCACCAGCACTAATATTTTAGGAGCATAATTGCTGTACCCCCTTGTGCAACTCATACGCTATTCCTTCAGCTCCAGAAGTGGGTGTTTTTTTTTTGGTGGTGAACCAGCACCAATAATATTAAAGGCACAATTGCTGTACCCCCTTGTGCATCTTAGACTTTATTCCACTAGCTCCAGACTTGGGTGTTTTTGTTGTTGGCGCACCAGCACTAATAATATTAGGGGCATAGTTGCTGTACCCCCTTGTTCATCTCAGACGCTATTCCTTCTGCTCCAGAAGTGGGGTTTTTTTTTGTGGTGAACCAGCACTTACAATATTAAGGGCACAATTGTTGTACCCCCTTGTGCATCTCAGAAGGGGTTTTCTTTTTTTTTTTTTGCCTTTATTAATTTTTTCTTTATTTAAAAAAAAAATATAAGAAAATGGTTTATAGTGCAGAAAGCACAAAATTATTGCACCCAAGCATCATATTTACGTCCCATTCCCATGTTCCATTCTACAATAAACAGTTATAAAACCCCCCCAAAATCCACATCATGTCCAAAAGGCCAACAAGGAGAGGCAAACGCTCATAGGCCACTAAAAGAGGGCAAGCAGCCTCTGTGTCCGTAATGAAAAGTGGTGGTCACGGACATCATGCATTCTCTGCAGGCGGGGCATGCTTTTCCTTTTTTTCCATTGCTGGCCGCGTTATTGAGCCACAACATGCAGAAGAGTTGGTGGAGTGGATAACTAAGCCGTCCTCATCCTCCTCGTCCTCTGTCACACAGGCTCATACTAGATTGGATGCAAGTATCTGTGGCACTAGGGGTAGAGATCCCAGATGAGGAGCAAGGTGAAGTATGCTTTTTTTATGATGTTGGTCTTTCAGGTGCTGTTGCCAACGGATTGCATGGCAGGTCGTCATATGTCTTGTCAAGCATGCGGTGCCCAAGGGGCTGGCGTTCTGGCCATGCTTGATCCGCTTCAGACAAAGATTGCAAACAGCAATTCTGTGGTCTACTGTACATGTGTTGAAAAAAGCCCACACCAATGAACTTTTGGAAGTCAAAAGGGAGTTACAAGGGTAAAGTTGCAGAGCCCATCCTGCCTTCACAGAGGGAGCAGTGGATGAAACATCTTGAGGACGCCTTGAAGAAAAATTTGTCTAACACCTTTCCAGACACTGGGAGGTTAAAATTCTCTGGACGTGTTTCTGAGGCATCGTTCAGCCAAAGGAGGAGCGGTGGAGAAGGCAGTTGGCTGAGCGATGCCTTTAAACAATTCTTTAGTCCTCAGCACTCAGGACTGTTAAGTTTAAGCAACCATCAGCAGCGTCTCCATATGGTGCAGGATTATCTAGGGGCAAGAGAAGACTTGGAGACCTTTCCAACTGAGCATCCTTTGGGTTATTGGGTCTTGAGGATGGACCACTGACCAGAACTTGCTCAACATGCAATCGAGCTACTGGTCTGTCCTGCTTCTAGCATGTTTTCCAAATGGACATTCAGTGCTGCTGGTGGTTTTGTGACGGATAAAAGAGTGTGTCTGTCCATAGACTCTGTTGACCCACTGAAATTTATAAAAATAAATTAGTCCTGCATTTACAGCAGCTATCAAGCCCCTGATACTGATGTAACTGATCGAATTTGCTTGGGGTCTGGCATCCCTTGAAGACTGCATATGCTGCCTATCCTATTCCTCAATCTTGATTATGCTAGCTTCCAACCATGTTTTCTGTTTAAGGCACCACCAACACCAAAGGCCCAATTTGTCTGCACCTGTATGACAGGTGTGTGCGATTTCAATTTTGTATCAAATTTTTAACAGCAGGGCCCATTCCTGCACCCAGAAAGAGTAACTGCGAGGGGTTGCGCTGTTCAGGTACCACGAACAACCAAGGCCCAATTTTTCTGCACCTGTATGACAAGTACATGTGATTTGAATTTTTTATCAAATTTTTAACAGCAGGGCCTGTCCCTGCGCCCTGCAAGAGTAACTGCAAGGGGTTGCGGTGTTCAGGCACCACCAACATCTAAGGCCCAATTTTTCTGCACCTGTATGACAAGTACATGCAATTTCAATTTTGTATCAAATTTTTAACAGCAGGGCCCGTTCCTGCACATTTTTTTTTTTCATAATTTTGGCATACCAGATCCAAATCCATACCAGACCCAAAGGGACTGGGGGGACCCTACGCTGTTTTTTTATGTTTTTTTTATCTGTATTGCCAGATAATGTGGGAGCCAACAATACATTACAGCCGCGAGCAAGTTTAAATTAAATTTTTTCCTTTAGAAATGTCAGTATTGCTGCAGCAGGCTACATACATCACACAAATGCGCCACTTTACAGGCACATTAAGGACCCCCCCAAACACGATATTTAAAGGAATTTTTCCTTTTTATTTGTTCACTTTAAGCATCATTAAAATCACTGCTCCTGTAAAAATGATCGTTTTCAAAAATTTTCCCCAGGTCCCCATACTTTTGGGAAATAACTTGCATTTAAGCCTTTAAAATGAGGACTTTTGATTTTTCAGGTTTGAGTCCCATAGATTTCAATGAAGTTTGAATGTTCTAACAAACTTCTCCCCCATTTGCGGTGTTCTGGTGCAAACCGAACAGGGGGGGTGGTCGGCCCATCACTACCTGCCCATAAACCGCCTGATTTGTGAAATGCTCACCAGGTGGAACTCGACTTTGGCAATGCTGCAACGGCTGCACATGCAGCAGAGGGCCGTCAATGAGTACCTGTGTGAATATGACACAATGACAGGCTCAAGTCAGCTCAGCTTTTTTTCCCCACATCAATGGCTGCTGATAAAGGATGCATGCACTGTACTGTTACCATTTGAGGAGAAACATAGAAACCTAGAAACATAGAATGTGTCGGCAGATAAGAACCATTTGGCCCATCTAGTCTGCCCAATATTAAAGGAAGCCACAAGGATGGTGATCCGTGACAATGTATGCATCAGTGACACAATCCCTGTTGTGTTTCTGCTGGAGCAGACTCTGCGTGGCATTATGGACAGGACACTCGAGGCAGAGCAGCGGCAGGAAGAGGAGGACTTCCTTTCCTCCCAAGGCCCACTTTATGCAGACACCATTCGTTCCACACCACAGAACACTCAAGAGGAGAGGGAGGAGCAGGATTCTGGCAGTTTTGGAGGCATTGAAGCAGAGCAAAACATATGTCAACCCTTAAAAGATGGTTCTCCATCCCCAGAACCCTTGGGAGTAGTACATGGCTAGGAGGAGGAAGTTCCCGATTCTGTAATCTTCAGTGACCCTGAGGAGTGTGCTTCTAATGCCTCCACAAACTTGTGGTGCATGGGCTCCCTCATTCTTCAAAGCCTGCGAAAGGACCGAGAATATGTGACATCAAGGAGAAGAATCACTATTGGTTGGCAACCCTTCCTGACCACCGTTACAAGGGGAAAGTCTCAGAACTCATCCCATCCCCACAGAGGGAGCAGAAGATGAAATCTCTTGAGGACACCTTAAAGAGGAGTAATGCCTTTCCCGACCTTGGTAGGTTACAGTTTAGTGGTTTGAAGGCTTCTGTTGGTCAAGAGAGGTAGGGTGGAGAAGTGGGAGGCCTCATTGAAGCCTTTCAAAAATTTTTAAGCCCAGGGCTGTCAGCTTCCACATCCCATCGGCATTGTCTGCATCATATAGTGGACGCTTATCTAGGGGTGAAAACAGAGATGGAGAGCTTTCCAGTTAACAAGCTTTCCAGGGTTACTGGGTCATGAGAATAAACCACTGGTCAGAACTTGCCCAGTATGCAATTGAGCTGCTGGGCTTCCCAGTATCCAGCGTGCTTTACAATCAGGCATTCAGTGGTGCCAGAGGTTTTGTGACAGATAAGAGAGCGCATCTGTCCACAGACTCTGTGGACCTGCTGACATTTGTCAAAATTAATCAGTCCTGGATTACCAGCAGCTATCAAGCCCCTGATGCCGATGTCACTGATTAAGTGCTTTCTAGATCTGAAATCTCTGAAAGACTGTCTAGACTGCCTAGCTTTCTGGTTGTTGATTTGCTCTGGAAGAATTTTTTTGGTGTAGGTTTCATGGGCACAATTAACACCACAGGACCAATTTTTCCCCACCTGTTTGACAAGTGCATATCATTAAAAATTTTGACAGCAAGGTCAATTCTTGCTTTCATCAAGAGTAACTCTATAGGGTTACGGTGTGAAGGCACCACCAACACCCAAAGACTAATTTTTACGCACCTGTTACTTCTATCCAAGGTCTGCGGCGAAAGAGACACCAGAATTTATCGAAAAAATCTCTAATCTTGGTCTGAGTGCACAAAATTGTGGCCTCATCATACAGACTGGCTTCCCAAGCTATTGTTTAAAAAACAAAGAAAGCTTGAATGGAAACTGTAATTTATTGGCTTTATAAATGTCCTTTTTGCTGCAGCAGGCTCTATACACGGTACAGATGTGCCACAGACAGACTAAGTGACTTACAGGCAGACTAAGCGGACCCCCCCAGGTGCTATATTTAAAAGAGTTTTTTTATTGCTATTTCTAAATTTTTATGGTTTTACTTTAAGCATCAGTAAATCACCGCTCATTTAAAAAAATATGTTTTTTTCAAACTTTTTTTTTATATACATGTCCCCCAGGGCAGTACCCGGACCCCCGTAATGATTGTATGCCCAATTACTTGTATATAAGCCTTCAAAATGGGCACATTTGATTTTTCCAGTTCAGGTCCAAATAGACTTCAATTTGGTTAATTATTAGGTTTCCGAACATTTGTGATATATACAGTACTTTGACTAAGTGCTTGTTCACATGTGTGGCTATTACTGCCACCACTCTGAAAAGCAAACTATGCATTTGACAGGTGCTGAGGAGGTTATGTGTCTCCTCCTTCCTACCTGTTTGAACCCCCAAAATGCTGAACCACAGTGCTGCAACGGTGCACATTACATGCTGTTTCAAGGTGATCACGGCACTTCCTTATTCACTTGAATAGAATGTGGCATTTCATTGTGCAGAGACCTGCTCTCCTCTGTGTGGAGATCAGATGAAAACTGACAGCCTGTCCGTTTTTATCCGATCCCATCCGATCCAACTCACTGGACAGATGGCGATACGTACCGCCATCCATCTGTTTTCAGCGGCTCTTGTCAGATCGGATGCCTGGCAGATGTCAGCGGACACATGTCTGCTGACATCTGCCTCCCCATAGAAGTCAATAGGTGGCCGCCTGAAAAACAGACAGGTGAACCTGATTGGTCCGATCGTGTGAAAGGGACCTTATACTGAGATCTAAGTTCAGAACAAAACAAAAAAAAAGTACAAAATAAGTACATAACTTACAACATGTTGTCTATTAAAAACAAATTATATTTCAAAGTGAAAAATATAATAGTGCCAAACAATGCCAATCAACATCCTGCATATTATCTCTAAAAAATGTTTATTTTTGTCTATAAACAGATAAACAATATGTGAACCTGGCTTACACCACTAGATTAGCTTTTATTCTGTGTTCCAACATTTATATCTTTGATAATATTATAATTATAATAAGTAGGTTTAGTTAAGACAGCCAGCTAGAAGACAAATTATGTGTATAATTGTAAACGGTAAGTGTAGTTGTTCTGACATTCAGTGGAGTCTGTACGTTCATACGAGAAACTAGGTTACATCAATAGAAAGGTTTTTCTTTTCCCTTTTTTAGTTTTCTAAATGGTCTACTGAGAGCCTTCCCATACTATGGCTGAAAAAAATGTGTTATAAATCATAACGTTTGCCATTTCTGCTGTAACAAGTGTAAAGCTGGCTATACAGTAGTAAAATTTCATTCAAAAAGTTTAGTTTTAACAATGTTCATTTAATTTACGAATCATTAGTGGGTCAAATCGACACTTATTTTCGACTGCAGCGGCAATAAACATTGAAGGAGCTGGATGGAGATTTTTTATGGAATTAACACATTTTTAACAGTATATGTGTTTTTTTTGTTCGGGGAAGTCCATTCGCTTCAAAATTAAATGTAAAAGCAAACCTAATTTTGAAGTACTTTTATCAAATCATCAAATGTACTGAAGAGAATTTTTGTATGAATGGTCAAACAAGGATTTACTAGTTTATAGCCCGCTTAGGTAAAAGTCCCAAAATTTAAATGGAATTAATGACAGCAACAAGAAAATCTGTGGACCTTATCAGCAGATCGTGACTTTACAGCTCAGGTTGGCATACAAGAGTCCTTTAGTGTATTCCTTAAAGCGGTTGTAAGGGTTTTGCACCGATCGGCCCCAAACTTCTTCTTCTGGGTTTCCCCACTGTTGCTCTTGGCTCCTTTTTGTCTCTGTGCGCCACCATAGGAAGCAGCTTCCAATGGTGGGACATGTGTAGGCTCACTCCCGAGCCAGGCTTTGCGTGTCTATAGGCACACGCAGTGTGGCGAGTCCCCATCCCCAACTACCTCCTCATTGGATTTGATTAACAACGGCCGGAGCCAATGGCTCCTGCTGCTATTAATCTGCCCTCTGAGACCAAAGAGAAAAAGCAGTGCTGCTGAAGATGGCCACAGCACTGGACCTATACTGGTCTAAGTTAAGGGGAGAGAAACAGCTACTGAAAGATTTTTACCTTAATGCAAAAAATGCATTAAGGTAAATGAACATTTTTACTTTAGAACCACTTTAATGAATAAGTGCCACTAGGAAGGATGCTGCTTTTCTCTGACTCTCAGATCACTTACTAGGTCTGCGACTGTTAAAGGTGAACTTTACTCTGGTTTAAAAAAAATAGGCTACAAATACTGTACAATACAAGCACCGGCCCAGGGAGTCCAGTGGTGTCTTTTTCACAGTCCTTCATCAGGCTTCCACTCTCTGATGCCGCTATCTTAGACTTAGGAGATGGCTGTGACTTCCTGATGTCTTACAACGGGCTCCACGCTGCACGTATGCGAGGCATGGCAGCTTTTTGGGACTGATTCTGCAGCCTCCTGGTGCTTGTGATGTGCCCCGAATGGATGTCATTTTTGCCTAGACAAGAATTGAGGAAGTGGAAGCCGGTACTGTTCCCCCCTCCCCAAAAAAAATCAACGTGTCAAATCTGAGCAGTACTTTCTCTTTAGAGTGAAGGTCCGTTTTTTGCTTAACCTATTAAGCTTCACCGTATATATTTTGCCACTGCTCCTAATCTAGTAGGCAGCTAAGTTGGAGAATGGCAGCATCTATCTGATGTTTATCATTCAGATATTTTATTTTAGTGACAGATTTCCTAAAATTTACAGTACTGTTTCTCCTCCTGCAGCATTCTTGACCTCTATTTATGAAAATACCAGTTGAATGATTGTCAGACTGATGCTTTGGCTTCAGAACTTTTTAAGTCACTGACTCAGCAAGCATAGCAATAAGGATTTCCAACTTTCAGGACGCTCAGTTGTAGGGTACTTGCTCTGGGTAAACAAAGGCCCAACCAAGCCCAGGACCAAGTTGTAGCTCTGAAATATTTAAAATATACTGTAACTAAAGGCAAAACTTTTATTTTAGTTTTGGACAGTGTGGAAATGGATTTTAATGCTGTCTGTGTCCCCATTAGATAGATTTACACTTTTTGACCTGCTTACCATTATCACTAAGAGTGAAAGTAAAAAAAAATCCCAAATTTTGGGTTGTCACCAGAACAGGAATAGATGGGAAATCTCTTAATGAGATTCCCTCACTTTGCATGGCTTTCATCTCACTTTTTGTTAGAGGACAGGAAGTAAAGGGAAATCTTCCCAATTGGATACTGACAGGGGTTGTAACCCTCCCCACTCTATCCAAAATGAAAACAGGTTTGCCTTTAGTATTATTTTATTAAAATTTCAGGAGAACAACAATACAGAGAAACTTAGTTTGATCTATAAACATTTAAGCATTGACCTAATAATGAAAGTTGATCATTAAAGGGTTTTCCTGAATTACTGTTTAAGTCAAATACATATGTCTCTTTGTATAAAGATTGAGTATGTTAGTACTAAACAAATCAAATGGTCCAGAGAAAAAAATTGAAAGAACTTTTCCCCAACATATTTCCAGGGCTATTTCCACCTTGATGAAAGTTTTGGGTGTTTCTGCTTGCTGTTGGGGTATTCTCATTTCTCCTGTTAGATACTTCAATATATAAAACAGAATGAAATGTCAAAAGGGATTGTGTTTTATCTTGGTAGTTGTTAAAGTGATACTAAAGTTTTTTTTTTTTTAAATAAAAAACATGTTATACTTACCTGCTCTGTGCAGTGTTTTTGCATAGAGCAGCCTGGATCTCCCTTGCTGTTCCTCCCGGCCCCTCCCTCCGTAGAAAGCCCCCACAGCAGGCAGCTTGCTACGGGAGCACTGAGCCGAGCCACAGCTCTCTGTGTCCATTCAGACACGGAACCGCGGTTTGGCCCAGCCCTCTCCTCTTATTGGCTACCTGGCTTTGATTGGCAGCAGGGGGAGCCAATGGCACTACTGCGGTGTCTCAACGGCCGAGGCGCTCATGCACATCGCTGGATCGACATAAGAAGGAAACTTTCTGCCTTTAGGACCACTTTAAGGCTGCATTATACCTTTTAATTTACAGAGATTCCACTGCTGGATTCCCTGAGAGATGGAATATAAACTAGGGGGCTTAGCTCTCCATCATCTACCAATTTATACATTTTGGGTTGAGTGAGACTTAAAAATGAAGACATCTATTACTAAAATATGAGTTTTAGTCGCTTTTAACGTTCATTTGTGGCAAATAGCACCCTGCTAAACATAGAGCTTCTAACATAGTGACATAGTTGGTAAGGTTAAATAAAGACACCAGTACATTCATGTGCATACACACATCCTGTGTGGGTGTGTGTATGCATTTATGTCTCTACCACCACCCACCTCCCTGTATATTGTGTTCGTTAAGATACCCATCTAAATGTTTTTTGAAATTACCACTGATTTTGGAAGGGAACTTCCACATCCTTTACAGTTTTAACAGTAAAAAAAAGTTTGTTTAAACCGCTCCTCGTCCAACTTCATTGAGTGATCTGAGACTGAATCGTTTTCTCCCTATTCTAGAACCACCATTTAGATATATAAATATTGCAATCATATCTCCTCTTAAGTGTCTCTTCTCCAGGGAAAATAAGCTTAGAGCATGTAGTCTTTCCTTCTAACTGAGGTGCTTCAGACCCCTTATTAGTTTAGTTGCCTTTCTCTATACTGTCTCCAGTTTCAGCACATCCTTTCTAAGGACTGGTAACCAAAAGTGGACAATATACTCAAGATGCGACTGAACCAGAGTTTTGTAAAGTGTTAGAATTACTGATTTATCTCATAAATAATTACCCTATTTAATGCATGCTAATCAACAACGACAATGTTTTAAGTATTTCTTAAATCTTCTAGGATGATTTTAATCCATGTTCCATGGAGAATGCAAGTTTTGATTTCTCACGTTCCCATTCTATATAATGGCCATGACAGACTGAAAGTGCCATCTGAGGAACCATCTTCATCATTATATGAAGGTCACACAGACCACCCCCAACAGGCACCTTGGCTGAGAAGTGCTTTGGGTCAGTCTGTAATTTTTTTTTAATGTTTTCTCTTCACCACCTTGACATATATTTGTAAAAAGTGCAGTAGGACTACGGGGTAAAAATCCAGCAACCTCCAAGCTACAGTTGCCATATACATATACACATAAAAATGACTGAAACTGAACAAGGTCAGACAAAAAGGAGTATTTCCTTTGTTTTTCATTTGTTAGTTTTTTTAATTTTACTGGGGTAATAGGGAGCTTATGTTTGCACCGCGGCCATGTTTGTGCATCTCACCATGTGAGACAGCAGCATCATTACTTATATCTTCTAGTAATTTTTAAATGATGGAGTCCAACTAGAAAAAGATGCAGCAATTTTGGTACATACTATAAGGGTCAAAACACTTTTATGATGTGGTACATTGCGGTGGTAATGTATGTTGCTGGAGTTGGCATGTTGCAATGCCTTTCATTTTAAAAGATACCCCAATGCAGTAAGAAAACGCAGCTCTTGCACACATGCTTTTCAGTGCACCAAAATACACAATAACAAACTACCAAGTGTTTGGGTGTGCTTCACTGGAAAAATGCTACATGTCCAGTTTTTTTATTTGTTCTGGTGAGTTGGTATCACAATAAAAATGAAAAAGCTGCCATATCCCAACACCCATTAATGCATGACATCTACGCACATGAACAGACAGGTCTGGATGAGCTTATAATGGAATTTTTTTTTTTATATGGGATTTTATCAGTAAAAATTGTGTCTGCATGTATATCCATCAACAAATGAGAAATGTATGTTCCCTTAAACTGTATAATATAAAATATTAGAGCGCAATAGAGAAAAGTAGACTCTTAACCTGTAAAATAAATCATTTTCTATAAATTATTGTTTATATTACATATAATTATAAATATTGTTTATATTATATATTGATTTATACTTTACATATTTATCTAATTACATCACTGTTGTTTTTTTTTACTGTTATATATTCATATTACCGTAAATATTGTTTAGGACTATACTCAACCTTTCAGTGATTAAACTATACAAAGAGCACAAAAAAGCACAAACACATAGGCCATGATTTGCTAAGAGGGTACACAGGCCAAGGCACATGCAGTGCTGTTTAAGGGTCATGCCAGATGGCAGAATCACCAAGGTGAGGACACCACCTCCTTTAATGAATTTATTCCATGCTCACTGGCCCGAAATTCAGAATCCTACTCAGTGTCAAAGAAGCACCTTCTCACTGGTCCAGCCAGTAAGGTAGGGACTCCAAATGAAAATTTTAATAGAAAATTATACATTTTTATATATTTATCATAATGGTTGTGTGGAAGTGGCTCAATACACGGGACATGGTACACGTCATTGACATTTGGCCTATATATGTTTATACACATTTTGTTACAGAATTCTTTTTACATAATTTCTAATTATTTCCATTATTTAATTTTTTTTCTAGACTTTTTCTCGACTCCAAAGGATAAGTTCACCTTTCGTAATATGTTATGTTTCACCTTCCTGCACCCCTCCATTCCTCCACTGTGACAGTGGATGGGGGAATTTTCTCACAATTTAAAAAGAGCATGGCCGTTGGAGCTCCACCCACACAGTCATGCCATTAATTTACAGCAATCTATGAATGAACGAACTACAACTAATGTCGTCCATCGCGGCAGATGGCTTTGAGTTCTTATTGAGCCGCAAGGGAGCTGTCTCTTAGTTCATTAATCTTCCTGCTGTCCAGTAACTGCCTGTACAGGAGGTACGGGCAGACAGCTCCATTTAGATTTTGCAGGGTTCTGGCATTGCACCCACAATCTGCTGATCATCGGTGCATTGCTCTGCAGGCTTCATAAAATAAATAAATAAATGCACATTTTTTTTTTACCTACACAAATATGTGAATTTTTAAAGGTCAACTTAGCTTTTAATATGGGAATATTCTGTCATATGTGTATATTGATACATCGATGATGGGATGATGCAATTTATATATATATATATATATATATATATATATATATATATATATATATATATATATACAGTAAAACCTTGGTTTGAGAGCGCTTTGCAACACAAGCACATTTTTAAAATAAATTTTGACTTGATATACAAGCGATGTCTTGATTTACAAGTAGTGTCATGTATAAAAAAGAAGAGAAGAGCCTCTAAAGTGTAGCAATATGGTTACATTTAATGAAGGTTCAATATTTAGCAACTCACATGGTTGATGATTAAAACATACACATCTAAGAATGCAGGCATCTGGGGTAAAGCTGTCCACATAGACCATCCTCTGCACAGCCATCTTCATCATCCCTTCCCCGCTGCACTCCACGAGTGATTCAAAGCCTCACTTTCAGATCACTCTACTGCAGGCTATTCTTCCCGGTCTCGATTGCAGACTGACAGTGGTGAGAGTCGGTGGTTCAGAAGATGGTCTATGTGGACAGCTTTACCCCAGATGCTTGCATACTTAAGTGTGCCTATTTTAATCATCACCCATGTGAGTTGCTAAATGTTGAACCTTCATTAAATGTAACCATATTACTACACTTAGAGGCGCCTCTCATCTCTCTTATATTCTGTAGCTCTGCTAGATTTTGCTTCTAATCCCCTTGGGAAGGCTGCATATTGTGGATGGACATTTTATGGTTACACAACCTATCACATTGCTATAATCTTTGTATATAGACTATAAACTGAAGGACTTGTGGAACGAATCATCTGAGTTTCCATTATTTCTTATGGGGAAATTTGCTTTGATATAAGAGTGCTTTGGATTACAAGCAAGTTTCCAGAACGAATTATGCTCGCAATCCAAGGTTTTACTATATATATATATATATATATATATATATATATATATATATTATATATATATATATATTCATATACTTAGTAGCCTAAACTATACAATATGTGAAAGCAACCTTAAGTGCCACATTGCAAATACCCTTTTGCAAGAGCCGGTGAATTAAGTATTGTCTTCTTTGCAACATTTATATGTCTTCTGAAACATTTGATGACAGGCCCCGCTGAATGTCAGAGAACACCAGAAGCTGTATTACATGCAGCAATGCCCATGAGTTGTCCTCAAGCAAAAGCTCTTTCAAAGCACATGCAACATGGCTTCAATTGTTTTTGTTTACTATGGGCAGTCATATTTTAGATTAATGATTCAGTAGAACTTAAATTCCCTTTTTGTAAAAAAAAAAAGAAAATACAGCAATTTTGATAAACATGTAAAAAGAAAAAAATATATAAAACTAACAAAACCTGAAACTACAATAACTTCAGTCATTATGTCCATTTTATCATCTTGTCTTCATTCACTACAGTGCATTGGCAGAAGTATAAAGGTGAGATGCAGGAAAGATTTTGTTTCCAGCATGCTGTGCCATTAGAAACCAATATTTATGGAAGACCTTGAAATGATAACCAGTAAATGAGCCTAGAACAAATTTCTACATTAAATTAGACATTACGTGATTTTTTTTCCTTTTTTTTTTACTAAAGGTGTATCATGAAAAAATAAAATATAAGCCTTCGGCAATAAAATGAACTCTAACATATTTGTAGAACATAACAAAACACTAGAACAGACAGTGTTTTAACCCTGTGCATTGTGCCAAGCCATAGTGGAGAACTTGAAACTGTGCATTTCTGTTTAAGTGCAGGATGAAAATCCTCTGGTTTGGCTTCAACAACCCCATGCGTAAACATACGTTATAGCTTCTGGGACACTTGAATTTAACTTTTCAAAATGATTTCTGTAGTGTAGGTTTCAAAATAAATTCCTTGTGAGTAATCATTTTGTTCACTGAAGGTTTTCTAGTTCCCAGACCTAATATTGTAATTAGAATTGACTTAAAGATCCCCAAATATTTTGCCTGCAGTGTAAAAAGCCGAGTCTTTTTATTTCACGAAGAAGGGAAAAAAACTAGTCTTTCTCTGTAAAGTAATCAGTGGATGCCTTTGCTTATAAAGCTAATGCCTTTTGTTCACAAGAGACTTGTCTTTGTGGAAGTAGGAACAGAATGAAGAAGCGCAGCTAAAATGATGACGTTTTTTGGCTCTTTTACTCTTCTTTATCTGAAAAATAAAAAGAAAAAAAAAGCAAGAGTCACTTTTGAATTATTAGCTCCGTTGGTTGTCCTTCTGAAAAAAAAAAAAAAAAATCTGTTTGGAAAGGAAACTGAGGTATGTGTATGGAAAACCAAAAGATGTGTCTTAAAGAAAATGACTATAATACTGATCATGGTTTTATAAAGCATATCCCAAGTCAAACAGTTTAAAACACAGATAAGATACATACATATAAGCAAGCTTTTTTTAACTTGTCAAAGGCACAGCTTTGTCAGGGTCAGTTACGAGTTTTCTCTCTCCCCTAGCCTGTAAATGGACAATGGAAGGAGAAAGAGCAGACTGATGACCTCATCTCTTGTCACTCTGCTCACTCCTCCAATTTCGGGTATTCTCACTGTATGCATTAAAAATAAATGTAAGGATGCATTATGGAACACAGTGCTGCTATAATTTGTGTAGTATACATTTGCCTGGAATTCCATTTTAAGGGATAGGAATGTTATATGTGGCACATGGAACAAGGTTAAATAAAAATATTTACTAAGGGAGTATTTTTATTGTTATTATACAGGATTTTGATAGTGCCAACAGTTTGCGCAGCATTTTACAATATAAAGGGAGGAGAATTTTTATATTAGAAATGAATATGGTAAAGCTACGTTCACTTAGCTTTTTCACGCTGTGCCTCCGGCTTTTTAAGAGGTTTAAGATTCCGGGAGGCAGGGCGTGGCTTAAGATCATTAATTGGCTGTCACAAAGATCACGTGATCCAAAAGCTCCCGTCCGCATGCTGCGATCGGAAGCTTTTGGTTAGACGCTGGTCACTGTGCCAGGAGCGCACAGGGCACAGCGCTCTCAGGACAGTGCTATTGATCGCAATTCACGCAAATATGTGACCTCTTGGTGCCAAGGCCCAGGCACCCTGAGGTCGCATATTTGCATGTGGCCGGAGCCAAGGGGTTAAGTCATTTAATGCTTCAGCTGCTAAATAGGGGCTAAAGCTGGATACGACACTATCCAACTTTTGTTGTTAGATTTCCTTTAGATTTACCTTCAAATATGTAGTGCAAGGGCCTGCCTGACTGCATACAAATTGAAAGTGTTTAGGTGACGGTCTGACCTCATATTATATGGTTTTGGTAAATCTAAAGGAAAAAATCTAAAGATAATTGTATAGTGTGTATCCAGCTTTAGAGTTGTCAGCCTTAGGCCCCTTTCACACACTCCGTCCGTCGGACGGACTCCGTTTTTCTCAGCGTGGGATTGATCTGCTGATCCCCCGCTGAGCAGGAGGATGACAACTGTGTCTCCGCGCTGTGTGTGGAGACACAGCTGTCAGTTCCTCATGCATCTCTATAGGGGAAATCAGATGGGACGGATCGTCGGTCCGTTCTCATCCGATCCGATCTGCTGGATGGATGGAAAATAGGGTTTCCATCCGTCCAGATTTAAAGGATCGGATGTCAGCGGACATGTCTCCGCTGACATCCGATGCCCCATAGGGATGCATGGGGGGACCGTTCAGATCCGCCAAAACAACGGACAGGCGGATCTGAATTTTCCGCCTGTGTGAAAGAGCCCTAACACAGAATCTGTTTTTCTTGGCAGGACCTCCAGGGAAGAAACTTTGCAACAGAGTCACAGAAATGTTAAACATTTTGCTTAAGAAAAATGTATACACATAGGCATGATGGCAAAAATAGATGCCCAGAAGCATTAATATGTATACCGAAGTATACAGGTACTTATTTCTTGAATGCAAAAGTTTTGACTTCGAAAAAAAGTTGCAATTACAGTTGTGTGGGTAAAGGATGAAACACAGGAGCACTGCTTACAAGAGTATGCGGCATACAGCAATTCACATGTATGGTAGGCTGAATGTGGCAAGTGTGGATGCCTGGGCATGGGGAAAAAACCTGGAATATTTTCAGCCTCTCACCATCTGTGTGCATGAGGCCTGAGTATCATTAGTTATATAGCTTGGGTAGTGTTTAATAAGACTTTAGTGGAAACAATGTTTTTAGTAACACTTCAGTAAGATGGCAGGTGACAGATAGAACAATATGGATGCATCAAAGTAACAGTTGTTTGCTTTGGGACAAATGAATGTCATGTTGGCTCAAGATCAAAACGATTCCACTATTTGACTACCATGCTTTTCTAACAACTCTGCCAATAATAGGTAATTAGGAATGAGGTTCATAGTCCCCTTGTGTTCAAGGAAGATCCTAAGGCTTAGTGAGATTTTGAATTGATGGCCTCAATTTTGCTCCTGAACCCAGCTGGGTTCTCTAAGAGCCAATAATCTGAAAGAATGATCAAGTCAGCACCCTCTCTTAAAAAGCATTGATTCCCAGCAGCTATAATGTCTGTGTGTGTTGAAGCTGGTTGTAGAAAGTTGACTACTTTGTGTGGAGGGAGATATGATAGGGCTGATTTACAAAACACAGAGAGTGCAAAATCTGATGGAGCTGTGCGTGGTAGCAAATTTGCTTCTAACTTCAGCTTGTTCAACTAAGCTTTGACAAAAAAAAAATAGTTTCTTTACAGAGATGCACCAGCATTTGCACTCTCCAGTTTTAGTAAATCAACCTCAATGCTATACTGTGGACTTTAATGTGGTGGGTGGGGTACATACCGTTGTGTACCCCCCCCCCCCCGTCCATAGTTTCATAGGCCCAACTGTCCTTCTTGGGACTCTGTTTTTGCTCTGTATCAGTAGCAAGTGCGGTTGCTTGCTAGCCTCTGTGCCACCCCTTGCACACTTTTTTCTTTATTTTGAGTTTTTATTAAGATTTTTTCCTTTAGTCTTTTGCTATTTTACTTTCTGCTTGTGTTATGATAAAATAGAATAGTGTGGGCCTTTATTTTGCATGGTTAGTCTTTTAGGGTTGATATTTTCTGGGTGAGAGTAGTGGGGGCAAGCAGGACCTGCAGGACATAGTGGTGGAATGGCCACACAAGCTGGAGGTAGGGCACATGTGCTTGCTTGTTCCATAAAACTATGTACAGCTTTAACGCATCCCCCAAACCTGCTGAGGGATTTGTGAATTTTCAATATTGGCCATGAAGCCACTTGCATTCACCTCCTCCCTGCTGTAGGTTAATTTGATTTTGGTTTTTCAAAGTTTGTATTGTTAGCTGTTGATGGATAATTGTTGTATTTGATCATTTTTTTTGTATGAAAACCTATTTTGCATATTGTGTCAGTAAAATAATGAACATATGTGAAAGCAACCCTGTCACTAGGAAAAAAATAGCAGTAAAAGCACCCTGCAAAAAAAGAAGAAGAATACTTACTGCAGTTTCTGCTCTGGTGCAGAGCCACAGATGCAGCTGGTATGCAGCACTTCTGGGAGTGCTGAATGCTGTAGTTCCTGTTGTGCACTGTCATTCCACCCACTGGCCCCACTATTGGGTGCAATCACATACCGCAAGAGGGATGCAGCATTCAACACTCCTAAAAATGTTGGATACCGGCAGCAGCTGGGGACACTGACAAAATGGAAGACAAGGATTCCTCCTCTTCTTTTACTACAGTTTTTTCCCTAGAAACGTGATAATTATAAGTAAAAAAAAGTGGTACTACTAAATCACATAGCGCTATGCAGATTTTTACCTTGCTTTATTCTTGTGTGTATAAATACTAATTTTTTTGTGTGTGTATTCATTTTTAGCAACAGCAAAGCCTACCTTTTTTATGGTGGCCAATTGCTATTGGTGATGAAGGGCATGGAGAGCTGCGCAACCCTGTTGTCACTAATCTGCTTTCTGTAAAAATTAAATTACAAAAAAAAAAAAAAAAAAATATATATATATATATATATATATATATATATATATATATATATATATATATATATATATATATATATATATATATATATTGTGATGTACAGTCCCAGCAAAACAGGCAGATACTTAAAAGAAATGTGAATAAAGAGGAATAAATAATTTCATTTTATTTTAAATTATAAACTGATGTATGGTTTTACAAATTAGCCTTTTAACATAAAGCAACTCCTGCTAAATGACACATTTTTAATTTGGATAGAGTGAGGACTGGCTAGAACCATTGTCAGGTTTTTTGTTGTTGTCTATAATTGGCTTTTTCTGATTGGATGAGGTGGAGATGGTGATGTCAGCTCCCCACAAATACTTGGAGTTCAGCTTAAATGCAAATACAATTAATGGGTGAATTTTTGCTGAAATGAATGTTCTGGTGGCAGGGTCTATTTAAGAGCTGAGCTTGACACATGAATGCTTAGCTTACTTAACAACTTCCCACAAACCAACGTATCTGTATGTCAGCTTGAAGGAGTGGTTGCACTGGGGGGGTAATCACCCCAGTATCATGTATTAGAGCCGGCGGCCAGCTTTCAGGAGATAACAACCAATGCTGCTGAGCAGCTGCTTGGCCATTATCCCAGCGAGGAAGAGGGGACATCTCCCCCCCACCTCCTGCTGCCTTCTGTGGCTCTGCCCAGGTCTCCCATCCCCTCGGGAGACCCGAGCTAGCAGCCGGCGTGTTCGCCAGCTGATTGGAGTCCCGAACAAAGCCGGATTCGGCTTCAATTGGGTCTCTGATCATGTCACCCGGAAGCGACGTCACAACATCACTTTTGGTTTACTCGGCTGCCAATGGCACTGATTTAAAAAAACTGTCAGTTTTTAAAATTGCTGATTTTGGCATTTTGAATACTTTGAAGTGCATTGGAGGGTTCTGGTGTCTTTTAGACTCCAGATCCCTCCATAAAGAGTGTGACGGTACTAACCGTCACTATGAGTGAAAGACAGATAATTAATGGTTTGGATTGCTTCAAGTGGGACAGTAATATTTGTCAACCATATCTTCATATAGAAATATTAAGATTTAATACCACCTTACACAGTGTATTCCATGTGCTTGTCTGTGAGAGAGACACCCAGACTGTCATTGGCAGACTTCCCTATTGTTTGTGTATTGGGAGGGAATGTGGATTGTGCCTGTCTCATTAAATGTTAATGACCTCACATTGTTCTGTCTGCCTTAAGATAAGCTTATTATGGGATGTATATGTGTATGTGGATTGACTGCTAAGAGGGAGGGGGGATTGTCCCACAGTGTATATCTTTGTGTACACTGTATGGGATTGTAAAACTCTGTTTTCATTGGATTGTGAATGTCAGGGCCTGTTTTCAACAAGGTCCACCTGGGCGGTAACCTTGTGGGGGAAAACTGTATAAAAGTATGTTTCTTGTTCAATAAAGATGAGTTATACTTCACCCTCAATCTAGAGTCCTGTCTCTCATTGGGGGAATATGCTACAAGGGATTTCTATGTCCTTCATACTCCCTTGGATAATCACTAAGAGCTTGTGTAAGACCTTGTACCTGTTCATGCTGCCCTCTCTGGGGAAAGAGAGGTTCACCCACTGGAACCTGGAGCCTTGTCATAGGTCCAGGGTGGGTAGGAGACGGCGAGACTCCAACCAAGCTGCGGCGGTTTGTGGCGTCTGAGGCGGTTATGGTGTCTGGTGGAGTGCTTGGAGCCCTCGGGAAGCACTAGGAGCCTCCGTCAACGGAGGTGCCTGGTGGGGTGCCGGTTGATCCGTTACAAAGAGTACCTGTCACTGCCTATTACTGTCACAAGGGATGTTTACATTCCTTGTGACAGCAATAAAAGTGATCAGATTTTTTTTTTAAACCGTGTTAAAAATATTAAATAAATATGAAAAAACTAATTTAAAGCGTTACCGTTAGCTCGCGCACAAAAGAAAACACATATGTAAGTGGTGCCCACAAATTAAAACGGTGTTCAAATCACACATGTGATGTATTGGCGCGATCGTCAGAGCGAGAGCAATAATTCTAGCAGAAGACCTCCTGTGAAACTCTAAAACTGAAACTCTAAACTGGTAACTGTTAAACCGTCGCCTATGGAGATTTTTAGGCACTGTAGTTTGATGCCATTCCATGACTATCTTTGTACTCAGCGTGACATCTTCTTTCACAATATACAAAAAAATTGGGCTAACTTTACTGTTTAGTTTTTTTAAATTCAGTTAAATATATTTTTTCCAAAACAACTGCGTTTGAAAGACCGCTGAGTAACTGGTAACTGTTAAACCGTCGCCTATGGAGATTTTTAGGCACTGTAGTTTGATGCCATTCCATGACTATCTTTGTACTCAGCGTGACTTCTTCTTTCACAATATACAAAAAAATTGGGCTAACTTTACTGTTTAGTTTTTTTAAATTCAGTTAAATATATTTTTTCCAAAACAACTGCATTTGAAAGACCGCTGAGTGAATACCGCGTGACAAAAAATATTGCAACGACCACCATTTTATTCTCCAGAGTCTTTGCTGTAAATATATATATAATGTTTGGAGGTACTAAGTAATGTTCTAGCAAAAAATACTGATTTTAACTTGTAAACAACAAGTGTCATAAATAGTCTTGGACCTTAAGTGGTTAAACTGTATGTAAGCCCTAAAAACTAACTTACCCTGTTTGCTTCCTTTTTATTCTGTTAAACATAGTGTATCCACATACACATATACATCCCATAATAAGCTTATCTTAAGGCAGACAGAACAATGTGAGGTCATTAACATTTAACAATGAGACAGGCACAATCCACATTCCCTCCCCATACACAAACAATAGGGAAGTCTGCCAATGACAGTCTGGGTGTCTCTCTCACAGACAAGCACATGGAATACACTGTGTAAGATGGTATTAAATCTTCATATTTCTATATGAAGATATGGTTGACAAATATTACTGTCCCACTTGAAGCAATCCAAATTTTGTTTATCTATTTTGTCAGGAGCGACAATACATTACAGCCGACAATACATAACATTTCCTTTCCTTTCCTTTAGAAATGTCAGTATTGCCGCAGCAGGCTCCATACCTCCTACAGATGCGCCACTTTACAGGCACATTAAGGGGACCCCCCCATGCATGATATTTAAAGTAATTTTTCATTTTTATTGTTTCACTTTAATCATTATTAAAATCACTGCTCCTGTAAAAAAGATCATTTAAAAAAATCTTTTTTGCATTGATACATGTCCCCCAGGGCAGAACCCAGGTCCCCATACACTCTTTATGGCAAAAAACCTTGCATATAAGCCATTTAAAAAGGGGGCTTTTGATTTTTCATGTTCGTGTCCTATAGACTTGAATAGAGTTTGCATGTTCCCTAGAACTTTTTCACTGCTCAAGATGTTCTGGTACGAACCGAACAGGGGGGTGTTCCGCCCATCACTACTGGGAAAGCAATTCATTCAGTTTCCACACGTATCCTTTATGTGGTAAGTTGGATGTGGAGCTAGTAATTGAAACGGGTGGATGATCAGATGATATAATGGGATCATTTTGAGAAGCCAGTGTAGCGTCCTCCTAGATAGGTTGCTAGTTAGGTTGGGTGAATTTAGTTCTTTAGGCTCCTCTGTGATCAGTGGAGCAGCTTGTAATTACTTTGGGCTGTTTTAGGTCTCACTGGTCGCAGGTTTGACTACTTCCCCCTGCTTTTGAAATATAGTGGGCTCGGATTACATATTTATGTAGTCCAAGCCAATCTCTGGGGAGGGGTGCTAGAGAGTGCATAAAAAGTCTAAAAGCTGAGGCAGCCTGGTTCTTGTCTAGGAGTGGGAATTTCCTTTTGCCACATTTCAGGCTTCAAACATAAAGAAATAGAGACATACCCCAAGCGACTTACAGCTGTAATCGCAGCAAAAGGTGGCGCTACAAAGTATTAACTTAAGTGGGCTGAATAATTTTGCACGCCCAATTTTTCAGTTTTTTATTTGTTAACAAAGTTTGAAATATCCAATAAATTTCGTTCCACTTCATGATTGTGTCCCACTTGTTGTTGATTCTTCACAAAAAATTACAGTTTTATATCTTTATGTTTGAAGCCTGAAATGTGGCAAAAGGTCGCAAGGTTCAAGGGGGCCGAATACTTTCGCAAGGCACTGTAACAAGCGTCTACTAACTGAGCCGTATGTAATAATGGCACTAACATAAGAGGCTAGGTTTCTAATTGACCTGGAGGAGGAATCTAGGTTGGGATCATATTAAAAATTCAAATACTACCAGATGTGGTTCAACAGAACAAGTCTCACTGATCCAGACTTATCTCTGTGTTGGTGAAGGTTGCCATGGTTGGTGCTTGGGTGTGTATTGAGAGTTAGTGCTCACTTTTTACTACTGTGATGTAGTAAAATTCACCCAGCTAGGAATTCGATCTGACCAACCAGGTAGTTTAGGTGGAATGATGTCCAATCTGGTATGACCTTGGGGAACTGTAGCTACGACAAAGATTTCCCCTAAGGGTTTGGGACTTTAAAGGCACTAATAGAGTGTGATAGAGTTTTGTAAAATATACATTTATGAGAACATTGCAATAAAACCACGTAGAAACATTAATGTACAAGGAAACGAATTGCAAAACAAGAAGAAATCACATAGTATCAATACAGACAGAATGCGTATAGGGTTTAGCGTCACGGTGGCCCAATGCGTTTCAAAGCTACATGAGCTTCTTCTTCAGTGGCATATCTGATACGCTAATCCTCTAAAAAAATAGATATGAAAGTCAGTACATACATATCATCATTATTATTCAAATATAGTTGAATTTGTGCTGTTATGCAAAAAAGCTTACATGATTTATATTGATGACAAATTTGCATTCACATTTACAAAATTAAAAAACACTTGTCTCACGTCATCCACCGGTCCAGTCTGTACAGAGTAGCTGTATCTGTTTGTTACTTCAAAAGCCAGATTCAAATTCTGTGAATTTGTCATCAATATAAATTATGTAAGCTTTTTTGTATAACAGCAAAAATTCAGCTGTATTTGAATAATAATTATATATATGTACTGACTTTCATGTCTATATTTTAGAGGATTAGCGTATCAGCTATTTCCCTGAAGAAGAAGCTCATGTAGCTTTGAAACGCGTTGGGCCACCGTGACCCTAAACTCTATGTGCATTCTGTATGTATTGATGCTATGTGATTTCTTCTTGTTTTGCAATCAGTTTCCTTGTACATTCATGTTTCTACATGGTTGTATTGCAATTTTCTAATAAATGTATATTTTACAAAACTCTATCACACTCTATTAGTGCCTTTAAAGTCCCAAACCCTTATGGGAAATCTTTGTCGTAGCTATATGAATTAGAGAATATTCACCGGGAATTTGTTCCTATATTGGGGAACTATAGGACAGCTGTTGTAAAACACTACTAGTATTGGATATTTTTGGCTTTCATAAGCTCTAAGAGGGGATTGAGAGCATGTCTGTGGGCCAAAGTTTACCGGATCTGTAAATATTTGCAGCTTTGCATCATCTTTAGTGTTTGGAATAGTCAAGAATGTATAGCGAAATCTCAAATTTCAGGGACTAAGGCTATAAAGCATTTACTGCTATATCAGATTTGGTTGCAAGCCAGAGTGTACATTGACATACTTGACTTGTGACCTGAGTTAGGGGATCTCACCAGTGGTGCTAAGCGCCAGAGTGTATCCTCATCTACTCGAATCCTGGGGCACTGCATGTCTGAGCACTGTTACGACCATGGCCTTGAAACTGCGTCAGGGATTCCAAGGACAGCATTTGCATGACATGAAGCTTGAACTGGGTGCTATTGTTAGATAATGCTTGTAACATTTCTAGGCCATGGCGGAGAGCCTGCATTCAGATTCAGAGTGTTAGTGGACAGTATAAAACATAGGAGTGCAGAGCTCTCTAGGTTCAACCAGCTATTGCCATGTCCAGACTACATCTCCCGTTGCTAAGAATTTAATCATATGACTGGCTGTTGTGGGAAACCGGTATTTCAGAGCTTTAAATAATAACACTGGACTATGTAGAAGAGGGTGGAATTGATATTTAGTAAAAAATGTAAAGCGGTATTGAACCTAAAACCAAAAAAAAGCTTACCAATCATTAGATGTGATAGCTGCATTCGTTTTCTTTTTTTTTTTTTTTTTTAGGCTGTTTCCCTCTGTTTTTACATGGTGATCTGGCCAGTAACACACCTTGTGTATTAGAGTGCCCCCACTCTGGATGAAGAAGCACAGGGGAGGGGGGCACATTTGGACAGCAGCATTGTCAGTCTGGGGGAGGGGGCTGTCATATGTACTAGCGGATTTAGCCCAAACTCCAACTAACACTTTGTAAACAGTTTTTCTTATGGTAGAAAAGGTTTTCCATAAATCAATAAAAGCTGATCATTGTAAGCACCCCTGTCGGTGGTAAATATTTTGTCTCTTCTAACTGGTACATCTGCAGGACAGCTTGTTCTTTTGAAACAGACTTACTATGTGAATCACTGGATGAAATTTGAGGGACGAAAGCCTAAGAAGGAAATTAATGCAGCCACCACCCCTAAGAATTAATATGCTGCAAAATGTTTGCTTTTCGGTTTAATACTGCTTTAACTTTTTATTTTGGCATTATACCATAAAGCTCTCAAAAATATGCGGTAAGACAAATTCTTATTGTTTGTTATTGGATGCCAAAAAAGATTTACAGTGTAGTAACATGTAATAAAAGCTATGTTTGCTAATACTCAATTGTAGAGTAAGAAATACCTTTTAACAGACATGTATTTTCTCACAGACATTATGTGCAACCTGAAAGCAGCAAAAGAGCTAAACAAGAAGCACAGTACATGTGAGCTATTTTACATACCAAAATATTTACTATTCCATTCAACAAGTTCTGCTAATCATAGTGTTGCCATACCAGGATAACCATAACCAGAATTATGACATCTGCCTTAACTTTGGTCTTCATACAGTTGCCAACTGCCCACCACAGATATACTGTGGCAGGGCACCTCGGCTGCGTAAAATCACATATATCTATGTGATTTCGTGCATTAGACACGTGGATTAGACACAGTGGGAGGCGGGCGGCAGGAGGAGCGGTGGCGATTGCCGACGCCCTCCTGCGATCTCCTCTTATGTAAACAAAGCAGGCGAGTCTTCTGTCACACAGGCAGAGAGAGATCAGGAGTTTCAGCTAAGCTGGAACCCCGATCTCTCTGTGCCTGTCACAGAGCCCTCCCCCCCCCCACAGTCAGTAAGCAATATTAGGCATACATTAACCCCTTTTTGCACCCCCAGTGTTAACCCCTTCCCTGCCAGTGTCATTTATACAATAACAGTGCATATTTTTTAGCACTGATCACTGTATAATTGTCACTGGTCCCCCAAAAAGTGTCAAAGATGTCAGTTAGGGGTCCGATCTGTCCACTGCAATGTCGCAGTCCCACTAAAAATCGCTGATCGCCACCATCACTAATAAAACCAAAAATAAAAAGTCCAAAAATCTATCCCGTAGTTTGTAAACGCTATAACTTTTGCGCAAACCAATTAAAATACGCTTTTTGGGATTTTTTTTTTACCGAAAATATGTAGCAGAATACAAATTGGCCTAAGAATGTTTTATAGCAGAAAGTAAAAAAAAATTGTCACTCTTTCTTCTTGTTTAACCTTCAACCTTTAGAATCACTTTATGTTCAACTTTTGTTTTGCCACTAGTAGAACAGAAACAAAGCCACAGTATTATACACAGGGCCGATCCTAGGGTCACAGGCGCCTGGGTGCAGAAATTTTTCTGGCGCCCCCACGTGGGCGTAGTCATCTTACTAACTCCTCCCCTTTACAAATGTTTCTATGGCAATGGCTCAAACACAGAGATGCTCCCCTAAGACGTCTTCCTTACCGCGGGACACTCCCACGATCTCTTAACAATAAACAAATTACAGTAAGAGAAGCAGAGTACTCTAATGGGAACTGGAGGGGGGTCTATCTAATGGACACAGAGAGGGCATCTGTTAGAGAGTCTGTTAGACAGAGCCCCCAAACAGGAGATGGTAAGAGACTGCAGACTTGATACAAGAGATCAATGCATCAATGCAGACTGATCAGTGCCCACCAAATGCAGCCTCATCAGTGCCCACCAAATGCAGCCTACCAGTGCCAACCAAATGCAGCCTACCAGTGCCCACCAAATGCAGCCTTATCAGTGCCCACCAAATGGGCATGGTACAGGGGGAGATGGTTAGAGGCTGTGGACATGGTACAGGGGGGAGATGGTTAGAGGCTGCAGACATGGTACAGGGGGGAGATGTCTGAGGCTTCGGACATGGTACGGGGGGGGGGGGGGAGATGTCTGAGGCTGCGGACATGGTACAGTGGGGGAGATGTCTGAGGCTGCGGGCATGGTACAGGGGGGAGATGTCTGAGGCTGCAGACATGGTACAGGGGTGAGATGTCTGAGGCTGCAGACATGGTACAGGGGTGAGATGTCTGAGGCTGCGGGCATGGTACAGCGGGAGATGGTTAGAGGCTGTGGACATGGTACAGGGGGAGATGGTTAGAGGCTGTGGACATGGTACATGGGGAGATGGTTAGAGGCTGTGGACATGGTACAGGGGGGGAGATTGTTAGAGGCTGTGGACATGGTACAGGGGGGAGATGTCTGAGGCTGCAGGCATGGTACAGGAGGGAGATGTCTGAGGCTGCAGGCATGGTACAGGGGGGAGATGTCTGAGGCTGTGGACATGGAACAGGGGGGAGATGTCTGAGGCTGCGGACATGGTACAGGGGGGAGATGTCTGAGGCTGCGGGCATGGTACAGGGGGGAGATGTCTGAGGCTGCGGGCATGGTACAGGGGGGGGGGGAGATGTCTGAGGCTGCGGGCATGGTACAGGGGGGAGATGTCTGAGGCTGCGGGCATGGTACAGGGGGGGGGGGAGATGTCTGAGGCTGCGGGCATGGTACAGGGGGGAGATGTCTGAGGCTGCGGGCATGGTACAGGGGGGAGATGTCTGAGGCTGCGGGCATGGTACAGGGGGGAGATGTCTGAGGCTGTGGACATGGAACAGGGGGGAGATATCTGAGGCTGCGGACATGGTACAGGGGGGGGGGGGGAAAGATGTCTGAGGCTGCGGACATGGTACAGGGGGGAGATATCTGAGGCTGCGGACATGGTACGGGGGGGGGGGGGGGGTAGATGTCTGAGGCTGCGGGCATGGTACAGGGGGGGAGATGTCTGAGGCTGCGGACATGGTACAGGGGGGAGATGTCTGAGGCTGCGGGCATGGTGCAGGGGGGAGATGTCTGAGGCTGCGGACATGGTACAGGGGGGGAGATGTCTGAGGCTGCGGGCATGGTGCAGGGGGGAGATGTCTGAGGCTGCGGACATGGTACAGGGGGGGAGATGTCTGAGGCTGCGGGCATGGTACAGGGGGGAGATGTCTGAGGCTGCGGGCATGGTACAGGGGGGAGATGTCTGAGGCTGCGGGCATGGTACAGGGGGGAGATGTCTGAGGCTGTGGACATGGAACAGGGGGGAGATATCTGAGGCTGCGGACATGGTACAGGGGGGGGGGGGGGAAAGATGTCTGAGGCTGCGGACATGGTACAGGGGGGAGATATCTGAGGCTGCGGACATGGTACGGGGGGGGGGGGGTAGATGTCTGAGGCTGCGGGCATGGTACAGGGGGGGAGATGTCTGAGGCTGCGGACATGGTACAGGGGGGAGATGTCTGAGGCTGCGGGCATGGTGCAGGGGGGAGATGTCTGAGGCTGCGGACATGGTACAGGGGGGGAGATGTCTGAGGCTGCGGGCATGGTGCAGGGGGGAGATGTCTGAGGCTGCGGACATGGTACAGGGGGGGAGATGTCTGAGGCTGCGGGCATGGTACAGGGGGGAGATGTCTGAGGCTGCGGGCATGGTACAGGGGGGAGATGTCTGAGGCTGCGGGCATGGTACAGTGGGGGAGATGTCTGAGGCTGCAGACATGGTACAGGGGGGAGATGTCTGAGGCTGCGGACATGGTACAGGGGGGAGATGTCTGAGGCTGCGGACATGGTACAGGGGGGAGATGTCTGAGGCTGCGGACATGGTACAGGGGGGGGGGAGACGTCTGAGGCTGCGGACATGGTACAGGGGGAGACGTCTGAGGCTGCAGGCATGGTACAGGGGGAGATGTCTGAGGCTGCGGACATGGTACAGGGGGGGAGACGTCTGAGGCTGCGGACATGGTACAGGGGAGGAGACGTCTGAGGCTGCGGACATGGTACAGGGGGAGACGTCTGAGGCTGCGGACATGGTACAGGGGCAGACGTCTGAGGCTGCGGACATGGTACAGGGGGGGGGGAGACGTCTGAGGCTGCGGACATGGTACAGGGGGGGGGAGACGTCTGAGGCTGCGGACATGGTACAGGGGGGGGGGGAGACATCTGAGGCTGCAGACATGGTACAGGGGGGAGATATCTGAGGCTGCGGACATGGTACAGGGGGGAGATGTCTGAGGCTGCGGACATGGTACAGGGGGGGGGGGAGACGTCTGAGGCTGCGGACATGGTACAGGGGGAGACGTCTGAGGCTGCAGGCATGGTACAGGGGGAGATGTCTGAGGCTGCGGACATGGTACAGGGGGGAAGACGTCTGAGGCTGCGGACATGGTACAGGGGGGGAGACGTCTGAGGCTGCAGGCATGGTACAGGGGCAGACGTCTGAGGCTGCGGACATGGTACAGGGGGGGGGGAGACGTCTGAGGCTGCGGACATGGTACAGGGGGGGGGGAGACGTCTGAGGCTGCGGACATGGTACAGGGGGGGGGAGACGTCTGAGGCTGCGGACATGGTACAGGGGGGGGGGGGGGAGACGTCTGAGGCTGCGGACATGGTACAGGGGGGGGGAGACGTCTGAGGCTGCGGACATGGTACAGGGGGGGGGGGGAGACGTCTGAGGCTGCAGACATGGTACAGGGGGGAGATATCTGAGGCTGCGGACATGGTACAGGGGGGGGGAGACGTCTGAGGCTGCGGGCATGCTACAGGGGGAGGTGATCAGAAGCTGTGGAGGGGTCTTACCTGGCCATGATGAGAGGCACGCGCCACTGCTGGGCCACTGCAGTTTACTTTAGATTTAAAAATGGCGCCCCGCCGGCGCCATTACATCACTGCTGACAGAGAGGACAGGACTGCTGATTACTTAGCTGAGAGGAGACAGGACGAAGAGGAGGCGGGGCGGAGGCGGGACGAAGTTCTTAGCTGGGAGGAGGCGGTATGCAGAGAAGACATCCTCAGGTCTGAGAGGAGGCGGGGCGGAGGCGGGACGAAGTGCTTAGCTGGGAGGAGGCAGGATGGAGAGAAGACATCCTCGGTCTGAGAGGAGGCGGGGCGGAGGCGGGACGAACTGCTTAGCTGGGAGGAGGCGGGACGGAGGTCGAGCATAATTGTAATAATGCAGAGCTTGCTGGTTACATTTTTTCTCTACCTCCGTCCTGTCTCCTCCCAACTAAGCAATCCGTCCCGCCTCCTCTCAGACCCGAGAATGTCTTCTCTCCATCCCGCCTCCTCCCAGCTAAGCAACCAGTCCTGCTGCCTCCTCTCTGTCAGCTGTGTATTAAATTTTAGAACACCGACACTGTCACTGGAGCTTCGGCGCCCCTCCTCTGCCTCAGCTCGCGGCGCCTGGGTGCGAGGCCCCCCGTGCACCCGCCTCGGACCGGCCCTGATTATACATGACTCTGTTTCTGTTCCCCCAGAAGCAAAATGTAAGAAACAAAAAAAGGTCCCCCCCCCCCGATTAAAAAATAGGATAAGGAGATAGAGGGTGCTCTGGATAACAGATTCTGGCCAGAGGAGATGTCCGCAATTGAATGGATACAGATCAGGCAAAAAGGTGTCTCAACAGCACTTGGGCAGCAACTCCAAGAGGGAAGCAAGCTCTAATACAAAGAAAATAAACAGAAGGTGCCTCTAAGTGCATAAAGCAAAAGATTTTAATTGCCAAAGGATAAAAATGCATTTACTAGCATTAAAATATAGCAAGGCTCATCATAGGATGTAGCAGGGAATCCAGTGACAGGTGGTCCCAGGGGTGGTCTAGTGTGCAGCTCGATGGTGAGAATCCCAACCCACCAGCAGAGGGGGGCTGCAGGAGAGAGGACCAGGAAGGACTATCGTGCCCCCCTCTGCTGGTTGGGATTTTCGCCATCGAGCTGCACACTGGACCACCTGTTACTGGATTCCCTGCCACATCCTGTGAGGATCTGAGGAAGAGGCACTGCCTCGAAACGCGTCAGCCTTTGGTCTTCACGAGACATTGGACTCATCATGGACGTTGCTCTATGAAATTGATATGCTGGAATATGTCGTATGTTTGTGAGTAGTTTACTTTTATCACTTTTTCAATAAAAGCCCACTGAGGATAATGCGCTAGGCTGGTGTGCCCTTTTCTTTGTTTACATTTTGCAGTGTTTTGTCAACCACCCCGGTCGTAGAGGGCAGCAAAGCTTAGCCATAGTGGATGCCAAGTGAGAGTTCCGGGATAGAGGCAGCCTGAGAACCTGGTTCTGAGCGCAGGAGCAAGGTGCTCAGCATCGCAATTTTCTTTTTGGAGTACATCCTGTGAGGAGCATTGCTATATTTTAATGCTAGTAAGTACATTTCTCTGTCGCTCATTGACAGACGCAGTCCTCCTTGATTAATATCAAATTGGGTTATACTGCCCTCTACAGGAGTAGGACACTAGGCAGAAGAAAACGTTCTGGCCACACCCTAGGGGCAGTCCCAGAGGGTATATCCTCTCACTTCCTGCTACAGGATGTCAGTTTTTTTCTGTCTAGTCAGGAGTAAGGACCTAAGTTCCTTGCTGGGATCTTTGGTCCTGGCAAGATTTTTTAGATAAATCCTTTTTTAGTTAGCTTTTTTCTCCAGTTTCCTGTGAGATCTTCAAGCAAATTATGCCGGATCTGGGCGGCGGGCTGGATGTTGAGATCCAATGGTCACCCCAGCCGGCCTACAAGCGCGTGCAGACTCCAGCTCCGCGCTGGATCGGCCGCGACACATTCAAACAATTATGCTGGAGCTGGGCGACGGGCTGGATGTTGAGATCCAGTGGTCACCCCAGCCGGCTTACAAGCGCATGCAGGCCCTAGCTCCACGCTGGGTCGGCCTGCGACATAGTCCCGCTGGATAGTGTGATTTGGTGAATAGGAGATACACTCCAGGAGGCTTGGTTTGGGAGCTGACTATCTAATAGTCACTATAAAGAACTGGCGATGTAAGAGGCCATGACTGGGGTCAAGGATGGAGACAGGGGCTGGCGTTACTAGTAGTCATGTAAAAGGGGTGATATAATACAATGCACCTACCCAATGCATAGTGATGCAGCACAGGGACTACCGCCATCCTCTCGCAGGCCGCACTATTCAGGCCGCCGCCATCCTTCCACAGGTCGTTCACAGGCCGCCGCCATTCGCCCGCAGGCTGCATAAGATCCACAGGCCGCCGCCTTCCTGCCGCAGGCCGCACGGATCCCGCAGCCGCCGCCATCCTCCCGCAGCCACACGAGACCCGCAGGCCGCCGCCTTCCTGCCGCAGGCCGCACGGATCCCGCAGGCCCACAGGCCGCATGATTTAGCCGCCATTGTTGTCCACAGGCCGTCCGCAGGTCGCACAGGCCGCCATTTTGGCGTAGCCTGGTGTCTCCTGCATGGGGGCGGCCATGTTTGATGTGCCCAGCTACCTCGAGGAGTAGCAGTGGGAGCGCCAGATGGCGTGTAAAGGGGCGGAGCCGCCTCCTTTACCCGGGAAAACTATTCACAGGACTTCCTGGTCTGCATAGGACAGCGCTGAGAGCAGTTTGATAGAAGCTTCTCTGCATCAGGTGGTGAGCCCTTGGGGTCTCTCTCTCTCTCTCTGTGGGGGTCCAAAGCAGGTACGCTGAGGGGCGCTATTGCGCTGGGGGATTACACATAAAAAAAAAAAAAAAAAACATTTTTTCTTTTGCAAATTGTTGTTTGCTGGCAAGTGTTCCTGGATTAGTCATGGACCCTGCCACACATGTATCCCCACCTGATCCCCTCGAGGTGGCCGCAGGACCCTCCAGTTCCCCACTTACAATTGATGCATTGTCAGCGGTTTTGGAGTCTTTTGTATCCCGGGTGGAGGTGGCCTGTCAGGAATGGGGCGCAAAGAAGCGACCCCCGCCTACCCCTATTTTATCTGACACTTCAGATACAGATTCTGAGCCTGTCACTGCAGCTGCAGGTCCCTCATCTGGGGCTCGTGTCTCGGGTACGGTCTCCTCAGACAGTGAGTGTTATACCTGAAGGGTTTCACATGTACTGTCACTTTAAGGCTGGCTCCACCCAGGAGTGATGACAAGGGTCAAGGGGCAGAGTGGCCATCTTTAGAGACATGTAGAGATGTATTGATATGCAGAGCTGTCCTGTAATGCTGTACAGTGAGTCCTGAATAAACAACCGTTGTTCCAGACCAGAGTCCTGTGTCTCTCACAACACGGAGAATATAACAGTGGCGACGAGGAAGGGATTTACAAGGTTACTATCCGTGTGAGAAAGGAAAGGAAAAAAAAAAAAAAACTCTGGATTGTCAGGAATACAAACACCCACAGAGCCCAGCAGGAAAATGTCATTGATCGGGACATTAAGTGAATTTGATGGCGAACAGACAACGTGGATTTCTTGGATTGAAAGATTAGAACAATATTTCTGTGCAAATGCCATCCCAGGCGACAGGCAAGTAGCAGTGTTTCTGACAGTGGTTGGTGCTAGGACATATGACACTCTTAGGGATCTCCTTTTCCCTGAAAAACCAGCAACTAAGACTTTGGCAGAGCTCCTGACACTGTTAGGAAATCACTTCCAGCCTAAACCACTAGAGATTGCAGAAAGATTCAGGTTCTATCAGCGGCAGCAGCAGCCAGGTGAAGATATTAAGGCTTATGTGCTCGCCCTTCGCAGACTAGCCTCAACTTGTTCTTTTGGGGAGTATTTACCAACTGCACTGAGGGATAAGTTTGTCATGGGACTGAATAGTGAGTCTAGCCAAAAGAGACTGTTAACAGAGAAAGACCTTACCCTTACAAAGGCAATTGAGATAGCTTCAGTGATGGAAATGGCTGTGAAAGATACAGAAGCTTTGAACCCCCAGAGCAGAAGGGAAGAGGTTAAAGAGGAAGTTTTCAGAACAGCAGTCAAGCAAACTGCAGCTAACTGTAAATATAGAACCTCACCAACCAGGACGTCAGCTTGCTACCGTTGTGGGAATACAGACCATGATCACAAAGTCTGCCGGTTTAAGGATCAGCTCTGTCATAATTGTGGAAAGGCAGGCCATCTGAAACGAGTCTGCCGTAGTAAGAAGGTGCGAAATAAACAACCACTGAACACCAGGACAAAAGCATATATGGTGGGAAGATATACATCGTCATCTGAATCAGAGGATGAGGAAGTGCTCCACAGATTGGACATACATCATATGCATTCAGCACCCTCAGCAATGACTGTAGAGGTAACCGTGGAAGGAAAGAAACTCAAGATGGATGTAGACACAGGAGCAGCAGTTTCAGTTATCACCCAGAAACAATGGAGAAAACTTCTGATCCGAACAACTGTCCGTCCAACACCAATCAAACTGCAGACATATTCAAAGCAGATACTCCACCCACTGGGGTACGTGAAAGTACAGGTATCCTACAAGGGTCAGACAAAGAGAATGCCATTATATATCCTAGAACATGGGGGACCCCCTCTTTTTGGGAGAGACTGGATTGCTCACTTTGGCATGCCAGACATCGCCATTAACCCCTGCAACACCGTGACCATCCCATCAGGGGATGAAGAGGGATGGGTGAAGTCCCTGAAACAGCGATTCCCGCAAGTCTTTGATAACCATTTGGGAAAAATAAAGCATGACTGTGTGAGACTCAGGCTGAAACCCAATGCCCAGCCTAGGTTCTTCAAAGCTCGGACGGTACCTTTCGCACTCCGAGCAGGTGTGGAAGCTGAACTAAGCCGGCTGGAGGAACAAGGTGTCATCTCAAAGGTAGAGCACAGCGAGTGGGCATCACCAGTTGTACCAGTAAAGAAAGCGAATGGGGACTTACGCATTTGTGGCGATTTCCGCATGGCACTAAATTCGCAACTGGAGATAGACCAGTATCCCCTACCCAGAGTAGATGACATTTTTGCCTCTCTTGCAGGAGGTCAAAAGTTCACCAAGCTTGATCTCAGGCAAGCTTATTTACAGTTTGAGGTCCACCCTTCGTCCCGCAAGTTTCTAACAATCAACACTCACAAAGGACTGTATGAATACAATCGGATGGTGTTTGGGGTAGCCTCCGCCCCAGCCATTTGGCAACGCAAAATGGATGAGATTTTGGCGGACATTCCTTTCACACAGTGCCTGTTAGATGACATGCTCATCACGGGCCTGACGGACCAGGAACACAAGCGTAACGTGGAGCTTGTGTTGGCCAGACTCCAAGAGCAGGGTCTAAAAGTGAACTTAGCGAAATGCCAATTCATGGTACCTAAATTGGAGTTTTGTGGCCACCTTGTGGATGCAGAGGGTATACACACCACGGAAGCCAAAGTTGATGCTTTAGTAAAAGCTCCAGCCCCGACCAACGTCCAGCAGCTGCGATCATACCTGGGCTTGCTGAACTATTACCACAAATTCCTGCCGGATCTAGCACACACTTTGTTTCCATTAAACAAGCTTTTGGAGAAACACTCCAGATGGAACTGGTCGGCTGCATGCCAACGTGCTTTTGAAGTTTCTAAGCGAAAGCTGTTGGCGTCACGCATGCTCGTGCACTATGACCTCCAAAGGCCTCTCACCTTGGCTTGTGATGCCTCACCCTATGGTCTAGGGGCTGTACTATCTCACGTTTTACCAGATGGGTCAGAGAAACCTGTGGCATTCGCCTCCAGGTCCTTGACAAAAGCAGAAAGCAATTACTCTCACATTGACAAAGAGGCTCTGGCGCTCATATGGGCAATTAAGAAGTTTCATCTTTACCTGTATGGTAGGGAATTCACCATACTGACTGATCATAAACCACTCCTTCAGATCTTTAGCCCTGACAAAGGCATCTCCCAGACGACTGCAGCCCGTCTTCAACGCTATGCCCTATTCTTGGGAGCATATAGCTACAAAATCCAGTATCGCAGCCATGATGCCAACGCTAATGCAGACGCCATGTCCCGTCTGACAAGGACATTAACAGACTCTTCTCCACCTGTCAAGAGTTGTCGTTACACTAGCCTGTCCTTTCTGTCTTCCGGGGAAGTAGCAGCCCATACAGCCAAGGATACCTTCCTTAAGACAATACTCTCCTGGGTACGGTACGGTTGGCCTGCAACTGTCACACAGGATTATGAGCCTTACTTCCGTAGGCGTCTGGAATTAACTGTGTCTGGCAACTGTGTTTTATGGGGAGACCGAGTGATCGTTCCACAGACCCTCCGGAGACACATTCTGGAATTGCTACATACTGGTCATCCCGGGGGCACACGTATGAAACAAAAGGCCCGAGGCTATGTGTGGTGGCCAAACCTCGACTCCGATATCACGACATATGTGAATGCGTGTGCTGGATGTGCACAAACTGCGAGAGACCCTCCTCGAGGGTGCGTCCAGCCCTGGACTTGGCCCACGGTTCCCTGGTTTCGCCTACACTTGGACTTTGCAGGCCCGATCAGAGGACACACCTTTTTGATCATTATTGATGCCCATTCAAAGTGGCCTGAGGTCGTTCCTGTTACTCAGCCAACGACTAAGGCGACGATTTCCATACTGTTACATCTCGCTGCTACGTTTGGATACCCCAGAGAAATTGTCACAGACAACGGTGCACAATTCACAAGCCAGGAGTTTCAGGGTTTCCTGACTGCCCACAACATCAAACACAAGTTGACCGCACCTTACCACCCGGCTACAAATGGTCAAGCAGAAAGGTTTGTACAGACCTTCAAACGCTATTTCAAAGCTACTGTGGCTACAAGTAAACAACAGTCCCTGTCACCCCAGCAGCTGGACTCCTTCCTTTCTGCTTACAGAACCACACCACATGCAACCACTGGGAAAACTCCAGCTGAACTTCTTTTGGGTCGGCAGCCATGGACTGTTTTGGATATGCTCCGCCCTCAAACGGTCCAGGAACATGTACGGCAGTCCCAAGACAAGAGGGTCGAACACGACGAGATTCCCCGGTTTACAACCCAGCAAAAGGTATGGGCCCGATCTTATGGCGCTTCCAACACTCGTTGGCTTCCTGCTATCGTCGCAGAGACTTTGGGACCCAAAATGTATAGGGTCTGCCTGGAAGATGGTTCCATTTGCAGAAGGCATGTGGACCAATTGCGTTCTCGTTCTCAGCTGCCCGAATCCCTGACATCGGCTGCACCTCCAGTGTCTCAAGGATCTGCTCCTACCGGATCAGGAGGCATTGAGACTGATGCTTGGGGAGACTCTGAACTTTTGAACTCAGCTCCAACAGAGCCCTCCAGCCCTGGTCCAGAGGTCTGCTCACCCTCTGAGCTAGGGAATCCCCTCTTGGCCCCGCCGGTGTCCATTCCGGCCAGCCCTGCTTCCTCCAGCCCCGAGTCGCTGGGTGCCCGTCCTCAACGACACTGTCGCCCTCCTGACCGGTTTCAAATGCAAGACCGGTTACGAGACTTTCGACGGGCCCGCCGAAAGTGATCCGCTGCCATTTTCCCCCCGGAGCTTCCCTGGAAGTTGTTCTCACATCCGGACGTGGAAGAAACCATGTAAATCTCCTGAGTTGGAGGACTGTATTGGACAATTATGAGTTACTGTTTTATGCCTGTTCTTGTTTTGTTGTTTTTTTTTTTGTTTTTTGTTTTTTTTTTTTAGGTATGGATGGAAGGTGTTATACCTGAAGGGTTTCACATGTACTGTCACTTTAAGGCTGGCTCCACCCAGGAGTGATGACAAGGGTCAAGGGGCAGAGTGGCCATCTTTAGAGACATGTAGAGATGTATTGATATGCAGAGCTGTCCTGTAATGCTGTACAGTGAGTCCTGAATAAACAACCGTTGTTCCAGACCAGAGTCCTGTGTCTCTCACAACACGGAGAATATAACAGTGAGGAGGACGTTTTGGCATCCGCCATAGCCCAAGAAGAAGCGTTGGTGGATGCACTAATTGTGTCTGTCTGGGAAACCTTAAGACTTGAGGTTACACCGGCAGAAGTGGCTGATACTGAAATTCCTTTTGGTACTAATAAACCTACCAAAATGGCGAGGGTGTTTCCCTTGCCCAAATGTTTTGGTAATATAATTAAAGAGGAATGGGGTCGTCCAAAACGAACTCCTGGTATTTCCAAACGCATTATTAGGCGTTATCTGTTTGAGGAATCCCTCCTCAAAAGATGGACAGTACCACCATTGGTGGATTCACCGATTTCCAGATTAAATAAAGCTACTGTTATCCCATTGGAGGACGCTCCGTCCTTTAGGGATCCGGTGGATCGTAAGGTGGAAGCCGTGTCTCGCTCCATCTTTTCCCTGATTGGGTCAGCGTTTAGGCCAGTGATTGCAATTGGTTTGGTTTCACAAACATTGACAGAATGGACCAAGTTGTTACGTCGGGACTTAGAGGGGAGAAGCATCCCCCCGGAAGTATCAGACCTGCTGGAGCAGATGATACAAGGGCTACAGTTTGTCTGTGACGCCGCTCTGGACGCCACTCCATTGTTGGGGCGGGCATCGATTTCAGCAGTGGTCCTCAGGCGTGTGCTGTGGTTAAAGTGCTGGTCGGCGGATCAAGGTTCCAAAAAAGCTTTGGCTAATCTCCCCTTTCAGGGGAATCGCCTATTTGGGGCCACCTTGGATGAGATTATCAAGGATCTCACTGGGGGCAAGAGCATTTTTTTGCCACAGAATACTAAGGGTAAAGGACCTCGTCAGAGACAGGGGCCTTCCTTTTCCGCTCATAAAAAGTTTTTTCGCTCCGCTGGGGCGGGCGATAAGGCAAAGCCCTCCAAAGCCCCTCCAGGAGGATTCAAGGGGCGTTGGTCGGGTAAACAAAAAGTCTGGCTCTTCCAGACCTGAAGATAAGACTACTAAAGCCTGAAGGTGCGCCCCCACCCATAGCTGGGGTGGGGGGACGTCTTCACCGGTTTCCGGATCCATGGCTTTCCAGAATCCCGGACAAGTGGGTTCGCGAAGTCATACGGTCAGGATACAAGATCGAGTTTCGATCACTTCCACCGGTGCGATTCTTCCCTTCCAATATCCGACTATCCCCGGATCGCTTAGAAGCTTTGCGGGGGGCAGTAACGGATTTAATGCAACAAGGAGTGGTTGTCCACGTTCCTTGGACAGAGCGTTTTCAGGGGTTCTATTCGAACCTATTCACAATACCCAGAAAAGAGGGCAATGTACGTCCAATTCTGGACTTAAGAGCACTCAATCTTTTTGTCAGGGTACAAAAATTCAAAATGGAGTCCATTCGCACAGTAGCGGCCTCCCTGCATCAGGGGGATTTTCTGGCGTCCATAGACATCAAGGATGCCTATCTTCACATTCCCATTTACGCAGGACATCAGCGTTTCCTGCGTTTTTCCGTAGAAGAGAACCATTATCAGTTTGCGGCGTTACCCTTTGGTCTCGCCTCGGCTCCCCGGGTCTTCACAAAGGTGTTGGCCCCAGTTTTGGCGCTGTTGCGACAGCGAGGCATATCGATTCTAGGTTACCTAGACGATCTTCTGCTCCGTGCGGAGTCTACGCAGACTCTGTTGCTAAACTTGGAGATCACCATGATCTCTTTGCAAGAGTTCGGGTGGCTGGTGAACCTGCAGAAGTCATCTCTGGTTCCCACCAGGAGGCTGGAATATCAGGGTCTAATTTTAGACACATCCAGGGCAAAAGTGTTTCTCCCTGCGGAGAAACTCCAGAAGATTCAATCAACGATTCAGTTGTTACTATCCGACAACTGGCCTTCCCTTCGGACTTGCATGAGGGTCCTGGGTCTGATGGTGGCTTCCTTCGAGGCAGTACCATTTGCCCAGTCCCATACCCGAATCCTTCAAAAAGAGATTCTTCTCAAATGGAACCGGAATCCAGATTCCCTGGACAATCGGATCCGACTGAGCGAGCGGACCAGGGAGTCTCTGGTCTGGTGGCTTCGGTCTCCGATGCTCAGCCAGGGGAAGTCATTTCTTCCAATATACTGGACGATTGTCACCACGGATGCCAGTCTATCCGGGTGGGGGGGAATTCTCGGCAAATTATCTGCTCAGGGGCTTTGGTCCCTGGAAGAGTCCAGGTTACCGATAAATGTATTGGAACTAAGAGCGATCAGACTTTGTCTGATTCATTGGACCGAGCAGCTCCGGGGCAGCCCGGTGCGGATCCAGTCAGACAATGCCACAGCAGTGGCTTACGTCAATCACCAGGGGGGCACCAAGAGTGTCCTGGCGGCCATAGAAGTGGCCAGCATTCTTCGTTGGGCGGAACGGATTGTTCCAGCTCTCTCCGCGGTATTCATTCCGGGGGTGGAGAATTGGCAGCCAGATTATCTCAGCCGTCAGATTCTGGATCAAGGGGAATGGTCTCTTCATCCAGAGGTATTCCACCAACTGTGCCTTCGTTGGGGCACCCCGAATGTGGATCTGTTGGCATCTCGGCTCAACAGGAAAGTGCGGAGGTTTTTGGCTCGCTCCCGCTATCCTCTAGCAGACGCCGCAGACGCGCTGATCGCCCCGTGGGGGCAGTATCAGCTACTGTATGCCAGTTATCCTGGTAGCTCCGGACTGGCCTCGTCGGGCCTGGTACGCCGACTTGGTCAGGCTGGTCGCGGACGCTCCTTGGCAACTTCCTCTCAGGGAGGATCTGCTGTCGCAGGGACCGATCCTCCATCCTGTTTTACGATCGCTGGCTTTAACGGCCTGGCTATTGAGACCCAGGTGCTGAAGGACAAGGGGTTGTCAACTTCAGTGATTCCTACTCTAATTAAAGCAAGGAAAGCGACTTCCAGAAAAGTCTATCATCGCACATGGAAGTCTTATATCGCGTGGTGTGAATCCCTTGGGTTCCCTCCACAGTCGTACTCGGTGGCCCGAATATTGGCCTTTTTGCAAAAGGGGGTTGAGCAGAAACTGGCCTTGAGCACTATCAAGGGTCAGGTTTCAGCATTAGCAATCTTCTTTCAGAAGCCTCTGGCTACTCATTCCTTGATGCGGAGTTTCATCCAGGGAGTGCGACACCTGGCTCCACCGGTGCGCGCACCCTTACTGCCCTGGGATCTTAATTTGGTGCTGTCGGTTCTTCAGAAATCTCTCTTTGAAAATATCAGGGAGATTCCCTTGCTTACTTTATCCCAGAAGGTGGCCTTCTTGGTGGCTATCACTTCTGCACGCAGGGTGTCAGAACTGGCCGCATTATCCTGTCGTTCCCCATATCTGGTGGTTCATAGGGATAAAGTTGTTCTTCGTCCGAATCCATCCTTCCTTCCTAAGGTGGTTTCAGAGTTTCATTTAAATGAGGACAATGTATTGCCTTCCCTGTGTCCTAAGCCCAGTCATCCTCGAGAATTTGCGTTGCATTCCTTGGATGTAGTTCGGGCGATCAGGGTATACTTGAATACAACGGATTCATTTCGTAAGACGGATTCACTTTTTGTGATCACGGATGGCCCTAAGAAGGGGTTGCCTGTTTCTGGCGCGACCATCTCTAGATGGATCAGACAGACGGTGGTATAGGCTTATTCTATTTAAGGGTCGGGATCCCCCGTTCCCTGTTAAGGCGCACTCTACTCGGGCGCTTAGTGCTTCCTGGGCCTTCCGCCATCAGGCGTCAGTGGTTCAGGTTTTCAAGGCGACTACTTGGTCGTCGGTTCATACCTTTACAAAATTGTATAAGGTTGATGTGCTGGCATCGGCGGATGCCTCTTTTGGCCGAAAGGTTCCTGCAGGCCGCTGTTTGAGGAGACTGTTGGTCTACCTCGAGGGTTTGTTGGGTTTTTCACTTAGGTCTCATCTTTTTGCTCGATGAGTCCCTTGATGCTTCTGGTTGGCTCCGGTTGGGCCTTCTGGATTTTGTTTTCTGTTATCCCACCCCTCATTTGTGGCACTGCTTTGGGACGTCCCAATTTGATATTAATCAAAGAGGACTGCGTCTGTCAATGAGCGACAGAGAAAAATTGATTTTTGTAAGAACTTACCGTAAAATCCTTTTCTCTTAGCTCATTGACAGACGCAGTACCCGCCCCTCTATTTTTGAGTTGGGTTGGGTTAAATTCTCTGACACTGCTTTGTGACATAACTGACATCCTGTAGCAGGAATTGAGAGGATATACCCTCTGGAACTGCCCCTAGGGTGTGGCCAGAACGTTTTCTTCTGCCTAGTGTCCTACTCCTGTAGAGGGCAGTATAACCCAATTTGATATTAATCAAAGAGGACTGCGTCTGTCAATGAGCTAAGAGAAAAGGATTTTACGGTAAGTTCTTACAAAAATCCATTTTTTTATCCTTTGGCAATTATAGGAGATGTAAAGCTAAAGCTCAAACTGCACTCCTGTGACCCGTTTTCAGCAGAAAGCGGGCTGAAGTCCACTCTTTGCTGACATCACAGAAATTGGTCTAGGCACCACGTCATCGGGACCACAGAGTCGGGATCCGCTACGTGCTGAGAGGCTAAGCCCGCCACTCCGCCACCCCCACAGCCCACAACTTCAATGAGCAAGGAGGGGGCAGAGCAGAGAGCTGCTGACTGACAGTCAGCAGCTCTCTGCTCGGGTAGCTGTCAGAACCAAGCGATTGGCAGTGTTTGATCGCTCGATTCAAAGTGCAGAGGTCCAGGGACATATGCATCATCAGACAGATGCTACATCCATCTAGGTAAGTATAAATGGGGGGCTTCCGTTGTTTAGAGCAGAGCAAGGACCTTCATTGCAGATGCCCTTCCCAAAGGCTATAGCTGAGGTCTCAGGTTCTGAGGAGTGGAAAGTGAGTCAAGGATGAGTACTGCTCAGGGCCCACCCTGCAGCAAACTGCTTGCTATGTGCACTGATTATTGCCTGAACTGTGTTGCTAAAATGCAGGATAGTAGTTCTACATGCTTGGCATTGTTAGTTGCTGGAAGCAGTAATGTTGGGCTACTGCTTGGAAATTTCCTAAACAGATCTCTGCTGACAGTTCCTCTATTATTGGTGTTGGTATTCCTCTGCTATGCTATAACTAACAATAATTATTGATTATATAGACTGCTGCTGAGGTGCAAGGTATAGTGTCCCTATAAAAATGAGGCGTATCAAGCTCAGTGCTGTCTAACAACAAAGTGGTGACCTATGCAAAAAAATATAGCCACGAACACTCTGTGCAAATTACGCTAGAAGTCAAAATATTGATAAAATATTATGTCAGTTCATAAAATGCATCAAATAAAGTTCATAAAAAAACATGTTTGTGTCATCTTCAAAGTGCAATGATTTTAAATTGTTTCTTCAAAGTGCTATCCGTTCTCCAGTATCCTTGTGCCAGTAATGTGCAGTTAAAGGCAATAAGGTGGCCTAAGTGGCAACTTTCGGTGACGTCACGGCTGGTGTTTGGAGCGCACGCCATGGAGTAGTGTTCCAAGCCGGCTTTACACGTTATTGTAAAAGGAAATTTTGGGTGTCATATTTGTTTTTAACACAAGATTTTTAATAAAAACAGAATTATGTCATGCATATATCCTTATTCTCCTTGCATGACACCGTAAATGAGAGATCTGCTATCCTGTTGGAATATACGGAGGAATTGAGAATTGCCCATCATAAGAACCTGAGGACTGTCCAGGACTGTCCATATACTAATAGGTGCAATCCCTACTAGGAGTCAGTGTGAGAGGGCACATGAGGAGGGGAGCTCAGCACCTTTTTGCCTTTAATGCCCCATACACACATGCAGATTATCTGCAGACTTTTGTCTGCAGACTTACCAAAACCATATATTATGAGGTCAAACCTAAACACTTTCAATTTGTATGCAATCTGGCAGGCCCTTGCACTACATAGAAAAGGTAAGTCTGCAGACAAAAGTCTGCAGATAATCTGCACGTGTGTATGGGGCATAACTGCACATTATTGGTACAAGAATATTGGAGCACAAATTGCACTTTGGAGGAACAATTCATAACCATTGCACTTAGAAGAGGACACGAACATGAACTTTACAGTATTTGATGCATTTTATGAACTGACATATTACTTTATTAATGTTTTGAATTCTAGCATAATTTGCATAGAGTGTTCGTGGCTATCATTTTTTCCATAGGGCACCACTTTGTTGTTAGTACACCTCAGTTCTTCTATCATGTCAGCACACCCCTGTTCATGTCGCTTGAAGAAAGTAGCACCATGCTCCAGCTCTGCCTGCACCTCCTCCCCCAGTCAAAGCATCTAACACCCCATCCCCTCCTCTCACAGCAACTCACCCACCCTACCCCCCAAGGTCACAGTGCCCCTCCAGACACCTCATCTCACCCTGTCCCCCCATCTCCAGTCACAGCACTTCCCACACACCTGACCTTTTCCCTGGAAACTGCACTTCTGTCTCCCACCCCCCTTTTTAATCACAGCGTCCCTCACACAGGACAAACACTGGTATCATCACCTACTACACACCTCACCCCTTCCCTAGTCACAGTGCCTCTTCACCCACCTTACCCCCTAGTTACAGCACCACCCTGGGTCATGACACCTCCCACCTACCTCAGCCCCTTCCAGCAATGGCTCTTCCCACCCACTTCACACCCCCTGGTCACAGCACCTTCTATCCACCTCATTCCCTATAGTCAGATTGTCAGGGCATCGTGCACCTAGCCACCTCTCCCCTTCTTCACTACTCTGTTCCCCCCACCCTCAATATTAACACCCCAGATAACAATCCCTCTATACCAGTGATGGCAAATCTTGGCACCCCAGATATTTTGGAACTACATTTCCCATGATGCTCATGCACTCTGTAGTGTAGTTGACCATCATGGGAAATGTAGTTCCAAAACATCTGGGGTGCCAAGGTTTGCCATCACTGCTATACCATTCATACCCCCCCCCCCCCCACAGTGGTTTCTTCCCACCCACATCACTCCCAACTGATAGTTTCTGCCTCCCATTTCACCCCTTTGCCCATCTGATCCTGAGCACTGTTAATCCATCCCAGTGCCTACTCTGCCATAACCTGTCATAACTACCTCCTCCACTTAATTTCTGCAAAATCACTCCTCTGCTTTTTTTTTTTTTCCTCATCACCCACATACTATATTCTGCTCTATTCCATAGACTTTTTGGGACAAGCATGCTTTTGCTAGTGTATTTCACGCTTGTTGCATTTGTCAGCTAAATGGTTACCCATCAAAGTGTGTAAAGGATTCAAAATACAAAAAGTTTCCCTATGGTGCTAATAAAAGATATGTAAGCAAATAAACCTCTAAGCTGTTGAAAAATTGGTTTGATTCCAACTTCAATTGTGTTTATAAGTTAAAAGGTCTTTTTTTTTTTTATAATAGCGTGAACCCCTAATGAATAATCTGTAAGATATTCATTTATAACAAGTTATAGTAAGAGAACATGATCATTTAAAATCTAGATATAAAGATGACTATCTCCAAGGTCATACATGAAATAGACTGTGTGCTAAATCTTCTACTTTCTATGTAATTGATAAAGATTTGCCAAAATATATGGATTGTACAGGTAATATTTGACAGGTGTGACATTTACTGCACGTTTCTCTTGAATATTGCTTTAGTGAATGATTTTAAACTCATCTTCCCGCTAACAATGTGCAAAAAATTAAGCAAAGCATTTCAAGGACGTTATCTTTTCTATAAACCCCTCTCTCAGCCCCATTTTGTTAGTCCCTAAACTATTTCAAGCTAAACCACCCCACTCCCCACCCCGGTGCTTACATAGACCTGAATGGGAATCCATCCATATGGTAGGAGCAATGTCCCATCAAGTCTTTGGGACATTACTGCGCAAGTACATGTAGTGCCCCACTAGATTTTGTTGGCCAAGATGTAAACAATGCAGGAGGCAACACTATCGGAGGATGTAAGTATGCGCCTCGGTGGTGGAATTTCAGTTTAGAATATTATGGGGGGCAGGGGGATTTTTACTTAATATTGAACTTGTTCTTTAAAGATTGATCTCAATCATTTATACTTTCATTTATTCAACATATGAAAATGTTCTATATTTTAATGAATATGTGTCTAAATGAAATATTATTAGCGTAATTTTTTAAAGTTTTAATTTTAAAAAGTTTTTTTTCAGGACTGTCTGTAAATCTTTAAACAACTGGCATCTCTGCCAGTAGACCTACAGGCGCAATCAGTATAACCAACAGGTACCTACAAAAATGTTTATATTGCTTAATTCTGCAAGGAAAATAAACTTTGAAATGATTAAAAATGTACAGTTTCTTCTTTTCTGTCCTGTAACAAAAGCAGAATAATAATACTGGTGGTGTATAGTAATACTGACAAGGTACAACACAAGCATCTGATAATGTTCTAGCATGTAACTCCCCCTAAAAATGTAAGGATCATTGAATTTAGCATGGTTAATTATGGTTATCATTTTGTTTTCAGTCGAAAAATACTGTCATGGTTACCTATGTTGTTTGGGAAAGGAAAATGTCATTTAGAATGGGAAATGAAAAAAAAAAAAAAAAAATTGAATAAATTGACTTAATAAAATAAAACATATTCTAGTAAATATCAGTTTTAAATACATGTTATCATATAATTTTGAAAGCCTTATGACTGATATAAATTAACAATGTTATAGAGTCATATTTATATAGCAGTGAATGTGACATTCCCCAAATAATCACTGCACATGAACCTTCCTGGAGCATCTTTTTTTAATTATAGAAAATGATTAACTACCTGTGAATGTTTGGTGAATGTCACATTTAGCCCTCGTTCACACTGAAGTGATTTGTCATGCAATTTGACAGGTCAAATCACATGACAAGTAGCAGCCTATTGCCGGCAATGGCACCGTTCCAATCGGTGCAACACCGACTTTGTGGCGCTGCACCGATTTGCAAAAATAGTTTCTGCACTACTTTTGCCGATTTTGGGTGCAACTTCATCTGTGCATGTAGCCTCACAGATTTCTTTCAAGTCGCAGCTTTCAAATTGTGCGAATTCAGCTGAAGTTGCTCAATTTCAAAGTTCGGTGTTAACGAGTGCTTACTGCTTTATAATTATGCCTTCAAATATAAGTCCATATAAAATCTTCTGTTGTAGCGATAGCATGAGAAAGTGTTAGAACCCATTTGGTTTTATTGCTATCTGGGGCTCCGTTAGAGAAATTTTACCCCACTCTCTGTCCTGCAGAAAATGTTTTTTTTTTTCTCCAGAAAAATCAGCAACGGCACAAAAAATAAATAAAAATAAAATCTTGAAGAAGGTCAAGCCTTTTTATACTCCACTAAAAAAAGGATATATATATGTTACTGCAAGAGAGTTCCCCCTACTTCCTGGGCTCAATTCATGAAAAGTTATTTTCCTCTTAAAGAGGTAAAATAACTAATAGCATTTTTCAAATTTATTTTTTGCAATTCATTATTATATCTCATGCTGTGATATCCAGTGGGGTGGATACAGTGGAGAAGGATTAGAACCCTTGTCAGTTTTTATTGCTAATAAAGAGGTTAAATGGTTTAAACCGTAGTTTAAGTCAGTGTGGACCCTGCAGCATATGTATTAATACAAAAGAAAAAAGGTGACTAGAATACCAGTCAAAGGGAAGCTGCTTTTACAGGACACACGTGGTGTACCAAAAACAACTACATTAAGTAATTACAAAATATTTTATAAATGTGAAATATTGAATGAAAATAGTATAAATAATCACACACACACACACATATATATAAATACCCTTCTTCCACCAATAAAGAATACAATGTTGTAATTGGGGAGATGTCTCTTCACTTCCTGTCCCATAGCCAAAACAGGAAGTGAGAAGAAATCCTTACAAATTAAAAATAATCCCCTGGGGACCTCCAAGTGACCAGAACCAATGTCCCCATTGGAAGATTTCCCCTCTCTTACTTTTCTGGGGACAACCAAAAATTTGAGATTTTTTTTTGCTTTCACTTTCAATGATAACATTGAATCTCCCTAAAGGGGGCACAGACAACAATAAAAACATGACATGTGTTCTAACCCATCTCCACTCTATCCAAAACATAAACAAAGTTTTGCCTTTAGTTATACTTTAACCCTAGGTTCACATCTATGCAGCTGCAGTTGATGCGGTTTTCAGGTGCATTTTGTGGTGCATTTTGCATTTTTGAACATGCGTTTTGCATTTTTTTCTCTTTAACAAACTTTGTCCAGCTGGTTGTTAAGGAGCAGGCCACCACATCAACTGATGAGTCATTAGCTGTCAGCGGGCTTTCCCGCCGACAGCTGAATGTAAAAACAAGCATTGCCGGCTATAAACAAATCAGTAAAAAATCTGTGTGGCTCCCTTCCCCAATCCATACCCAAGCCATTCTGGTCCTTTATGGATTTTGAAGGAAACCCCACACCAAAATTAGAAAAATGGTGTGGGGTCCCCCCAAAATTCATAACAGACCCTTATCTGAGCATGCAGCCCAGCAGGTCAGGAAAGAGAGGAGACGAGCAAGCGACCCCACATGTCCTCAACATAGGGGGGATGTTTTGGCGCAGGGAGGTCCTCAAATCCTGCACTCCATGTGAATGAGTATGGGGTACAAAGTACCCCTACTCATTCATCAAAAAAGTGTAAAAAGTGAATAAAAAAGGGACGAAAAACTGATGACAAACTGATGTAAACTTCATACTTTTTTTTCATCAGTGACTGCACTGATGAAAGGAATGGTCCACATGTGAGAAAGAGGCAAAAAAAAAGGAAATAAATAAATGCATGTGTTTAATAAGTATAGGTTCAGGCATGAGGTATTTAAGGAATGAAAAATATAATAGCCAATTTGGAGTAGTCTCTACCTTTTTGGCTCAGTCTCTCAACAAGTAATACATTGATTGGTATGGTTCGGGGGGGTGGGGCTCGCTCATCCCCTACCCTTCCTGAACTGCCAGGCTGCATGCTTGGATAAGGGATATGGATTGGGAGGGACCCCACGCCATTTTTGTTTGCGCTTTTGGTGCAGGTGCATTAAAGTCTATTTCATGCAAAATGCAATCTGTCACCTCGTGCCACTAAAAAAGTTTATCAAAATCCAAAAAGGTAGCATGCATTGTACTCAGAATTGTATGACATATGCACGCATGTAAGAAATTGGAACCAATCACCTCCAGGATACTCCTATGGTGCTGGATGACGTGATGACGTCCGCATAGGCCTGGCTGACGCATTTCGAGGGAGAACCCTCTTCTTCAGAGCCAAAAGTACTCCCTCAAAACGCGCCAGCCAGGCATATGTGGCCGCCATCACGTCATTCAGCACCATAGGAGTATCCTTGAGGCGATTGGTACCAATTTCTTACATGCGTACATATGTCATACATTTGTGAGTACAATGTATGCTACCTTTTTGGATTTTAATAAACTTTTTTAGTGGTAATGCACGAGGTTGGTGAGCCCTTCTCTTCTTGTTGTTGTTTTTCAGTGTAATGGGAAAAAAAACCCAGACCCTTTCCAAAAACGCATAGATGTGAACGTGTACCATAGGAAATCATGTAAAATGGACTGTAGGGCATTTCTGCAAACTGCAAAATACACTAAAAATGCATAGGTGTGAACCTAGGGTAAGTAAATCAACCACAATGATTTTGTGTTTTACCATATTTATGTTTCTATACATTTCTTGTTGAGAGACTGATCCAAAAAAGATAGAGACTACTTCAATTTAGCTATTATATTTTTACATTCCTTAAATACCTCATGCCTGGACCACTACTTATTAAACACATGCATTCCTTTATTTATTTACTTCCTTTAGTGAATTGACTTTAACACCATCCGTTTTAGGAGGTATTTACCAAGTGTTTTTTCTTTTTGAGGTAAATCATGCATAAGGAGATAGTGAATTGACATTTTCATTATCTCATGAGATAAATGGAAAAAAAATGTGTCTCGTGATTCAATTATCTCATGAGATATTCTTCAGTGAATTGAGCCCCCTGTCTGATAAAATGTTGTCAGGGGGTAAGGAAGTGAGGGCACATTTTTCTAATAAGCCCTGGAAAGCACTGAAAATCCAACAGGACTTCTAATCCTTCCTCATTCTATCCAAAATTGGGGGGAAAAAATAACCTGTTTGTTCGAACATACAGTACACTTTCATCTATTACAGGGACTCTGGGGCTTAAGGCCCTTTCACACATGTGGACTGTTTGTTTCATCAGTCCAATCACTTTTTTTTTCAAAGAAAAAAAGTATAAAGTTTACATCAGTTTGTTATCATTTTGTCATCAGTTTTTCATCTGTTTATTTACATCAGTTTTTTAAATCTTCCAGCTAGAGTCCTTAACCACTTGAGTCCTAGACCCATTCTTTGATGCAAAAATGGACTGTTTGTCCATTTACATCCTTTTTTCATCCGATCCATTCTTCTAATGGAAGAAAAATCGGGCTGTGATCCGTTCCAAAAAAATGAATGTTGACGGAAGCAGATATAAACAGATGTAAATGGATGATTATTGGTTTACATTCATTTTTCCATAGAGATACATTGATGTCTGTTTTTCATCCGTCAACGGATGGATGAAAATCTGACAGATTGTCCGCACGTGTGAAAGGGGCCTAATATGGCTCAAGTTGTGATCACACCTGTGCCTGCAAAGGGAATCTGAGGATGTTTTATGTATTTGCTGTATATTGGGACATCTGTTGCTTCCAGAACTCCAATATAAGCAGAAGTTTCCACAAGCCAATCTATGTAGAGGAGCCTAATAAAAAAACGTTGAACAGAAGACTAAAAAATACGGAGTTGTTGCCCATGCTGGTTCTTTTGCTATTTATTCTGTGGAAAATGAAACAAAGAATCTGATTAGATGATCCAGGCCTAGTGGCACCACTCCAGAGAACGAGTCTCTCATCCACTGCGGACACGTGCAAGCAAAGGTGCCTGCCTACACTCCTGATACCAAGGAGGTAACAGAATGCAGGCCACACACCCATGAAGTCACTACTTCATATAAGCTTTATTTGGGCACAAACAGCATACAGTATGTCCCTACTTGGTGTGAGTTTCTTATATACCAAAATCGACTGAGAACAACACTGGACAATATCATAACATAACTTGTGTTTTTTTTATTATTATTCCATTAAAAAAAAAAAAAAGCCCCCTTTCTGTAAAGTTTACATGCTCCTGTATCAAGAAGTCATATTAATATCATGATAACGTGGTATCTCCAGTACCAAAATGAGGCACCAAGACTAAAGATAAGAATGTATTTATATATAGCTTAATGTTTAGCTGGTTTCATTTTTGTCAAAGGCTAAAGCTGGCCATACATGGATGGAAATCTAGCTGGTTCAGCATGGACCAGCCGAATTTCAATTCATGTGTGGCCACTGTCGATTAACAGAAGTCAATCCACCAATCAAACTCTGTTTAATTACCCTCTCTGTATATTCTCACTCAACTAGAGCCACAGGCAATAGGCTGCAGAGCTGATCTTTGTATACTGACAGCAGGGGACTCTCCCCGATATCAGAATTCAATGACACAGTGGGGAGAATTCACACATCCACAATAGATGTGTGGATGGCGGAATTGGGTCAGTTTTTTTCCTTGAAACTGCTGGTTGAACAAGAAAAAAAAAACTGACCCGTGTATAGCCAGCTTAAGTCCATCTTTTGCAACAAAAAAATATATTTGCATATAATGTGCATTTATTAATTATTATTTTTTTATTGCAAATGAGCCTACAAAGCATTTCAACCATGATCCGTGGATTGTGCAGAACCTATGTCCATACCAAGGTGTGGGCTTTCACCTAGAGAACTGGAGAAAATCCCAATGTTCTATAATTGCGATGATCACCGCATTTGTGTTCCATTGAGAATTACATATCAGTTTACGCAGTGACAACTGCTATGGAGGAGAAGAACCCCTGTGCGTTGGGGCGGGGAGTCCACTTGGAACAGTGTTACATGTTGCACCCTAAATATGGGTATGACATTGTATAAAGGGGGGAGTTAGCTTTTAGGTGCTATGCTTTATATATGTTACTGTAGGTCCTCATGCACACAAGGATATGAATTTATGAACCAAATAGGCTGCATATTTTTACAGAACTTGGCAGAAAAAATGCTTCTGTTGCGTATGCGTTTAGGTGGGGAAACGTCTGGATGGACAGCATTATTGATGCTTTTGGTGCCCCCTCTGTACAAAACACTAGTTGCACCCGGGAAGGGTTCAGTGTATCGTCCCAGACAGGAGTGCAGTTACCTCTAAATACAGCAGCCAGGCTTCCACCACATTCCAGCTGAAAAAAAGCCCTGGATATAATCATTTGCAACTATTTATGTGCAGTTTGTGGTAGTCAGTGTCTGTATATTTTTCTATTTCATGGAGTAAAACTCCACTTTTGAGAAAAAAAAAAGCATTCCCCTCTGGGTGATCTATGTACATTGCAAGGATTTTAACAAACTTTGTTGCAGATTCCTACCTTTTGTTATTCTGAAGAAATCCCTGTTTGTTCCTCTGTGCCCTTGTGCTCAGTGAGTCTAATGGGAGTGGTTTCATAATTATAAATCAGCTGCAGAAGCTGCAGGGCACTAATGAGAAAAGCTGCTGGGCCTGCATCCCTTTAGACGTGTTCCTATTCGGAGTATCTCCCCAAAAATGACATTTGTGTTGCAGAGGATGCCTGAATTCTGACTTGCATCTTAATACAGACTTCTGAGAAAATCAGTGATTGTTGATAACTTTCAATTACAATATGACTTGTGTCACAGCTGTATACGCTATATTGTTTTTCTTTATTTGCTATTTTTTTTTAACCACCAGTTACCCTTTAAATTATATGCAGATTAGTATGAACTAATTTATTGCAATATACCTTTGACTGTACATAATGGCTTTGGTATTTTAATACTGTAACGTGCAGCCAGACAAAATATAAAATCTCAAGTGGTATTCTAATATTCCATTATTTTGCTTGTAAAGAATTATGATTTATAGGTTCTCTAGTACTGGCCATTTTTTGGCAACATATTTTAACCAATTTTTTAAGCAAATAAAAAGATCAAGGTAACATACCCAAAGAGTTCTATATCAAAACCAAAAAAACTACTCCTACTATTGCTAGTAGTTTGCCTTCAGCGTTCTTTTTTTCAATCATGTGCTGAGTTATATACAGCACATCTGCATTTAGTATGTGGATGGTATTTTATGAAACTTTGTAAGCTCTTGTGAATTGCTAAAGTGTACCATTGAGCACTGAATGCACCAGGTAAAACTAGGACCAAAGTCTTCACCGGCATACTAGTGTTTGTAAGACTAGAGGTGCAGATTGGCCACTAATGTGACTCTTTTGGCTCTCCTAATGGCCACCATGTATAACATCTTTAATACTGATATTTTTGCACATTTATTTGTAGTTAATGTAAAACTATAATGTGAAAATTAATTGTATAAAATCTCTCATAGTACACTGCTCTGTTAAGAAAGGGCTAGGGCACCCCACGCCCGCTTTGCTACTAATTTTCTTTTCATTTTTTTACATGCTCCAAGAACATATATAAAAATTTAATTAAAGAGGACCTTCAGTTAAAATAAAAATAAAATGCAGACCTTCCAGTAGTAAGCAAAGTTCCGCAAAACTGGACAGTAGCATTCACAGTGAAAAGGATCAGCTAGAGGTTTTCTCTATAAAAGTACTCTTCTCTCGTCATCTAAACGCACACTGCCAGGGTATTTTTAATGAGATACATTGCAATAGTAATCTTAGAATTCTGAAGAACATTCCAAGAGTTAAAGCGGTATTCAACCCAAATCCAAAAATGTATTCTGTTGCAGCTTACCAATTCGTAGATGTGGTTGCTGCATTTGTTTTCTTTTTTAGTTTGTTCCCCTTTACTTTCCTTTAACCACTTCCATACAGGGCAGTTTCACCCCCTTCCTGCCCAGGCAAATTTTCAGCATTTTGATTGACAAATCCACGGTCATGCAACACTGTACCTAAACCAAATTTATGTCATTTTTTACCCCACAAATAGAGCTTTCGTTTGGTGGTTTGATCACCATAAGGGTCCTTTCACACGGCCGCTCCGTTTGTCCGCAAATCATCCCATCCGTTTGCAGATGATTTGCGGACATAATGTAAGTGAATGGCACTGCGGGTGTCAGCGGAATACCATCCGCTGACATCCGATTTTCCTCCTTTCAGTTCTGTTCCGTTTTTACGAATGGAACAGAACCCCATTTTTCCATCCGTGTAAAAAACGGAAAGGAAGGAAAATCGGATGTCAGCGGTGTCATCCGCTGACATCCGCAGTGCCATATACTTACATTATGTCCGCATATCATCCGCAAACGGATGGGATGATATGCGGGCACACGGAGCGGATGACAGAATGTCATCCGCTCCGTGGAAAAAAAAAAAAGTCCCGCAGCGGACCTTTCACACGGAGCGGCCGTGTGAAAGGACCCTAAGGTTTTTTCTTTTTTGCTACACAAATAAAAAAAGGCCTAAAATTTTGAAAAAAGCAAACAAACAATTTTGTTTATGTTATAAAATTTTGTAAATAAACAAGTTTTTTCCTGCACTGATGAGCACTGATGAGGCCACACTGACAGGCACTGATGAGGAGGCACTGATGGGGTGGCACTAATATGAAGCACTGATGGGCCCTGATATGCAGCACTGGTGGGCACTGATATGTGGCACTGATAGATAGCACTGATATGCAGCATTGGTGAGCACTGATAGGCGGCACTGATTGGCACTGATAGGTGGCACTGATGGGCACTGATGGCCACTGATAGGTGGCACTGATTGGCACTGATGGGCACTAATAAGTGTCACTGGTGGGCAATAATGGGCACAAGTGGGCAGCACTGATAGATGGAAATGATGGGCACTGGTGAGCAGCACTGATGGGGAGAGCACTGGCGGGCTCCCTGAGCCCTGATTGCCATCCCTGGTGGCCATAGTGGGCATCCCTGGGGTCATGGGTGGGCATCCCTGTGGTCATGGGTGGGCATCCCTGGTGGCTCTAGTGGCACCCCCCCAAGGGTCTGCACTGGTAATCAATGCTCTGATTACCAACACAGACCCCCCCTGTCAGGAGAGCCGCAGATCGGCTCTCCTCTACTCATGCCTGTCTGACACGAACTGAGGAAAGTCGATCAACGGCTCTTCCTATTTACTATGTGACCAGCTGTGATTGGACACAGCTGGTCACATGGTAAAGAGCCTACGTCAGTAGGCTCTTTATCGAGATCAGAGTTGTGGTGTGTCAGAGTGGGGGCGAGCAGAGCACATTATCCTGCATGCCATCATATGATGTCATGTCAGGATAATACAACCACCTTCCCACCGTCAAGTTTTTTAGTTTTTTTCCCTGTTTACTCTCCTTTAAGAGACCAAGTTGTCCAGCAAAAGTGGCAGTAAAGCTGGATACATACTATACAATTTTCTTAAGATTTTATTTCCTTTAGATTTACCAAAACCATATAAAATTATGTCAAACTTTCAATTTGTATGCAATCAGGCAGGCCCTTGCACTACATAGTTGAAGGTAACTCTAAAGTAAATCAAACAACAAAAGTTGTATAGTGGGTATCCAGCTTTAGAGGGTGGAAAGAAACCCTTTAACACTGACAGGGGTGCTTATGATGTTCAGCTTTTATTTGTGTCTGTTGTTCCAAATGGAAAACTGTTGCTGTAACTGCTTCAAAAGTGTTAGCTGGGGCTCAGTCAATGCTAACTAAATCTGGTAGTTCATCTGACACTACCCTCCCTTTCAGATTGGCAATGCTGCTGTCCAAAGATTTCTCTATTGCTCTTCCAGTGAAATGGAGCCACTCTAAAGCCTAGTACACACACGCAACGATTATCGGCCGACCGATCGTCCGTCTTTTGTCCAGAGTGGTGTTTTGTTGGTTGGGATGTGCCTAGACTGCACACAAATTTTCTCGCCCGACAAAATTCTACTTCAGAAGTGATGTCATGTGTTGGTTTGCTTTCTTTGTGTTCTTTCTTCTCTGAGCATGCCCAGTCTTGCTCATTAGATTTCTCCCTGTCGAAATCTGTACTGACTGCATGAAAATCGGCCGTGTTTTGACGGCGGACAAAAATTTTATAGCCAACACACCAGATTTTTTTCGGCCGAAAAGTCAGAGTCGGTTGCTGGAAGCATCATACTAACAAGCTGAAAATCGGCAGATCGGTCGTCGGACGAAAATTCCCTGCCGATTTTCGACGCGTGTGTACGAGGCTTAAGACAGGAACAGTTTACCCGGCTAACTAGGTGAAAATACATTTTAAAATGCCTAAAGAAAGAAAATGAATGCAGTCACCACATCTAAGAACCAGAAAGCTGCAATACCATCAACTCTTTGTTCTTGGATTTGGATAGGTTTTAACCTCTTGCGGCCTTTCAGCGCCAGGGCTGTGGTCCAGAGAGGCTGCATGTTTGCGTGAATTGAGGTCAATAGTGCTGTGCCAAGAGTGCACACCCAGCGTGCTCCCAGCACAGTGACCGATGTCTAACCGAAAACTCCAGATCGCATGCATCACGTAAACACCGTGACAGCCAATCATGGCAGTCACGTGATCATAAGCCACTCCCACCTCCCGGCATTTTAACCCTCTTAAAGAGCTGGGAGGCACTGGTGTGAAGAGGTTAATATAATTAGCTACTACATGTCATATACAGGATATTGTCAAAAGTTTTGGAACATAACAACAAGAGAAGGGCGCACCAACCTTGTGCATTACCACTAAGTTTAGCCAGGTCATTGCAGACGCCATCACACCGTCCAGCAGCATAGAAGTGTCCTGGAGGTGGTTGATCCCTATTTCCTACATGCGTGTTTATATCTTATGTTTGTAAGTATAATGTATGCTACCTATTTGGATTTTAATAAACTTTTTTAGTGGTAATGCACAAGGTTGGTGCGCCCTTCTCGTTTTTTTCTTTCAGTGTTATTGGATACCCTGGGGGCAGCAAGAGCGCTAGTTTTGTGCAAAAAGATCATTCAGATCACTCACCTTTCCGCATACCAGTTGAGCGCAGGAGCGATACTGTTTTTGAAAAGTATTGGGACGCTTGCCTTTACACTCACTTTAAATGTAAAAGCATCCCAGTCTTAGTCCGTAGGGTTCAATATTGAGTTGGCCGACCTTTATCAGCTATAATAGCTTCAACTCTTCTGGGAAGGCTGTCCACAAGGTTTAGGAGTGTGTCTATGGGAATGTTTGACCATTCTTCCAGAAGCACATTTGTTAGGTTAGGCACTGATGTTGGACAAGAAGGCCTGGCTCGCAGTCTCGGCTCTAATTCATCCCAAAGGTGTTCTATCGGGTTGTGGTCAGGACTCTGTGCAGGCTAGTCAAGTTCTTCCACCCCAAACGTGCTCATTCATGTCTTTATGGACCTTGCTTTGTGCACTGGTGCGCAGTCATGTTAGAACAGGAAGGGTCCATCCCCAAACTGTTCCCTGCAAAGTTGGGAGCATGAAATTCTCCAAAATGTCTTGACATGCTGACACCTGAAGAGTTCCCTTCACTGTAACTAAGGGGCCGAACCCAACCCCTAAGGCTCCATTCACACCTGGGTGTTTTTGAGCGTTTTTCAGCTCCAAAAACGCTCAAAAAAAACGTTCCAAGACGTCCAACAAGTAAAACCCCATTCATTTAAATGGCCCCTGTTCACATCTGAGCATTTTGCAAAACGCCTGTAGCTGAAAAAAGTACATGAGCTTCTTTTTGGGCTGATTACCAGTGTTTTTGATAGATGTCAATGCCTGCCTCCAAAAACGCCTAAAATCGCGGTGAAACTCGCGGTAAAATCGCGGTAAAAAACGCTACGCTCAAGTGTAAATGCAGCCTAAAAAACAACCCCACACCATAACCCCCCCACCAATGATTTAGACCAGTAAACAAAGCAAGATTCATAAAGACAGGGATGAGCAAGTTTGGGGTGGAGGAACATAACTTCTGGAAGAATGGGTAAACAATCCCATAGACACACTCCTAAACCTTGTGGACAGCTTTCTCAGAAGAGTTGAAGCTGTTATAGCTGCAAAGGGTGGGCCAACTCAATATTGAACCCTACGGACTAAGACTGAGATGCCATTAAAGTTTATGTGTGTGTAAAGGCAGGCGTCCCAATACTTTTAACAATATCGTGTATCTTCCACCTGGCTCAAGTTTTTCGGGGGGTAAAAATTCAGTTAATTCCCCTCACCAAGGCCCTAGACCATAGCAGCAAACCTATTTTATCCTCCTGCTGAACCCACCTTGGTTTTCACAGACACGCTGTTTTTTCTTTTCATCCCACCTTCTTGTTTTGTCTGGAAGTCATCATTTTTAAAGAAGCACAATATACAAAATTATGGCATTGTAGATGGGATGTAGATTGACCTACCGTTCTGCACTTGCTGTTTGCCTTCACTGTCCCCGCTTTTTTCTTGCTTGCTTTGACTTTGTCCTGAGGAGTCATCTCGTCTGTTTACATTTGGTAAACGAGTCCCATTAATATTTCCCTGACTAGATTCCGTGCCTTTGCCGTCACTTGAATTTGTTTCTTTGTTTGTCTCTGGTTTGGGCGGTAAAGATTTTTCATTTTCATTTCTGTCTTCTTTGTCATCGTCTTTTTTGTCATCTTTGTCTTTAAAAGGAGTTTCTTCTGCTTCTTTCCTCGCTCTCTCCTCTGCATCTGTTTAGAAAGTAATAAGGAAATTAATCTAACCACTTCTAGACCAGGCCTTTTACTGACACTTGTTGTTTACAAGTTATAATCAGTTTTTATTTTTTGCTAGAAAATTACTTAGAACCCCCAAACATTATATATATATATATATTTTACAAGTTATAATCATTTTTTTTTGCTAGAAAATTACTTAGAACCCCCAAACATTATTTATATATATATATATATATATATATATATATATATATATATATATATATATATATATATTCAGCAGAGATCCTAAACAATAAAATGGAGATCGTTGCAATATTTTTTATCACACCGTATTTGTGCAGCGGTCTTCCAAACACAATTTTTTGGGAAAAAAATATCACTTTTTTGAATTAAAAAAATAAGAAAACAGTAAAGTTAGCCCAATTTTTTTCTATAATGTGAAAGATAATGTTACGCCGAGTAAATAGATACCCAACATGTCATGCTTCAAAATTACTTGTGCTCATGGAATGGCGACAAAATTTGGTACTTAAAAATCCCCATAGGCGACACTTTAAAAATGTCTAGAGGTTACCAGCTTAGAGTTACAGAGGATGTCTGGGGCTCAAATTATTGCTCTCGCTCTAACGATCGCGGCGCTGCCTCACATGTGTGGTTTGAACACCGTTTACATATGTCGGCGGGACTTGCATATGCATTCGTTTCTGCGCGCGAGCTAACGGGGACAGGGCGCTTTAATTTTTTTTTCCTATTTATTTTATCCATTATTTTTTATTTTTAAACCGTTTTTTAAAAAAAAACATTTTTTGATCATTTTTATTTCTGTTACAATGAATGTAAACATCCCTTGTAATAGAAATAAGTTTTATTGTGAGATCTGGGGTCAAAAAGACCTCAGATCTCACATCTACACTAAAAAAAAAAAAAAAAAAAAAAAGGATTCATTTTTTTTTTCATGATGAAAAAAATGGGCTCTTTAACCACTTCCCGCCCGCCCTATAGGCAAATGAAGTTAGGAATGTGGTTGTGTTATCCTGACCGGACGTCATATGACGGCGGCAGGATAACACAGCTCTTGGCGCCCCCCGGGGGCGTGCAGAGCGGCGATCGGTGATGCGAGGTGTCAGTCTGACACCCTGCATCTCCGATCTCGGTAAAGAGACTACTGACGTAGCTCTTTACCATGTGATCAGACTTGTCCAATCACGGCTGGTCACATCGTAAACAGGAACAGCCGTTGATCGGCTTTCCTTAGTTCGTGCCTGACAGGCACGAGTAAAGGAGCGCCGATCGGCGGCTCCCCTGACAGGGGGGGGGGGGGTCGGCACTGGTAATCAGATCATTGATTACCAGTGCAGACCCTCGGGGGGGGATGCCACTAGATCCACCAGGGATGCCCACTATGACCCCAGGGATGCCCACTATGACCCCAGGGATGCCCACTATGGCCACCAGGGATGGCAATCAGGGCTCAGGGAGCCCCCCATTGCCCTCCCCATCAGTGCTGCCCGCCAGTGTCCTCCCTATCAGCGCTGCCCACAAGTGCCCATCATTGCCATCCTTTAGTGTCGCCCACCAGTGCCCATTATTGCCCACCAGCGCCGCCTATCAGTGCCCATTAGTGCCCATCAGTGCTGCCCATCAGTGCCGCCCATCAGTGCCCACCAGTGCCGCCTATCAGTGCCCATTAGTTCCCGTCAGTGCCACCTATCAGTGCCCGTCAGTGCCACCTATCAGTGTCCATCAATGCCGCCTATCAGTGCCCACCAATGCTGCATATCTGTGCTACCTATCAGTGCCACATATCAGTGCCTATCAGTGCCGCATATCAGTGCCACCTATCAGTGCCACCTATCAGTGCCACCCCATCAGTGCCACCCCATCAGTGCCTCCTCATCAGTGCCTGTCAGTGCAGTCTCATCAGTACTCATCAGTGCAGGAAAAAACTTATTTATTTACAAAATTGTATAACATAAACAAAAAAACTTTTTTTTTTCCAAACTTTTCGGTCTTTTTTTATTTGTTTAGCAAAAAGGAAAAAACCCACAGGTGATCAAATACCACCAAAAGAAAGCTCTATTTGTGGGGGGGAAATGACATAAATTTGGTGTAGGTACAGTGTTACATGACCGCGCAATTGTCATTCAAATTGCAACAGCGCTAAAAGGGGAAAATTGGCCTGGGCAGGAAGGGAGGGAAGTGCCCTGTATTAAAGTGGTTAAATGCGTTGCTAGGAGACGACGCTTGACGTCGCTCCGGTCCTCCAAGGCCGTAGAGTCGAGTGGGGGCCATCTTGCCCTCACTCCCTGCCTGTGAGGAGTGGGGACAGGATCATTTTCCCCGCTACCGGCTGGTCTGGTAAGCGGGGAAAACGACAGGGAAGCGGCGGGAGTCGGGGAGACCTCTCCCACCGCACCGTAAGGGTGATCCTGCGGTGAATCCATTGCTGGGACCACCCTTATGTAAAAGAGGACCGCTGGCAGTTTAAAAAAATACCGGAGTTATGGCAGCTATCTGCTGCTATAACCCCGGTATTTAACGTCAAAATACCGACGTAAAACTGCGGCGGCGGTTCGTAAGTGGTTAAACGTGGTGGTATAGTATCAGCTTTCTTTGTTCATTTTTCAGACGCAGAGGTTTGCAGTGTAATGGTGTGCTTTTAATTCTGCTTCTAATATAGAAGAACCATGGCTTTCCATCTATACATTTTGAGTTGATTTTTTTAAAGGTGTAAGCAGTGGCGGTTTTGGGCACGGGCGAACAGGGCAGTCGCCTGGGGCGGCATCACGTGGGGGGCGGCACTCGGCAGTGGCACGAACCTGGTGGTGGGGGAGAAAAATAAAATGATCTTTGCTGCGGGCGGCTGGGGCGCCCCTGCTGCTGAAGGAGCCGGCGGCTGGAGTTTGCCTGGAGCGGGGATTGTGCATAATGCAGCCTCGCTCAGAACTAGCGGCGGGGGGGGGGGAGGCAAGGAGGAGCCTGGAGCCGAGGAGAGTGTACACACTACACACACAGTGACAGCAGCGGCGGCAGCGCGCTCAGAACTAGCGGGGGGAAGGCGAGGAGGAGGAGCCAAGGAGTACTGTACATGTGTGTACTGCTAGTACTACACACGCGGCGGCGGCGCAGAAGGCGAGGAGGAGGAGCCGAGGAGGAGAGTACACTACACACAGCCTGGGGTTATGCAGCGGCGGCGGCCGCGCTCAGAACTAGCGGCGGGGGAGGCGAGGAGGAGGAGCCAAGGAGGGTAGTGTAGACTACTGTAGTCACTTGCAGGTAAGTTGCTCTCGATCTCCTCTATGTTCGCACCTGGGAATGGGGGGGGGGGGAGGCACATGACAGCATCCTGGAAGTTCACGCTGGTCTCTGCATTGAAAAGGGGGTACGCTGGTCTCTGCATTGAAAAGGGGTACGCTGGTCTCTGCATTGAAAAGGGGGTACGCTGGTCTCTGCATTGAAAAGGGGTACGCTGGTCTCTGCATTGAAAAGGGGGTACGCTGGTCTCTGCATTGAAAAGGGGGTACGCTGGTCTCTGCATTGAAAAGGGGCACGCTGGTCTCTGCATTGAAAAGGGGCACGCTGGTCTTTGCATTGAAAGGGGGTACGCTGGTCACTGCATTGAAAAGGGGTACCCTGGTCTCTGCATTGAAAAGGGGCACGCTGGTCTTTGCATTGAAAGGGGGTACCCTGGTCTCTGCATTGAAAAGGGGCACGCTGGTCTTTGCATTGAAAGGGGGCACGCTGGTCACTGCATTGAAAGGGGGCACGCTGGCCTCTGCATTGAAAGGGGGCACGCTGGTCACTGCATTGAAAGGGGGCACGCTGGCCTCTGCATTGAAAGGGGGCACGCTGGTCTCTGCATTGAAAGGGAGCACGCTGGTCTCTGCATTGAAAGGGGGTACGCTGGTCTCTGCATTGAAAGGGGGCACGCTGGCCTCTGCATTGAAAGGGGGCACGCTGGTCTCTGCATTGAAAGGGGGTACGCTGGTCTCTGCATTGAAAGGGGGTACGCTGGTCTCTGCATTGAAGGGGGCACGCTGGTCACTGTGCTTTGAAAGGGGGTACGCTGGTCACTGTGCATTGAAAGGGGGTACGCTGGTCTCTGTGCATTGAATGGGGGCACACTATACCTTAATTACTGAAGGCCCCTTTCACACTTTTGTGACCTCAAAGTCACACAATTTGTTTACAGAGTTTTTTGCCGCAAAGCAATACCTATTACATTTTTCTGTTTGCGCCACCCCAAAAATTTTGAGCACCAGCCACCACTACCAGGCTGTGTCCAGAAGGATTTATTTATTAGCACGCTGCATGGCTCTGGGCCACCACCAGACCAAACACTGCTTGATGGGCCTACTTTAGGCCTGATTCACATGTATGCAGATTGGGGGCCCACATTTTCAAAGGCACAGCATCCTATTCATTTGAATGAGCTGCTTTCCCACAGAAAAAAAGGTGCATGCAGCATTTCAAAATTTCAGTGGCATCATGCACCATGCGACTTACCTGCAGTTCCTTCACTGGCAAGTTTGCTGTATTTTTAGGTATGTGGGCCATGCATTTAAAAACACAGTGCATTTGCGTTAACTGTGTCATGCAAACGCACTGTGTTTTTAAATGCATGGCCCACATACCTAAAAACGCAGAAAGCTTGCCAGTGCAGGAACGGCAAGTAAGTCGCATGGTGCAAAAGCAGGATGGATTTCAAGGCCCCTGAAATTTTAAAATGCTGCATGCACCTTTTTTCTACGGGAAACGCAGGCATAGCAGCCCATTCAAATGAATAGGATCCTGTGCCCTTCTAAAATGTGGGCCGCCAACCCACATACATGTAAATCAGGCCTAAAGCAGTAGTAAAGTCATTTACAAATAAAAAAAACTGGTCCTCCTGCAGGTTTAAGTCATCCCGCACTAGTATACACATTGATGTGAAAATGGCTGCAATGTAATGGGGTGTTGGGATGTTATAAGGGGTATTGCGATGTGTAAAGGGGCACTATGACGTGAAAATGGTTGGAATGTAATGGGGTGCTGTGATGTGATGAGGGATACTGTAATTTTTAAAGGGGCACTGTGACGTGAAAAATTGGACTGTTTTGGAATGACATAGTATTACTACAATAAAATGTGTGGTGTGTACAAGATGTGAAGTTTTGTCATGTTATTTTTTTTTTTTGGGGGGGGGGGGCGCCGGGAGGGAGTCTCGCCCGGGGAGCAATTTAATGTAGAACCGCCACTGGGTGTAAGGCTGGGTTCACATGTTTGCGGCTGCGGTTTGCAGTCCGGTGTCCTGTGCGTTTCTGGTCACCGGTTCAGGTAATATTCAGGTGCAAATTCTTCCCTGAATTTGAAATTGAACAGGACCCAAAAACGCATAGGACCCTTTTCAAAACCGCACCGCAGCTGCCCCGGACATGTGTGAACCGGCTCCATTAAAGGCAGATCACACTCATGTTATGCAAATTGGATGTGGTTAAAAACGCATCCAATTTACATATATGTGAACCCAGCCTAAAGGTTTTTCTTTTATCAAAGTGAATGTTCCCTGAGCTTAGTGAATAAGGTAAAGCTGTGTTCATTTTAGTCATCCAGTCATTTGCCTTGCTTTGGGTATTCCCAGTGAATACAGCTTCACCTTATGCACTAAGCTCTGGAAACATTCACTTTGCAAAGGGAACCTTTGCTTTGTAAAATGAAAAGCATCTACTCCTTTAATAGGTTAACTCTTCTATATCATTAGTAAGTGAAGTACTCATGATAAAGGCACCACACCCTTTTTTTTGTTAGCAGCAGCTTCATTCACGTTTAAAATCACACTCACATTTATTTAATCCATAAGCGCTCGGATCTTTACACATCTTCTATATCATCGCTTAATCACTTAAAGAGGAACTGCACTGCATCTGGGCATCTCAAACCAAAAACGCTATTTAATTTATTTTTAGTATTTAAAACAAACTCCCCCATCCATCCATGTCTCCATGCTTTATTTTTTTGAGAAATCATTTTGAAAAATGCCCCCTGGCATTTCTGGCTGTGGCCATCTTGAGTAAGGGCAGACGATTCATGTATCATTTACTTGCTGGAATCCGTCTCAGGCATTGGCTGAGCTGAGAACCCTCCCCTCCTCAAGACTCCTGGGATGTATGACATATTTTGCCGAGGCATGGAAACCAGGAAGTAACTGAAGACATTCAACAAAAAGTGTAAAAAAAGTAAATATGAAATACTTTCCTATCTATTTACTAATGCTAGCAGAAGAAGGATTAGAAATAGTCCATGTTGATCGAGAGAGTGAAGTTCCACTTTAAAGACCAGGCCTATTTCTGATATTTGTTGCTTAAAGTTAAAATCAGTATTTTTTGCTATAAAATTACTTAGAACCCCCAAACATATATATATATATATATATATATATATATATATATATATATATATATATATATATATTTTTTTTTTTTAAAGTAAAGTTAGCCCAATTTTTTCATATGTTGTGAAAGATTATGTCACACCGAGTAAATAGATACCTAACATGTTACAGTTTAAAATTGCACACATTCATGGAAATTGCACACATTCTTGCAACAGACTACGATGCCTAAAAATCTCCATAGGCAACACTTTAAAAAATGTTAACGGTAAGTGCCGGTTCACACATATGCAATGTCAGACATCGCATGCGATTCGCAGTGCACGGCCCTGCAAATCACATGCAATGTCTGTGCATTGCGAATTCAGCCATACAGATTGTATGGCTGAATTTGCATCGCATTCGGACCAATGTCGCACAGGACCCTTTTTTTGGTCCGCATTAGAATCGGATCACATTGGTGCTCACACCTATGCAACCTGATTCATGTCCGAATTGACAGTTCTCACTATGATATGCGAACTGCTCTGGGGGTGTCCTTAACTCTGCATTGACGCCCCCAGTGATTCGCATATGTCAGTGTGAACTGCCTGCGGGTTGAGTGTAATGCGGGAACCTGCAGTGGATTCGTGGGTTCCCGCATCACATATGTGTGAACCGGCACTTACCGGTTTTAGAGTTACAGAGGAGATTTTTTTTGCTAGAATTGTTGCTCTCACTCTGCCGATCACAGCGATACTTAACATGTGTGATTTAAAAAATCCCAATCAGTGTATATTGATTGGTTTGCTCAAAAGTTATAGCGTCTACAAACTATGATTTTATTTTTATGGAATTTTTATTTATTTATTTATTTTACTAGTAATGGCGGCGATTAGCAATTTTTAGCGGGGCTGCGACATTGCGGTGGACACCTAACTGGCACTTTGGACACTTTTTTTGGGACCGGTGACACTAATACAGTGATCAGTGCTCAAAAAATGCACTGTCACTGTACTAATGACACTGGCAGGAAAGGGGTTAACATCAGGGGCGATCAAAGGGTTAAATGTGCTTCTAGGAAGTGCTTAACTGGAGGAAGACAGACACACAGGTTTCTGCTTAGCAGAAACACAAGATCTCCATTGTTTTGCCTTGTATACGTAGGCAGATCGCTGTTCTGCTTCTCTTGTGAATGATCGGTGGTTCCCAGCAGACATCACATCCGCCAGACCCCATGATTTGGCCTCCGTTGTGTCCAATCACAGCAGGAGCGGGCAGGCCGTGGCGCGCAGACCCTGTGCACAAAATCACTTAAATTTGAGGTGTTTTTTCTGCCAAATTCTGCCTATTTTCATAAGCTGTGTGCATGAGCTTTAAAGTTGTATAAGCACAGATTACCAACCTTGTTCTCTGAACGGCTTCATTTCTGAAATTCAGCTTTTCACACATCTTTGCATCCTCACGGAATTTACAAAATACAGTAGATGTATCTCCCGTTTAAACAATCTTATATAGGTTCCCACATTCCCATTCCTACTGTTCCAAATAAATCCTTATTCCCTTTCCTAAATTAGATAATGTGAAGAGACTGCCAGAAAATGCATCAAATAGTGCAACATACTGCACTAACAGAATCTCATGGATGCATTTGGTAATACAAGTTTATTTGTTAAATAAGGATTTTACTCAGATTTAAAAAAAAAAAAAATGAAAACACATTACATTATAAACATGTAAGCTTTATATCTTTGGAACCATTTATTTAGGGTTGTTCTATATCTGGTCAAGTCCAAAAAATTGTTTAATTTGATAAAATTCGAATATTTACGTTAGTATGAGTAATCTACTGAAAAGAGGGCTATTTATTGAAAAAAATGTGATTTTTCATACAGTTCTGAATAATCCCAGTAAAGTGTCTAATATATGTATTTCCAATGATTTCCAGCTCCATCTAGTGGTCATAATACAGGATTTTCTTGTTTGAGGTGTTTCCAGAAAATACTGCATTATGGCCACTAGGATTGTTTCTAAAAAGAGTTCATCTCAAAATTCATCAAATTTTTACAAATTTTCCTCCATATCCTGCACAATTTTGGTTGCACTTCCTACCACCCCCCCCCCCTCTGTCCCTATATTCATGTGTCATACACTATTTAGACCTATTTAGATTTCTACTTTCATTATTATGGTATGTAGTACTCTACTATATACTATTTAGATATATATACACATTTTTGTTACAGCTAGAACCGGTGATTGTGGATACTGAGGGAAATATTTTTAATTCACATATGTCACACCCACTCTCCACCTGTTCCCCAGTGAGTTTTTTCAGGTTATGGTCCTTCAGCTCCCGGGCCAGACGTGCCTCGCTACCACCGGATGGGAAAGTTGCCTTGTTATTCTGGCTCAGCCAATTTGTAAGTACAGGGTTCCCTTAACAGGGTGGCAGCTCACGTAATGCGTCAAGTTTTAAGGATGCCTCCGTACCATCATGTATCAACACAATTGTAATCTTCAAGCATGTATTATATCATGTAGTTACTACTAATCGGTTTGACATTTTTCAATGCACTTTTTATATGATGTTTACTTTTTAATAAATTCAGACCATATGTTTACTCCTTAATAAGTGGCCACCAGCATTCACCTCCTTTAAAATCCCAGGGCTAAATTATTTTCTGTTGTATATGTTTATAGGGATGGAGGTGGTTCACTGGCAGCACCAGGCCTTTCATTTTTAATTTCTGTTGCCATGTGGAGAATCCCTGCAATTTACAGATTTCAGAATAGTTAGAGTTGTGCCACAGAGGGGTAAGTTCCAAGGGATCATTTATAGACAATGCCTCTTTTTGAGGCTCACCATACTTTCTTAAGAAGAGCAGCCGTAGGGGAGAGGGAGGGGAGAGGAGGTAGGTCCATCTCCAAATGAGAGATTGCCGCCAAGTCGGGGTTGGAGATAGTAATGAATTGAGCAATAGAATCTGTGCTATTTTGATTACCCCAGTTGGCAAGCTGCTGTATCTGTGAGGCCTGGAAGTACATTTTAGGATGTCGAACCACTAGTCCTTCCCTATCCTTACTATATTGTAGAGTAGCCAGACTTATACAAGCCTTTCGTCTCTTCCATATAAGGTCTCTAAACTGTGAGTCAACTCGCTTAAACGATTTTTGAGAGATCCAGTTCGAAGAGTTATGGAAAATGTATATGCACTGTGGGGCCCAAATCATTTTCTTTTAATTAACTCGACCTACCACAGAAAGTTGTAATTTGCACCAGCTGTGGCTTTTTTGACTTTGTTTATCCAGCAGGGGACCTAAATTCATTCGGTGGTAGCTAGAAGGTTCTGGAGACACTATCACGCCAAGATAACCAAAGCAAATGGCTATAAGGATTTGGTTAGCATCTGCGGTAAGTGGTGCAACCAGGGGATCTAAAGGCAAAAGAATAGATTTAGTCCAATTTTTGTGAAAATCCAGAGGATTTACCAAATCTATGGATAGTCACTATCACGGTCTGCAAGGAACCAGTTGTATCACCCAGGTATAGCAATGCATCATCCGCACATAAAGTTATTTTCTCTTTTAGTGGTCCTTTATGAAAGCCTACAATGCCTGGATCTTCATGAATGAGGCTTGCCAAAGGCTTCACTGCTAGCACAAAGAATAAAGGGGATAATGGGCATCCTTAAAAAGGTACCCCTATGTAACATGAGGATGGGGGAAAGTGTATTGTTAATGCGAAGTCTGGCTCTGGGTTCAGAGTAAAGGATACATACCCAGTTAATAAAGTTCTCTACCAAACCAAATTGTGTTAGGATTTCCCACAGGTAGGGCCATTCAATGCTGTCAAAGGCTTTGGCTGCATCTAGGGGGAGGATGACTCTACCCCTGGATTATCCACTGACACCTGTAAATTGAGAAATAGTTGCCTGATGTTAGTAGCCGTTGACCCATCAGGGATAAACTCAGATTGATCCTGATGTATTTGTTTGCTAATTACCTTAGAGAGTCTGGGGCCAGTCCATGGGCGAGGAGCTTAACATCCATATTCAATAGGGAGATAGTACAGTAAGAATCTGGAAGAAGTATATCCTTCCCAAGTTTTGGGATAACCACAACAATCTCCTCCTTCATAGAGTCTGATAGGTGCCCAGTTTTAGCTGGAGAAGTGGGGGCAAGAGTGTGTTCCCGTATCAGGAGTATACCTCAGCTGGGAGCCCGTCGGAGCCTGGGGACTTATGAGTAGGGGCAGGTGCTAAGTCTTCAGTCAGTTCTAGATAGTAATCAAAAGTAATTCTGCTATATAAAATACTGTCACTTTTCTGCCACAGATAAAACCACAGGCTTGCATCCAGGTACTATGCATGGAAGAATTAGGGAATGCCACTAATTCCTCCTCCCTGCACTGCACCTCCATCCGGACAGTATCCTCCCATTCACTGGACCTACATTTAATGTCTGCAATCTCCCTTACAATAAGCCCTCCTATAAAAGCCTTCAATGAATTCCAGACCACAGCTTCTGGGGCAGAGTTTACATTAATATCAAGGAACTCCGCTAATGCCCTAGGGATAGTATCAGAGGCAGGGAAGAGTGTCAACAAGAATGGATTAACTCGCCATAGTGGAGCGGACTGGTGAATCAAAAATGGCAAGGCATACTCAAAAGGGAGAATGGTCTGAGCGAAAGCGAGGCTCATAGGCTGAATCAATACAGCTCACATAGGGGAGCGTTGCAGAATTACCTAAGCCTAGGTCAGTGCGTAATAGACCACCATGGGAGGCCAAATGACAGGAATAACATTTAAAATCTGCATGTCTCTCCCTCCACACATCCCTAAGACCCAGTTCAGATTAGCAAAGCCCATTCTATGGGTGGTTGGAGCTACAGTCCGGGGAGCTACTGATTGTCCAGTTGTGGGTTAAGGACATTGTTAAAATCACCCAAGGCTAGGATCAGTACATGTGGATACAGAGCCATAAACTTGGCCAGTTGAGAAGGGTGGAGGAATATAAATCACCACAAGAATACAAAGCAAGCCATTTAGCTTACACAATAAAAAGATATATCTCCCAGCTTCATTAATCTTCTTAAGACACACAAAGGGGATTGTGTGTGTAATCAGTACACTCACATCTCAGGTGTCAGATGTGTCTCATGCAAATGAATCATGAAGATTTAAGCCTAGAAACATATTTAAAAAGCACCCCTCATTTGATCTTGTCACTCAGGCCACGCACATTCCAGGATAATAGAAGCAAACTCTTTTGCCGATTATCTGATATAATTCAATCTAACATTAAACCGAAAGGAGTCCAATAGGTTTTCCCCTCATAAGCAGGATGACAAATGGTTTGCTTCTTTCCAAGAATTTTGGTAGCAATGAGATATTGTGACATAGCTTTACCACACTAACATAGCAGAGAAATTTAAGGTTGGCATGGCACCTAGTGTCAGGTGAACAGCTGGCAATAAATATATGCTGAGTAGTCCCACCTGAAAAAGAAAAACAAAAGTAGACCAGAAAATTTTACTTGTCCAGACCAACAGGGTCCAACAAAACGTGGAATACCTCAGAGGGGAGGGACAAAGGGGTTCATGCAGGACCATACAGTGGGGGTACTGATGTAGCCCTGAAGGCACACTGTGCAATCAACAAGGGTAGAAAAAAAAAGGGTGAGGGAACAATGGGAAAAAAAGGCAAGAACCAAAGAAATTTCTGCCATTCAGGACTTGTTAATCACGACACCACTGAAGGAGAGGAGACGTTCAGCCTCATGTCGGTAGACGGCGTGCCAGGTTATGCTCCTCCCTGTCAAGCCAGTTCATGACTGCTGATGGGTTATCAAAGAATTGCGAACTGCCATTAGCAATAACTTTCAATTTCGCTGGGTACAGCATAAAATATTGAACGCCAAGGGTGCGGAGCCTCCTCTTGATATCCAAGAACTTTGCGCTTTGTCGCTGGACTTCTACCCGAAAAATCTTAAAAAAAGGGATACTTTTGCATTATCTACAAAGATGTTCTCCGTCATTCTGGCATTGGTCAGGGGGGGATCTCTATCCTTATAATTAAGGCAAAATAAGAAGGGCCTCGAGGGGGCTACCGACGGAGGTGGTCTTGCAGGAACCCTGTGCTCTCTTTCCACGGAACATGGGAGAAAAGGCCTCTCTGCTGAATGTAGTCACCAGTCACACTTCAATAAACGCTACAGGATTTTTTTCCTTCTGCTCTTTTCTGAATTCCAACTGCACGCACGTTATTCCTGCAGGGGCAATTTTCCATGTCTTCCAATCAAGCAGCATTGGTAGGGGTTATCGATTGAACATAGCAGACATCCCTCTGCAAAGGTTGCCATTCATCTTTTATAATGCTAACATGACCTTCCAATGCTGAGGTGCACTCTCTTAATTTTTGCATAACCTGCTGCACCAGCGATATATCCATTTTCATATCCTTGACTTCACCTGTGAGATCAGCTATAGAGGAGTTGCAGGTATTAACAGCAAGCAGTATATCTCTTAATGTGGGTCCAGGATCAGAACTATCATGCTGTACAGTCTGCTTTGTGTTAATTTCAAAGGACAGTGTACTCACAGGAGAGGAGGCATCCTGCTTAGGCAGCTGCAGGAGGGAAGCATCCAGATCTGAAGGATTGGCATTGAAGTCAGTGCTGGCCATTTCTCCCTGCCTCCTTTGCCCAGTGGGGTGGGAGGCCGCCATCTTGACCGGGGGGATCCGGAGTCATGAGGCTGTTTTGTCCTCTTCTTGACATTGTGGAAGTGAAATGGCACCAGACACAGGTAGCAGAGATGTGGAGGCAGCAGGCTGAGTGCCTTTAGAGCAGATAGGAGTATGGCAACACAATCAGGATGATAGACAGGATGTTCGGCAGAGCAGCCGGGAATCATGTCCTATCGCATGCGGCGTTGGCCACGCCCCCCCCTAGCTTCTAACTCTTGATAAACTCTTTTACTTGTCTATTAAAAAATGACACCTTGATCGACCCCTATGGCTTGGCCTTTCATTTCATATGCACGTCTTCATTCTCCTGTTAGCAGGGCATTTATTTGCTTAAATTTGTGGGCAATGCACGTAAAAACCTTTTTGTTATGTGCATTTTGCCAACCTATGTTGAACAATGTGTAAAGCATTTAGGGAGCTCACTGTTACTTGTATTACGAGCAAAAGTGTGCCTATTCTGGCTGCATTGAGCTATGCTATGAGTGACATGCTCTGTACTGTCCCATTCTGAATGTTGTATTTGTACGTAACAAACTCTGGACAGTCCCACTTATAACCATACACATCATATTTTCCATTTTTTAAATTCTGACCCATTCTGTGCATTAGGTTATGTACTGTGCACTATTTCCACTCTGTACATTGGACTTTGTGTTACTGTATACTCCATACCAGTAATCATTACAGTATTGTCAGATAAATAGACTCTAGTTATTAGTACCACTGAGACTTTTGATTTCTTCCTGTTCAATAAATGGGCACACTTTTGCTAGTGCACAGAATAAAAAAAATGTATTGTTAATAGAAATATAAATGTAATTTCAAGCACAATCAGTTAGCATTACTATAATTTAGAATGTGTCATTAGGTTACTGAATCAACTACAATAAGCAACTGGCTTTTCAATGTGATAAATTATACTTACATATAAAATGTAATACAAAGATAAGACCTTATCAATTATTTATTAGCTCTCTGAGTTCTTTAATTAACATGTCAAGCTACTTGTAGGGCCATAAGGCCTGAAGCATCAGCAGTAACTGCCATTGTATTAAGAGTAAAATATTAAACAGGTCATTATTCTATGTGGGCATAAAGGACATTTATTAAAGTTTCTGTATAATGTTTTATATAGTTTCTTACTAAAACATTATATTACTTACCATTACTACAAAAAACACATATATCTCTAACCCAAATCACTAAACATGAATATGATTGGTGGCATTAAGGATGCTAGTTTTGCCCCAATTATTATATGTGTTCAGAACCGTGCCCGTTCTTGTACCCGGTGCTTTTTTTTCTCTTTAATGTGTAATTTAAACAAATATATCTGGCAGGGCAAAAATGCATGCTGTGCATTTAGTAAGCTTATTAAGTATAGGAGAGCTTGTGGACTTGGTTATGTGGACTTATGAGATTACTACTTAGCCACTCTTTTGGCTAAACTAAAAGACTGAAGCCCAGGCATCTCTCTGGTGCGAAATTGTATCAGAAACAATTCATGGTAAGGATTTGTTATAATATCTATTAGTATACACTTTTCTTTTTTTTTTTTTCCAAAAAAGGTTTTTATTGAAATTTTTACAATAGAAATATTAACAGCATTGAGTTCAAACAGTCTGAAGCATGAAGAAATTGACAAACAGTGGGCAATACAATCGAGAGAGAAAAAAAAAACTCGAAGGTAAATGCTAGAGTGTTACAAGAGAACTAAGATAAGAAAGTTGCAAAGGTATGGCACGAGATGGCGTATAGCCCAAATGGATTCCTACAATGAGCCTTAATGCAAGCAATATTACAAACTAAGCCCGCATATGACGAGAAACAAACATTTGAAACATTAGTATAATATAGACAGAAAAATTTAACGAGAGTATTATAACCTGAGGAGTATACATATAGGCCACAGGAAGGAAATGAGGAATGGTAATATGGCGTCATGTCAGCGGTGAGTGCTAGTAATAACAGGGCGAGTAACCAGGCCTGTCTTCGATAAAGGGGGGTCTGATGAGATCATTACCATGTAGGAATTAAAACTTTTGAAAGTGCTTGGAAGAGATTGTAAAGAGAAGTGGAAGACTGAGTGAAGGGAAGCATATAAAGAGCGGAGGAAAAGGTGAGGAATGTGGGGAAGGAGAGGGAGGAGGAAGGTTGGTGAGCAGGAGGGGGGGTGGGATTGAAAATGGGGAGGTGGGGGGAGGAGATTGGAAGGGGGGGAAAGCAGATAGGGGCGGGTCTCCGTCCCTAGGGGAAAGTCTTAGGATGGGTATTCCCTTATGGGGAGTTTGGAGGTAGTGAACAAATATATAATGAGGGAGGGGGCCAGAGAGGAGATAACAGTGGGAACAGGGAGACGTAGAGGAAAACTCCCACCTACTTCCCATTTTTAGGGGTGGGAGAGATCCGACCGAATTCTCGTTTTGGAAAGAGAGTTTAATGTTCCCAGGAAAGGCAAGGGGTGTGAGGAGGGAGTAAAGAAGGTTTCGGAGTGTCAAGTGGGTTATTAGGAATTGATTATATGTATCTAATGAGGTGACCCTAAGTTTTGGCTTGAGGAGGGAGCAGAGCGAGAGGAGGATGATGTACTTGAAAAGGAGGTCCAGGGGTGCCAGATGCGAGCATGAGTGGCGGTTTTGTCTTTGGCGATGGCAATAAGTTCTTCCAATTTGGCTATCTTTTCTATTCTCCTGATCCATTCTTGGTATGTAGGAATGGTATCTGACCTCCAGTGTGTAGGGATACACATTTTGGCTGCTGGCTACACTTTTCATCAACAAACTCCTAAATTCCTGTCACCCACGATCTTAGCCTCCCTGAAGGCCTGGCAGAAACTTCATGCTCTTCCAAAGACCGATCAAATGACCACCTTACCCATCCCATTACTTATTTGCTCATTGGTTATCCAAAATGTTTCATTGATTAACTGGTACCGTCAAAACATTCTTTGGTTGTATGACCTATACACTGACAACCAGTCATTTATCAGTGTATAGGTTTTATTCAGTCCTCTAAACAGAATTTAAATTATCCAACAAGGCCTCTCTTGTCCATCAAAATACTATGAAGGCATGCCTCTTATTAACCAAAATAGCAAATTTTTATCAAAAATGCGACAATGTAAAGAGTGACATCTCTATTTTATATGCATTACTGCATGAAAAAAATACCCTAACTAAATCTATCCACCTTTGAATAGAGCTTCATTTACCAAAGCCTTATGGGAAGAGGCATTACAAGCCACATATACTGTATAGCCACTAGAAATGTCAACTTATGAGAAATTATGCAAAAATAATGCTACGCTGGTATCTCATTTTTAAATTTAGTCCTCAAACTTCTAATCTCTGTTGGAGAGGCTGTAGGCAAATAGGTACCCTAAATCATCTTTTCTGGTCCTGCAGGTGTACAGCCAAGTTCTGGACCTCTATTTTTCACATTATGTCTAAAGTGATCGCTTTCCCGCTTCCTATCTCTCCAGGCCTAGCTATTTTAAATTTAGGCATTAATAATTACCCACCCTCTTTGCATATAGTAGTGATGCACATACTATTAGCAGCTACATCGGCACTAGTGAGAAGCTAAAAGGCATCAGCTCCCCTGGATATATCTGAAGTGATCAGAACAATGCACTTATAAAACTATGTTTGCTGCTACTACTGGGACTTAGGCCCATGTATGTTCTTTGTGGCAACCTTGGGCACTTTGGTATGGGGTACAAGGTATATATAATGTCAAATCTGAGGTATATGGGTTGGGTCCATGCGAGCAGTTATGGTTTTTGTGCAAAGAAAATTATATGTATATAATACTATATATTTAGAGTGCCTACTGTGTTTTTTTTTTTTTTTCAATTAAGATTTTTATTGAACTTTTGCAAAGTAAGTCAACAAAGGTACAAGGAGTACAGAGCAGTGTAATAAAATAATTGGTTACATTACTCTAGTAAACACAATATAAGGTGTATAACAGTAAACATCAGATAAAGAAGGTCATAGTGTTGAACCATAGTACCCATGAGGGTAAGCAGTGAAGGTGGGCATATGTGTGGGTGGGGGGGGGGTTATGCAGCGAGAGGCAAGTGTTTAGGTTGTCAGGGCATTGTGCCAGTCACGCCAGAGACACCACGCTTTGGAGAATTTGAACCTAGCGTTGTTGTCTCTAGGTAATGAGCTCTCATAGTAATAGTGTGTGTGTACCACCTACTGTGTGTTTTTGATGAATCGCTCACACCCTGTATACTCTCATTATTTGTGCTAAACCTCAAAGAAAAAAAATTAATAAGTGCAGCGTTTCACCTAAAAAACCTAGGAGTATATATCCTTCTATTATATCAAAAGACCACAATACTAATAAACTAAAAAAGTAACGTAAAAAAAAAAAAAAGAAAGTTCATAGAGCTAGCTCCTGGGAGTGAAAGCCTGATGAAAACGTTTTGTCCTATCAATGAGGACTAGATGTGCTCCCTCTTATTCATAGGATCCTGGCTTACCTGCCTCAAGCATAGATGTTCTCATCCATCCGGACATAAAAAGAAAAGTAACTAGACACAGTGCTTAATCCTTATGGAAAATGTTATTTCATAAAAAAAAAAAAAACTCCTACAGATATCCACTTACGTTTTTGGTGGTGCTTAAAATACATTAAAATACCTTGTAACTATCCCCCTCTTTTCAAAAGAAAAGTATAAAACTTTATTAAGATATTTTAATGCCCTTTTCGTCCTCCCTATATCCAACTTATTCATGGGCATTTCAAGGCATACACTACCCCCTTAGTGTCACAAGAGATAAAGTCTCTAACGGGTAGGCATGTTTGGACAAATGTTCCTTATTCGGAGATTCGGATATATCCGAATACCCAAATTGAAGTATGAATGAACTTTTCTGAATGCTCCGAATAACAAAAAGAATTTGAATTGAAATTTGAATGGAATTTTACACCGAATTCCAGTCCAAACATATTTCTGAAATCAAAGGCTGTGTGTGTTATTAGAGTACCATTGCTGTTTTTGTTAAGCCAAAGATGATTTAAAGAGTCATTGTAAACATTTGATGAAAATTTTACTTTTGTTTGTTCACTTTGCCACATTCGAATAAAAAAAATCTAAAGTTTTTGATTTGACTGATTCAAAATGTATCGATTCAAATGTTTCAAATAGAAAAAAAAATGGTAAATTCAAAGGAAATTTGAAAAAGACATAAAAAGAATTCCAAATACGAATCCCAAATATGAATTGAATCAATCAAGCAACCAAATTTAACTAAACTAAATAACTAGATTAAAAAATCTAAACAAAACAAGACAAATTTTTTTGTCATGCGCATGTCTACTAATGGGGTACTGCCTGTCCGAATTTAGCCCTGTATATTTAAATCTTCTTCTTGGATTAGCTCTCGTTCTAGTTCAGCTGTAGCATCTTTCACACGCATAGAAACCCTTTCCACCAAAAAAAGGTATATGCCCTGTTAGTTGTTCCTGCCTATCTTGTCCCTGATGACGGGAGCTTTTTTATATACAGTGTAAAGCGGGGTATCTGCTGTTACCATAATGTATCTCCATTAGTCTCATGTTGTTGTAACAGCTGTATAACATGTTTGGTATCTTAAAGATGCTCATGTTTCTTGCACTAATGGTTGCAAATAATGATCTATAAATTCCCCTAATCTAGCTAATAGAGAATCTATACTATTAATTATAAAATGTCCTGGTGGGTGCTCTATACACAGTATATATACTAGAGCACCCAGCTGTCCAATTATTATCCCCCTGAGGAATCCTCTGAGTAAGATTATCCCTCCAGGGAGCACATCTAGTCCTCATCTATAGGACAAAAAGTTTTTCTAACCATATGAAAAAGTGTGGTCAGATTTTAAGGTGAGAGTACATCTGGTGGATGGTGCAAAACAAGCACATCATTTTATGTGAGCACAGTGTTTGGAGATTCAACAAGAAGTCACCCTCAAATTCATCCACACAAATGTATTCCTTTTTAACTTTACGTGGACACATTTTTGGGCACATTTATTATTTATATAGTTTAGCCACAAATGTATGGACTGGTTCTATGAATGTATATGTTATATATTATGCTTTCTCTCCCAGGAGCTGTATAATGTTTTTTATGTTACTTTTTTTAGTATATTAGTATTGTGGTCTTTTGATATTTGTGGTATTTTGATATTTGATAGTAGCATTGTGGACTTTTGAGGATTTATACTTTGGAGGTGAAGCGTGACACTTTTTAATTTGTAACATTGCAATCTGATTATGGCTACTCGTAAAACGATATTTGACACAGTGGGGTTGATTTACTGGAGAGTGCAAAACATCTGGTGCAGCTGTGCATGGTAGCGAATCAGCTTCTAACTTCAGATTGTTCAAGTAAGCTTTTAAAAAAGAACCCGGAAAGCTGTTTCTATGCAGAGCTGCACCAGATTTTGCAGTTTTAGTAAATCAACCCCACTGATTTATGAGTGTGATATTCTGACTCTTAGAGTTTTTGAGTTTACCTTATTTCTCATGTTTTAATGTTAATACTGAGTCTTTCTACAAAGTGACAACTACACTATGTATGTTTATTTGCTGTATGATAGCACAACTTATTCTTTCTGTGTGGTCTTCAAACATCAATAAAGAGTGATTGAAACTACAACAGAACAGTATGGGCCGGATTTACCAAAGGATTTGTGCGCATACCTATGCATCAATTGTTTAGCGATATTCCAAATTTATCTGCATAGAATTTAAATAGTGGGAGAAGTCCCCCCCGCCCCTGCTTCTTGGTCGTTTTCCCACCTTACCGGAGCCGTCGGTAGCGGGGAAAACCATCCGGTCTTTTCCCCTCCTAAGCAGGAAGTTGAGTGAGGGCAAGCTGGCCCCCACTCGACTCTATAGCCTTGGAGGACTGGAGTGATGTAATATGTCGCTTTCTTTCAACAGCCTTAAAGGGCCCACTTTTTTTCATATTGAAAAAAAATTATATTTGTTTTTCTTTTTAGTGTAGATGTGAGATCTGAGGTCTTTTTGACCCCAGATCTCACATTAAACAGGGCCTGTCCTGCTTATTTCTATTACAAGGGATATTTATATTCCTTGTAATAGGAATAAAAGTGATTAAAAAATGTTTTTAAAGGAACAGTGTAAAAATAAAAGGTAAAATAAATAAGAAAAAAAAAATTAAAGCGCCCCGTCGCTCCAAACTCGCGTGCAGAAGCGAACGCATACACGAGTCGCGCCCACATATGTAAACGGTGTTCAAACCACACATGTGAGGTATTGCTGCAATCTTTAGATTGAGAGTGATAATTCTAGCCTTAGACCTCCTCTGTAACTCTAAACTGGTAACCTGTAGCAATTTTTAAAGCGTCACCTATTGAGATTTTTAAGTACCAATGTTTGTCGCCATTCCACAAGTGTGCGCAATTATGAAGCATGACAGTTGGGTATCTATTTACTTGCCGTAACATTACCTTTTACATTATAGAAAAAAATTGGGCTAAATTGGGGTAAGACTGCTGCGTTGACATAAAGTATTGCAACGATCTCCATTTTATTCTCTAGGGTCTTTGCTAAAAAAAAATATATATATAATGTTTGGGGGTCCTATGTAATTTTCTAGCAAAAAATACTGATTTTAACTTGTAAACAACAAGTGTCAGAAATAGGCCTGGTCCTTTAGTGGTTAACAGCCACGTAAAATAAAGACATATGCATTCAACAAGTGAATGATCAGTTAGATAGGTAATGGGATCACATTCGCTGTGCAAAGCAACAATGTCAATGTACTTTAGTGATTTATCCCTGCTCCTGTTTATTTGGTTTAGTAAATTAGTTTCATTGTCTAACAATGTGCTTACTTATTAAGAACTGCTTAAAATATAAGACTGCTCTATTTTCTTAGACTGTGCAGGCGGTAAGCATCAGATAGATGTGATGAACTTTCCTGTTTATTATACAAATCTAAAGACTGTAAAATGTGATGCCATGCTTATTCCTGCACTTGTGGTAGTATACAGTATTTGTTAGCCAGTAAATATTTTAGATTTCCCTTAACTTTCTATGCTGGTGACAAAGGTATGCTTTAAAATGATTTAGCTTTAATTATCTCCGGTGATGGGCCCATGTCAATGTGATATCAAATCATGTTGCATATTTTAAAAATAAAAACTGGCAGACAGTATGATTTTACTACCAATTCTGAAATAGTTTTCAAAACAAGTTACTATTTGAAAAGGGTATTATGATCCGATATATCCTTTTACTTAGTTTAGAGCCACAACTAAATGTCAACTAACTGCATAATGAAAAAAGCAACATTTATTGATAGGTTGTTTGACGTTTTATTTTATTTTTTTTGCATTTATACTGTTCCTTTCCAATACCCAATACAGTAAGTGAAAGGAAATTCCTACTAATTAGGGAATCCCTTGGGGCCCCCAGGTGGGGGCGAACCCAACATTTAGGATTTTTTATTTTCCCTTTCAAGTATAAACTAAACAGGAGAAATAGAAAAGGTAAATCTGCCTAATGGGGGCACAGACAGCGAAAAAAAACCAATAGGTGTTCTAATCCCTCTCTAATGTATCTAAAACCAAAAAACATGTTTTGCCATTAGTTATACTTGCATTTTTTTTTAGTAAAGCAGGTAAAATTAGCCTGATAAATATGTAAAAGGCAGTGCAGTTTTCTAACTGCTGGCTAACAATCGTGAATATGAAATATTCGTATGCAGTATAGAACATCTCTATGGCTACAACATACATTTTAAATGTAATTTATTCCTGAACATAAATAAAGAGAAATACATACATTCCTTTGAGGCAACCTTAGGATAAGATAATGATATTATGTCAGTGCCCAATAATATAACTCTTAACACTTATAAAGGCTTATTAATTCTGCATATGCATCACCTTTGGCTGCTTGTGTCTTCCACTTTTCTCTGTTCTGTAGTACAACGTCATACCACGTATTTTTAAAACATTTGAAGTCCACAGTGAGGATTGAACAATTCATAGAGGCACTTCCTTCTGATCCAGTGCTTTTCACACTCGATCGTTTAACATCTGAGGGAGTTATGCTGTTTAAACTGAAAAAATGAATGAATGCAATTAATTAGTCAGAAAAGTGATTACACATAGAAAGATCAAAAAGGTTATTTCTCTAAGCTCGCCTTGTAATAAATAAGTAAACATAAGGTAAAATATTATAATCTACTTCCAACCTTTGTGTGTGTGTTTTTTTTTTTTTTTTTTTTTTTTTTAATTCAGGACTACTATACACTTTCGTGTCAATTTTGTGAAAATGCAAGAGTCATTGAATGTATGGTGGGTTGTGTTACCTGTTTTTCTCTGGAATTTCTAGGTTTTTCAAATATCCCCCCATTTATTGGCACTTTCCATTTATTTTATTACATTGGGTCTACTTTGACTCAATCATTCACTCAATTTGTTTTCAGTTGGTCTTCTTTTACAAGAAAAAAAAAAAATAGATGTAACAGTCTAGGTCCAAAATAAAAATTACAGGTAATACAAATAAGAAAATGTTATCTACTGCCTTTGCAGTTATCTACTGCGTTATCTACTGCCTGTCAGTTTCAATGGAAATTCAGCTATTTGCCAGACTTTTAATTGCTTACCAACAGGTACCACTAACACTTCAATGGGAAACATAACCAAAGTTTTAATTTAGTGGTAAGAGTTAGAAGCTCTACCAGTTTTTATATTGATGTGTCTCTGGTACTTGCATCTAACAACTTGTTTTAGTGAACACATGCGCGGCACTCGTGGCACATAGACTGCAATGAAAATCTGTCAGAGGTTCAATTCCTTCTACATGTTGGTTGAGTATTGATATGATGCGCTGGAAGCTTCTTGAATACAGAAAACAGCTTTACTTGCATGAAGGATTGCAGAACATATCTTAATAGCATGGAAACAGGAACACAACTGAACACTTAGGAAAAGCACTTTCTCTCATTGCATCATACCATAGATTTACATGCACATTACACTATAACACAACAGCGCCACCTGCTGCATAGACAGATATAATGCATATGTAGTCATAGTACATAAGCAACTTGCTGTTCTTCCAACACTACATTCTGTCTGAAAATTTGCTTTTGTTTCTGTCTGTGTTCTATTCTAAAAAATTCTCCATGCACACTTCCTGTCCTATTGAGCACACAGAAGTACAGAAAAAAGCTGTTTCAAACTAAAAACTGTGGGAGACTTTGGGGTATATTTATAAAGCAAAGAAAGTGACATTCACCAAACATTTACTTCAGGGGAATCCTCCTGGTGCGTGCATATTGGTTTAATTGATCTACAGTTTTTGTTTTGTGAATGTTACATTCACTGCTTTATAAATATTCCCCTTTCTACTTTAAGTGAACTATCCTTCACTGGTATGGGGGGAGCATGTGACTTTGTTCTTCCACATGGCAGCCCTGGTTCTTTGCAATTGACCACTTTAGCACCCTGTGGTATCACATAGGGGCAGGGAGAAGGACTTCTGTAAAGTCCTTGAACGTTTTTTTGCATTGGGCTTCTTTTTCATGCCCAGGTGACTGGAGTGGAGGGGAAGCATGTGAAAATATGTTAAAACTCATATGGAAACTGACATTAAAGTGGACCTGTTTTTTTGCTCTTAATGGGCCAAGCAAATATTTACTTTAAGCTCCAAGTAACTTAGAAAAATACTTTTGACTTTTGTGTAAACTTCCAGCTCAGGAGCATTATTTTTGGAGAATAATACACACCCTTTTTGAAACATTCTTTGTCCCTTGTGATCTTGGCCAGATTATCAGTTCTTTTTCTGTAAGAAGAGCCAAAATAGTAAGGCTCTCCCACTGTAAGTCTCATGGCTATGGTGATGTTCCTCACTTGTGACTTAAAAGTGGAGCTCCATCCAAAAAGGCACCTTTTTAGGGGGAAGGGGTAGCAGGTACCTGGTTTGGCTCCCCCTCTCCTTCCCCCGCAGCCCTTTGGGACACTTTACAGGTCCCAGAAGACTACGGCCAATTCAGAAAGCACAGCACATGACCGGCTGTGAAGCTGAAAAGCTTCACTGATGGTTTTCCTTATTTAGGATGGGGGCACCAGCTCCCGATAGCTGATTGAAAATTCAACTCGGGGGAGGACACTGCTGGATGCCTGGACAGGTAAGTGCCCTAATAATAAAAGTCAGCATCTACAGTATTTATAGCCGCTGACTTTTAATTTTTTGGGGGCAGCCTGGAGCTCCTCACAAGAGACTTCACAGGAAAAGCTATAACTGCAAAGTTTGGGGGCCTCTGCTGCTATGTAAAAGCTTTCCAGAGCTTATTTCCATGACATAGTCTCTTTAAAGGCATTGTACATTAAATTAAGGGATTTTATTGTTTTACACCTGGTAGTAGTTAATTTACATTCCTTTTGTCATTTATTTGCCTTACCTTGTAATGATGGGCTCACATATTGTGGCTGCAGTTTGTAGTGTCTTAGCCAATCGAGACCCTTATGTCCCTGCATTAATCCACCTAGATTGTACCTATTCACTAAAGGGACAATCAACTTCTTGTTCCAGGTCACAATCAGTGCCTCACCATCACAAATGTGGGACTGTGAATGTAATGAAAGGCTGCATAGTAAACTCCCTGTTAATTGCTCTTTTTGCTTGTGTCTGATCTGATTACTTAGCTCTCACTTGAAGAGCACTAAACTGAGAGACCCGGGGATTGTGGGATATGTAGTTCCTTCACCGGAAAATGCAGTTCTCTCACAAAAGACAGAGGTCATGAAGGAACCTGTGTAGTGCTATGTGATATGCCTCATGTCTGAACACAAACAGAAACTTTTGACACAGTAAAAATGTACTCTACTATAGGCAGTGCGTATAGGGCAACAAATGACACCATGAAATTACATGATCAATGCACATCCAGTGCAGGTAGGAAGCTTTTAAATGCCTTTAAAGTAATATTAAAAACCCTTTTTTTTTGTTTGTTTTTTTGTTTAAAAATTACAAACCTGTCATACTTACCTGCTCTGTGCAATTGGTTTTGCACAGAGCAGCTTCAGATCCTTCTCTTCTCGGGTCCCTCGCCGAAGCTTCTGGCTCCTACCTCCTGCCGAGTGCCCCCACAGCAAGCAGCTTGCTATGGTGGAATCCGAGCCACTGCTTTATATGTCCATTCAGACTTGGACTCCTCTCTCTCTTCATTGGCCCCCTGACTTTGAATGCCAATGGCACCTGTAGCTGCCACAGCCAATGAGGAGGGAGAGTCTCAGACAGCCAAGCCTCTTGTGCAACATTGCTGGATCTAGATGGGCTCAAGGCTCAGGTAAGTATTAGAGGGGCAGAGGAGGGCTGCTGTACACAGAAGGTTTTTTATCTTAATGCATGCAATTCATTAAGATAAAAAAAAAAAAAAACTTCTGCCTTTTAGAACCACTTTAAGTATTTATCTGTATGCTTAGCCCTACTGGGACTTCAATAAAGCACTCACCCATGTTCTTCAAGAGCATTCACTGGGCATGCTGTCTGCATGGATACCAAGCCAATGTTTATAGAATAAAATCTTTTGTGCATTGAAGGTAATGTGGCCATTGTAAAGCACTGACAGCAAAAAAGACCAAAAGAAATGTTTAACCCCTTCAACAGTACAGTTAAAACAAATCCTAAAGCCTGAACATAGTTTTGCAACTTTGACATGTGTTAGGAAAACTGCACATATCATCGCAACTACTTTATGCATCCAGAGAAATTATACCTTGTTTTTTTCAGGGCAAATTTTGCTTTCATTTGGTGGCAAATGATAATGGATAGCTCCTATTATTTTTTAAATTAAAGAAAAACTGACACAAAATGATAAAAAAATAAATAAAATCTAGCTGTATACTTCTTGATATTACCATAACATCCTGCCAAAGAACAACTGAAAATAAATTCTCCTGGTCCAGACAATAGCAGCAATACCACATATGCTTATGTTCTTTGTTGTACGTAGTAGAGCCCAGAAACAATAATGTGCAGTTTGCTTTTTTTTTAATCCTACCTAAAACACACTGATACTAATTTAATTGTATTTTAATCCTGCCTAAAATGCACTGACTGACTCTGACTTTTAACCCTGATCATGACCTTTGACCCTAACCCTGGCTTGCCCATGTCCTAGATCAGTGATGGTGAACCTTGGCACCCCAGATGTTTTGGAACTATATTTCCCATAATGTTCATGCACTCTGCAGTGTAGTTGAGCATCATGGGAAATGTAGTTCCAAAACATCTGGGGTGCCAAGGTTCGCCATCACTGATCTAGATCAAACCCTGATTTAGGTATTTTTCTTTATTTCATTTATTGTTTTTTTTTTGCTCACAGTTATTTTGAATTATACCTTTCTACTTTAGCAAGCAGAAAAAAAATACAATGTATCTTTTTTTTTTTTCCCCATGGGCAGGCTGTACAGTATCTGATTAATTTGATAGTCAATCAGAAGCTATTACAGTGATCAGGTGATTGGGAACCAGGCCTCTCAGTAAGAGCCCGGTCTCTGTGCTGGAAGCGCACTGGTTCCCAGGGCCAGCACAAGTATCCATAGATATGGCCCCACAGATAAAGATCCACATCTGTGAAGCCACAAATATGTGTACAGTCAGTGGGAAGGGGTTAATATTCGATTTTCTTTCTACATAGATTCACGGTGTCTGCACCTCTCCACATTTATTGATAATATGTGCAAACTATCTCTGTGTAATAAATCTTTACCTAGATCGCCGAAATCCTGTGAGCCCAGACCGTGAGGCTTCATCAATGAGAGGTATTACAATCTTCTCTGTCATGTCTGTCAACACGGTAAATGTTGGCTCCACGATGAAGTCTATAAATCCTAAAATTGCAATGAAATAATAAGCCAAGGTCAGTGTCCAATTCTTTTCCTTCTGACTGAATCAAACAAACATACTGAAATTATTTTTATTGCACATTGGTGACCAAAATGTTTTTCTACAGCATTGATATGTTCAAACTCTCCACTAGATGGAGCCAAAGTATAAGTAGTGAGGTTTTTATTCCTGCAAGATAAATGCTAGCAATCTACTGAAAGCGATTGCTCATATTATATTAACATTCGTCATATTTTGTACAATCACTGGTTCTGTAATGTGAGAAGGAACTGCTGAAGTAGGTAAGTACTGAACTTGTGACCTACTATGAAAAATACCCAGTACATGCCTGTTTTCCTGGCTTTTGAAGTCATTTACAATAAGAAAAACCAAAATCTCTAACATTAAGCTTTATCAATTTTAAATATTTCTGCACCAGCATATCTACCAACAGTACAATATGTGATACAAGTGCTCATAATGCTTGAAAGGGCTTGTTTTGCCACTTTTCCATCTGCTCAGCCTGGTTGCCACTAGCAGTGTTTGCCTTGTTTAAACTGTTTGTTTTATTTGGTAAAGTATGAGTTTTGTTATGGGTCTATTTGTAAATGTTTTCATACAAGATTCACAAAACTTTCACCCAGGGTTCACATTTTCCCATTCCAGTCTTGAATCTTAGGTAAAAGTTATATGCATCTTGGGTAAAACAAAACATCAATATACCCCTATTTTTTTTTTGTATTTCTTGCAAGGCGGCTCAAATATTACTGCAAGTGTCTAAATGGATGGTCAGATTCAAATACATACATTACTGATAATCCCGCTTTGGCTGTGACTGCATTGGTGGGAAATAGTGTGGCAATAGTCACAATAATAATATTGCTTTAAAGTGTTACTAAACGCAGGACCCTGCATTCACTTTATCCGGTCTCCCACAGTACACTGAACATAGAAATACAATAATTTTAGTAAATATTAACTGCTAAATACCTTTTCTCATCAGCAGTATTTAACATTCGTTTGACTTCTATCAGTTCCTGATTAAGCTTGTAGGAGAAGTTTTCATACTGCACAGAGCTGTCCTATGAGGCTGCATGACTCCTGACCCTCTGTCTAAACAGTGCTGATTGGCCCTGTGCTGATCACATGCACTCTCCCAAGAAAAAAAAAAAACCTCTTTAGCAATGCACACCAAATGGAGCATGTGCAGCCTGACTCCAAAGGCTCTGTCTTATCCTGACATGTTCTGGAGTCAGTGGAAGAAGTGGAGGATCAGAATAGACAGGATCACACAGCCTTTTTACACAATGCTGAGGATTAACCCATTAGGTTCCACAGTGAGTATAACAAGCATGCTCTACTGTAGATATATATATATATATATATATATATATATATATATATATATATAGACTGATTTTACTGTTATGAGTTTAGCAACACTTTAAGCTGAAAACCATTTTACAATTTTAAATCTAAATTTAATAAAATTTTTCATATAAACAAGCTATTGCATTGAAACAAAATACTGAGCAAACAGATAACAATTCCACCTTATAAACAATACCTTATAACAATATAACAAGAAAAAATATATATATCATATCACATACTCTGTAGACAAAAACGACTACATGTAAAGGTCAGAGAACAGAGCTGAACCCACAAAAGGGCATATACAGGGGCATCTCTTAAAATTTGAATTTAATCAAAATGTTAATTTATTTCAGTAATTCAATTCAAAAAGTGAAACTCAAACCTTTTATATAGATACGTTACACACAGAGTGATACATTTCAACCAATTATTTCTTTTAATTTTGATGTTGATGGCTTACAGCTAGTGAAAACCCAAATTTCTGTAGGATTTTTAATACAGAAATGTTGGCATACTAAAAATTATGTCCATGTACAGTATAGTATGCACTCAATACTTGGTCAGGGCTCCTTTTGCATGAATTACTGCATCAATGCGGTATAACACTGCTGAAGTGTTATGGAAGCCCAGGTTGCTTTGATAGCAGCCTTCAGCTCATCTGCATTGTTGGGTCTGGTGTCCTCTTGACAATACTCCACAGATACTCTATGGGGTTTAGGTCAGACGAGTTTGCGGGCCAATCAAGCACAGTGATACCATGATCATTAAACCAGATATTGGTACTTTTGGCAGTGTGGGCAGATGCCAAGTCTTGCTGGAAAATGAAATTAGCATCTCCATAAAGCTGGTCAGCAGGGGGAAGCATGAAGTGCTCTACAATTTCCTGGTAGAGGGCTGCGATGATTTTGGACTTGATAAAACACAGTGGACCAACACCCACATATGACATGTCTCCCCAAATCATCACTGACTGTGAAAACTTCACACAGGTCCTCATGCAACTTGGATTCTGTGCTTCTACACTCTTCCTCCAGACTCTGGGATATTGATTTCCAAATGAAATGCAACATTTTCTACAGTCAGTGATGATTTGGGGAGCCATGTCATCTGCTGGTGTTGGTCCACTGTGTTTTATCAAGTACAAAGTTAGCGCAGCCCCCTACCATTTCACTTTCCATCAGGCCCACATTGCCAAAGTACCAATATCTGGTTTAATGATCATGGTATCTCTGTGCTTGATTGGCCAGAAAACTCGCCTGACCTGAAGAGAATATGTGGGGTGTTGTCAAAAGAAAGATGAGAGACACCAGACCCAACAATGCAGACGTGCTGAAGGCCGCTATCAAAGTAACCTGGACTTCCATACCACCTCAGCAGTGTGTCTCCATGCCATGCCGCATTGATACAGTCATTCATGCAAATGGAGCCCTGACCAAGTATTGAGTGCATACTATACTGTACATGGACATACTTTTCAGTATGCCAACATTTCTGTTTAAATATCCTTTTTTTTTTTTTTTTATTGGTCCTATATAATATTCTAATTTTCTGAGATACTGAATTTTGAGTTTTCACTAGCTGTAAGCCATAATGATCAAAATTAAAACAAAGAAATGCTTGAAATATATCACTCTGTGTGTAATGCATCTATATAAAATATATAAGTATCATTTTTTGAATTGAATTACTGAAATAAATTAACTTTGATGATATTCTAATTTTATGGGATGCACCTGTATGTATAAATTACAAGGCTAATCAGTGTAGGATAGTTAAATATAAAGAAAAAGAACAAATGGAGTAAAAATAAATGGGAACAGGGGAAAAAAGGGGGGGGGGCAGGAATGAGAACATGACAAAAAAAGACAGAAGAGAAAAATGGAACATCAAAAAAGCCTTTTTATGTCTCTGAGTACTGTTGAATACCACCTTGAGCATTTCAGGACCTCATTATTCAGGAGCGCTCTGATATGCAATCATATGCTTTACATTCCAAAGTCAAAAGCCCGCCCACCTTTTTACTGCCTATGGTTACTGGTCAACATCATTTTGGGGCAAAACAATATGTTCACTTTAATCCCCTCCAATCTGCACGTACTCTGTTTTCCTTCCCATTGTTACACTTTGATCCGTAAGAGACAGCCCTGCATTAGATCTAACTTGCTCTAGATCACATGTATCAATGCAGAAGGCCCATATGGCCATTTCATGTGTCCCTTGCACTTCTCCTGCAGCTGCGGCACCCCCTCATTTCTGCCCCACCTTGTCTCAGCAGTTGGCAAAAGAGATGAGGACAGAACTCCTCTGCCAGATCCTGCGCTTCTCCATGCAGCCACAACACCCCCTTGTCTCTGCCTCCCCTGGTCTCCGTATCAGCAGACTCTGGCAGCTTACTCCAGCCTTCCTCTGGTCTTCCTTTGCTTCCCAGCTCTACCTCCAACTTCTTCCCAGCAACAGCACAAGGTAAGGAGGTGCACTGCGATGTAAGAGGGGCGGGGGGCTCTTGACATCTGATGTAAAGGGGAGGGGGGGGGGCGCTCTGGTCATTTGCTTGTGATTATTATGAGAACAATACAATTCTATGCCAGTTGAAAAGATGGGTTGCACGCCAATGGTATCATCCACAAGAAACTTTATTTGAGACTGGGAGCCAATGGGGCGAGCGCCACCGGAGGCACGCTCCCGCCCCCGCTCGTTCACTAGGAAGCCCGCGCGCGTGACCGGCGGACCCTATGTCCGCCGGTCACTCGTGATCGTCGGGTGGAGAGGGAGAAAGGCAGGCGGCTAATGTAAACAAAGCCGCCTGTCATTCTTCCCTGTGTAAAAGCACAGATCATACGGTCCTGCTATGTAGGACCGTTGATCTGTGCTGTTACACACACAGCCACATCCAATCACAGTTAGAAGCACGCCCCTAGGGACACACTTAACCCCTCCCTCTCCAAAAAAGTTAACCCCTTCCCTCCCAGTGTCATTTTTACAGTAACAGTGCATATGTATAGCACGGATTACTGTAGTAATGTCACTGGTACCCCCAAAAGAGTCAAAAATGTCAGTCAAGGGTCCAATCTGTCCGCCGCAATGTTGCAGTCCCGCAAAAAAAATCGCAGATCGCCGCCATTACTTGTTAAAAAAAAAAACAATAAAAATGACAAAAATCTTTCCCTTAGTTAGTATACGCAATAACTTTTGCGCAAACCAATCAAAATACGCTTTTTGCGATTTTTTTTACCAAACATATGTAGCAGAAAACAAATTGGCTTAAAATGTTAAAAATTTAGATTTTTACATTTTTTTGGGGGGGGAATGTCATATAAAAAAATTTGAAAATATTGTTATTTTTGCAAAATTGTCGCTCTTTTTTTGTTTATAGCGCATGATCAAAAAATCGCACAGGTGATCAAATACCACCAAAAGAAAGCTCTGTTTGTGGGAAAAAAAGGACATCAATTTCATTTGGGTACAGCGTCGCACGACCGTGCAATTGTCCATTAAAGTCACGCAGTGCCGAATCGCAAAATAGGCCTTGGTCAGGAAGGGGGTAAAATCTTCCGGGGCTTAAGTGGTTAATGAGGGTGGACAACTACTTTAGGAAATGTCGGCATTTCAGTATTAGAGTATCCCACCCATTCTTTGGGGGGCTCCAAAAAGCATTTAAAGGTACTGTATGAACATACATTGGTGGGTGTGTGCTTTACACTAATATTGCTGTAAAAAGATTACATTTATATGATTTTTTATGATTAAGTAATATTGTCTGAAGAGAAATAAAACAATCATGAATAAATCAAAACTCCCATAAAAGTTTTGTATGGCACATTAAGCATATTAATTGTATTTACTGCCAAACCATTATAAGTAATTGTGATTTTTGAATAGGCGCACAGTAAGATGGCCAGGATTTTTTATTATTCGGTCTAAATCCTCTCCATAATTAATTTTTTGACACATTATTTTTGAATATAAGAATATATTCTGAGCATAAATACACAAACAAATATTTTGTGCATGTATATCAGTACAATTTCTAAATGAAACAGATGCTTTATAATATGCTAACTTTCAAAGAGAGTAAAAAGCTTTTTTTTTTTTATTCTTACCTATTTGGGATTGAGCAACCATTGTAGAATTGCGATCGCACAGTGGAGAAAACGGAAGGCCAAGTTCTGCTTCTTTGTCACCCTGAAAACAGTAGTATACTGAGCTTGATGTAATAATTACATTATATAAAGACCTAGATTAAAAAAATAAATACTCCAAGCAGGTACAAGTAGAAAAGCCCTGGGCAAGCAGATTCCATAGGACAGCCTTTCTCCACCTTTTCAAAACTGAGGAACCCTTAAAATAACTTTCCAATCTTGGGGAACCCCTGCTAAAATTTACTATATGTAGAACTCATGCTATATTAGTGTGATGGCCAGTGGGAAGAATGCTCCTTACACTTGTGGTCAATAAGAAGAATTACACTGTATAAATAGCTAAAAAGATCAATGGTGTCAGTGGGAACTTATCTGAGAGGCAGAATATTCTTATTGCTCAAGGAACCCCTACCAACCTCTGGAGGATTTCACGGATCTCTGGTTAAGAAACCCTGCCATAGGGGATTAAAAGAATCTACCCATTATCCAAGTTATTGCACTCTACTAGGGATGCATGTAATAGTTACCAGAAAAGGTAAGTATTTACAAGGAGGTTGATTTAGGAACACAGAGCCCAGGGATGGGTATTTCGGTTTACTTTCGAGCCCCAATGTACACACTTTCTCTGATCAAAAGACTGCAGCAATGCTCCAGCTTAATCTGCTTTTTTGATCAGTTAATGTTTCCATATATGTTGAACTATCTTAATACATGCTCAGAATAAAAACGTAATATTTTTTGCTCTTACGTCTCATTTATGTGACTAATTGCATGAGGTATTTATTTCTCAAACAGATATTGAGTTAGAATTTTGCTGGTAATAATGTTAATGTTATTATTTAGAATGGCATAAGAATTATTTCTAAATAAACATATATGTGTGTAATAAAAACCACAAATACATCTGTAATTATATGAAAAACAATAAAACTGCTCATTTTTTTGAGGTTTAGGATTTCAAACTTTGTTCTTTCAGTCTACTCTGACCTTGAAAGCAGTAATTTTTTTTCCAGAATAGTTATTTGTTTATCTTATGTGCTATAATGTTGTCTTTGTTTGACTAAGGTAATGATTTACTGTTTACATATCATCATTCACTCTTTATTGTCAGCATTCACTATCTTTGCCAAAGCAGTTTACCCTTCCTGGATAACACCCAAGAGACTAAAATGTGTACAAATCATCTAAATTTCCAGGCATCCAGAACTGTACTATGAATCCTACAGGACTTATTCTGCACATCAGAAATAAGCTTTGCCATGGCCCTCACTAATTTACTAAAGGGCACATTTTTAAGGCAGCGAATGTGACCTTCACATGTGGTTATTCACTGTAATTTAAAAGACATGCACCTTAAAGATTCAACTGTAGTGAATGTTAGGTTCATTGATTTATAAATATGCCCAAGTCTTATTTGTAGTTGTAAGAGGTTGTTGCCTTGAACTTTTAGTCCCTGCAAATGGAAAATCTTTATCTTTGTAGCACAAACCAAAGTATACCCCTGCTTCTGACCCCAACACATTTTCAAAATACTGTACAAAATGTTTAGTGCTAGCGTCACGCGTGCCCATTAAAAAGCCAGCCTAATGAATTCACTTTAGACAGCAGAAGCACCCACAGGGTGAAAAGTATCACTAGATGAGAACCTGTGGTCTTCAAGCCATATCATATTAAAGCCACAGTTATTTACTGCCAAATCGTACTGTCAGTTTGTAGACAGGTGGAGTCTGTATTCTCCACTGCAGGTGGCGCTCAACAGCAGTGGCAAATGTAGGTGTTGGGGAGGCAGTAGACAAGAACTTGGTTCCTCTGAAATTTCCACGGTCACAGAGGGGCAGCTTTCCGATTGGATGTTGATGCCCCATGTGACCAATTTGAGTCAGGCAGAGTCTATTGAAGACTTCAGCTCCTAGGCTTGTCACACTTTTTGCAAGTGGCTAGCATAGGGGAAAAGAACCCCGTCTGTCAGGGACAGTACTAGAAATAGGGAAAGTGAAGGGATTACATCTACCTTTCAGTAAGCCTTCCCTTTTGGGTGTGGACCGGCCAGGTTGCATTACGCCTCCCTGTGGCAGATGCTGTTGGAATCTTCCATTCTACATCTTGGGGTCCACCACAGTCTCAGTTGTTAGTGGCTCTGGTTGGGTGTGCTCCCCGCTGGGCCTGTTGTTTTGCAGAACTGTTTTACAACACAATATTACTGCTGCAATTGAGCGCTGTGTGTTTCCTGTCTGACGCACAACGTTGCACCTAATCCACAAGTTAGTGAAATCTCTCAGAAGACCTGTATTGAACATTAGGCATCATAGATTTGTTTATGATTATGGAAAAGGTAAAAAATAGGGACTTCATCAGGAAAATAACTAAAGATTGTGGGGCCCTATAACAAAATTTTGATTGGGCCCTGTTGCAATGTGTCTCTGTGGTACTTGGCAGTAATTTGAGTGAAGAAACTGTCAATGATCTCAACATAAAGTGTAACTAGCAGGAGCGCTGTCAGTACACAGAGTACTAAATTAAAGCGGAGCTCCACCCAAAAGTGGAAGCTCTGCTTATCTGCTTCCCCCCACCTCCAGTGCCACATTTGGCAGCTTTCGGGAGGGTGGGAGGGGAGGATGGGTACATGTTTTTCTGGGAGAACTGGCTGTGGCAAGGTCCCCCAGAAGTCCCCCCCCCTCCCTCCCCTGCCGCCAGGCAATTCACAAAGCACAGCGCGCTTCACCCATGTGCAGTAGGGAACTGGCTGTGAAGCCGAAAGGCTTCACTGCCGGTTTCACTTACAGGTAATTGCACCTGAGAGCCGATAGAATCATTGGCTGGGGTGCCAATATCAATGGATTTGTGGGGGGACTGGACCTTCTCTTTAGGTTCACAGAATGGAAAGTTTAAAAGTACAGTTTTTAAACTTTCCAGCTAACTCTGTCAGCAGTAGCTTGCCAGTCTTTTACAGCATCAGCTGATTTTTTCTATGACCCCAGGACCTTCTAAGCCTTTCCTTCTTCTTCTTCTGTAACAGTTGCACTAGTAGTCCTAGATGGGGTGTAAGACTGAGCTGGTACTGTTAAGATATCCAGCAGCCTTTACAGCAACTAAACACATGCATTTGCTGTACAGAGAATGTGAGAGAGAGCCGTAACTAGCAGTGACTCTGAAGAATCCTTCTGTGAGCATCAACCCCAGGACGAATACAAGAGGGGGGGTTTGGGACTTTAGATGAGAGACACGACACAACTGGCAGGTCAGTGGTAGCACATTTATTAGTACATAGAGTATAAAAACATATAAATGCATAATGTAAAAATCGATATAGTACAGAGCTCGTAAGAAGTCCCCAAATCCAGGTTCATATAAAACCAACATGGTACCATATAGCAGAGTAAAAGAGTTGATAGAGTACAGTCATGACATCAAGCAGACTCGACGCGTTTCATGGACTTATATTGCCACTTCCTCAGGAGTATATGCATGACATGGGTATATCAGCTCTTGACTGCAACTGGTGCTAGAGGCAGGGCCCAGTCCTAGATGTCTCCCACGGGAGCTGAGGGTGCACATGGTAGGCGGAAAAGGCAGACCACGCCGCACACCGAAAGGAGCACGGGTAAGGATGCATGGGATCAAGCTAGTAACGACATGAACAAGTATCAGAGATAAGCTCCCATGCTCCAGAAGAGGTGTGCCCCGCACTCGCCGAGGCCGCCAAAACCCCTGTGCACCCAGCGTCACGGCAGTGTATATGTATGGGGCCGACCGGGAATGGTAAACGCCGTGAGCTCTGTACTATATCGATTTTTACATTATGCATTTATATGTTTGTATACTCTATGTACTAATAAATGTGCTACCACTGACCTGCCAGTTGTGTCATTCTTGTATTCTACTTGATTAGGGATGGAGGTGCACGACAATCCCATTGTGCGCCTCATCTAAAGTCCCACACCCTCCCCCCATTTGCAACCCCAGGATGATGTAATTTATGATGAAATGCATAGGATGGACGACACGCTGACGTCTTCACTGACCACAAGTCCCGGGAGTGCGGGTGATTGCTTATGTGCTGGCCGGCAACTGATTTAATGTGATTTTTTGACCCTCTTTTATGTAAGTGCAATTTTGTTTTTTTTTTAAATAAATGTTATCCTGATTTTACACTATGTGGAGCATCCTTTTGTTTTGAGCTCGATCACACAGATACTTGAATTGGATGCCTGAATTTTATGGCTTAGCAAAAGTCTACAGGAACTGCATTCCAAGGCCCTGGCGCAGTATTCAGCCAAAGGTGTTACTGGCCTCCTGTGATAAGAGGTCCAGTATTTTTGGTAAGCAGCCATTTGTTTACACCTAAGGTGGTGGTATCTTTGGTGGCCTGCTGTACATGGTGGTGGACAGGGCATATGTGAAACTTTGATGGTTAACCTGTTTTTACCTAATATCTTAAAGCTCAAAATCTCTTAAGAACTTTAAAGTGCAATTTTTGTAGTCTATATGATAATTCTGTGTGCCTTATTCCACTATTTTGGCATGTACAATTAATATTTTTTGCACACCTCTGTTTCTTGTTTACAGTAACATGTTTGCCCTTTGTAGTGATATCACGCAGTAGAGTTGCTGCTTTGTTTAAACATATGCTGTGTTTTGTTCACTTTTATCATTTTTTAGCGCACTTATTTCTTTGATAAATGTATATGTTTCCATTAATGACTTCTAGAAATTACATAAAAATTAATTCAAAAACAAGTGTTCAGCAAAACTCAAGACAATTATTTAGCTATTTTTTTTTTAAACTGGAGGTGTACATTTTATTTATTATTTATTGTATAATTAAAGTGGTTGTATACCCCACTTTGTTATTTTTACCTACAGGTAAGCCTATAATAAGGCTTACCTGTAGGTAAAATGAATATCTCCTAAATGTGCTCTGTTTAGGAGATATTTTACCCTGCATGCAGCCGCTGAAGTCAGTGGCGCATGGGCTCTGATGGTCTGGCATATCGTGCAGGAACTTCAGAGCTTCTTGCTGGAACCGAGGGCTCCTGCACGCATGCGCGGGAGAGCCACTCACAGCGACGGATCCCGTGAACCCGGAAGAAACTGGGAACATGTCAGCCCCCTCAGCGGTGATTGGGTGCTGCTGCGGGGGCTTTGTTCTAAGGCAAGTATTTCATACTGTGCTAGTATGCAATGCATACTAGCACATTATGCCATTGTCTTGCAGGTTTTTTTTTTTGTTTCTTTGTTTTAAGGATATAAAAACGCTTTAAGCTTTATTCCAGGCTTGTTTTTACAAGGTTTTTTTCTTATAACTTTATGTAAAATAGCCAGTAAACAGACAGTAAATACCTGTCTAAAGAATTCTTCTAACAATGACATAGTCCACCTGTGATGGAGGTCCCAGTTTTTGGCTGGATGGCTAATATCTGCTGTATGCAATAACAACGATAAGGCTTTTGGCTTATCTATCCTGTAAATTGAAATACATGAACAAATTAATTGCAGCAGTCTGGAAAGCAAGAAAATAGATATTTTGTTATGTTCCTTTAAAATATGTCAACAGCATCCACAATATTATTACATTATATGTATTATATTTATATATATATATATATATATATATATATATATATATATATATATATATATATATATATATATATATATGTACAGTAGTTGCAAAACGCATTTTTGTAATTTGTGTGACTTACCTTTTCATTTCAGTCAGTAGCTGTTGTGATTTCCTAAAACTTAAAAAAAATGTAAATGCCAACCTGTGAGTGTTCTGTACATTGTATGGACTCCCCAGCCCCAGAAACCTTCTTTCATGCTTTTTTGAGTAGAATAATTGTTTGTAAAATGGTAATGTGGACTTACCTGTAAGTTGCATATCTTGGAGTACAGTACAGGACACATGGCTTGTATTCAAAGATCATGGGTTACATACTGCTACCATCAGGGTTTGGTCACTTGCAAAACCTTTGCTGGGAATGTCCCCGGTGCACCCTCAAATAGCCCCATCCACTCAATGGAACTCCATTTCTATACGAAGCAATAGGGATCAACAGTGGGCAGGGGGGGGGGGACCTGCATGTTGATCTGATCTGTACTCCAAGATATGGCATTTACAGGTGTCAGACTTGGAATATGCAAGCAATAAACTAACAATATAGCAAACAGGCCCACAAAAAAGCAAGGGTCTACAGTTTTGAAACACTCAGTTGAAAGATTAAAACATCTTGTGACTGAAATTTGTATCAGCTGAGGCCTGGAGATTCACCTGGTAAAACTTTGTGGAAGACCAGGTGACAGCTTTGCAAATATGAGAAACATGTGAAATGCCCTAATGTGAAAGGGAGGATACTTTTCCATAAGGGCATCAGTCCAGTAAATAGCTGCTACCTAGCAATGGTGGAAGAGAAAGCAGGATGCCTCTTCTTGGGACCTTTAGTGGGGAAAAAGAGGGACTCTAGTTTTTCTGACGGAAGATGTTGCAGCTAAGTAGACAATAACTGCTCTAGCCCCATCCAGGCAAGTGGAGGAGAGAAACCTTCTCGGCTTGCTTTGGGGCTGGATATAGGGATGGGAGGATATTATGCTTGTTGAGGAGAAAGTAAAAGGTCACCTTGGGCAAGAAAAAGGATCTGGGTCTCAGGGCCAACTTGTCTCCATGTAAGATAAGAAAAAGCTCCTTACAGGCGATAACCATCAACGTAGAGAGATGCCTGACAGAGGTAATGACCACCTTACTGGTGACATCCCCTAATGAAATATCCTAAACTGGTTCAAAGGGAGGTCTTTGAAGAATAAAAAGTAACAGATTTGGGGGGAGACACAGGAGGTTGAAGTGGAGGATTGACATGAGCAACATGAGAATCAGGGGCCTCCTAATTCTCCTGTACTGAACTGTAGAGTAACAGTACTGGCTCAATTTATATTGTAAGAGCACTGTACAAACTGATGGTGCTATATCAATCCTGCATATTGCATATAAATAATAATATCTCCCTTCTCATTGACAAGAGAATTTAAAAGCCAAAGCTTTCTGGTATAGGAGGAATAGGGCAGAATCTTTGGAGGAAATAATGTCCACACCTGGTGCTTCCAATTTCTGACAGAGGATCAGTAAGATCTCTGAGTGGAGGGCCCACTTAAATGATGGTCAAATTACATTAATTACAATTACAAGGGGAACAAGAAATAGTCTTGTTGGTTCTGAGGAAGAGGCCTCAAAAAACATCAGCCTGCTTAACTGGAGTTTGATTTGTTATGCCATATGTTGTATCATGGACCTGAAGCTGCTGTTGTTTTTTTTATGCAAAGCTGTGATGCATTTGTCAATTTGTGAGTATATAACTTACCCTTCTTTTAAATAATAAACATTATTGTTGAGGATAATGCACTAGGCCTGTACGCTTTCTGTTTTGTTTTGTAATGCAAGTCATGTAATGCCTGGTTGAGCTTAGAGTCCAACAGTTAAACCTCAGAGGAACATTTGTTTCCTGGGGAAGCAAAATTCTTGCCTGGACCATGTCCAAGACCAGTCCCAAATACTCCAAATTCTTGCAGTTGATCACCCATCCAAAAGTTTGAGAAACCTGCTGTCTTGGGTATTATTTTTTTCGAAAGATTGTCACATTCTACAAATATTTTTCTGTTTACCTCCATCTTGAAGTTCATAAAGCATTGCTAAATGAACTCAACTGAAACTGTAATGGAATTACTGAACTATAATCAGGGGAATTCATAAAGAGTGTCTAAGACACTCTTTAGAACTCTGACATGCCTCCACACAACAAATACCAGTGTAGACAACAGATTAATGTACCTGTTGTAGGCAGGAAGGTCACTTCAACATCAGTGCAACTATGCTTCCTCCCAATCACTGCACTCTGTCAGAGTGCAGTGGAGGGGAGTTTTGTACCTAGGGAGGTGGATCTCGATGGGGATTCAGTGACACTAGTTCCCTATCAGTTTTGCTTCCTTTTCGATTGACAGCAGACAGGGGTTGGATCCTTAGCCAATAGACAGCTTGCTATTGGCTATATAATCCAACTACTGCCTGCTGTCAATTACAGGACAAGAGCAGATCTGATTGAAAACTATTGTCTCCGCTCCACCCACTGCAAGGTTCTTGATTGCTAGGAAGCCCTTGGCTGTAAAGTCAACAGCATCCTTAACAACCAGTGACAGGGAGTGGATAGTGGTGGCAAATATGCCACTCTGCTACACTGCATACAGAAACAGGCCCTTTGCCTGTCTTCATATGCCACGTTGAAGTTGGGGGTAATTAAGACCTACTCTATTAATTACAATTTGGAGGTAATTCGTTTTTAACTTTGGAAAAGTAGCACTATTAAAAACTACCTGAATCTGCCACAGATGCCAATAAGTTATCAAAACAGGCAGTAGGATTTTGTTTTTAAATCTGTGTCAGTGGCGCTTATCTGAATTCCCCCATAAGTGATGTTTTATTATATACTAATATATATATATATATACACACAGTATCTCAAAAAAGTGAGTACACCCCTCACATTTTTGTAAATATTTTATTATATCTTTTTATGTGACAACACTGAAGAAATTACACTTTGCTACAATGTAAAGTAGTGAGTGTACAGCTTGTATAACAGTGTAAATTTGCTGTCCCCTCAAAATAACTCAACACACAGCCATTAATGTCTAAACCACTGGCAACAAAAGTGAGTACACCCCTAAATGAAAATGTCTAAATTGGACCCAATTAACCATTTTCTCTCCCCGGTTTCATGTGACTGGTTAGTGTTACAAGGTCTCAGGTGTGAATGGGGAGCAGGTGTGTGAAATTTGGTGCTATCACTCTCACTCTCTCATACTGGTCACTGGAAGTTCAACATGGCACCTCATGGCAAATAACTCTCTAAGGATCTGAAAAAAAAAAAAATTGTTGCTCTACATAAAGAGGGCCTAGGTTTTAAAAAGATTGCCAAGATCCTGAAACTGAGCTGCAGCACGGTGACCAAGACCATACAGAGGTTAAACAGGACAGGTTCCACTTAGAACAGTCCTCGCCATGGTCGACCAAAGAAGGTGAGTGCACATGCTCAGCGTCATATCCAGAGGTTCTCTTTGGGAACTAGACGTATGAGCGCTGCCAGCATTGCTACAGAGGTTGAAGGGGTGGGGGGGGGGTCAGTCTGTCAGTGCTCAGACCATAAGCCACACACTGCATCAAATTGGTCTGCATGGCTGTCATCCCAGAAGGAAGCCTCTGCTAAAGATGAGGCACAAGAAAGCCCACAAACAGTTAGCTGAAGACAAGCAGACTAAGGACATGGATTGCTGGAACCATGTCCTGTGGTCTGAGACCAAGATAAACGTATTTGGTTCAGATGGTGTCAAGCGTGTGTGGCGGCAACCAGGCGAGGAGTACAAAGACAAGTGTGTCTTGCCTACAGTCAAGCATTGTGGTGGGAGTGTCATGGTCTGGGGCTGCATGAGTGCTGCTGGCACTGGGGAGCTACAAATCATTGAGGAAACCAAGAATTCCAACATATACTGTGACATACTGAAGCAGAGCATGATCCCCTCCCTTTGGAGACTGGGCCGCAGGGCAGTATTCCAACATTATAATGACCCCAAACACACCTCCAAGATGACCACTGCCTTGCTAAAGAAGCTGAGGGTAAAGGTGATGAGCTGGCCAAACATGTCTCCAGACCTAAACCCTATTGAGCATCTGTGGGGCATCCTCAAATGTAAGGTGGAGGAGTGCAAGGTCTCTAATATCTACCAGCTCTGTGATGTCATCATGGAGGAGTGGAAGAGGACTCCAGTGGCAACCTGTGAAGCTCTGGTCAACTCCATGCCCAAGAGGGTTAAGGCAGTGCTGGAAAATAATGGTGGCCACACAAAATATTGACACTTTGGGCCCAATTTGGACATTTTAACTTAGGGGTGTACTCACTTTTGTTGCCAGCGGTTTAAACATTAATGGCTGTGTGTTGAGTTATTTTGAGGGGACAGCAAATTTACAATTCTTTTTTTATAGATCCTCAGAGAGTTCTTTGCCATGAGGTGCCATGTTGAACTTCCAGTGACCAGTATGAGAGAGTAAGAGTGATAACACCAAATTTAACACACCTGCTCCCCATTCACACCTGAGACCTTGTAACACTAACGAGTCACATGACACCGGGGAGGAAAAATGGCTAATTGGGCCCAATTTGACCATTTTTACTTAGGGATGTACTCACTTTTGTTGCCAGCGGTTTCGACATTAATGGCTGTGTGTTGAGTTATTTTGTGGGGACAGCAAATTAACACTGTCATACAAGCTGTACACTCACTACTTTACATTGTAGCAAAGTGCCAGTGTTGTCACATGAAAAGATATAATAAAATATAAAAAAAAAAATGTGAGCGGTGTAATCACTTTTGTGAAATACTTTATATATATATATATATATATATATATATATATATAGGAAATGTTACAATCAGCATTTTTCTTGATCAGTTCCACTGTAAATGTGATATCAGTTGTGATCCTTACATCTTTAAACCACCTTTAAAATAGAAAGTGCTAACTTCAGAATTTCTTAACAGCTTTTGCAGGTTGCCTTTGAAGTACAAAAAAATAAACTATACATATCTGCTGTGACCTTTTACCGCAGGACATCAAAACAAGGTTACTCACCCTTCTGGTTGCTGCAAAGCATTCTTCATTGCTTTGATTTGTTGGAAATGACAGGACATATCTGTAGCCAACACCATCTCAATCACCAAAGCCCGGAATTCCCTTCAGGGTTGTCATAAGGCAGAAAGTAAAAGAACGTGTAAGACATTAGTTTATCTTGTGCATATGCTAATTGTTTGTGACATTTTTGACTGCAAACCATATGTGTCACAAACTCCTTGCAGATATCTTTATTCCAAGGGAGGTAAGCTCATTCTTTTTAAATATCAAATTCAGTGTGAGCAAGTTAGTCAGAAGAATAACTCTGGCTAAAATTAATTCAAAAGAAGAACAGGCATCTTTATATGGCTGTCTTTTTATTACACGTAGGTTTCATAAAATAAAGGATAATGTCATTTGCTTTAAAAAAAAAAAAACCCTCAAAGTTTTTGTTGAAAACCAGAGATGTTCTGCTATACATTTAGATTTTCGACATACACTTAAAACTGCAAAATCATTTTCCTACTGTTAAAAAACATAGGTGTGCAAAAATGTTAGTGAATTGAGGGAGAATCATATAGTTCTATAATCACAAACTGCAATTCTGAGAAATCCACATGTACTGTATATATTAGGATATATTGAAAATTAGTGATTTGTCAAAAACCGAGACTTCTCAAAATGACCAAACTGTTTATTTACACTAGGTAATGCTCTCATCTGTATCAATGAATAATAGATGTCACTAAGTTCAGAAGTGCCTTCACCCTTAAATGTTTGTCTCAGTGAAGAAACTGATTTGGAAACCTCTCTACTAGAGATGAGCAGATGTTTACTGAACTGGATTTTACAAAATAAATTACCACTTTGAGTTCATTTTCTTAAAAAAAAAAATCACCTCTTCCCCCCCCTCCCCCCCTTTTTTTTCTCTCTCTCCTCTTCTTCTCGTCTTTCTCTGCTTCCTTTTCTTCTCTTACTCGTCTTTGTCTTTTTCCTCTCGTCAATAAAAACCCCAAAAAAATGTTTACAGTGTGCATCCTCTCTTGGTGGAAATGCTTCGCATATACATATGTTGCCCTGGATGCACGTGGATTCATGACCTCCGTATGCCGACCAGGAGACAGATGCCGGTGGAAGTCATGGCCCTGTATGGGGACCTATGGGTCTACATCTTCTTTCCACCCTTGCATAGTACATAACTAGGACTGTCGCTCTTAGTACCTGATATTTTGTACCCTATCTCATATTTTGTCTATGTCTGCAAGAGGTGGGTCCGCGGGGGTCGTTGCTAACTGCCCAGCGCGGACGTTCCTTCAGATCTCATACTGATATTTCTGTATTGTGTGTTATCTTCCTGTGTTATGTCACAATTGTTGTATTTTTTGGCATACCTTTCAATAAAGAATTTATACAAAAAAAATCACATGGCAAGGTTTTCTAAAAAAAACATGTGATCATCATGTTAGCACTGACATGGTGATCAATGACTTTGTTGAATAATAAAAATTATCCTTACCTTAAGTGCTAAAGCAACAGATAATCCTAACACTATCCCTATTGTCAACACAAATCCAAATGAAAACCCTTTTGTTTATGAACAGTCATGTGAATGCCTTGTTAGTGCTATCATGTAGTTGACAGCTATCAGTGCAATTCTTTCAAATTGCATATAGTATTTACATACCACATTAAAAACCCTTTTTTAATTAAAAAAAGAAGTTTAAAAATATTTGAAAAAAATAAATAAATAAAGAACCATAAAGTGACTAGCCTTAGATGATACACAGGGATTGATTTAAATCCTCATACATAAGTTGTACCTATTAATCTGCAGTCTTTTCTCCTTCGCAACCTTCCAAACTATAGCTTTTAGATGGTAATTCCCAGCTTGCAGGAGACAGGGAGTGGGAATCTAATGTCACACCCTGTACAACATAGAGCTTTTTGTAATCTGAAACCTAAGTGGAGGGAAAGGACACACCCCCCTCTACACAGCCCTTACTGGGAAACATGCACATTTGAGGTCATAAATCATGCTGCGTGACGGGGAGAGGGGCATCTCCAAGGGTTGCCTTTTGCCCTGAGGTGACTTTACAGATAGCAGAGGAAGAAAAGAGCATACATAATCCACACTCAGTGCTATGGACAGAGGCAAGTGTACACTATATGAACATATGCTTTTTCATTTTTTATTTCAGAGGTTTATAACCACTTTAAATGCGAACCCTAACAATTTGTTTGTAAACAGTCATGTGATTGCCTTGTTAGTGCTATCAGCAAAGCTACCACTGTAATTTTTTATAGTTGTATGTGAATTGTACTTACATTATTTTCTTAAATGTTGTAAAAAAATAAAATAAAATATTAAAAGTTCCAATAGGTTTAAATACTAAAAAAGAAAAAAATGTTGCCACAATGGGTTGCTTTATTTTGGTGATATTTAATCTCCACTGGGCTTTTTATTTTACTAAACAAATGGAAAAAAAACTGATAGCTATGTTTTCTCTTAATTTCTCCTATAAAATTTGACAAATAAGCCATTTTCACACACACATCAAAGTGATCCCTTGGTAAATGGCACACTAATTTTCTGTTTGGCCCCAACATATGAGATCATCGCAGACTCTGTGTTCCAAAAAACAAGTTCTCTGTATCTATGGGCATTTAGCAGGTCTTTCTGTATAACCATATACCTCATCTATCTACACATGGGGAGATGTTGCATATTATCTACTACATATTATCCTTCTGGTATGTTTTTAACACTTTTTATCATGTTGTTATAATAAAATGTTCAATTTTATATCTTATTGAGTACTCTTTTTTCCTTTTTTTGGATTATTGGTGGCAACCTGTAAAGTCCCACATACTTTCTCCTTTTTCCTCTGTTTTGAATAATTTTTGGATGTGGTGCCACATACAATTGAACCACGTCTCTACATTTCTTACAAGTAATTTTTCTTCTTTACTGATGTGTTCTGATGAGGCTGCACTAATGGGTACTGATGAGGCTGCACTAATAGGCACTGATGAGGCTGCACTGATAAGCGACACTGATGGACACCGATGAGGAGGCACTAATGATGCTGCACTGATAAGGAAGCACTGATGAGTGGCATTGATGGGCGCTAATAGGCTGCACTGATGGGCCCTGATATGCTGCACTGATGGACACCTATTGACACTAGCGAAGCTGCACTGATAATCAGGGCACTGATTATCAGTGCGAATTGGTGCTGTCACAGGATAGCCGATTATCAGCTTCCCGTTTCTCACACAGTGACAGCGCTGAGTAAAGCAAGTGCTGATAATCAGCATTTGTTTACATGGGATTAGCTGTGATTGGACACAGCTGATCACATGAGAAACCCCTCTGTGATTGGCTCTTTACATCAATGTATGATCAGCTGTGTCCTAAGGACACAGCAATCATAGTGCGCGTTCAATGCGTGGGGTTCTGGGAGGATGTCAATAGATGCCCTTTCAGAACTGGACGACTGTGTTGTAGCCGTCTTTCTTATTAAAGCATATTCATCAAGTGGTTAACTATTTTATGTGTGCAAGCCAATACTAAGCCAATACTAATGCATTGCACTGTTTGGCAGTCAGATCTGGCCCGATCCTAGTTTTGTTCATTAACTGGGTTTGAACTGGCTCACCCAAGGCTTCTCTCTAGAAAGCTACTTTTAAAAAGACTGGATCTTGCCTGTTTTTTGGATACTTTAGAACCATTTGAGTTTCCATGCAGCATCTCCTGCCATCCATTTCACTCTTGCCCTAGTCCATATGTCCAAACATAGGTATAGGGTGAGCTGGCTGGACATGGTTAGCATATTTTTTTAAGTGGTTGTAAAGGTGTTTTTGCCGATTTATACCTACAGATAAGCCTATCTAAGGCTTACCTCTAGGTACAGTAAATATCTCCTAAACATGTACCATTTAGAAGATATTTACTTAATCAGTGTCAATGATGTCACCGATGCATACGCACTGCACTCCCAATAGAAGGTGTGCCACTAGACGGTGTGACTCCCACGCGGTCTTGGCTAATCAGATGGCCGCAGCTCCTGAACTTGGAAGGCAGACCAGGTGAAGATGAAAGCACTGTCAACAGTGGCAGTAGGCTTCATTTTTAAGTAAGTCTTTTTGTACTAGCACATTTTGACATTAAATTGCAGAGAAATTTTCTTTTTGCGGTTTACTGCCGCGTTAATGATAAAAAAATAAAGATTACAATACTGTATGAGAATACAGCATCCCCTGTCGTGACAAATTATGGTATTGAGTAGCACTGTAAAGAAATTGCAAGAAAATTATCACTGTTGTGCTCATACGGTTCCTTTAGATGGCTATTACAGGCTGTGTTAGATGACACAATGCTGGAAAGGAAATGCTGGGACAAGAAAGAATAGAAGTGCATGAAATGCAGCATGAAAAAGTCTGCCAAGGGTCATTAGAACCTAGAGATGGCACAAATTCTTCCAGTACAAAGTTTGTGGATATCTGCATTAGGTGAATTGACATGATTTTGATAGAATACTGGTTTATTTGAGTTGTATTTCTCTTCTCTAACTATTCCTCTACTCTAACTATTAAGACAAGTAATATTTTATTATTTTTTTTACATTGTGCTATTTTTATAATGCGCAATGGACCATTACATCAGAATGAACAATATGTAAATAAAAATATGCTTCAAGATATAGCTGTATAGACTCGTGCATAGTATCATGCACACTGTATGTTAACCTTCTGCCAGGCACCTATAAATTATACATGAGAATTAATGAGTGCATGAACATTCCATCCTACGTGCTGACGTTAGCTGCAGAAAAACTGTAACATACTGTACAGTGCATGCTCTTGATTCTGACCACAGAATGACAAGTGTGGCTATTTCTGCAGTAATATAGGCAGCCTTATAAATGAGAAGTGATGGTGATGATGTCGCATAATAGCAAATCACAAATCATAACTCAGCAGTTTTCTGCCTATGCTCTGATATCATTAATTCTGTATAGCAATGTGTGAAATACGCACCATTTTAAATTTCAGCTATATTTTAATCAACAGTAGTGGTGTGATTACTGGCCTCAGTGAGAATTTAATCCTTTCATGAGGTCATTGAAGCCTAGATATCCAAACTTTGCAGCACCAGTATGCCTCAGTAGACTTGACAATAACGCTATAACAAATTTGCCTACATAATTATTTATTTTTTTATAACAAAAAAGGCAATTTGGTATACTATATAGTTTTAGTAAAATGGTGCTCATACTTTATATCCAACTGGATTTTTTTTTGTTTGGTTGTTTATATATAATAATTTTAAACATAAAAAAATAACTTTTACAACATATTCATTCATTATTTTACACACACTATTGCACTGTGACACCTGCAGCTCTCTGGTATAAGCTGTCAATGTGCCTCTCTCTGTGTGAGGATAAAACCAACAGCTTTGTTTCTTAACAAACCCATGTGATCATAACCTGATTGGGAACCAGGCTGTTGGTTAGAATCCTACTGTCAGGGCCTGGATTTGATCCCAGAATCTCTGAAATGTCAGACAATCTCTCTTCTTGCTGAGCCACCTAGAATGCTAGACAGTTCCCTTGAACTTGATTTTGCCTTGGTAGGAAGTCAAAGGAGCATTACGCTCGACGTAACGCGTATAGGGGGGCGGAGCGTGCGTGGCCGACGCAGAGTCTCTCTCTGGTAACAGATCGCTGACATCGATTATACAGCAGGCACAGCTGAGTGCCCTAAAAATGTGAGTTGATCTGCCTTTCTCTAATAAAGCATACCCTCATTAGTAAGCGGAGAGCACTAGATTTCTTCATCTGTTTTCTATATGTCCCGGGATCCCTCGAGGTGCAATATAGTGTGGCTCTTTCCTGGAAGTCTGATCAATGATACATGTGATTGCTGGCCCGTTTGGGTCCTTCAGAAAGGTGAGAGGCTGATTCACCTGGTGGAGGGATTCACTATATTGGTGATTACAAGTTGTTTTCATCACTGGATTTTCTTCATCTGAACACGGGACACTCTTTATATCATTTTATTGGAAGCACACACATTGCTATGTGCCTTATGAACTGGATATGATTTATGTATGCTATGTATCCTGAGAATCGTGAATGTCCAGGTGTCAGGAATCTGGTAGGTCCTCATCAAGGAGGACGGGGAGCGGAGGGAGCCCGATTGGAAAAAATGGGATAACGTCGTCAGGCCCTCAAGATGTCCAATGGCAGGGAAGTCGATGCACAGGGAACGAGTTCCGCCCCATCTCCCTTAGACGCTCCCAGCCTACGCCATGCCAGAAGGGAGGCCCGCATAGGAGGGGAGAGTCCAGGTAAACTCCAGGGAGTCCAGAGGTCGCCCAGGAGAAGGAGGCGGAGGTCCCGAGTCGGCGACAAATGTCTCTCAATCTGCGTCCAGGGAAATTCAGTGGCATTGTGAAACCAGGGCCTGAGCTGGTCCAGTCTAGTCGACCAGTAGTAGAGAGAAATGTCGGGCAGCTTCGCTCCACCCAGCCCCTTGGTTGCGTCAGGACAGAGGTGGCTACCCGAGCACTCTTTCCGCACCATATAAACTGGCGCATAGCTCTAGTTAAAGAATCTAAGCACGTCTTAGGAAAAATCAGGGGGACCACTCTGAAGATGTACAGGATTTGGGGAAGTATTGACATTTTGTACGCTGCCATCCTGCCACTCCAAGATAGCTCAACCTTGGCAATGGAGGCCATCTCTTTGGCAGTCTTCTTAAGGAGAGCATCAACGTTCGCCGAGAGGAGTGACGATATGCGGGGGGGGGGTAATGTTGATTCCCAAATACAGAATGTGTGTGTCCGTCCAGGGGTATGGGAAAGAGGACTGGAGGTGTGCGAGCGTTCGGTCGTCTATTCCTAGGTTAAGTGCCAGGGACTTAGTCGTGTTGACTTTGTGATAGGAGACAGCCCCATAGTCGACTAAAATGTGGTGTACTGCTGGGAGGGATTGTAAGGGGTTGGTGAGGATCACTACAATGTCGTCCGCAAAGAGACTCACCGTGTGGGTCACATCACCGACTCGGAAGCCCATCACCCCACTATGCGACCTAATGGCCTCCGCCAGGGGTTCAATCATCAAATTGAAGATTGAGGGGGAGAGGGGACACCCCTGGTGGGTACCATTCGAGATAGTGAACGGAACGGAGGTCGTACCCGAAGTGAGAACCTGAGCAGGACAGGAGTACAAGGCGAGGATCGATGAGAGAGACGGGCCAGAGAAGCCAAACTTCTCCAGCGTCATCCTCATAAATAACCAATTAACTCTGTCGAGCGCCTTCTCTGCGTCCAAGGTAAGGAGCAGAGAAGGCGTTCGCGAGGCTTCGGCCAAGTGGACGAGATTTATGATTCTCCTGCTGGCGTCAGCTGTATGGCGGCTAGGCATGAAGCCCATCTGGTCCTGGTTGATGAGGTGGGGGAGAATAGGTTGAAGGCGGGCTGCCACAATCCTAGCATAAATTTTGACATCACTGTTAAGGAGGGATATGGGCCGATAATTAGCGGGCGAGCTAGGGTCCTTACCCGGCTTGGGGATGGTAGTTATGTACGCTGATAACATGTCAGGGGGGAACCGCGCCGTCGACGCTGCTTTGTTAAAAACATCCGCAAGGGTAGGGCTAAGGAGGGAGGCAAACAGTTTATAATAGTCGTTACAAAGACCATCAGGTCCAGGGGACTTCCCGGAGGGAAGTGTTCTAATGGCCTTGGAGATGTCCTTCGACGTAAAGGGGGAGGCTAGGGAAGATATGTGGGATTCGGACAGTACGGGCAGACGCAGCTTGTCCAAGAATGCTCGAACAAGCTCCGGGGTGGGGTGCAGTGTGCTAGGGTCTTGGGCTAAGTTGTAAAGGGAGCTATAGAAGTCTGCAAACTCGTTAGCTATATCTCGAGGGTGTGACAGTCTCGCGCCAGTAGTTTTGTGGGAGAGGTAAGAGATGCGGGAGTTGACTCTATGTTGTTTAATGCGAAGGGCCAGGGCTTTACCGACTCTATTTGCGTGAGCATAAAACTTGAGCTTAAGAGTTTTGAGGTGATGGTCATAACGTGACATTAGATGGGATTTCAGGGATTCACGCTTTTGGGACAGTTGCAAGAGTACAGTCTGGGTGGGCGAGGTCTTGTGTAGGGCCTCCAGGTCCTTGATGTCGGCTAGAAGGATAGTCAGCGTTTTGTTGTAGGTTTTCCTCATCCTTGCAGACTGCTGGATACAGACACCACGAATAAACGCCTTGTGTGCACCCCACAGAATCCAAGGATCTGAAACAGAAGGGGTATTCATTTCAAAGTATGAGGACAATTGGTCCCTGATGAATTTACCCGAAGAGGGATCCTGCAACACCCTAGCATCACATCTCCAAATTGATGTCCGTTCTCTGGGTCCAGACTCCTCCAACACCATTTCAACCGCCGCGTGATCAGACCAGGTGATGTTCCGAATGACGGAGGAGGAGACCTTACCCAGCAAAGGGAGATCTGTCAAAAACATGTCAATTCGCGAGTATGAACCATGTCTATGAGAGTAGTAGGAGTAGTCCCTTTCGGAGCCATGAAGGCACCGCCAAACGTCATATAACTGTTCCCTCAAAAGAAGGGAGTTGAGAGAGAGTTGTCGGCCACGGGCGGGCGCCGAAGCGACAAGCCCAGGGTCGACAACCATGTTCAAATCCCCACATACAACCAAATTACCATATACATTAGAAGTGACCTTTCTCAAAAGCCTGTGGAGAAAGCGCTTTTGGTGACTGTTAGGAGCGTACACAGCCACAAGGGTCAGGGGAGTCGAGTTGAAGTCCCCTTGAAGAATAAGAAATCTTCCTTCAGGATCTGGGGTATGCGAGTGAAGCCGGAAAGCCACAGTATCTCTTATTGCGATCATCACGCCTTTGTTTTTTTCAGGAGCATTAGCGAAAAATAGAGCAGGGAAGTTCCTGTGGGAGAAGTTCGGATGACTACCAGATTTAAAGTGGGTCTCTTGGATAGAGACCACTTCCGCCTTGCTGTTGCACAATTCAGTCCAGAAGGAGAACCTCTAGGCCGGGTAGTTGAGGCCATTTACATTCAGGGATAAGAACTTGATGGTCATGGTGGGTATCTGAAAAAGTCCGGAGGCTGCAGGAGACTGATGCCAGTAGACAAAGGTGCATTGAGCAGGAGATCAGTAGCATACAAAAACTGGAACAAGAGGTAAGCTCTGGAACAGCGGAGCAGGGAGAGAGTCAAGGTGCAGGGTGCGCCAAGCATGGGGTAAAACATAAGAAGTAGTCCAAGGGCAGGCAATGCCTGCAACATTAACACAGGGGCCATGTAGGTCAGAGACACTAACTAGGCCAGGGACAAAGGCAGAGTTAGCGGGGTGTCTTTCCCAGCCCCAGGGAGAAAGCTCCTAGATTTGGCTCTCTTGTGTAAGAAGACTTGCCATTCTCCAGAAGGTTCTGAGGCGGACAGGGGAGCCTCAGGAGGAGCAGCGCGGTCTACAAGGATTCCCCACTTGGTCAGTAGAGACATACCCTCTTCCAAGGAGGAGATGGTCACCGTGGAGTTCTGATAGGTGATAGTGAGCAGGGCAGGATGCTTCCACTTGTGGGGAATACGGTGGTTGCGCAGGGCCTTGGTGACAGTGGCCAGGTTTCTACGCTTTTGCAGCGTGTGCCTAGAGAGGTCCGGTAGGACTTGAATGTTGGGGTAGTCACCAGGCATAACTTGAAGTTGGCGGGCAGCTTGGAGGATCCTGTCTTTCACCTGAAAAAAGTGCACCCGAAGGAGGACATCCCTGGGCAGTTCAGGGGCTATGAAGCCCGGCTTGGGGATCCTGTGGATATGATCTATCTCTAAGTCAGAGGCTGAGAGGGAAGGGATCAAGGCAGAGAAAAGATCAGTAGCCACTTGCCTGAGGTGTTGGGGCTGAACCGTCTCTGGGATTCCCCCTCAGCTTAAAATTGTTCCGACGGGATCGGTCCTCGAGGTCCGCCACCTTGTCTCTCAGCCACGCAATGTCCTCAGCATGGCCGTTGTGGGCAGCCACCATAGTGTTGAGTGAGAGAGAGCATTTTTCCATGGAGGTTTCCACACGTTCCACCCTGGTCACCAAATGTCTCACCTCCTTCTTGGTCTGGGTGAGGCCTTGGTAGAGGTCTGAGTGGAGAGGGGACCACAGGGAATGCATCATGTCTTTCAGTAGAGAGGCAGACACTGGCTGGTCTCCTGAGGGAAAGGCAGCAAAGGGATCCCTAGGTGTCTGCGCCGGGGCCTCCCCAGGCTGTGGAGAAGCTGCTGTGAGATCCATCCCGCAGGCCTGATCAGGGTCTGGTGGCGGGGAGCTCTACCTGGGCTTTTGCTTTGCCGGGCTCCTGGCTGAGGGTGAGGGAGGAGTGGAGTTTCCACTGTCCGGGTTCGCTACTTGCCTCACAGGCTGGCCTCGATGCTCCCTCTCGCCTGAACAGTGGGATGCGTGCTGTTGCGGCCTACCCGCGCCATGCTGGCGGAGACCCGCGGCGGAGGAGATGAGAAAGCCGTCCAGCCGATTCGCCTGCGAAGAGCCCTTCTTCCCCTTCATCCTTCCCGGGGGCTACAGAAGTGTCGGAGAGGTAAGTGTACCCGCTTTGTGGGCTGTAGTGGGCTGAAGTCCCGGATGGCCGAGCGGAGCTGCCGGTCTAAGCGTCCATCTTGCAGCGCCTCAGGCCACGCCCCTGCTCTTAACATTTTTCTAAACCTTTTTATCAGTACGGCATGGACCCTGAAGAAAGGAGTAGATCCCTAAAGCTTGTCCTGAAAATTCAATTGTTACTGAAAAAAAAAAAAAAAGTGCAATAATAGTGCAGTTACTTCCACAAGTATTATGAGAGGTTTGTACAGGCATTAGTGATGGAAAAATCTACCCAGTTTTGATTTGCCGTATATATATATCCATGAATCTTGTTTGAAGTTAAGCAACTCCCACTGAAGTTTATGTGGTGTGAATCTTGTTTTTTAAATATTCTGTACAGATCATGACATCACAGCCCCTCTTCTCTACCTCTGTTTCATCCAGAGGACGTGTATTATTTACTGAAAAAACACAAGGCGGTCTATGAATGGTCCAAACCAAAAACAAAGGCTCTGAGGAAGAGGCTAGGCCTTGAAACGCGTAAGCCTTCAAGCTCCAGAGGACGATACACCCTTTGGTTCTGATGCTGATGGCAAAACATCTATTTTAAATTCTTGTACCAAGAACTTGTGTGTGAGTTTTTCTATAACTTTTATCAATAAAATCTTTGTGGAGGATAATGCACTAGGATGGTGCGCCCTTGTGTTTGTTTTTCGATTTTAGTGGTCTATGAATGGTGGCAGTGCTGAACATCCAACCCCTGTGAAATGTGTAAACTACTACAGTGATTTTCAGCTTCCCCAGATCACATCAGATATGAGATGTGCATACATAGAAAAAAAGGACCCCAGATGATACAATAGTATAAAACTCTACAGCAGACCAGTGGCAGGACAAGGTCATCTAGCGCCCAGGGCAAGGATGCCAAACTGCGCCCCCCCTTCTCTTAGGGTTAGGGTCAAGGCGCCCACCCATCCCTGCAATAAACCATTGCACCGAGGGCAAACCCCCCTCCTGCCCACCCCTTGTCATGGCCCTGAGCATGCCTACTGAGCTGTCTCTTTGTTAACAGATAAGTCACTGAAAATCATCCAGTGTGCATTAAATGCTTATTTGTGAAACAAAGAAAAAACTTGGGCAGAAATCATTAGGGCTCATTTACACATGCATTGCTTTCTGAAGAGTGATCTGCACTTTTTAGAGGGTGTTTGACATATCGCCTCCTCATCATCTGTTTTGACTCCTAAAAGTCTGCACCACTGCGGTACTGCTTGCCGAATGTGACGGGGAAGGGAGGGATTTTTGCCATGCCACAATGAAAAGCATCATGGCCACACCCCATCTGCTGCCTTTGCAGCTTAAGCGGGAGTGTTTGGGGGTTAGAACATGGCTTACCCACCCATATTCGCCTCCCCCAATGACAAACGTAAACTTAGATTTATTATTTCATCTCAAGCAAGGAATCTGAGTCAAAATCACAGCTCCCTCTAGTGGCTTATCTACAAATCTCCATATTGTTAAAATTGGCCACCTAATCAGCACAAGGTTATCAGAATTATGAGAAAGTGTACGTAATCATTGACTATGCTATAAGGACCACAAAAGTAGACAATACACAATGATATTATTGTAATCATAGACATGCTTACAAAATATATATTGCTTACACATCTCACCTCCAGTCATCCTTGGATAGGTTATAGAGTATATTCATTTCTTCGTCATCCTGCAGTAAGCGATATGCTGCACTTACATGATGATTTTCAAGTACAGATCGATCATTATACAATATGGCAGAATCTGATCTGAAAAAAAACAAAAACAAAATGAAAAACAAAAGAAAAAGAGGGACCATAAATAGACTGGATGCTGGTGGTTTACGCTTTCTATTTCCAAACAGATTCACTCAAACTTGCTTTAAATTTGACAGATAAATATTTTTTAGTGAATATAAAGATTTTCCTTTAAGCAAAGAAATATGAAACTCAAAACAAGTTGACAAATTATATGATTTCCCTTAAAAATGGTCTTTAAACTAGATTTAGTTTTGCATTCTGAGGCTATCGTAAAGGAAAACTCAGTTTTGTACTGCTAAGTAGGAAGGGCAAAAATATTCATTCGAGTCTAAATCTGAATAAAATTCAGTTCTGGAAGAAAAACACAAATGAATAACAAATGGGTAAATTGATTGTCATTTCACTACAATTAAAGATAAACACCCGAACAAAACAGTTAGGATACACTTGAATCCTTGACACACATGCGCATATCTGCTATGATTAGTGCCTCTGTCTAGCTGATCATACATTAATTCATGTACAGTGATACCTTAACCACAGGGCAGAAGGAGCATTTGCACCAGGTCCATTTGTCCAGAGGACATTTTATATACAGAACTTAAAGTAGTTTCTCAAGGTCCTAGTCCTTTTACCGTCATGCATTCTATGCATGAAGATTAAAAACCTTCTCTGGGCAGCAGTCCTCAAGACACCCTCAATACTTACCTGAGCCGCATCATAATCCAGCGATGTGCACGAGAGCCACGGCTCTCTGTAGACTCTCTCTCCTCATTGGCTGAGACAGCAGTGGAAGTCATTGGCTTCCGCTGCAGTGAATCGCAACCAGTGAGCCAATAAGGGGGTGAGGCCAAGCCACGGCTGTGTGTGTGTGAATGAACACACAGAGCAGTGGCTCAGGAGCGAGCCTGCTTGGGTACCCCCACAGCAAGCTGCTTGCTCTGGGGGGACTCGGCAGAAGGGAAGGACCAGGAGTGCCGGCGAGGGACCTGAGAAGAGGAGGATTGGTGCTTCTCTGTGCAAAACTGCTGCTCAGAGCAGGCAAGTATAACATGTTAGTTTAAGGATTGCCTTTAATATCACTTTTAACAATGTTGACTGTAAGTACTATAGAGATAATAGGTTAGATCACTGATCCCAGCTCCTTACATCCCAGTTTTTGTGATGAATATACTTGTAAGGAGTATACAGCATACTTTTGTCAAGTTTTTACTTATCTCCATAACACTGGAAGAAACATATAGTGATAATAACTTGGCAGAGATTCTAACAATTACTCATTTTACTACTGTAGCAGCCTCCTAGGTAGGTGGTAGTGACAAAGTATGGTTTTGACACTTGTCTGCTTACCAGAGGGGCTGCAGGTAAATATATATTATTCTCTGCCTACCAGAGAGCAGGATTGGTTAGTAAGGTCTGATCATTGTGCTTAATTTGCGATTCATTGTTTCTAGAGAGAGTTTCACACTGGTCCAATAGGGAGGCATGTGGGAGGAAACCTGACGGATGAGTGCATAGGCTTTGATATAGTCCTGGTGATTAGCAGAGGGCAGGTCACCTCAGTGCATTCTGGGATATTGTATAAAAGCCAGGAGCACATGCGCTGTGAGGTTTTTTGCTGGAGAGCAGAGTCCCGGAGGGACTCCTCCTCGCCTCTGTAGCAGTGGCATGCGGTCGCAGGAGGTCGTCCTGAGGACCGGAGGAATGGATGAGAGGAGCTGAACCCAGAGGTCAAGGAGAGCTGACTGAGGGGGAGACACTGGAGACCCTGGGCCCACAGTATTGTGAGTACAGGGGCTCGCGTCAAGGGGCCTGACCTGAGGGCGCCACCCCACGTGTAGCATAATCAGTGGACGGGTGTCAGCGGCGGATAGAAAGAGGATGCTAGAAAGAGTGTCCTGAAGATAATTACAAGCTCACCAAGTCATCTTAGGAAAGAGACCTAATTCCCAAATTCACCTTTAGTGGCAGGGTGAATCAACAGCCTGGCTGTACTTAAAGATAGGAGTCCTCAACCATTTATGCATAGTTAATTTGGAGTATCCCACTATTCCCATTTCCTATCCCTAATTTAAATAAACACAAAATAACCAAATACCCCTGGACTGATTATTGAAGCAAGCCAACAAGGAACTTGAAACTGTCATTATTAAAGTATGTAATGTGTTGAAACACTCGCGCCAAAAAGGACAAATATATTTTTATATGAAAACAAGACTGCTGCTGTAGACAACCCATAATAATAATGGATGGAAATGGATGTAATATAAATATTACCAACAGCGCATGTCTCAGGGATAAAGGGGGTGAGAAAATGATAATGGTAGTGATATTTTATATAGTGGTAGGCCTGTTGACCAGACCAATACTAGGGTATGTATGGTCTTTTTTTAATCTTTTTTATATTTGTATATCGCATTTAATTTTTTTTGAGGATGTATTCACATGATGCACTTTATGTGATAGTAATTGAAATTTGACAGTTGATAGAGCACCTTCACAAGTGCACTGATACATTATATGTGCAATAACCACACATACCCTAGTACAGGCCTACCACTATATAAAATATCACTATCGTCATCATTTTCTCACCCCCTTTATCCCTGAGACATGAGCTGTTGGTAATATTTATATTACATCCATTTCCATTATTAAAGGCTGGTAACGCAGGGGGACCCGAGAAGTGTACATCTGGCAGTCCTTACATGGGCAGTGCTAAACTGTTTTTTTTTTTTTTTTTTTTATTGCTTTGCTCTGAACCACTGTTGCTAGAGTTGTGAAACTCAATAGAGATGGATGTGTGTCATCAGTTCATTTTCATAGATTCTTTAACCTCCCTACCGGCCACTGTATATATACGTCCTGAGTTTAAACCTAAATACCGGTGTTATGGCAGCAGATAGCTGCCATAACCCTGGTATTCTTTTAAACTGCAGGCAATCGGCTTTCCGATAAGGGTGGTCCCAGCGCCGGATTCGCCGCGAGATCACCCTCCAGGATGGCGGAAGAGGTGCCCACCCCCCCCCTCCCGCCACATCCCGGTCCTTTTCCCCGCTTACCGGATCTTGCCCTTACTCGACTCTATTGTCTTGGAGGACCGGAGCGACGGCAAGCGTCTTTGCCTAGCAACCGTCTGAAAGGTCCCTTTTTTTTTTTTCATTTTTTTTCTTTGTATCTTTATTAATGTACTTGTGAGATCTGAGGACTTTTTGACCCCAGATCTCACAAAAAAGAGGTCCTGTCGTGCCTATTTCTTAACAAGGAATGTTTACATTCCTTGTAATAGAAATGAAAATAATTTTTTTTTTTTAAACGGTGTAAAAATAAAAAATAATAAATAAAATAAATAGTAAAAAAATAAAATAAATTAAAGCGCCCTGTCCTCGTTAGCTCGCGCGCAGAAGTGAACGCATACGGAAACCCCGCCCACACATGTAAACAGTGTTAAAACCACACATGTGAGGTATCGCCGCGATCGTTAGAGTGAGAGCAATAACGTGAGCCCTAGACCTCCTCTGTAATTCTAAGATGGCAACCTGTAGAAATTTTTAAAATGTCGACTATGGGGATTTTTAAGTACCAAAGTGTGTTGCCATTCCGTGAGCGTGTGTGCAATTTTGAAGCATGACATGTTGGGTATCTATTTACTCGGCGTAACATTATCTTTCACATTATGTAACAAAATTGGGCTAACTTTACTGGATTCTTATTTTTTAATTCAAAAAAGTGATTTTTTTCCAAAAAAATTGCGTTTGGAAGACTGCTGCGCAAATACGATGTGATAAAAAATATTGCAATAATCTCCATTTTATTCTCTAGGGTCTCTGATAAAAGAAATATATAATGTTTGGGGGTTCTAATTAGTTTTCTAGCAAAAACAACAGATTTTAGCTTGTAAACACCAAATGTCAAAAATAGGCCTAGTAGGCAAGTGGTTAAATGTGTGAAGACTTGGGGATTGATTTACTAAAGGCAAATAGGCTGTTCACTTTGCAAAGGAATTTTTTTCTTGGCTTGCTAACTGTGGTGAAGCTCTGCTGACTGCCGCCATCCAATTACATGCAAACAAATTTAATGTTTTTTTCCTGGTATGGGTATTCTTTGCAAAATTAGTTTTTATCATATTTATTAAGCACAGGTAATATCCCCATGCAAAGTACAACATCCGTCACAAAGTGAACAATCTCTTTGGCTTTAGTAAATCAAGCGCATAGTGTCTGCCATAGGAATTCTTGATGCTATAACATGATCACAATAAACTCCATAGTACACTACTAGCAACTCAGTAGTTGAAGAAATCCTATGCTGAGTATAGTACAGGGCAATGACTGTCAGATCAACTATAGGTTCAGTGCTGGCACAGAACATACTTGATCTTATGCAGAAAATGTGTGATGTATAAAATATTGTTCCAGTACCAAAGGTAGGTTTCTAGTAAAAATTTAGGCCAATTTTTCTCTGTAAATTGATTAATAGCAAGAATCTGCAAGCACAAAAAGTCCCAGTGCCGAGATGCCAACCTCCACTGCTTTGCCACAAACATAATGTACTTACACAGTATAAAAAAAGTCAATCAAAACAGTTCAGCATTACAATTCTATAAACATCTTAGTGAACAAAAAGCATTCGTAGGTAACATTCTGAAACTGTAATTGTGGAACTTGACTATTATCTGTCAAAGGCATGTAAATACAGCTTGGGTTAAATTACACTTCACCTGATATCTTCAATATTAATATCATTAAATTTAAATGGCAGCAATACAGAGTCACTTTCACTGCTAAGGATTCTCCAACATTATAAGATTTTTCATTAATTCTAAGCTTATCCTAGGATTTATTTATAGTGCACCGAGAGACTGATGACAAAAGGCAGGCCTTTTCTGAATGGTTGGTTTCACCCAGACTGGAAATTGCTTACTGACATTTAAAGAATGCAGGCAAAATAATAAATTTAAGGACACCATCTGTAAAATTATTATGTCAAAATGTGCAGTTATTCTTTTTAAGAGAAACATAAATAATTATGTAGCAATATTTTAAATGAAAATACTTTGAATTTTACAAAATAAGATAGATAAGCGCTTTGATTTTACATTTTTGGGAGTTTGCATTTGGCTTTTTAATTGTAATAAACTCATTGATGGTGCACTTAGCTGGCGCCCCCCTTTTTTGTAATTTCAAAGATTTGTTCTTGTCTCAGGTGAAGTGCAACGCCCTTACTATGTGTTTTTTATGAACTCCTTATAAACATTTTATGAACTACCTAGGCTACACAAGGGTAGCCTAAAACGTAACTCCACTTTTGTTGAGATATAAACATTCCCCTCTGGGTGATCTATGTACATTGCAAGGATTATAATAAACATTGTTGTAGATCCCTCCCTTTTGGTATTCTGAAAGATCACTGTTTGGTTCTCTGTGCCCCTGTGCTAAGTGAGTCTAATGGGAGTGGTTTCATTATTATCAATCAGCTGCAGGGCACTAATGAGGGAAGCTGCTGGGTCTGCATCCCTTTAGACGTGTTCCTATTGGGAGTATCTCACCAAAAATGCCACAAATCTGACTTGCATTTTAGTGTAGTCTTCTGGGAAAATCAGTGAGCCAATCACACAAGCAGGAAATTATGTTTCTGGGGGCATTCTGTACACATTCTGTGTACAGAACACCTCCAGGTAGCCATATTGCATTGCATTTTCAGAAAATGACAGCGGCTGCAGATTAAAATGGAAAGTTATTTTTTTAATAATATTATCACTTGTGTCGCAATTGAATACACTATATTATTTTTTCTTTATTTGCTTTTTTTGTTTGTACAAAATAATTAAAGTATATTTACACAACAGCATGTTTTGTTTGCCAAAATAATAAAAAAAAAAAGAATCCTGGTATCTCACAATTTATATGTAGTTTAATTATGAATACTTAAAGAGGAAGTAAACCCTCCTCTGCAACTTTTACCTATAGGTAAGCCTATGATGAGGTTTACCTATAGGTACTGTAAATATCTCCTAAACATGCACCGTTTAGGAGATATTTACCTTACATGCAACCAGTGACATCACTGGCGCATGCGCTCTGAAGGAATGGCCGCTGGTGCCGTTCCTTCAGAGCTCTGTGCCGTGACCGCCGGCTCCCGTGCATGTGCGCGGGAGTAACGCCACCGCGGCTCCGGCCAGTCAGATGGCTGGATGCCACGATCCTGGAAGACGGGCGACTGAACATGTCGCCCGTCATACAGGTAAGCGGGCGGCATGGCGGGGGCTCATTCTAAGGTAAGTATTCCATAATGAGCTAGTATGCGATGCATACTAGCTCAATAGTTGGTCTGTAGCTTTCTTGTACATGTGAGGGGGGGGGGGGGTTATAGTAGTAAGCAGAGTACAGTGCTGTGTGTGTGTGTTTACATATGCTCAGCATAAATGAATAAACTACTTTTAAAAAGTAAGATTTTAATCAATATGTCAATGAACAGTGAGTTTTATAGTAGATTTGTTTAGCTGATTACATTAAAAAAAAAAAAAAAAAAGTAAATAATATAACTTAGATTACAAAATCTTCAGTTTTACTCAAATTAGATGATGCAAAAATGAATACACCCCACAAAAAAAAAACTACTCCATCTAGTATTTTGTATGACCTCCATGATTTGAAAGGACAGCCCTAGGCATGGAATGAACAAGTTGTCGACATATTGCTACATCTCTCTTTTTCCATTCTTCAAGAACAACCTCTTTTAGAGCCTGGATGCTGGCTGGAGAGTGATGCTCAACTTGTCTCTTCAGAATTCCCCATAGGTGTTTGATTGGATTCAGATCAGGAGACATGCTTGGCTACTGAATCGCTTTCACCCTGTTCTTCTTCAGAAATGCAATGGATCATTGTCATGTTGGAAAAGTGCACAATGACCAAGGGCATGGAGTGATGGTAGCATCTTCTCTTTCAATTTAGAGCAGTACATCTGTGAATTCATAATACTATCAATGAAATGCAGCTCCCTGACACCAGCAGCATTCATGTAGCCCCACAGAAGGACACTGCCACCACCATGTTTCACTGTAGGCACCATGCATTTTTCTTTGTACTCGTCACCTTTGAACGCCATACAGTTATAACCACTTAAGGACCGCTCCACATACATATACTGTGGCAGGGCAGCCCTTAAGCGCAAACTCACCTACATATATGTGATTTTGTTTTATGGCGGCGATCTGCGATTTTTTTTGCGGGACTGCGACATTGTGGCGGACAGATCTGACCCCTGACTGACATTTTTGACACTTTTGGGGGTACCAGTGAGATTACTACAGTAATCAGTGCTATAAATATGCAGTGTTACTGTAAAAATGACAATGGCAGGGAAGGGGTTAACTTTATTGGTGATCAAGGGGTTAAATGTGTCCCTAGGGGCGTGATTCTAACTGTCAAGGGGCGTGGCTTGTTAGATCATAACAGAGACATACGATCCTACATAGCAGGATCGCATAGCCTCTGTCATGATCTAAGGGAGAATGACAGATGGCTGTGTTTACATCAGCCATCTGCCTTTCTCCCTCTCCTGAGCGAGAT